>NC_087450.1:48788714-49413714 GCF_036321535.1 Camelus dromedarius
GGAGTGAGTTTACATGTGCCTGAAAGAGACCAACTTATTCTAAATCTATGCTGCTAAGAACTATTAAACACCAGCACGTCAGCTTTCTCTGGCAATGCTGCATCACTATGAAACAGTCATTTTTATAGTTTCTCTCTTTTTTTGTTGGCTTAATATGACAGAAATTTATTTTCTTAGTTCTGGAGGCTATAGGTTTAAAATCAAGGTATCAGAAAGCTCTAGAATATAGTTTCTCTTTAAAGTATGTTTTTCTAATGTTGTGAATTTTCTCAATATTACAGTATGTCCGTAGTATCAGATAATATGTATTTATGTGGAGCTCATGTATACACTTATATGAAGCCCATTTAACAGTCTCTATTTTGAAATAATTGGCTTTATTTATTCTTAATTTTGATCATGTTTTACATGCAGCCATTTTTGCTAGGAAATAAATTTTTAAAGAACTCAGAATAATGATATTTCTCTAGATTACTCTAGATATTTAAAACTGTCATTACATTTCTTTTAAACCATCAATTTCCAGAGTTTAGAAAAGCAGCAACACTTGCCAACTCAATTTTTGAGACCAGGATCATCCTAAAAACATGAGCAGACAGAGACAGAATAAGAAAAGAAAATACAGACTAACATGTCTCATGAAAACGTCAGCAAAAGTCCTCAAGAAAATATTAGCAATCAAATCCAGTAATATGTGAAAAAGACAATGCAGTGACCAAATGGGGTTTATCCCATTAACTTAAGGTTGATGCAACCTTTGAAAATTAATCAATGTAATTCATTTCCACAAATTAAAGAAAAAATATGGTCTTCTTAGAAGAAGCAGAAGAAACATTTGAAAACTAAAAACACCCACTTATAGTAAAACTACCAGCAAACTAGAAATACAAGGAAACTTCCTCAACTTGATAAAAGAATCTACAAAACCCTTTTAGCTAACAATGTACTTTATCGTCAAAGACCGAAAGCTTTCCTCCTAAGGTAGGGAAAAAAGCCAAGGACGTCTGCTCTCACCAGTCCTAATCAACACGGTACTAGAGGTCTTAGCCAGTGTCAAATGGCAAAAATAAATAAAAAGCATCCAGGTTATAAAAGAAGTAATTAAATTCTACTTAATGGGTGATATGATTGCTTATATACAATATCCTAAAGATTCTATAAAAAAGTTGTTAAAACTAATGAGTGACTTGAGCCAGGTTTCTGGCTACAAAAATAATACAGTTAGACTTCTATATACTAGTACTAAACAGCTCAAAATAAAATTTATAATAGTACCAGACACATCAAAGAGTTAGATATAAAGCTGTCAAAACAGTGCAAGTACTGTATGTCAAAAACTATAAAATATTGATGAAAGACGTCGAAGGAGTACTAAATATGTGGATAATTTTACTTTGTTAATAGTTTGGAAGGCTCAATATTTATAGTGTCTATTTCCCACAAATTAATATATAGATTCATTGTAATCCTAATCAAAATCCCAGTAGGGCATTTTGAATGAATTGGCAAACTAATTCCAGAATGAAATCAGTGTATATGGAAATGCAAAAAAACCTAGAATATTTTCAAAACAGTTTTTTAGAAAATTGAAGTAATCACACTACCAAATTTTAATTTTACTACAAAGTGATAGTAACTAAGACAATGTGGTACTGGTGATAAGCTGGTCACACAAATCAATGAAATAGAATAAAGAGTCCAGAAATAGATCCACACATAGATGAACAACTGGCTGTTGACAATGATTGAAGGGAATTCAATGCAGAAACGACAGTGCTTTCTGTAAGTGTTTCAGGAACTACTGACATGTAAGCAAAAAATGGACCTTGACACCCACACACACCAAACACATAAATTAACTCCAAGTGTATCATAGTCCTAATGTAAAACCTAAAACTGTAAAACTTACAGAAGAAACCATAGAAGAAAATCTTTGTAAACTTGGTTTAGGTACAAGTTGTGTAGGTATGACACCAAAAGCATAATAAATTGGACTTCATTTAAAATTTGAAAACAAAGCCTGTGAAACTTTGGGCCTTCAATAAACATTGTTAGGAAAGTAAAAAGACAAGCTACTGATTGAGAAAAATATTTGCCAAACACATATCTACTATAGGATTTCTATACAGAGTTTATAAAGAACATTCAAGGCACTAATAAGAAACAATACAATAAAGCATAAATGGACAAAGCATTTAAATAGAAACTTTACCAAAGATAATATACAAATGGCAATGCAAGATGCTGAATCCAAATGATGACTATCATTTATCACTAGGGAAATGCATTTTAAACCAAAATGAGATATCATTACATATTGATTGAAATGGCTGGGAAGATAAAACAGGAAACAAAAAAAAAAAAATCTCACCTGATACACAATAATTGTGTGACTATGATCCAGTAATCTCACTCCTAAATTTTTACCCAAGCTAAATGGAAACTTAGATTCACACATGTGTGTGTATGTTTATGGTGGCTGTACCATAATCACCTCAAATTTCAAACAACACAAATGTTCTTCAACTCTTGAATAAATAAACACACTGTGGTACATACATACAAATGGCTACTACTGATACACACAACAATATGGATAATTCTTGAACTATGCTAAGTGCATAGTGCATTATACTACGTATTCTATGATTCTGTTCTTACAACATTCTACAAATCAATGAGTGCATGCTAGGCACTGAAGGTGAGAGAAGAGATTGACTACAACCTGTAGGAATTTTCTTGGACGATGGAATTGTTCTATATTTTGAATTCAAGTGTAGAATCTATGACTATGCCTTTGTCCAAACTCAGAATTGTACATTTTAATTATGCCTCAATAAAATGAAATACATAATATAAAATAACTGAAATCAGTGTAAATAAAATTAAATGATAATGGATTATAAATCACATGTTCTGACTTCTTTTATACATTCATAACTGATTTAGATGTATTTATTAGAGCTTAAAAGAATTAGATGTACAGTATTTTTTTTTTACAACAAAATGAGTTATTCAGATTTCAAACACTGTTCTATTCTGTTAGATTTTAGCAGCAACATGCCAAAGTTTAACTTAATTCAACTTGTCCTGTCTCATATTGAGTACTGCTTTTAAATACTCTGGAGTATCACATAGACACACAACCATCTCTTCTCCTCCAGTTTACGTCTCATGCTGCTATAATGAGCTTCCATGAATCTGTTTCGATTAGGACTCCTCTCACACTTCGTGGGCCTCTGAAGTGTTCAGTGCAATAGGAGCATTTCAAGCTTCATTGGAAGATATCTCAAGGCATCCAGTACTGTTGACTATTTCATCCTGTATAGAAAAAACATTTCATTTCTTGAATTTTACATCTTCTACTGATTCCCATTCTAACTCTTTGGCTACTCCTCTGTTATTCTCTTACTGGCTTTTTTCCCTTTGTAGATGAGTTAAAATTTGCTGTTTCTCTGCTCCTGCTCTCTTTTCAGTTAACACCCTCTTCTTGGGTAAGCCCAGCTCCTCCCATGCATTCAGCAACTCTCAATATGTTTATGACTCCCTGATCCATAGTTGCCCCTCATCCCAGTATCAGTATCTTGAAGTGCAAGCTTACAGTTACTTTCCACTCTCATCTTCATCCTCCCGCAGCTCAGTGGATGGCTGCCATCTTTCTCTTCCTTCAGTGATGTCATCTCTGCAAACATTTTCATCAGTGTTTGTTGGCCTCTAGTAGTGGTACAAAAGCCTGCTTTCCTCTCAACTAAGGATAAAGCTAGCCATTTTGTCAAATTTTCCAAAGGATGCAGCCTTGGGAGTAACCGTGTAATTTAACCAGATAACCTTTGTGCTAGAGGAACATGGGATCATATATATTTGAGATTATATCTCTCTCTCTGCCCCCCACTCCCTCCCTCCCTCCCTCCCACCCCCAACTGTCTCTCACTCTCTCTCTCACTCTTCCCCCCCCCCCCTTCTCTCTCTCTCTCTCTGTCCCTCTTACATTTCTCCTGGCTGGTAAAATGGCCGGCATATCCCCTCCTGGTTGGAAGTTACCCCCATACGAGATAACTTGGGATATTTGCCTCGGTAAACTTCGATGTGGGGTAAAGACTGTTTTACTCTCTTACTTTGGCTCTTGTGCTCTTTCTTCCTCCTTTTCTCTGGATCTTTAACTAACATCAGTAGAGATTTGAAAGAACAAGAAATGCGTTGAACAAAAATATAAGCATTTGAGCAACAAAGATCCATACACAGAGGAAAATGTTCCTATAGATTATTACATTAAGGGGGAAAGAGATTCATTTGTAGGGTTAGGAGATGTGTCTCTGGGATTTTAAACTAACTAAAAAATCTGGGGAAGTGTTCAATGGTATAGAATTTGGGCTTTGGGACCTCCAGGTTCAGGGAATGACAGGTAAAAACAGACGAGCTGCCCTAGATTCTGTTCATCTGTAGCTTGTGCTGAACTCTTTTCCCACCTTGATGAATTGTTTATTCCCCCTTAAACTGAAATTAAATTGAAAGTTGATAAGTTCTAAACAATAGGAAAATACACTCAACAAAATATCAAATACGCAAGCATCTCTCAGCCAGAATGAAGAAATGTTAACATTTTATGGCTTCTGCTTCAGATTTCATATTGTTGTTTTTTCAAATAAAAGATATATAACATCATGGGAGACAGTAAAGTCCTCTTTGTTCCTCGTTGCAATCACGATATTTTAACTCCTTTTCCCAGGGATAAACATTATCCCAGATATGGTGTATGCCTTCCTGTTCATGTTTTAATTATTTTGTCATGATATCTATAAGTAAAGCATTGCTTATATTGTTTAAAATATATACAATTGCTATTATAGCCTGTGTATTATTCCAGAAGTTTTTTTATTCAGCACTGTTTTTGAGATCTCTCCACGTTTACGTATATTAATCTAGTTTTTATTGCTATAAGAATTGTGTGAATGCACAATTATTTGTTATTCATTCCTTAAACTGAGGACAGCCCTGGAATAGGTATTTTCATGCATGTCATCTGTGGTCAATATGTGCATGAGTTTCTCTTGGGTTTATATGTAAAATCAGCATTGCTGAGTCACAGTTTATATATCTCATTATATCCACATATTGACAAGTTTCCCTCTAAAATGTTTTACCATTTATTCTTCCACCGGTAGTGAATGATTTTCAGTTTTCTTTGTCCGTGTCAAAACTTGGTAGTATCAGACATTTTTTTGTTTTTTTGAACTTAATTGGTATTAAATTACATACATAAAATTTTCCTTGATAATTAAAGAAGATGAGTGTTTCTTCATATAGTTGTTGGCCTTTGATGTTTATTATTTTGTGATTGCCTATTTAAAAAACCAACAAAAACATTGTTAAGGAAAACATATACAGAGATCTGTGTCCACATAGCATAAATATTAATACTGAGAACTGAGGCCACCTGAGTCACCATGTCTACATGATTTATGCCATCAATTCTTGCCCAAGAAGATGAAGCTGTAAACCAATAAATATTTCTCTATTTGCTTCAAGAAGTTCTCACAAACCAATAGTTCTAGGCAAAGTGTGTGCCCACTGGGCAAATGGTTGCCCTACAAGATATTAGATTGTTCACCTGGGTAAACAACTGGTTTGTCAAACAACTGTTAATTTATCATGACTCACTTCAAAATCATTGCCTCTGTCTGACCACCACAATTACGTCACAAGCTTCTCTCAATACCAACCAGTTATGCACATTGAAAGAACCACTTTAAATCACTGGAGCCCAAACTCTAAAACCTATAAATGTCCTTCCTTGATATCCTCATTCTGAGTCACTACTGTGACTCTGACAAGGTGTTCTCTCTTACTATAATAAGTCTGATACATTTAGCCTTGGTAGATCAAAATGTCATCTTTGGGGAGTCAAAACTTGACAACAAAGAAGTAGGAAAAATAATGTAATGATTTCTCCTGCTCATATACCTGTCACCCAACTTAAATAATAGGCAGTCTTGTTCCATCTGTATCCCTACTCATTTCCTCCCTCATGTCCAGATATTTTGAAGTAATCCTTGACATCATATCATCTCAGCCCATTTGTTAGATTCATATTTTCTTACTCAACAGTCAAATGCATTCGGCAAATTTGTACTTTTTCTATTTTATGTACTGCAAATATCTTCTCCAATTTGGTTGTTTGACTTTTTCGTTGTGATTCATTAATATAGAGAAGGCATTTTTTTCTGAATAATTTTCCAGTGTATTTTATAAACCTATTTTTTAAATGCACATGGAAACTATTACTGTATATGAGATTAGGTAGACATCTAAGTTGATCTTTTTTATATAGAAATGAATGGTCCTAGAACTATTTTTAAATACTTGTTTTCTTTGTCCTTAACTTGTAATGCTATCTTTGTCATCTACTAAGTTCCCATATATGTATGAGTCTAAATACTATCATAGTATTCTGTTCCATTGATCTTTGTCTATCCCCACATGAGTACCTTATGATTTTAATTCAACTTTATCCTAATTCAAGGTCTCTAGTATGGCATACGCCAAAATACTGTTCTTTTTATAATCACAAAATTTTTGGATGTTCTTGAATCTAAACCACGTTTAACTTAAAATCTGTTTGTCTACATTTCTTAAAATTCTGTTTGAGATTTTTCTGAAATTGTTAATTTTATAGGTTAATTTCACAACAAATGATACAGAAATGATAATGAACATAGTGGACATTGAGAACCATGCACACAGTCTATTCAGATTTTCTTTTATGTACCTTTAATCACACTGTGATTTTTTTTTTCAGAGTATTTTAGTATATCTTTTCTCAAGATTTGGTTCTAGGTGTCCTGTAGATTTTCTAAATAAACTCTTAATTTTAGAATTGTTGCAGATTTACAAAACACATTGCATAGGTGGTTGAAGTTCACAGTGGTTTTCTTCTCAGTGGATGTACTGTTAACAATTTATAGCTTCTTTCTTTGTAACCATTTATGCTTTTTACTTCAAATTTTCTTTTCTTATATAGATACTTCTCTACCAGCTTCCTTTTTAGTAATATTGCCCTTCTATATATTTTTCTATCCCTCTGTATTAAACTTTTGGATTCATTTTCTTCTTAAGTTAACTCTTTAAGCAGTTTATCTGCTATGTATGTATATACCTGTATATATATATATTCTGTATGAAAATGGGTAAATAGGTATATATTTCCTATACAGTTGTAGGATTGCTACTATATTTGAACCCTTTGTGGCTTTATTTTATGTTTTTACATTAGAACATCCCTAAAATTAGACTTCTTACAATTAATGATTTTCTCTTATTTTCTGCCTTCTGTGGATTGATTTTAGTTTTATTACATTTGTTTCTGCTTTTCCTATTGATGGCTTTTTATTATTCATTTTTCTTTTACTTGTCTGGGAAGCATGGATTTTATTTCTGTTATTTTAGTGCCTACCATTTGTGCTATGCTTGGTAAACCCTTTGTATGTCTGTCTTACAGATAAGGTAATAAAGCCATAGAATGGCATCAAAAAGGACGTTGTTAATGTAAAAAATAAATTGGGTCCAAAGAAACTCCATTTCAGAACCAATAAATAAAATATAAACCACAGAGCAAAGAACAGACACAAATGAAAAGTGAATCTATATTTTGAATAAAAAGAATGCAGAACACAAAGGCAAAGGACTCAAGATAATTAGAAATAACAGCTAGAGAGAACAGAAGTTTGTAATTAAATGCAAGGACAATTGATTTCTTTTAATTAGAGAATACAATACAATACATGCAAACTAAACAAAAAATAAAACAGTATAA
This sequence comes from Camelus dromedarius, assembly GCF_036321535.1. Classification (NCBI taxonomy): domain Eukaryota; kingdom Metazoa; phylum Chordata; class Mammalia; order Artiodactyla; family Camelidae; genus Camelus; species Camelus dromedarius. Next base: position 48,796,525 of record NC_087450.1, read on the forward strand.
TTTCATGAAATGAAAAAGGAATTGAATATAGGCATAAAAGACATTGTTCTTATGCTCATAGGATGCATTGTTTAAAGGTAAGAGATTAATGTAACCATAATGAGTGAGTAAGCACATAGTTACAAGAGGACAAATTTCTGTAAATAAGACATAATAATATGTATATAATGAGGCAACTTATTCAACATTGAAATTTAGGGGAAAACTTCTTGAGAGCTGAGGAAGGAATAGATGTTAACCTACTGAAGTAGGGAAAAGCACCCCAAAAGTAGTAGTAATAGCGTGTACAAAGACTTGAGCTGAGAACACACATGGAATGTTTTAGGAAATGAAAATAAATATATTGTTATGGCCTGAATTGTGTCCCCTCCTTCCAAATTCAACTTTTAAAGCCTTGGGGCTCATTACCTTAGAATGTTGACTGCATTTGGAGATAGAGCCTTTAAAGAGATAATTAAGTTAACATGAGGCCATTAGGTTAGGCCCTAACTGACTCTGACTCATGTCCTTACATGAAGAGAAAATTCGGACTCACAAAGATACATCAGGGGTGTGTATGCACAGAAGAAAGACTCTGTAAGGACAGAGGGAGAAGCCCCAGGAGAAATCAGACCTGCCAACACTTTCATCTCGGACTTGTAGCCTCCAGAGCTGCGATAAAATACCTGTTGTTTAAGCCACCCAGTCTGTGGTGGTGTGCGGTGTCAGGGCTGGTGAACAATTACGTGCATGGAGTCCAACTGGAGTTGAGAGAGCAAGGAGGAGAGTGCAGTGAGATGAAACTGACATGAAAAACACAAGGCTCAATCCTGCAGGTTTTGCAAACCGTGCAAAGGGTGGTTTTCTCTATGTTAAGTGGAATGGGGAGCAACTGAAGAGTTTAGAGCAGGGCTGTGACCTAATCAGATCTACATTTTACAAAGATCAGTCGAGCTATGATCACTTACGGGAAATGGCTTGGAGGGCGCCCAGACTGAAGGCAAGGACAGTGGGAAGGGTTTTACACTAGCCCAGGGAAGAGATGAAGGTTGCAGTGGACTGAAAGTGCCCCTCCCCTCCCACAATTCACATGTTGAAATCCTAATCTCCAATGTGATAGTATTTGGAGATGGGGCCTTTGGAAACTAACCAGGCCTTGATGGCGGTGCCCTCGTGACTGGATTAATATAAAAAGTGACAGGAGGGAACTTTCTGCTGCTTTCTCTCTGCATCCTGCGACGATACAGCAAAAAGGTACCTTTCAGGAAGATGGTCCTCACCATAAGCTGATTAGCTGACACCTTGACTTTGGACTTCCCAGCCTCTAGGACTGTAAGAAATAAACTTTTGTTGTTTAAGCTAGTGGCATTCGTTAGAGTAGACCAGGCTGACTGAAATAAAGGCAGTCTACTCTGTGATTTCACCTCCTAGTCTGCTACCGTACCTTGTGTACTTAGTATTTCACACTTCTCTTTTCTCATGGAAGTGTCCCTACCTCCGTCATGCCAGTTAAAACACTGCACAGTAATTGAACCATTTACTTACATGTTTCCCTGCATTAAACGTTGTATTGTCTCTTCCGGTAGGAGTGTTGTCTGACTTATCTTGCTTTTTGGAGCAGTGCATGGCATCTGAAGTACTCAGCAAAAGACTTGTTGAACAAATGAATAAGTAAATGCATGAATGAGTTATCTTTCCAGAAAATTCTGCAGCGTGGCTATTGTATTTTTATTCTGACGTCTTCTTGACTCCATTGTCATCCTTGCAGTATTTTGTATCTTGTAATGGCTTGCACCAATGTAGAAATGTCATCCATCTGCCTGCCATGGAGAAGTCAGATTTGTCACCTTCTTTATTTGATTCTCCAAAAAAAACCACTCCTACCTTTTGCTTTGATTTATCCATTTAATCTGCTCTTTTTATCTCTCCAGATACTATGAATCATGTGCTTTCTTATTTCTGGCTCTGCTTGGAAAACTGATCAGTGTCTTTACTGATATCTTGCATCTGGGGCTTTGTATCATAGGTTGTGATTGGTTTACCAGAAGGACTATTTGCATTTTGTATGCATTCTTTGATGTTTCTTTGTTTTTCTTCGTAACTGCGTTTGTTCTGAAGTGAGTAAAATGGGCATCTCCAAACACTGATACCTGAGTTCCCCTGAGGTCCGCCTGAGTCATCACTGGAAACTCTCTTCAATGAGGCACACCTGCCCTTCGTGCAGAACGAGAGGTTAGATGAAGAAAGTTGCTGAGTATTAGGGAGACTCTCATTCTGGACTCCAGATATCTTTGTCACTGATAACCTCAAAAAAGATGACTGATTACTTAGTCATTCCGTGGAGGTTTGGGTTTTCCAGGCTAGTAACAGTTGACACAAAAAAATAAATCCAGTGAGCCATTCAGCTTTGTTGGAAATGCTTTATTGTGTGCTGCAGATTGAAAACCAGATCCTATTTCTATACTGCATATCTGGGTAGATTGTGTTTCCTGAAAAGGATTTCAGAAAGCGAGCAAAGGAAGCTTCAACTCTGCAAATGTCACCCCTTCATTTACCTACCACACTTATATATTCATCTTTATAACATATAATATATATATATTTTTATTTGCAGTATATGCACATATTCAGAACTATGTGCTAGAGCTCTCCTAGTACTTGGGTTATAGCATGAATAAGACACAGTGTCTGTCTTCAGGGGAATGTTCAAGTTAGTGAGGAATATAAAAATATTAAAATACCTGTAATATATTGTGTCACTTCCATGATGGGCATATGCAAATGGAGCTGCCAGTGTGCCCTGGGCTCCTCCTATTTCTTTATGTGGAACTGGCCTGGAGCGTGTCAGAAGTCTGATCGTTCTTGGCCCTTTGGAGTTGAAAACAAAAGACCTGGCCGTACATTAATCGTTTTGAAAGGTAATGAAGTAGAAGTTTAGGTTTCACACTCAGAAGAATGAGCAGAAGTGGAGAAGGAATCAGAAAATAGAAATGTCTCTGTGTTAATCTTATCACCCGCCCACCCCTGAGAGAAGTGAGTATTTCAAAACTGGAAGACTAGAGCTGTACCCAAAGGTCGTAGTGGGAAACCTAGTGATTCTCGTTTTAGCATTTAAGACTAACTGGCATATGTTCCTGGCAATCTCACTGCATAAATTATGTTTTAAATAAATGAAGGAGGAAACCTTCTCAGGAAATGAGGACATTCAAATTTAGAATTTCAAAACTGAGCATCATTTTTCTGACCCCTAAACAAGTTGCCCTTCTGTTTGTGGAGTATGCTGTAATGTGTCCGCATGCATACTGAGAGATCAAACGGAGGAGTGTCTCAGGCTGTACGATGGAGGTGAAGAAAGAAAGGGGAGGATGTATTTGGAGAGTCAGTGGGGAGTTAAACATATGAGGGAGTTTTGAGTGGATGTAACAATCCTTTGGTAGCCTATGGAATTCAAGCACAGAACAATGTCAGTGTCATTTCTTCGGGTTGCTGGAGGAGACATGATAAAGCCAGCAGGGGTTGATGAAAGAAATACCTGAACCCGTGAGTGAATGCGATGTGAAGACTGGCTCCCAGACTTCTGTTACGTCTTTCCAGAGTCGCAAAGGACCTACCTCATAGCTGCTCAATCAATACTGCTATTAAAAGATACTATTTCTTGAGCTCTGACAATGAAGTAGGCACGATTTGAAGCTTAACATCTAGAGCGTGTTAAGTCATTTAATCTTTCCAACAGCTCCAGGAGAGGGGCGTGCTATTCTCAGTTTTAGATGAGGAAACAGAATAAATAACTACCCTGAAGTCACACCGCAGGAAAATGAGCGAGCGCTGATTGAGTACAGGGAGGCCCAGCCCCAGAGCTCATTATGAGATTCTTGACCGGGATGTGAGTGATCTAGTGATCCTTAGCTGAAGTGTTTCCGTGGAACTCAGGGTGCCATGGAAATCACTAAGTTAGATGTTGGCTCACTTTGAGGAGAATATACCTACATATGAAACCCAGAAATCCACTAGCCAGAGCTGGATTTTTGGTCTCTCTGCTCCAGATTCCTCCCACAACACTTGCTCTGTATAATGGATTAAGCCTTGAGCACGAAGGGAAACTTGGTCAGGAGAGCGCAGTGCGGCGCACCTTGTGAGAAGGGGCTTCTTGTCCTGGTCTGGTTGCTCTGTTTGCTTCTGCTGTGCTGGCTGCGTGACTGGGATGCGGTGTGGCTGTGCCTGGGTGCCCGGTGGGGCAGAGCCACGCCCCCGGAACACAGTCCCCCAGAGGCCTCACGGCCCCAGCCCAGGCCTGCTGACCACTTTCCCACAGCTCTCGTGACTCACGGTGAACACCGTGCGCTCCAGGCCTGTGTCTGTAGGAATGCCTGGTCCGCTCTGTCTGTCCGCTCACCAGCATTGGCTCCCTCATGACCTGGAGGGCTGTTCCCACTTGCTCAGCCATTGTGGACAAACAAGCTTCGGCCTGGGCACAGCAGCCAGCCCCTCCACCCCCGGGTAGTCTGCGACTCATGCTACGCTACTCCTCCAGTGGGCCCTGAACCCCAGCCTTGGAGAGGCACCTCCCTGCCAAGCGCTCTCTTTACATTTTTACAGTTATTCTCTCATCAAAGGTTAATATTATTTATATCAAGTTTCCCCTGTTTAAAATTACAATGCCGTTTCTGTTTCCTGATTGGACCCTCTCGAACTGATATAAAAGCCAAGCAGCCTGAGTACTGTGGAAACCATGACACACACAAAAGGCACATGAAAGTGTGTTTCTCAGTCAGTGCAGTTTCAAATGGTGGAAGAAATGATGGAGGGAGCTCAGTCAGACTCATGTGTGTGTGTGTCTAAGTTTTAAAGTTGAGAGTAGTGTTTATACTTAGATATTCTGATGATGAATCTTGGTCCCGGGAAGAGGAGAACGAGGAGCCAATTTCCTACACATTAGACAATACTTCCCATCTAAATGCCAGATTGAGCAACTCAAGGACACAGAGTGAATCTGAATCCCTCCTTTGAGAGATTCAAGTCCGTAAATCAATGACGAGATTACACTTTGTGATGCCTTTTGAAATTTACAAGAAAGATAATGTGTGTAACATTCTTCAAAAATTGACTAATTCAAGTATAATTCAGAACAATTTACTAATGTGCAGTGATTTATAAAGAGACATCGTTTTGCTTAACAATTTCCAAATGAAATACATGCATGAGAGAGAATAGCAGAATAGCAATGGCTCTTAAGAGCTATGAAACAGGTGGGATGTCCTGTAGAAAATGCTGTGACCAGGGCATTCAGAGTTGACTCACATGCATCTTTCAACGTGACAATGTCCAGTCTGTATGACGCGTGATTGGTCCTGGGTGCTGCATCTCTTCCCGGGACCTGAAACATATCCCTTAGCGTGAGCGACATGGGTGATGTGATGAGCAGGGCAGACAGCACAGTTTTTATATAATGAGAATGGTTGTGGAGCAAATGGTGGATCCAAACACATTAGTCATCCTGTTAGCATTTTTGTTTTATTTTCTCTCACATATGCCTTCCACCTCCCCTACTGGATTATAATAAGGAAAATTCCAGGTGTTATATTAGGTTGAATTGTGACATTGCTGATATTTGAAAATTTTTGACCAATGAAAACATCCATTTTATATGATTCAATTTAATACCACTTTACCTAGGAATATTTCAGTACATAGTCCAAAAGATAAGTTATTTTAAAATGTGGTTGAAATACCATTATCACACCAACACATCCAACAGTTTCTTTAATATAATCGAATATCTAATAGGTGTTCAAAGGACTTTGAATTTCTATCTTTTAATAGTTGTTTTGTCTGTAATTTTCTTTTCCTGTCTGGTCCTAGTTAAGTTTTGATAGCAGGGTCAGTTTGGCCTCATGAAGTGATTTAGAAGTGTTCTCTCAGCCTCTGTTTTATGAAAGTTTGCATATACTTGGTATCATTTGTAGTTTAAATGGTTGATAGATTTTCCTAGTGTAACCCGTCTAGGCCTAAAGGTTTCTTTTTGGGGAAGGTTGAAGCTACAAATTCAATTTCTTTCAAAAGACATAGGGCCACTCATATTTTCTGTTTCTACCTGTGGCCAATTTGATGCACTATTTTTTCGAGGACTTTTTCCATTTCAGATTTTTGACGTCATTGGTATAAAGCTGTTTATAATTCAGTATTTTCTTTTTAGATAAATCTGTGAAATCAGTAGTGGTTATTGTTATTGACTGTGATTTAATTCTGTTGTTGTCAGAGAATATACTGAGTGACTCTAATTCTTTAAAAGAAATGAGACTTGGTGTACTACCCAAAAACAGAATATGTTTAAAGTTGTCAGATGCCGTATTGCACAAATATTAATTAAATCAGGATAACTTCCACTGCTATTCAAATAGCCTTTATTGCTACTGAACTTTTTATCTTCTTGTCTAACAGTTGCTACAAAAGGAGTGTTGAAATCTTGAACTATATTTATTTTTCTCTTTAGGATTTTTTTCGTTTTAATTTTCCCTTTTTTGAAGATCCATCATTAGATGTAGATTCATTTTTATTCAGTATTCTGATGTCTTGACAGAGTTACACTTCCATGCTTATAAATGCCTCCCTTCACTTTAAGTGAAACTTATTTTAAAGTCTGATATTATTAGAGCTACTTTCCACTTTCCTTTTAAAAAAATTTTTTAAATTTAAGTACCATCAGTTACAGTGTGTCAGTTTCTGGTGTACAGCACAATGTCCCAGTCATGTGTATACATACATATATTCGTTTTCATATTCTTTTTCATTAAAGGTTATTACAAGATATTGAACTTAGTTCCCTGTGCTATACAGCAAAAACTTTTTTTTTAAATCTATTTTTATATATAGTGGCTAACATTTGTAAATCTGAAATTCCCAAATTCATCCCTTCCCACCCCCTTTCCCCGGCAACCACGAGATTGTTTACTGTGTCTGCGAGTCCGCCTCCATCCTGCAACTGAGTTCATAGTGTCCCTTTTGCTTTCTTAAGCTTGGTAGTTGAAAATTTCTATATTCCATCCACACAGTAGAGCTGTGTGTACCATTATATTTAATACACTTAGATGTAGTTGATCTGGAATTTTTATCCAGCTTGACTGGATAAGAAATTCTCTTAATTGAGGGAATGCATTTATTTATATGGTTGGATGTAAGTCTAGTAGCTTGACTTTTTTTCCTTCTGTTTGTCTCCTTTCCTTTTTTTCCTCCTTTCTGCCTGCTTTTGGGTTAATTAGAAGGTGTTTTCTAGTATTTTATCATATTTTGTCTAACAGATTTTTTTGTTTTAATTTGGTATTCACTTTTAGCACTTGATCAAGGAATCATACATGCATCCTGAACTTGTTATTGCTTCACCTACAATATAAGAACTTCACAAAAATATAAATCAGTATACCCCCTCTTTTTGTGCTAATTTAGGCATGTATTTTTATATCTACATGTATTTTGAAGCCCAATATAGAGTACTAATACCATTTTTCTTTAAAAATTTAACTATTTTTTAAATAATTAAAAAAACCAAGAAATACCAAAATTTTTACAATTTCCAGAGCTCTTCATTTCTTCCTCTAGATACGATTTCCCATCTGGTACCATTTCCCTGCTTTTGTGTTTCTTAGAGTGAGTTTCTTCTAGCTGCGATTCTCTCAGCTTTCATATATCTGAAAACATCTTCATCTAAAAGTGTTTCTGAAGGCTATTTCCACCAGGTATAGAATTGTAGGATGTTTTATTCATTCAATATTTTAAAGGTTTTGTTCCATCAGTTTTTCTTCTCTGTTATTTCTGATGAGAAGTCAGCCATCCTTGTTCCTTTGGCTGCTCTTATGATTTTTCCATTATCTGTGTTTTTAGCAGTTTGGGTATAATATGCTTAGCTGTGGTTTTCTTCATATTTACCTGCTTGTGGATTGCTGAGCATTTTGGATCTATTGGTTGATGTCTTTAGTCAAATGCAGAAAAATTTGAGCCAGTATTTTCTGCCCCATTTTCTCTTTTTGGGGGTCCAATTATATGTATGTTGGAGGTCTTGATATTGTCCCCAAAATTATTGAGGCTTTATTGTTTCAGTCTTTTCTTCTATTAATGCTTCTGGCTGGAGAATTTCCATTCTATTATCAATAAATTCTGTATTTCTTTACCTGCTGTGTTCAATCCACTCAATTTCATTCACTGAATTTTCTTCTGTTACATGTTGCATTTTTTGTTTAATTCTAGGATTTCTGTTTGGTCCTTCTTTAGAGATTTTATTAGTTTTCTAAAATTCACCATTTCTTCACCTAATATATCACTCTTTTCCTGAAAAATGTTTTGACATATTTTACGCTAATATCCTTGTTTGCTAATTCTGATCTGGATCATTTTAGGTCTTCTTCTATTAGTATTTTTTTTCTCTTGAGTGTAGATTACATTTTCCTGATGCTTAGAATATTAATAGTAGTATTCAATTACATTAGATACTATGAGGTTAAGGCAATTACTAAATTACTAGTAGATCATCTTGATGTTATGAATGCTTAGATATAGGATTTGTTACTTAAATTTTGTCTTTAATCTTAGCGTATACCTCTTAGTGCTAGACATATTCTTACTTTTATGGCATTGTCCTTCCAAGATTTTAAGAGTAGGTCTGAGTTTCCCAATCCCTTCTAACATGGCAGGAATTGAACTCTGAAATTTTCCTCCCAGCACTGAAAAGCTGTTGGAAATCTCCACTCAGCTCTTTTAGCCTTCAAACCCTCCTCATTCTCTTAACTTGAAACTTGGTTTCTACTCTTGCTCTGTGCACATCCAGATCAGAAGTCAGTCTAGATTTGAATGGTGTATGCAGAATTAAGATTTTTCTTCTCAATTTCTCACCTGGCAGCTCTGAACTCTTCCTTTACTCCTCACCAGATAAAGCTATCATTTTGCACTTGAGCCCTGTCCACCATACAACGTGAACAAGAGAATACCCTAGGGAAAGAACTGGTTTACGGTGGATCTCACCTAGTTTATTTTATCGCTTTCAAGGGCCACATCCCCTCTTATGTCTGCCTACTCTTAATTGCCCGCCAATGACTTCAACATGGTTTTCTCTAGCTTGACTAGAGTTTTCAGGAGGAGGTTTAATCACATACAAGCTAGTTCATCATTATTGAAAGTGATGCTTCTTAACCGCTACTTTAGTCTCTCATCTGAACCATGACAACATCCTCCTGTCTGGTCTCCTGGATTGCAGTCTTTCAACCCACTCCTCCTCACATACCTTTGCATATGGGACATTCAGAGTGAGTTTTCTAAAAAACAAAAACAAAAACCCAGTGCTGCTTCCTTCCTGCCCCTGTGTGAACTATTGCAGAGCCTCCAGTTTAAGGTGTATATCACTTACTAGGGTATATGTACAAGAATAAGACCTAAAATATTTAATAATTTATAAGCACTCCATGCTGGGTGGACCAGGTGAATATCACCTCTGTACTTGTTTTTTTTTTTTTTTTTAAATCTTCTATACCAAGTTTACCTTTCCAGCCACATTTCCTGATAATGCCTTTCCACTTCTATCTTTGTATTTCTGCCTTCCTGAAAGACTCATTTTCTCCAAATATGGTGTGGTAGCTAGAAATCCAAAATCAAGGTGTCAACAGGGTCATATTCTTTCTGAAGTCTCCTGGGAAGGGGTCTTATTTGCCTCTACCTAGGTTCTGGCATTTGCCAGAAATCCTGGGTGTTCCTCGATTTCCGGATGCATCAATCATTCCAGTATTTGCCTCCATTCTCCCTGTGTGTCTCTGTCCAAGTTTTCCTCTTTTTAGGAGGAATTTTTTTCTCTTTTTTTTAATTACAGACAGCCCTCATCCAGAATGACCTCATCTTAACTTCATCACATCTGCAAAGACCTTATTTTTAAATGAAATTATTTACAGATTTTTCATGGATGTGACTGGGTGGGGCATTATTGAATCCAGGATATTATCTAAATTTTATTTGCCATTTACTGCTCAAGTGACTCTCCTCTTTGAGTAGTTTTTAATTCATTCATCAAGTATTTCTCTCTCCATTGAGTAGTATTGTGTCCCTCTCATATATCATATTTTTGTTTTCTGGGCTGCCTCCTCCAGTAATTTTGAGTCTTTGGAGAAAGGCTGATTTATTATTTATCTTTACATCTCCAGAGCTTTCTTCAGTGCCTACCTTAGAGTAAATGCTTAATAAATGTTTGATAAATGAATGTTTTTTTTAGGGGAACAGAGGACATATATTCTTCCTCATTCCTTAAAGCCCTTAAGCACTTTCATACTTCTTCACCACCATCTCATCTCTGTCGCCCACAATTTTCTTTCACCATGGTGAAAAGAAATTGAAACTCTATTCTTGGTGAATTAGAAACAAACTGTGGTATCAAGATGGACTCCCTGAGTCTGAAAAATTAAGGATAGAAACAGAATGTAAATCTTCAAATGTTACTGAGAATGTTAGTAATGATATTGACTTAATTCTGCTCACTAGGGGAGGACCCTGCCTAAACTCAATGTGTTGAAAAGTTCAGAGACATTAATCTTCTTATCTGTGCCCCAGAACTCCCCCTGCAAAGACAAATGAGCAAGCATTGATGAATGCTGCTTCATTAGGAGAATTTAAAAATGCAATTTGTCTTCATGAAAAGGAAGTATTTTTACATTTTCCATTTAACAATGAATCAGTGAAAAGAATTTTTCAACCATTACCCTTTGACTTAGAGTGGCCTTTATGAGCCGCATATCAGTGCAGTAATAGACTTGCTTTGGGGGAAATCTTGACAGAAAGCGACTTCCTGGCAAAGCAGTATCTATAATCTACCGGCCTCTTCAAGGCTCTTTCAGAATAATTATTTTTAGGATTTTAAATGACCTCTAAGAGACAAGGAAACTAAAAACTAAAAATAATAATAGCAAACACACACAAAAAACCAACGTACCTTTCAAAAGAAGTTTTTAGGTTTGACCTAAAGTAAGGCTATAGCCATCCTAATTTTTACTGTTTCTGTATCCATATAGTGAGATGTTAAACCACTTTGTTCCCGGTGATTAGCATGAAAATATGCAAAGTCCCTAGTGAGCTAAGCATAATTATACCATGATTACTCTGCTCTTACAGGGATGTAGGATTTAAACAAACAAACAAAGCCTTAGTATCAGAAAGTACTTTCTGATTAGCCATCAAATAAATCAAAAATAAAATTATTCAGAAATCCCTGTCAAAGGATAAGTCTGATTAATGAAGGTTTAGTCCTTCCTTTGTATGACAGTATCCGTTCAGGTTAACTATTCTTAGCATTTGATTTTTGCTCCTGTTGTAAAATGTATTTTAGTGTCCTTGAACAGCAGCCATGAGTTTGAGGGTGGGGTACCAGGAGCATTCCCAGTGGACGTGGATCTCTCTGTAACATATCAGCGATATTTTCATTCTTTAGTGGCCATAAAAATTGCTTAGTGAACGTTTAGAAATTCTACTCCATCAAGTTCCCTGAGTTCTACCCCTGAGTTCCCTTTCAGAAGGAAATGGAGTAGGGCCTGGAATTCTGCATCTTAAAGAAATACTCCGGGTGATGCTAATGCAGGTGGTTTAAGGACCACATTTTGAGAAATATTAATGACCTTTTCTTCTACTTAAGATGCTTTCTGTAGGTAGGTCATCTGTTCTTTGTTCCAGAAGAACACATGACATTTCTGTTGTTGCATCAGTGAGTTTCCCTTATATCCTTTTCATCTTATGTATACTGGAAAATCTTTTGGAAACCACCAGCTGGCCCCACATCTCACCTCCTTTACCTAGACTCGTGTGCAACTGAATATTTCATTTCCTTTGACCTTGAGATTCCATTCTGTGCAGACTCAACATCCTTTTTCCCTGGGTCCTTGGCCTCTACAAAATTTAGCTCCTCAACTCAAGTGCCCACCATCTGGAAAAAAATCCTGCTTACATTTCTCCACCTCATCAACTCTCCATATGGCTTTGAAACTCAGTTAAAAACACATCTCCCTCTTCTGTGCAAAGGATCTCTTGATTTTCACCTCTCTTTGAGTTATAATTTATTTTTATCTCAACGTCTGCTAACCTTGAAGACCATCTTTTAAAAAGATGGTTTAACTCTTGGTTGGTAGCAAAAATTTTAAGGTTGATTCCAAGGATGAAAATGCTAATCATGCTGGAGAAAGACAAACTCTTTCCTTTGCCGATTAACTGCATCTGTGCAGACCTGTTCATCGTCATCACTGACCAAAATCTTCACCTTTACTCTTGGTCAGTATAACATCATCCTAGAGTCACTCAGGTGTATAAACTGGCTTTATGCTAATGACACATCATTTTTCTTCCTTTTCTTCTTTTCCTGGGAGACTCTTCCAGAAAAGGATCTCCAGTCAGTGTCTTAAGAAGTGTGAAATGTGGTGTGATCAGAAAGGAAATGGAAATAAATTGCAAATTTGTATGAAAAATGAATGTCATGAAATATTGCACCAGAAAGTGATTCAAGGCCTAGGAAGCAAAAAAAAAAAAAAAAAAAAAAAAGTGCAAAAAAGACATAGGAAGCAGTGATGCATGAAATGTCTGAAACCACAGAGGAAGTGTTTGACAAGACAGGTAGTAACAAGGTGAACAACATATCAAAGACTGGGAGGAGAAAAGACAAGATGGATGAAGAGAAGGAGTTACTGTGTATCTGGGAAGGTGTTTAATATACTCAGCTGGGTAACACCCTTGAGGGATAAGATCCCAGAATTTATCTGAAAATACGCTGTCATCATGGAGTCATGATACCATCCGAGAAGTGTTGGTGGAATTACTTAGAGAGCATTCTTCTTTCTGAGTCGTAACTTTTTTTCACCAAGATATTGATCAGGAACCCCTACAGAATTGAACTAAAGCCAACGATGTAATAATCATTTGGGGAGTGCCTATGCTCTGGACCGTAACTGTTGAAATATTTTACTGTTGATTTTCATTCTCAAAGGCTCAGGGGGAAAGAAAATGTTACCAGCATAGACCCTGGTGGTGTTCCCTCTGAACTAGGTGGGAAGAAGCTGGTGAAGCTGGAAGTCACTCTTGTTTATAGGGAGACCCAATGGTGACAGGCTGCCTGAAGCCTTTCATTTCAGTGAATGTGTGAGTTCTGCCTGCCTCTGTTGCTGCAGCTGCTGCTTCCAAATTTCCCAGCGCAGTGAGGCTCCTGCCTCACCACTGTTTTCCCGTATTCTCCATAATGGAGGCAGGTAAGTGCTTGGAGGGAGAGCAGCTCCTCCGCTGGGACAGATGCGTGACTCCATCACACAGTGTAGTGTTTCCCTCCCCACCACTTAGCCTGCCTGCCTGCCTCGTGTGAAGACGGCCCTTCCTATGTGGCAGCTCCTGATGGGAGTTAAATCATCTCACCTTCTTTTCAGGGAAACAATGAGGAGAGGCGGTGTGCGTCCCAGGCAGGGTCAGAGCCTTAGCAGCTAGAATGACAGAGGATGTTGAAGCCCTGTTTAAGCCCCTGTAATGTCAACTGGTTCCTACAGAACCTCCATCTATTCCCCAGTTGGCTGACTGCCTCAAAACATCCCTCGTAGAGTTCTGATTTTGAAAGCTAGAATCCTTTGACCTGTAGCCCTGGCTAATTTTTTTTTCCTATTTCATTTAAATTAAAACTGACAGGAATAAGAATAGGCTAAAAGAGTTATTTCCTTTTGCTGCTTAATGGGATATGAAGCCTCAGCTTATGACTGAAAATAAAACTTTCCACTTGGGTAAACATAATTTTCTCCTTTTTCCCCCCAGAAATAATCCCATTCATTTATAAGGATATAGTAATTTAGTATAAAATAATTCCCCTTCAACATCTTCTGTTGTAATTACTTGGCTATCTCCTTACTTCCCTTCTTCCATGAATTTTGGACTATTGAGAGACCCAGCTGGCAGTACACGCAGTGTGGGAGGCTGGAGGGGTGGGGATGGAGCTCTGCAATGCACAGTGAAGCCGCAGGCTCTTTTTTTTTTTTTTAAATTGAAGGTTAGTCAGTTGACAATGTTGTGTCAATTTCTGGTGTACAGCATGTCTCAGTCATACATATACACACATATATTTGTTTTCATGTTCTTTTTCATTGTAGGTTACTACAAGATTTTGAGTATAGTTCCCTGTTCTATATGGAAGAAACTTGTTTACCTATTTTATATATGGTAGTCAGTATCTGCAAATTTTGAACTCCTAATTTATCCCTTCCCACCCTTTTTCCCTCTGGTAACCATAATTTTTTTTTTTCTATGTCTGTGAGTCTATTTCTGTTTTGTAAATAAGTTCATTTTTTTTTGTTTGTTTGTTTAGATTCCACATATAAGTGATATCATTTGGTATTTTTCTTTCTCTTTCTGGCTTACTTCACTTAGGTGGACCTGGAGATTGTCATTCTATGTTGCTGCAAATGGTATTATTTTATTCTTTTTTATGGCTGAGTAGTATTCCATTCCATATATAAATATACCACAACTTCTTTATCCAGTCTCTGTCGATGGACATTTAGGTTGCTTCCATGTCTTGGCTATTGTATATAGTGCTACTATGAACATTGAGGTGCATGTATCTTTTTGAATTACAGTTCCCTCTAGATATATGCCCATGATAGGATTGCTGGATCATATGGTAAGTCAATTTTTAGTATTTAGAGGAATCTCCATACTGTTTTCCATAACGGCTGCACCAAACTACATTCCCACCAACAGTGTAGGAGGGTTCCCTTTTCTCTACACCCTCTCCAGCATTTATCATTTGTGGACTTTTGAATGATGGCCATTCAGACTGGTGTGAGGTGATACCTCATTGTAGTTTTGATTTGCATTTCTCTGAAAATTGATATCACTTTTCCTCTGATAATGGATATTTGATATTGAGCATTTTTTTTCAAACAGACTCCTAATGCTACCCTGCTCAGACATCCCTGCATGGTTGGTATCAGACCCAAAGATGGAGTAGCCCTTAGGCATCCTTTTCAAACCATATGGATTTGTTTTTTTTTTGTGGGAGAGGCCAGGAGTGCATGTTCAGAGACATGCATGCATAAGGTAGATTTCTGGCTGGTCCAATGAGGAGCTAATGCATTCAGTGCTGCTGTAAGGGAGCTTCCAATCAGGTAACTTTTTGGAAATATTTTCTCTGGCTCATTGTTTTTGTCTTTCCCCATGTGCACCAGCTTTTTCTCGAGTAATAAGGCAAGGAGGCAGAGAATTTATCCTTTAAAATTATCTGCAAGTCCCTTATGGGGTTCAGTTAGTCTTGGATTTTGTCATTCTTAACACTCACTAAGCCACAGTTTTTCTTTCGAGAGCTCATTTTGCATATATTAATATGCATTAAAATGTAACAAACAATTTGGGATGGGGTTGAGAACACCATATATTTATGGGCATATCAGGATTTCATTTCTCTTTTGTGGAAGAAACTCAAAAGTTTTCCTACAGCTTGTTTAATATTGAAACATAATGAGTCTACCTTGTGCTGTTACTGAGAAAGTAATGGTGAGCTCTGCCAAGGAAGGGGCCAGGCCCCAGGGCATAGGGAGGGAGCAGCTAACCAGACTTTAATATAGAAAAATAGATAAATAGGGTGATAATTTAATCGGAAGGCAATGTACCTATCATGCACCAGGAGAAAGCACAGCTGGAGGATTTGAAAGTGATTTGGAAGCAAAACCTCTCATTGAATTACAGATAAAAAATTAAGTTAAGGGTTGGCAGTGGAGTGAAACCTGGTTGTGAGGTTATAGAAAAGGGACTGCCAGCTCTTCTGTTATAAACTAGAATTCCTCAGATGTACGCTTCTGGTTAAATCCAAGCCAATGTTCTCCTAAGCCACAAAAATATTATAATAAGAAAATTTGTTCCTTATTTACTTGGTTGTCACATCTCTGGGGATTGGTTCTGAGGCTATCACTGAAATCAAGGGTTGTTCATAAGCCACTGTCAGATTATAGTTTAACCTGGCAGGTATGTGATGTCTCAGAGTAGCCAGCTAAGGGGAAGTAACTTTCAAAATAGACATGATAGTTTACATTGAGTTCTTACTGGCATAGCTTAAGAAAGTTAGGGAAAAATAAGTGTTGATAGGATACTTTAGCCTGTTTGGAGGCTAATTTGGGATTTCGGCAGAAATTCTTTGTGGTACTAACCAATTTCTTGGTCTTGCATTTTAGGTCAAATGAGGACTTACTCTGTGCTATGTTATAGGAAGATAAAACAGTGAGATGGATCGAGGTCCTTTATTTGAGGCGCTCACAGTCTAGCAGTGGGGAAAGAACCCAGTACTACTATAAATCCCAATTCAGTCAGACCAGGATCGATGTCGTATAGAGGCAGTGGCAGAATACTATGAGAATTTGGGAGAGTGAGATCAGTCTCCAAGAGCGTCATGTGCGTTCTCTTTGTAGGTATTAAACTACAGATTTTCTGAAAGTTGCATTGGAAGGAACTTACAGAAAAGGTTACTACGCTATTTATATTTGTCCCCTTTTTCTAGCATCTTCAAAGGCACTTTCTCCTCCCCTTTCTGCCACTGGAGCACCCTGGTCACCTTCCATCGCTGATCGTTGGAGGGTTGTATATATGGCCCTGTGTCGCCTTCACACCTCCTGAGATGAAGAAAAGTAGGATCTGGCTTTTGGATTCCCAATTCTCAGTGAGTCAGTGCCCGGTAATGCAGAAGCTAGCTTAGTCTTCACTCTACAAAGGCTTTGGCTCCGTGTAGGAGACCTTTGGGGATGCTGGGAAAAGATTCATCTCCTGGTCCACATTTAATCAGCAATTTGGTGGCCCTGGAAATCCATTCACAGCTGGTGCTGTACCCATAAAAGTAAAAGCAGACCCTTCAAGCTTCCCTCAGCCCCTGGGACGTTGTTTCTGGATTCCCGAGCCTGTTTTCGTGTACTTTGTTGGTTTACATTTTCTGCGCACACGCTCTACCTTTCGGTAGCTCCTTAAGGACAGGATATATGCTTAAATTATTCTTGTGTCTCTCATAATTCGTGGAACAAATAGGGGCTTGATTATGTTTTGGAGTGGATGCATAAGTGATGAATGTATAGAGTTTTATTCGTGAGTGTTTTTACACCTTTCCAAAGACTATGAACCTTCTTTAAAAATTATTCAAAAAGAACTATTTTGACAATCAGGGTCACACTATTTAAATTCTGTGAGACTCAGTTTTCTCACTTGCAAAATGGAAGATTGAGACTTGGACGTGGAAATGTTCACCAAGTTCCCAGTACTGATGTTTTTGGACTTTGCAAGTCTCCATGAACTAAACAGCTTAAGCGAGTATTGGCTTATAGATTGCTTCTCCACATACTGGGAAAAGGTTGTGTGAAATGCTATTCTTCCATCTGGAGTGAGCATTTACTTGGACATGTACAAAAACTGTCCAGAGCTATATGGAAGTGTATACGTTCAAGAAATCACTTTTCAGATTCCTATGTCCTCTTCCTAAAATTGATCCTTGAGAAAGTCCTTTGCACAGCCATCCTTTTTTCCCGCTTTACTGTTCACAGTTTTCCTGTTTCCGCTTTATAAAGAAAACCAATTTCCCACCCATAGTGACTGTCACTGTGGTTCATTGCCGCAGGAGGTAAAAACTTCCGAGCCACAAAACAAGGGGCCAGAGGGAGATGTCTTGCTTCAAAGAGAAGGTCCCGAGAAAGCAAAGCAAGAACGTGGAGCCCTGCTTTATCCAGGTGACAAACTCTTGGCAATGCTCTGTGCTTTTTCTACCTGTCAATCTGTGTTTGAATTAAAACTCAGAAGAGAGATGCTGGTGATTAAGTCATTTATTAACAAGTTTATTTGAACTCAAAAAGTCAATCTTTTTCTAACAAAAAGTAATTATTATTTGACTGAGTGGATGCAAAATTTGTTTTTCCCATTAGCTCAAGTGGGAGATTTTATATATACAGGTATACCTTGGAGATATTGCTGGCTCAGTTCCAGACCACTGCAATAAATTAAATATTGCAATAAAGAGAGTCCCACAAAATTTTGGGTTTCCCATTGAATATAAACATTGTGTTTACACTATACTGTAGTCTTTTAAGATAATGCAATAGTATTATCTCTGTAAAAACAATGTACATACCTTAATTAAAAATACTTTATTTCTAAAAAGTGTTCACCATCATCTGAGCCTTCAGAAAGTCACAATCTTTTTGCTGGTGGAGGACCATACCCCAGTGTTGATGGCTGCTGACTGGTCAGGGTGGTGGCTGCTGAAGTTTGGGGTGACTGTGACAATTTCTTAAAATAAGACAATGAAGTTTGCCACATCAACTGACTCACAGTTTCTCTGTAGCGTGTGATTCTGTTTGATAGCATTTTACCTACAACAGAACGTCTTTCAAATTTGGAGTCAGTCCTCTCAAACCCTACCATTGTTTTTTCAACTGATTTTATGCAATATTCTAAATTCCTTGTTGTCATTTCAACAATCTTCACAACATCTTTACCAGGAGTAGATTCCATCTCAAGAATCTTTGCTCATCCACAGGAAGCAACTCCTCATCTGTTAAAATTTTATCATGAAATTGCAACAATTCAGTCACATCTTCAGCCTCTACTTCTAATTCTAGTTCTCTTGCTGTTTCCACCATGTCTGCAATTATTTCCTCCAGTGAAATCTTGAACCCCTACAAGTCATCCTTGAGGGTTGGAATCAACTTCTTCTAACCTGTTAACATTGACATTTTGACCTCTTCCTATGAATCACAAATCCTTCCCAGAAGGTTTTTGATTTACTTTGCCCACATTCAACAGAGGAACCACTCTCTCTGGCAGCTAGAGCCCTACAAAACATATTTCTTAAATAATAAGGCTTGAAAGTCAAAATTACTCCTTGATCCATGGACTGCAAAATGGATGTTGTGTTCGCAGGTGGGAAACAGCATGAATGCCATTGTGCATCTCCATCAGAGCTCTTGGGTGACCAAGTGCATTGTCAATGAACAGTAATATTTTGAAAGGAATCTTTTTTTCTGAGCAGTCTTAACAGTGGGCTTAAGTCCCATGTTGTAAACAGATGTGCTGTCATCCAGGCTTTGTCATTTCGTTTATAGAGCATCAGCAGGTAGATTTAGCACAATTCTTAAGGGCGCTAGGATTTTCAGAATGGTAAATGAACATTGGCTTCAACTTAAAGGTGTCACCTGTATTAGCCCCTAACGAGAGAGTCAGCCTGTCCTTTGAAGGTTTGAAGCCAGGCATTGACTTCCCCTCTCTACCTATGAAAGTCTTAGATGCCATCTTCTTCCAGGATAAGGCTGTTTTGTCTACATGGAAAATCTGTTGTTCAGTGTAGCCATCATTATTTATCTTAGCTAGATCTTCTGGATCACTTGCTGTAGCTTCTCTGTCAGCGCTCGCTGCTTCACCTTGCATTTTTATGTTGTGGAGACAGCTTCTTCCTTAAACCTCAGGAACCAACCTTTGCTGGCTTCAAACTTTTCTTCTGCAGGTTCCTCATCTCTCTCAGCCTTCACAGAATTGAAGAGAGTAGAGTCTTGCTCTAGCTTGGGCTTTGGCTGAAGGGAATGTTGGGGCTGGTTTGATCTTCTGTCCAGACCACTAAAACTTTCTGCATGTTAGCAGTAAGGCTGTTTTCCTTTCTTATGCATGTGCTCACTGGAGTAGTACTTTTTTATTTCCCTCAAGAACTTTTCCTTTGCATTCACAGCTTGGCTAACTGTTGGTGCAAGAAACCTAGCTTACAGCCTGTCTCAGCTTTTGATGTACCTTTCTCCCTAAGCTTAGTCATTTCTAGCTTTTGATTTTAAGGGAGGAACATGAGACTCTTCCTTCCACTTGAACACTTAGAGTCCACTGTAGGGTTATTAATTGGCCTAACTTCAATACTGTTCTGTCTCAGGGAATGGGGGGCCCTAGGAGAGGGAGTGAGGTAGAGAAATGGCCTGTCAGTGGAGCAGTCAGAACACACACAGCATTTATTCATTAAGTTTGCTGTTTTCTGTGGGCACCACGTAAAAATTACAATAGTAACATCAGAGATGCCTGATCACAGGTCACCATAACAAATATAATAATAATGAAAAACTCTGAACTGTTGAGAGTTACAAAAATGTGACACAGGGACAAAAGTGAGCAAAAACTGTTGGAAGAATGGTGCTGATAGACTGGCCCAACTCAATTTTACCACAGAAATTCAATTGGTAAAAAAATACAGTATCTTCGAAGCACAATAAAGCAAAGTACGCTACCTAGAGATATACCTATAAATTGAGATAAATTTTAGGCTCCAAAGTTTTAACAAGTAGCACATATTTAAAGCACATCCAGAACATATAGTAGGCTGGAAGTTATATCCTTTGCATATTCTTATGATGAGAAAATGTAGGTGTTCACTGAATGCTATGGAAGAGGGTACATGTGTTTCCCAAAACTCTGGTTGGGGCTGTAGAAATAAAAGTTTGAAAATTCCTGAATGAACATTAAATACTGTGGTTAGCGTTAGTTCTGTTTCTTGTCAGTAGAGATCAATGGATGGGGAAGCTATGATCCATATGGACTTACCTGGTAGAGCAGACTTCAGATTAAGCCCTCTGGGAAACAGATTATACCAACAGCCAGGTTGACTGATGGCAACACCAGCAGATCCACGTTCCTGGGGGAAAATCACCCAACAGGATAGATTGGCTCCATCATGCCTGTGTGATCCCAGTCCCAAGGTGGCCCTCTGTATTTATCAGCAATTCTACTCCATTTTTATTCTCCATAAAAATATTTCAAACCATTTTGACTTCTTCCAGACCTAGTTCCACCCCTCTTCCCTTCACTCTCAGCAAATAAATTTGCTCCGTACTTCACAAAGAAAATAAAGACAACAATACAGGTGGTGAACCCCTCACTTTTACACATGTAAACCTGCAATGGTTCTGTCCTCTGTACCTGTTTCTCTCCAGTCGTGGCTAGGAAGGGGTCTCCCTCTGGGGTGAGACCAGTCTCCGCTAGTGGCCATATTCCCCTTCCCGTATGACTTTGCTCTTGTTTTACCTTCGTCTCTGCTCACTCTTTTTCTCACCACCATTGAAACACTGAAGTTTCCCATCTTTTGCAAACATGTGAACAATAATTATTTTTGTATATTACATGGTCTCTCAATTGCCATCTTCACTTTTCAGACATTATTTTTTCAATCTCTTTTTTGTCCTCAAAGCTAATCCTCTAAAGAATTGTTAACCTTCACCTTTCATGTATTCTCAACTTCCATTCATTCCTTAACCCACTCCAACCTGGCTCCCACCCCTGTCTCTCTATATAGAAATTATGTTTGCTTAGGTCACCTTTGACCTACATGATATTAAAGTCAATTAAAATGTTTTAGTTCTTAACCCACTAGATATCTCAGAAGTTCTATTGACAGTTCCCTTTTTCTTTAAATCTTTTTTTTTTTTTTCTGCTCTTGGGACTTCCTTGATGCTACACTCAGAGGCTCTCCTCCTATCTCCTTCCTTTGCTACACAGGCATCCTAAAACACTAGGTACGAGACCCAGAGCTGCCTGGCTTCAGTTCTACAACATTTGCTCACAACAAGGCCTCTGTTTCTTTACAATCTATATTATCTTCCTAAATAATCTCATTCATTTTCATGGTTTCAATTATTGTTTATATGGAACTGGCCTCCAAACCTAATCTCCAAGCTTCAAACCCATATATCTGCTTGCTGATATGGCATCTTCTATCGGACATCTTAAAGGTACCTCGAACTCATGTCAAGACTGAACTTATCTTCTTTCCCCTGACCCTGGTCATCTTCCAGTGAGTGACACAAACATACTCATTTGCAGAAAACAGAAATTAAGTGCTTTCTTAGGTCTTGCTTTTCTTTCAACCTTCAGATATAAACCAGCTGTCAGATGTGAACTGCTACAAGTCTCTTGCATCCCTCTCTTTCCCTATACCTTACTTCCACCACCCCAGTTTAAGAAACCAATGTGTTATGTCTGGGCCACTAAATAACACGTTCTCTATACAGATACAAGTTCTGGTCCAGTTTCCATCATAGCCAGAGTGTTCTTTCAGGGAAAGAAAAACAAAACCAAGCCTAACCATGCCACTGTCTTTTTTAAGTTTTCCATTGTTCATAACATAGATACCAGTAGCCTTAACATGGGTCCACCATGTTTGGTTTTCACAATTCCATTCTCGTCCAGTGTCTTTACTACAATTAGTTCAGCTTGATTATTTTCATATCCTCAAGCACTGCAGGCTCTCTCCTACGTCAGTCCCTTTGTACCTGATCTTCCTTCTCTCCAACATGCTCCTATTAACAACCTTTGCACAGTAAATTTCCATTAATTCTAGAGCATGTCCCCAAAGTCTCTTCGTAACCAACGTCCAAGCTATATTGAATAACACTTTGCATTTTTACTTTATAACTTGTTACAGTTTATACTTTAATTAATTTCTTTGTGATATTAGATTCTTAGATTGATGTTTGCACTTCTGCTAGAATGCAAGCTCCATGAGGACAGAACTATGCTTATTTTGTTCACAACTGTTTTCCCAGTATCTAATAGACACTCATTGTCAGCACTCAGTAAATACTAGTTGAACTAATTAACTATGAGGGTATCAACAACCACCATAACAATAGTCTACAGATTATGCACTTACATTTTTCTACCTCTGTCCAGTCTTTTAATATGTGCGATACTGTGTACTCAAGAGTCTGTGAAACTTTATGTCAAACAGCTGGCTCTCAGAAATGGTCCAGTTTGGGAAATAGATTATATCAACAGCCAGGTTAACCGATGGCCACACTGACAGCTGCGAAACAGCCTAGCGGAACAATATGGCTCAGCAAGCTTCTATCAGCTAACCCTCTTGCAGTTAACAACTATAAACTCTTGTTAAAATGTAAACAACAATTACTTAAAGGCACTGAAATGTGAACAAGAGCAGGAGTATTTTAGAGGAGAGTTGACATTTGGAAGCAGGAAGAAGCACAGAGTGAGTTATTGGTTTTTGCAGCCTTTAAACTTAGCCTGGCCACAGTTGGTGCTACATGAGATGGCTAAAAATCCAATACAAACGTATGTCTTTAAAAACTAAAGAACCAAATTTAGGGAAATTATAGCCACTAGGAAATAAGAGGAAGAGTCCCAGAAAGCCAATGTCCAGAGAGGGGCAGTTCCAAATATTATGTACAAACTCTGCTCAAATATCTGCCTGATCTCTAAACCTTACATACACAGAACAGATTTATTGCAACCTGGTCAAGCATGAAATAACTGAATTGACATTTTAGATGCACCCCAATAGACAGAATTGGTAGTATGAGCCCACTTAAACTCTCCTAAGAGTGATGCAGCACTCTTCGGGTAAATGTAACAGAATCCTGAGACTTCATAATGTAGCATTCACAATGTCCAGGATGTATGCCAACATTAAACAACCTACAAAAAATCAGAAAAAATGTCCACATTCTCAAGAAAAATGACAACAGTGGAGATGGTAAAATTAGTAGACAAGAATTTTAAAGCAGATTTTATAACCATGCCTAATGATTAAAGGAAACTGTGTTTATAATGAATGAAAAGATAGTATATTTAATCAGAGAAAGAAACTGTAAAAAAGAACTGCATCAAATAGACCTATAAATATAATAAATGAATTGGACAGATGTGACAGCAGACTGGAAGTGACAAGAGATAGAGGCAGTGAACTTAAAGATACAGAACCAATAATTATCCAGCCTGAAGAACATAGATAACATATCAAGAAAAAAATGAACAATGCCTCAGGAACCTGTGGGACAATAAAACACTGCCTAACATCCAGTCAGTTGTCAAACTTACGGACAGAAGAGACAATGGGGCTTAGAGTTTATCTGAAGAAATAATTGCCATAAATTTATAGATTCAGGAGGCTCAGTGAACTCAAACACTATAACTATGAAGAAAATCATACCCAGAGACATCAAAACCAACTATTGAAATCTACAGAAAAAGAAATGTTTGAAAGCAACCAGAGAAAATGACGTTACATAGTGGAGGGGTCAGTGATCCAAATGACTGCTGATTTCTCATCAGAAACCATGCAGGCCGAAGGGCAGTGCTGAGAGAAAGTAAAATATGTCAAGCTAGAATTCTATACCCAGTGAAAATATCCTTCAAGAATGAAGGCAAAAATGAAGACATTTTCAGATAAAAGAAAATTAATGAGCTCCATCATTAGTGAGTCCACACTGAAAGAATTTGTAAAGAAACTTCCTTAGTATGATGAGTTCTGACATCAGATTGAAACTCAGATCTTCAGGAAAGAATGAAGAGATTGGAAGTAGTAAATCCATATGTAAATATAAATGGCTATTTTCCTTAATTTTCTGTATGGTACTTAGTTCTTTTTAAAATAAAAATGATACCATTGTCTTCTGGGGTTCACAGTGTATGCACATGTAATAACCATGAAAACTAGCTAAAGGATGGGGAATAGAGAGACTTAAGGTTTAAGTTTTCCACATTTTCCATGAAGTAGTACAATATTAACTCTAAATATACTTAGAAAGGTCAAGAAAGTTTATTTTAATCCATAGGGAAACTATTAGATAAAGAATGTAAAGAAGTAGGATAAAAAGTCCAATCGATAAATTAAAATCAGATTGTAAAAAATATTCAAATAATCAAGAGAAAAAAGACAGAGAAAGAAGACCGGAGGAAGAAAAGTGACAGGGAACAAGCAAGCACAATTTAAAAGTGGTAATTTTGAATCCATTGGTATCAGTAATTGCATGAAGTATTAACAAAGTGAATGCTCCAATTAAGAGGCAGAGATTATTGGAATGAAAAGATAAGACCTGGCCAAAATGCTGTCAACAGGAGAGACACTTCAAATATAAAGACACGTATACTTTTAAAGTAGTTGGATGAAAAGGATATGCTATGGAGGTAGGAAGGCTGAAGTGGCTATATTAATACCAATAAAATAAATGCTATTAAGGTAAAGAGCATTACCAAAAACAAACGGGGGCATTTCAGACTCAGTACATCCATTAGTAAAAAGAACACAACAATCATAAATACCCCAGCCACTTATTAGTGTGTGATCATAGGTAAAACTTGGAGCCTCAGTTTCCTTATCTGTAAAATGAGTCATAGTGTCTGTGGACATAGATGCTTAGATAACATATATGTAAATAAATATTAATAAACAAGAAAGCAAACAAAGGACATTTATGTAAGTCCCTTGGCAATAGTAGGTGTTCAATAAACATTCTTTTTCTTTTCTTTTTCTTATGGTAAGGTGCTTAGCTTGGGCTCAGGAAGGCTAAAAAGAATGATGAGAAATTTTGTTACAGAGATCATTCAAATCTTAAAAAAAAAGGCAGAATAATCTACAGTACGAATAATAAAATCAAAAGATAATTAATGCTGGCATAACTTAGAATGAGGTTTTAATAGCACTGTTTCCTAGAGAAATGAGCCACAACCTCTTAACTCGAGATGGCTAGAATTTTTCCTGCCAAAAAAATGGACTTTTTGAGGTGAAACTAATAAAGACTTTTCTTAACCCAAGTCTCTTATTTCTGGGACCCCTTTTCTTCCAGGCAAAATGATCAGCAGTCACTCTGTCGGTACAACTGCTCGTACCACACAGCACTATTGCATCACAACCACCTTGTATTTCATGAGTGCTGTGTACATTGGAATGAGTAATCCTAACCACAGCTGCTTGAAATCCATCAAATATTCTTTTAATTTGCACATGAATTGGGGTGCATTAAGTGTTTTCTTCCAGTTTCCACAGCTCTTACATGACAGACACAGAATTTTAACACGAGGTGGATTCAACATAAAGGTTGGCTGCTTGACCTGTATCGTCTGCACAAATGGTCTACACTTGCCGGGGACGTTTTAAAATGCGCTTTTTTGGGGGGAGGAGTAGGTGGGTAAGAACTTCAAAATTTTGATCATATTTTAAAACTATTTTAAATGAAAATTACAGTCATTTTTGAGGGATACTATGATGGGATTGTGAATAGCAAAATCAAAGTTCAGGGTTCCCACTAAGTTCTGAAATGGAATTAAAGGACAATATGGGAAAAAAACGGCGTGGTCTAAAATACGGAGGAAAACATCTATGTTCAGTTAGGTAGTAACGAGATAATTTAATATTTAAAGTTGAATTTAATGCCTATTTTTCGCTTAGAAAATTTTATAAATAAGAATTTCATAGTCAAGTGTAAAATTTAAGAGGAAATTCCTGCACTGGATACATATTACAATTTGTTGATTTTGAGGTCACTTTTCTAACGTTGTGGAAATTAAACGTCTGTGAATAAACTCTCCAATAAAATTTTTAATACTTTTATGATGATGATATTACAGTTATAAACATTTCATTACTTATTGAATAATCATTATGTATCATTCACTCTGTTAAGCGATCTATATACATTATTTAAACTCGTAAGTTTTCAATGACATGGATGTCATTGTTAATCCACATTTTATACATAATGAAAATTAAACTTTTGGAGGGTAAATAACTCGAGTCGCACGGTAAATGATGGAGTGCAGTAACTGCATTGGCTGCTGGACTCTGAAAGTCTCGGTATTGAAATATGGGTAGAGATTAAGTATTTTCTTTCATACGACTGCACCCTGCATCTCATTTCCTTTTCACGTTATCCTCTCTGGACCACTCGGGTCACATGGGTTACACGGGTTACATGGACTTAACATCTTAGAAGGTGTAACAGAATCAGAATAGGATCCAGGACAAGAATGACCTGGAATGAGTGGCTGAGTTTAGTGATGCTAAAAGCGTTAAGAAGAACAGGTTGTGATCCAGTGGGTTTACTTTTCTGTGTTTCTTTTCAGCATCACGGTGGCAACATCAGAGTGTGATGAGGGATATGGGGGCCAAGGTGGTCACTGACAAAGAAAGCTTAGGTCTCACATGTAAGGTCTTTCCATGTTAGAAAACTAATAACATTGCCTGGGGGGTTCCTCCTCCTGATTCTGCCACCTCCCACTGGATATGGATTTAGTGAATCATTTCTTGCAGCATCGATTTCCTCATCTGCAAAATGGGGATGATAATGTGTCTCCTTAAAAAGCCGTGATGACGATAAAAGAGAGAATTCATTTAACGTGCTTAACATAACCTCGAGTGTATGGTAAGCATGTATAATGCATGTTAGCTATGATCATTGTCATTACTAATATTATTTTCATCATTGTTGCCATTTGCTTTGGAGTACCCGCTGTGTGATAAGCGTGGGAAACTATGGCAAGGCTGAAAAATTGTTAAATCATTAAATAGTTAAAAACCATTCTTCATTCTCCCTGGGGACTTGACAGTGCTTTGCTGTGGCCTCTGCTGTGTGAAATGCCTTTGGTATCTTCGCAGGCATTGTTTTGC
Source organism: Camelus dromedarius (assembly GCF_036321535.1). Classification (NCBI taxonomy): domain Eukaryota; kingdom Metazoa; phylum Chordata; class Mammalia; order Artiodactyla; family Camelidae; genus Camelus; species Camelus dromedarius. The sequence goes on from NC_087450.1 coordinate 48,823,940, forward strand.
TTAAAAAGAAAAGTCATCAAAAGCCTTTTCATGGATGATTTCATGGAGCAGATCATTAAATACCATCTATTGTGGTTGTTTATCCTGTTTCTTTACATAATTCTTCCTGAAAATGTTTCCTGGAAGATACTCAGGCAATGAGTCGGGATTTACTTTTTCAGAATTCCTGGTGTTAAGTGGGAATTAGTAACTAATGGCGGGAGACAAAGCAGTGATGCTCAAATAGGTTGCATTTCTGATCTTTGTGACTGGCACGGAGGACAGGAGAGCTGGTAGGAATGGTGCACCGTGTGAACGAGCTGCCCTGATCCTTGGTGTGCCCAAGCAAGGCATCTTGCCAACCTTGCTGCAGGAATATGGAAGCAGCTAAAACCATTCAGAACAATAAAGCACTTAGCACTGGGCAAGTGAGCTACTGTAAGGAAACAGTGCTTTTGAAAATGAAGAGCTGTGAGCAGCCAGCAGAAAGCAGCCGTATCTTCAGCTTCTCAAAAAAGAAAGTGGGAGAGTGTGTGTGTTTGTGTGTGTGTGTGTGTTTGTGTGTGTGTGTGTGTGTGTGGAAGGGGAGGCTTCAATTTAGGACACAGATACTGATAACTTTATTAAATATTGATTTTTGAAAAACATATATATATATATTCACTAAGCCATGAGCCAGAGAAGATCAGAGTTGGTGATAAAAATAATTATTAGTAGTATTTCAGTTTTATTGCAAACAAAATGAGTCGGCATAATCTATGTGTATAACTATATATAAAAATAACTCCCATCCATGGCCCACTGGGAAAGCGGGTGCCAGTCTTTCGTCTGTGACAACAAGGCTCACGTCAGAGGAGAATAATGTTTTGTTCCTTTTGTGGCTTCAAGAACCAGCAAAGCCAAGATTTCTGGCCCTCTCATAGACTTTCAAAGACTGTTAACTCAGGCTCAGAGACAAGGGTGCAGGATTTGTGGCAAACAGGAGCTGGGAAAATGTTCCGTGCAGTGAAATGGGAGAGAAAGGGGCCGCTTGAACAAAGACGAGGAGTCGACAGTGGCCTTGCTAACTCAGCACAGTGTTTATTTGGCATCAAGAGTGTTTCAGACTCTGGGGAGCCTGAGAGTCTCCCCTCTCTGTGGAGTTTATTTAATGAGGAGAAGCTATTGATTCATGCAAGAAGTGTTTCCCAGACTCAAAGATGCAACTGTAAGCTTGAGGAGGGTCTGCTTCTGGTTTGAGAGATCAACTTTGGAAGGGGCTGCCTTGAGAATGCTGAGCTGCTTGTCACTACGAGTGTTCAGAGGCTGGACAAGCTACTTCTTGGGCATAGCTATGGGTGGGGTGTTGATTTAGGTCAGACATCTCTGCAGCATTAAGCATCCTATAATCCTTCTATGAGCACAGATCTTCTTTATATTCTGTCTGCTTTTAGGAACGTACTACAAGCCATATTCATGTTGTTAATGATGATGATGTTGATAATGCTAATAGCTGCCATTTACTTAATTGGAAAAATTCTAGGCACTGTGACAAATGTTCAGCCATCCCAGCATGTAATCCTTATGACGACCCTTAAGATACTGAGATTGTGTCCATTTTATGGATAAGGAAACTGAGGCTTAGAAGCATGGTTCCTGACTCATAAACTTACTGAAAAGCCTAAGACGGTCCTGCTGACACACAACAGTGTGAGGACGGTGGCAAGACAGCACAGATGATGCGCGTGGCCAGGGTTCACCAAGCAGAGACACCGCCGGGGGTCGAGGCGAAGCTTTATGGTGGAGGTGGGAGCCACGTTACTTAAGGGGATGGTCTATTTGGTCAAGTAAGTGGAAGGTTTATGCTTAGTTTGAAATAAAATCTTTAAAAAAATGAATGTGCTAGCTGGAATTTTACTATGATATCAATAACTTTCCATGCTATAGCTATCAAATTGGCTTTGCACTCTGGATAAATATCTTTCCCATTTTATTTGGCTTTAAACCTGAGTTACAGGAGCCACAAATCACTCTAAGTAGGAATACCCAAATTAAATGAGAGTTCAGTTTTGAATCTACCTGCTTCAGTGTTCTTAAGCCACACATTTTAAAAGCCCTTTAGGTTATGTTGGGGGGGATTCTAAGTAAATCCAGATAAAGAAAATAGATATTTCTTATACCTTTCTGAACTCTTAACCTTGCTAAACTGTGCTGTGAGAGAGTAGATACTGACAAAACTTTGACATCAACTGAGACTTGTGTGTGCACACATACTTGTATACAGAGAGCTCTGAATTTTCATGAGATGATGTGAATTGTGAGTTGAAAGATATGGAATTTAGTGAAGGCTTTGCTGTTGTGACCTTCTCCTTAATCTTAACATTCCCACTTGGGAAGTGTGGCCTTTACATGGTGGACATTATAATAGACTCCTCTTGTTACAGAATCCCTTGATTTTGTGTTTTTTGACCTAAGAAATGGAGTAGAAGAAACTGAGTGTCATCTCTGAGTACAATCCATCTTCTACAGCATTACTTTATGGAGCAATTTTGGAGGTCATGTCAAGTATTCATTTAAGGAAGAAACAATTCTAATGCAAATTAAACCAAATAACCAGTTACTGGCGTCTTCAAGGAGAAGGAAGTTTAGAGAACCTCAGTTGAAAACAAATATCACTATAAATCGTTTTTTCCGCTTCTTGAACTCCATATAAATGCACATACTCTACGTGCTCTTTTGTCCCTGACTTCTTTTGCTCAACATCATTTCTTTGAAGTTTATCCACGTTCTTGCACGTATCAGCAGTTAAGAGTTCGCATTTTGCTACATGCAAGCTATACCTCAGTTAAAAAAAAAAGGAATGAAAAAAATGTTTAAAGGGAAAAGGCAAACAAATAGATGTTGTTTCTAAAACCGTCACCTCCTGGGTCTTGGTACAGGCTGAGATGAAGAGAGATGATACCATGGGATAGGAGAGATTCACTATGTTGGGCCCTACCTTTCGCATAATCAGAAGGAGAGGAGAACTGAGTTAGATTTGTTGTATATCCATCTTCCCCAGAGTGATCCCTCTTAGGATGGTGTTAAACTCCCCGGTCTCCTGCGATTGAAGGATCGCTTCTCACCAGCAATAGCGAGGCGCATGCGTGCTTCTGCTCTTCGTGCATGAGGTGGGGCTGGGACTGACCACAAGGCTGACGTCCAGACTCCAAGCCTGGCATTTCCAGCTTCTCAGAGGCCAGGCTTGATCAGACTGATGTGCTCCTACGCCATTCTGATTCTGGGTGGCTTGCGGAGGAGCAGACAGCCCACCATCGTGGCACCCCAGGGCTAAATTTAAGGTGGTAGGTTTTCCAGAGTGGTAATTCATTCAAGTCAGCTGGCATTTATATAGTGGTTATTGCATGCCTGTCTGTTTGGGGGTAGAAATAAATCATGGTGTGATATTTTAAACTCTTTGCTTTTTGTTCTCTTCTTCCCTATCATCACTGCTGATAGGAACACTATTTGATATATTATAGACTTAGAGATACTAATCTTCTCTCCAAAGAGGAAAGGATCTTCCAGTTTTCACTTTATTCTCGACAGGCTCTTTCCCTGGGATATCTTTACCCTTTACTCATTCATTCATTCACTCACTCATTAAAGAAATATTCTGCTCATGGTGTTAAGGATACATCATAAAACAAACATACAAACTTTTCTGTCTTCTTTTCCACAACTGTACCTGCTGCCGGTGGTTCAAGAATCAGCTTAATTCCCACGTCCTTCAGGACCCCTTCCCTCTTCAAAGCTTCTGCAGGCCTTACTGTCAACATTGCCCTTGGATCTTGCTTGCTTACACCTACTTTGGGACTTTCCTTATACAAGATTAGACTGGTATCAGTTCTTGGTGTGGTGAAATTTCCTGTCTCAGCCAGCACCGTCACCTCCAAGGGACCACATATTGCTGGACTCCTGACCATTTCTGTCGCAGTACATTGTACCTCCTGGGTATTAAGTGAACGGGGAACAGTCATTTGCTCTCCAGCAGTTGTACAAAGGAGTGAACCTTGAGGTCTGGATGAATCCTAGGTTTCAGGCTGAACTCAAGCATCTCTTAAAGCATGGGAGACGACTCCAGCATAATTCCGTTTCAGTCAGTCCATGAATTTGAACCTGAAGATGCCTCAGTATGACCTCAGGGCTTGGCATATCTCTGTCACTCAAAAAAGGTTAATTGTCTGCCTTTGTCATGAAGATCTCATGGGCATTGCCTATCTGAAGAACCAGAAGTGTGCTAGAGGGTTTCTGAAGGTCATGGCTGGTGCGGGGTTGGGGGGGGGGTCTCCTTATCAGAGTAGGGGCATCCAAGTAGACAATAGAAAACACTGAGTCACCTGGACTGGCTCTTCCTGGAGCCAGTGTCACAAGCATGGTCTTATTCCCAGTCTCACTGTCTTCTTCTCTCCACGCAGCCCCTAAGGAAGTGAATGGTTTGGCAGCAATAACATGAATGACTGCTCTCTGGATAAGTGTATTTAGCATTGGAGAGTTGAGGAGAACTCATGAATTATGAAAGTTACCTTGATTCCTGAGTTCTACCCAATTTTCCCTCAGTCAGCGAGCCCTTAATAGATTCTCTGCCCTCATCCTTCTTAGAGCAGGTCAACTTTGGAAGAAACCACCATGGGAGGGTGAGCTTCTTAGAAGTCAAGTATTCAAGCAAAGGCTGTGTAAGCACCTCTCCAGGGATACGCTGTGGGTGGGGCCCTGAGTTAGGACAGATGCCCTCCTCTTTGTGGCTCTTCAGTGCACACACGCTTCCTCTGGATGTTATATGAGAAGGATGGTTGCTGGGGGGCTGGGGAAGGGGACGGCTGCAGCGGGGGGCGTAGGTGGTCTTCTCAAGCCCCATCAGGGCACAGTGGGTGTCCTGGCTGAGCTGCCCAAGAAGAACCAGTGCACCCAAGTGCAACACTGACTTGCAGCCCTGAGCGTTTCCACTCAACGCTTTCCTTTCCACTGTCATTTCCCACAAAGTGAGCTCAAACTGCTTGCCACCCACATACCTACCAGCTGCTGTGAGGTGGAACATGTGAATGGTTGTAAAGTGCTCTGACCTTCTCTCCTGGAAAGTACTGCAGGAGTACAAAATATTATTAATATTATTATTATTATTATCATCATCATCATAATTTCATGGACATTTTGCAGTTCCCACTGGTTAGTTTCATTCTCCCCTTTAATCTTGAGTGCAATAAATGGCTACATAAAAAGTATTTTGAGTAAATAAAGATACCCATGATTTTTAAAAGTTCTTTATTATATATTTTGATACGCATCATCACCTTCTCCTGACTTTCCACATAAACTGCTATGGCTAAACAGCCCTGTAATGATATCACTACTTGGCTATAATTTAGAATGCTATAAAGATTATTTAGCACAAAGAAGTATTTCCAGTTAAAATTTAGCAACTCGTTTCAAATAGATTTACATTAAATCTTAGGCCGAATTTTAGAAACACTGAGCAGAGCAAAAATAAAACCTAGTTCATGTTCTCATAAACTATCTGCTCCTCTGCTGTCTCTTTTCCCTCTGTTTTCCTTTGTGGCAGACGGCCTCTCTGGTTAGCACCAACCTCCTCTCTTCTCTTCTCTTCCCTTCCCTTGGCGTTTCTCCCCTCGCTCCTGAACTCCCTCCCTACATCTCTTTCTTCTTGTCTTCCAAAAAAAAAAAAAAAAACACCAAACCATAAATTGAACAAAACACTTCTTCAGTGCATGGCATCCTGGATAAATATTCAGTGTTGTTGTTATAGACCAGACACTGTTTAAGTTCTTGAGACGACAAAAGAGGATGAGTTCCTGCCCTTAAGAATGACACAATCTAGAGGAACAGAGGCCTAGACACACCAGCACGTAAGTAACAGTCCGTTGTCACAGTGCCAAAGTAGGAAACGTAGGAACCGCTGTGAGACTGAAGAATGTCGTCGGGAGCCAGTGAATCGTAACAGTGAATTGCAGGGACTTTGAGCCTGACCACCTGGAATAAAGTGATCTTTCCACTGACTTCCTATATGACCTTAAACAAGTTGACAGTCCGTCTGTGCTTCATTCTGTAAAAAACAGGGTAATAATGCCTTCCTCATATGGTTGCTATAAGTCTTAGAGGAGTCAATCTATGTAGAGAACATAGGCTTGTACCTGGACTGCAAAAAGCTTTCAAGAAATATTAGCTGTTATTTTTTCTGGGAATAGGAAACGATTACGCGCACACACACACACACACACACACACACACACACACACACCCTTCACTTGGGCTTCTTTTCTTTTCAAATTACTGTCCTATATCTTCCCGAGTCTTTCATGGCTACCGCATAGTATTTCATCAGAGAATTTGGGTCCTTCCGAATCCTGGTATTTATGTGGCGCAGAGAGTCCAGGCGTCCTGGCAGCAGTGAGTGAAGACTGACCCAAGGGCTCCTGCTGCTCGCCGCTCCCAGGGTACAGGACATCACTGCACTGAGAGCGCGGAGTCCCATGCTCAGTTCAGCCCACTCCACTTGGGCTTCACTCTTCCCTGTACTTAACAAGGTCACCACCTGCCTGCATCTTACCAAATCCAGTGTCCAGGTCTCCACTGTCCTCCCATTTCAACCCTGTGTCCTCAGTCATTGTGAACGGCCAAGCTTTAGGGAAGATGGGGCAGTTTCTTTTTGACATCTTCCCCCTTCCCGCTGTATGTCCCTCTCGGGTTCATTTTAAACTGTTTAGCGGCAGCTGTCTCTCCTCTTCCTCCTCCCATTGCTCGTGCTTTTAGTCACTGAGGAAAGACTCCAGTAAAACTGTCTGTACTGATTTTGTGCACTGACCTTTCCAGGGGCACTAGGAATTTAAAAGAAAAGTCCATAGATACAGTCCATACACAAGGGGAAGAATTCATAACGTTAAAATTTCAGGTTCTGAATTAGACGTCCGGAGAACTTCCTGAGCAATGGCGGCTCTCCCGTGTTCCTTAAAGCAGACCCTGTGGACCACCAGGAGGCCACGAAAATCCAGCCTCCTTGAAACCCCTGTCAGCCTGGCTGGAGATTCATCTCTACTTTGAGTTTACCTGCTCAGGTTGAATAAGACAGGAAATTCAAGGGACTGAGGGACAAGTCAGAAAACGACACGCATAGGAGGCAATAAGGGAAGAATGGGAGCCATTGCTTGTTCCCGCATCCCAGTATCTCTTTCTGGCCTTCCGTTATTGGTCTCATCTCCTAAATGTCAAGTTCTTTTTGAAAAGTCTTACACATGGATCAATAAACAGTGTGCTGCGAGTTAATTCTTATTAATCTAAGAAAATAACATGAATAATTAGAGATTTTGAAGGGAGGAAACCCTTAGCATGGGATTAAATATTATCCAAGAAGGGAAGCACGTACAACTGAACTTACTCAAAGTGTTTTTACAGTATCATACACTGTATATTAAAACACGAGAACTAATCCAACTTGCGTAATGATGAGGAAGGTATGTGTATGCATGTGTGTGTCTCTGCATGATGCAGTGTTTTGGGGTCATTTATACTAACAGTCACCATGGGCAGCCCCCGGTTTTATTATAGAAGATGTACAACTCACAGACTCAAATCAGTGGCTGGAATAGTCAAAGTGCACTGAGGATCCATTGTGATATGGTTACAACAAGCATTTTAGATTCTGGCACCTTCTGAAAAGAAAATTATGGTGACATGGTGCTACTGCCAATTATCTGAGTATGACTGACGGTCCAAGCAACCAAGCAGAAAGTCAAGCTCATGGACTCCCTGAGACTGCCCATTTTTTACCTCCAGGGGGTTGAGTTCCCAATCAGATTTTCTTGTTTCCCAGACTCAGCCTGGGCAAAGCTGCATCTTCCTTACTCTACGTTTGCCATCATCTGGCCACAGGACCTGTTTTACCTTACATACATACAGTGGGGCTTGCTTTCTGACTCGGTAACTAAGAGGAGGCAGAGAACTACTGACGTACCATCTTCCCTGGTGTTGTAAGGAACTGCCTTGTGACTTACCAACCTTTGAGGCCCATCTGTACTGAAAGGTGCTAAGTTAGACCCTTCTGATGTGCCTTTGTCACTTTACACTCAACCCAACACCTTGTTTATTCCACGATCCCAAGTGCTGGAAGGACCGCACTTTGTGGAGTTTCACTGGTACTTGCTGCCTCCCTTTGCTGAGCATCCGTCTGGAACCACACATGCAAAGGACTTTACTCTTTGGAGTGTCCTATCAACCCATCAGCAAACCCTGTTAGGTATGTTTGTAGAGTATATGCACAAGCTGACCTTTAACCATCTCTGGCACCACCTTGTGAGCCCAAGCCAGCATCCTCTCTGCCTTGGCATATTGCAGTAGCCTCCTAAACCCACAGTCCTCTTAGATGCTCGCTTCCTTGAAATCCATTCGCTGTAAAACAGCCAGAGAAATCTTTCTAAAACTTAAGTCAGAACACGTTACTAGCCTACTAAAGCCTTGTAATGGTTTCCTACCTGACCTGAGAGTAAGCCGTGGCCCTTCCTAGCAGCAGAGCTGCCCAGGTTGTCCTGTGTGAGCTGGACAACTGCTCTGTAGGCCTTCCTCCCCTTGGTGACCTACCTCCTCCCTGAGCCACATTGCCTCCCTTACGTTTCCTCAAACTCACCAAGAATGTTCAAATCTGGGGATTAATTTGCACTTTCTGATTCTCCAGGCTGGAGTGATTTCCCTCTGAGTCATCCACATGGCTACTTAACTCATTTCCCACAGTTCTGTGCTCAAACGTTACCTCCTCAGAAAGGCCTGTGCCAACCAGCCCAGGTGTACACCGTCCCTCCCTTCAGCCTGCTTCATTTCTCTTCCTATAACTTACCCCCGCCCCACACATGGCTCAGTTTTTGTTTATTGTCTGTCTCTCTTCACTAGAATTGGACACCATGAGTACAGGATCTTTTTCTGATTTGTTTGCTATCAGATCCACTCTTCTAGAATGGTCTCTGACACAGCATTCAGCAAGTCAATGGCTGAGTTAATATCCATGGTCCGTCCTTAGCACACGGATTCCTCATTTTCTTTACAGCTGAGCATTTGACCACTTCAGGGCCTCCATCTGCCAAATAGGCAGTGCATCGGGCTTCCCAAATGGACCTCCATCCTCCCAGGAGTTTAACTTGGATATTTGTGTAACTCGTGTTTGATAACTCTGCTCTTCCAGCTTTTAAAGATGCTCACATGGAAGCAAACTTTCCTTTCTGGGAAGTTTTAGGATCGTGGTAGAGAACTGGGGAGAAGAAATGACCTCTCGTGTCATTACACATAATCGGGGCATTACCTGAGCCACTTCCAAAACCTTTCTTTGGAAGTTTAGTGGCCTGGAGGAGGGAAGCGATTTTTCTGTCGTCACACAGCAAAGCTGTTTTTGGAGGCAGCACTCAAATCAGCACTTTTTCCTTTTGCTGCCTGTTCTCAGGATCAATTCCTGGGACCATCCATCTGTGGTCTCTCTGCGTGGGAGGGCAGGGAAGGTGGCTAGCCGGTACCTAGGCGTTGCACTTTTAAGGGACACAGTAGGATGAGATGCAAGCTCTTTTCCGTGGATTATGCCCTAAAGCCTGTCGTTTCCTCATTCCCTATTTTGTCTTGGAAACATTAGTCATTTTTCTTCTGCCTCTGGTTGTTCTTGGCACCATTTAATTCATTTGTGATTTGTCCAAATTGCACATAAAATGATAAATTCTGACCACTTCGGTCATGAAAGTCAATGGAAAAAGGGACCTGAATCCCTACTACGTGCTGCACAGCCCTTCTCCTGAATTGCAGAGACGGAATTTAAATTAACAGCTGTGTTCATGGCGGCACACATTTCTATACTGAAACATTCTCTCCCTGCCAAAGCCAAATGTTAAATACATTCATTCTCAGCTGAAGTTTTAGAAAGCAAAATTGCATGGTTTGAGAGTGAAAAATCAAAGTATCATTTTAGGATATGTCAGGTACAATTCTAAATCTGTGTGCAAGGCTTGGAGATTTGCTAAGTACAGATCCAGGCTGGTATTAAAATTAGCATGACTGTAGAATACAGAGGAGCAGGCGAGGCTGGCTTAGCTGTGCCTCAGGGGGCCTCATAGGGCTCGCTTGCTCACCTGACTTTCGTGTTTACCTGAATATTTGACCAGGCTTTGCCTGGACCGGGTTACCTACCAGTTTAGCTACTTCTCGGCTTCCCATAAGCCCTGTCCGGAGGACTGCATGAGGCACTGTTCCTAGTTTAGGAGCGCTGACTAGGTTATTAGAATGTACACACAAAAATCAGAAGTCACAACCTGTTTTCATAATTCACATTCACACAGAGCCTTGCATGAGATGTAATTCTCTTTTCATATTTTCTTTAACTTGGTGATCACGTGACTCAGTGAGTTTTTACCCTTTGGCTGAAATTCCTTAAGGAGGGGTCGTAAGACATTTGTTTCAAGACAATAATAACTGTCACCCGAGGCCAGCGCGCTTCCCCTGACCCTACCTCACTTGCTGTTGGGCCTACTATAACATCCTCACCAACATAATGCTTTTTTGGGTACAAAAGTGAAAAAAGACAGCACAAAAAGAAATCGCTTATTAGGGTTTCAAAGGAGTGGGTTTTCTGTGTCAAAGAAATGTATGAAATAGAAACAGATGAAAGGAGACGCAATCAGAAATGAAATATCCTCATGATTAATCAAAGACAAATAATTCCATTATTGAAAAACGACTCAGTGTTGAAGGTTTTTCTCTCTTCCTTCACATCAGACTTCCGCAGGACTTTGAACTCCTAATATTGGAAATGGAACTATAGAAAAACGTTCATGCCATAATTTTTTTTAACAAAGTGGGATATTGTACTTAAAAGCACAAAATAATTGCTCCTTACTGCCCATCAGTTAAAAGCCCCAACTCCTGGCCTGGATTCTGAAGCCCTCTGTAGCTGGGATTCCCTTACCTCGTCAGCCTCATCTCCCTAAATTCTTAGCAGGGACCATGTGTTTGTTATCTTCATCACAAACTTCTCCCTCCATCTTAAATACCTTCTTCACACCTCTCCCTCTCAGCATCTTGACCGTTAAGAACCTACTGAAGTCCGTAAGCTACTGTCAGATATTTCTTAATGCTTGAGTACGGAAATTAATATTAAGTGGAAGTTGAGTCCCCATCTTCAAGGAACCTTTCCTTCCTGCCCAAGCTCAGGTTTGTCACCACCTTCCCTAAGCTGCAGTATCTCCTGTCCCCTCCCGCAGCCGTCCCGCCCAGCCCACTGTAGCATTAGAGGCTGTTTTGAAGTGGTGATAGATCATTGACTCCTCAAGAACTCTGAACAGAGCTTCTATCTCTTTTACATCCCCCAGAGTGCCTAAGAAGTGTGACGCACAAGGCTTAGTCAGTGTTTCGTAATTTGATATTTTTAGAGAGAAATCTACATTACTTATGGAAAGGGACACGATCTCACCTGTAGGCATGACCAGGTGAGCATCAGGTAATTACTGTTGGCACGAATTTTCTTAATGAAAATGTCAAGTGGCCTGGAGACTCTGTACTCCACATTCGGCATCTCTCAGCTAGTTTTTCTCACCCACAATTAGCATTTATTCTGGATACGTCTTTAGCATCTGTAAAAAATCCCAATTTTCTTTATATGGAGTGCTCAGAAACACCTGCAATAAGAGTTACAACCGTAGGAATCTGCAGTCCCAGTGTGTGAGGTCATCAGGCAAAGCATTTGCCAGAAAAAAAAAAAAAACAAAACAGAACTGATGGAGTAGTTTAAAATAGATCATTATATACCATCATTATGAAACAGTACTTTTGTATAATACTTTACAGTATATGATGCGCTTCATATTTCTTTTTTTCTTCCAGTTTTATTGAGGTGTAATCGACACACAGCACTACATCAATTTAAGTATACTGCATAATAATTTGACTTCCATACATCATGAAATAATTACCACCGTAAGTTTAGTAAACATCCATCATCTCGTGTAGATACAAAATTAAAGAAATGGAAAAAATACATATTTTTCCTTGTGATGAGAACTCTCAGGATTTACTCTCTTAATTCACTCTTCAATTATAACATACAGAAGTGTTCATTATCTTTATCACGTTGTGCATTCCATCCCTAGGACTTATTTGTCTTATAACTGGAAGTTTGTACGTTTTGACAACCTTCCTCTGAGTCCTCCTCTCCCCACCCCCTGCCTCTGATAACCACAAATCTGATCTCTTTTTCTATCCATTTGCTTGTTTGTTTTTGAGGTATAATGGACCTTCCAGACTGTGTTAGTTCCTGTTACACAGCACAGTGATGTGATACTTCTGTGTGTTACAGGATGATCACCACGGATACTGTCACACTTCTTATTCTGTCCTATTTTATTTTATTTCACCTCACTCAGTCCTGATGTCTAGATTATCAGAGACGAGGAAACTGAGGCTGAGAGGTGGTGGTGGTGGTGACTCGCCCCAGAGGGACAGAAAACATCTGTGGCAGAAACTCAGTTAAAGTCGCTTGCATTTCTCTCTAATCCAGCCGCTCTCCTCTACCCGTAATTCCACATACAGATCTTGGAGGGCTTTATTGGTTAGAGGAGAAAGCAAAGCTGAGAATTCTTCTTTAAACCACTTTCCTTGGATCGTCCAAATCCACATGAGACCAGTATTTGCAGACTCTGTTTTAGGTATGATTCCTTTTACCACATCTCATTGTACCTTGTGAACCATGTACCATGCAGCAGAGGGACAGGACATGTTTGCTGAGTAAGAACATGAGAGACTGTGTAAGCTGAATAAGTACTGAGACAGGGAAACAGAAGTGGGTCTGTAAGTTCCTGGCTGGTAAATTTCCCTTCTTCAAGACTTTGTTTCAAAACCTTGGAGGAGAACGCCTCCATCTCTCCCATCGCATAGATACTGCCGCTCTGTTCTTTGGTGAGGTGTTAGTCTGGGGCGACACGAATTCTGTTGCAAGGCGTTCACTCTTTAGAGCCACAGTGAGCCTCTGTTGGAGACTACTGTTTTAACACAGTTCAAAATCTGAAAACTGTTTCTGTCAAATGTCAGTCATCTCTTATTGGGGGGTAGATTGTTACTTTGATGATTCCAGTGAACCATGTCTTCCAAGATCCATCCCTCGTGTGGCTCCTTTATCTTGAATCTGGGACATGATCTGCTTTGATGATTCAATTGTGGCAAAAATTATGGGATGCCTGTTTCACATAAACCTGCAGACCCGGATACTTTCACCTTTGTGCTCTGAGGGAATCCAGCCTCCACATAAGACATTCAACTACCCTGAGACCACCAGGCCGTGAGCAGCCTTCACGTGAGTGTGAGGTTGCCTAAGACGCGGAGTCTTGATCCTTAGTCAACACACTCCAGCGGATGCCCCATGAAATGGAGCCGGGCTGCCCTTGCTGAGCTCTCCCCAAACTGTAGAGTTGTCGCAAATGAATAAAATTGTTGTTGCTAAGATTTCCTAAGTAATCTATAAGCAAAGCAACAAATAACTGGAAAATCAAGAGCCATCAAAGGAAGCAGAACAGATAACGCTGCTTTGGAAAAAAAGAATACGAATTAAAGAGAAAAAAGTAGTTGTTATTCCCTGTCCTGGAGTCCTGGCCTATCCCACCTGTCTGCCTCCGTTAGCCTCTCTACGTTTTCTTTGTCCCCTACCCGCCCCCCACCCCAACCCCCAGCTTGCTTGCCCCACTTCCCGCTTTCCCTGATGACGTCTTCACCTCTGCTCACATAGAATAAGATATATGTTATTACAACACAGGAAAATAATACAAAATACCAAAATACCAGCAAGCAAAAACTAGTGTCAAGCTTTTATCTACAAATGGGCAAGAGGAACAATTTCCAATTAATTCCACTAATTGTTGCCAGCATTTAAGAATAAGATTTGTTTCTGTTTTATTGACTGTTTTTGTCATCCTGCTGATTAGTCTTATCTGAAGCCACCATATTTTAAATGAAACCCATTTGATCTGTATTTACTATCTACACCAGCAGTAGTTCTGGTCCTTTAGCTCATATTCTTGAAAGGATTTTAAAGTCTGTATTAATTAATGAAGTTGGCACCCAGAGCTACAAATCATGGCAGTTTTTACTTTTTACTGCCACAATCTATTTTGCTTTGTAATGTTTCTCTTTAGCTAGGAAGCAAACTTTCTGGCTTCCCGGGATCAGTTTCAGTTTTTCCCATAAAAATTCATTACCATGAACTCCAACCAGTGGCTTGCAGTTTCATAGATTTATAGTTAAAATGTGCAAGAAAACATTCCAGGTCACATCAACCTAATGTTTACTATTCTGGTTGTTACAAACTGTTTATTAATCAATATTTTAATGTGTTTTCATAATAGGAATGGTCCTGGTAATTACTCATTTATTTTCATTCTGTAGTAAGATGTTTTCTATCTTTCCCCAAATTTCAAAAATCAATTAATAGTAGATTTAAGCATTTATAACAATGTAAACATGCCTAAGAGACGATGATCTAAACATTCTCTTGTATATTATTATGCGTGTCATATAATAAAAATTATAAATAATAATTATTATATAAACTGTATATTATAATATATAAATAATGCAATGTTAAAAATAATAAAAACAATCAATCCTATATACATTTATTTCTCAGATTAAGAAATCACTCTGGTGTCATAAGAAGGGGGCCTCAGTTGAAATAAAAGAATTGTTTTTATGTTTTCCACTTAACAGTTACATCTCTGAATGTCCCTCAGCCTCAGTTTCTTGTCTATAAAATGCAGATGATAATCCCCTACCCTGTGGAGTTCTTCTGACTATCATATGAGACCACAGGTGTGAAATTGCTCAGCACAGACATCTTGGGCAGAAAAGTCCCTCAGAAAATGTTTGTTGTCTAACTCTGAATGGTTTTGAATACCAGTATTTATTGAGTCAATAAGGAGGATGCTATCTAGTAAATATCTGTGTTACTGCAAACACTTGACTGTTCCATCGGCTCCTGGACAATCGTGTTGCACTCTCCTGCTGTGTGTCAGCTAGATGATAAAACAATCTCTCCTTTGCAGATGCATGAGCCTGCAGGTGCCGGTCATATGGACTCACTGAGAGAGGTAAGAGTGTGCAGGAGAGTGTTCACACCCAGTGTAGCTCCCTGATACGCTGAGTTACCCAGAGGATGGATACAATTACTTACGTCCAATTTGAGAAAAAGTGGGTGATTGTTACTCGTGCCAGGCACTGGAAATACAAAGCTGACTCAGACACAGAACTTTCTTCTTAGAAGGTCTCAGAACCTATTTACAAAGACAAATACACACCCAACTGACTACGAAATATGTCACAATGAAATAAGGGTTAAATGCAAGGAAAGAAGAGTCTATGGATCACAGAAATTAGTAGCTGATCCTTAGGAGATCTGGAGAGACTTCAAGGATGAGGTAAACAAATTTTTTTAAAGATTGAAGAGTTTATTGTGTTTATTAAGAGCTTTTTTTTTTTTTTTCTCTTTTCTAATGGAGGTGCTGGGAATTGAACCCAGGACCTCCTGCATGCTGAGCATGAACTCTACCACTGAGGAGGTGAACTATTAGCAGAGACTTCGACGGTGACATAATTTAGACATTACCTCTCTTGGGACTGACCCTAGTCCAAGTACCGCTGCGCTGGGTTAGATTGTCCTCCAGACCTACACCCTGCCCTTCTGTGGTCTGTTCTGTGTTGAGGGTTTCTGACCGGGAGAGACTGTATCAACTGGCTCCTTTGCCCTCCAGCTGCAGGTTGGCTTGGACCATGGTGGTTGTGGATGGGAGGAGGATCAGCAGAGACAAGGTGGAGGGTGAAGAGTGAGGTCAGGAGTGTTATCCTCCTGATTCCCTCCCGGGGACTTGCATGGGGCAGGCTGCACCCTCAGATTTAGTCTCAGGTCTTCCGGACTCCAGTGATTTCTTCCTCCCACGTGTCTTTAGTCTGGGACACATACTTGAGTTATCCCTTGTCGTTTCTCAACAGCCTGCATATACCTTTATAGATAAACCTTTTCTTATTGAGTTTGACTTAGATTATCCTACTATATGTTGCATGTTATATATACATAAATATATATATATATATGTATATTTTTTAAACTAGTCTCTCCCACTAAAATGTGAGTGCCTCAAGAGTAGAAATCCCTTTTCCGTCTTCATGTAATTGTGGCTCCCATAGTTCTCATAATGCAGCTTAATACACTGATCATGTATAATGGAATGATGTAGTGTTTTACTCAGTAATCAGTAAGAATCCTAGTTTTCCTTGTGCACTGGATTAATATAAAACTATCTTGGACTTCATATGTGCAAGTTCAAATCAGAAGATGATTCTTTTAGAGGAAAACTGTGTTCTCGGTTAAATTAGCCTGCTCAGTGTTCCCCACGTCTTCGTTAGTCTGACAGTGCAAATGTTTTGATGTGGAGGAGGGTGTTTATTCTTTGGGCTATTAGGTATCGGATCCCTCCATTTTCCTTCACAGTCCTTCTTCCTCTAACTGAAGTTATCATGCTGTATTTTTTTTCCCACTAGGATTCAAATGACAGATATATGTCATTCACATGCAAACGTCCTTCATGGTCTGTAGCATAGATGAGCGAGTGTGGGTTTTGCAAAATTTTCACATTTTCTCTTGTTCAATAAATCGTGTCGTCATTAAACTGAAAGAGAGTGACATCAGGGGACTGAACTGGTCTCATCCCTGTTCTAATTCACTTTACAAGGAAAATCAAAGACAATTTAGTATGGTAGCTAGAGTTTGTTTTGTAAAAATTACTTGGGGATGTGATGTGATTGTGCAAAGGGTAAGCCCTTCCCAGTCCCTTGGAGACTGGCTTCCCTGCTTAACTTTACTCATCTTTAAGGTCAGGAAAAGGCAGGAAGTGTCAAGCCATTTCTGTTTCTTTGTAGAAGATATTGCTAAGCAGGATTGAGAAAGAAGTTGCAAAGTCTCTCCCTTTTCTTAATTTTACATTCTTTGCTGTCTTTCATTGCCTTTCTAAGGAAGGGGAAGTTGAGGGAAGAGACCAAACCCTTTGGATGTTTTGGGTGGAAAACTTTCACCTATTCAAAGAACTGTTAGTCGTTGTTTGTAGGACCTCCTTGGATTCCGTATTTCCAAATTTCCCTAGAAAAGTTGCCACGGTGATTCCTCGTTTTCTGTCTCTACCTCTGTGTTGGATTTTAAGAGATCCAAGTGACATGGTTTCTCAGCCCAGCATCGTTTATAGTAAGACCACAGGTTGAAAATGCCATCAATTTCTTGTCGCCTTGTTTTCAGGAACAAACTAGCTTGATGTTATTTCTTCTTCGATTTTTCCAGAACGTCACATTCAATTCTTGACTATCCAGTTTTTGAAGAAAGATAAGACTTTAGTTTTGATTGAATTTTTGTTGAGATCAGTTATTTCCAAGTCCAGTTTATTAAAGGACTAACGTGGCGTCAGTTCTGAATTCTCTGAGGTCATACTCAAGTTCATCTTTGAATTAAAGAAGGGTTTTTTTGTGGAAGTGTGAAGCTTGCATTATAGTTTTTTTTTTTATTCCTATGCAAGGGGAGAGAGATAAGTAAAAGGTGTAAAACGGGAAGATTATTCTTCCTCTATTGTTGTATTTAATGCCTTTCCCTTAAATTTGCACAGATGTTGCAGCAAATCTATTAAAATATACACATGTTGAGCTTACTGTTTTGTTTGTTTCTTTGTTTTTGTTATTTACATGTTACTGACTTCTGCAGTTGATTTAGAATAAATGTTTGGAATATGAGATTCTTAGAAGGAATTTTTTGTTTTCTGTTTATGTTAGGACTTGAAAGATGAGTCAGGAAGAAAGTGTGGTACCAAACAAAGAGGATGCGTGGCTCCTCACCTTTGGGGGTTCATAGTGCTATGGATGATAATTCAATATACTTTGCTTTATTGTAGAGCATTCCATGTGGACAGATGAGGGAAAGAAAGGGGCTACATATGCCTCACTTGTACCAGAGATCAGTTAGCTACCACACACCTGTGTTGATGACACAACTTGGTAGGTGGCACACCTAGGAAGATGGAACACCTGTTTCAATGGCAAACCTATGAAGATGGCACACACGCGTGTGGATGGCTCAGGAGGATGGGTGGTACATACTTGTACATGTAGGGTTTGGGGAGACATCCATGCTGAAAGCAGTTCTGTGGGGATGGCACGTGAGGGGGTCCTGAGGTCAGAGCTCGGGTTGGGCAGTTGGTCCGTGCTTTCCTAAAATGTACCACGTGCACGTTTCCTAAAATGTATACCATTTAGAAAACTCCCGAACTGTGGACATGCCCTTTGCTGTCACCTCCCCGACATCTGACAATTGTCAGGATCTTAGGGTGAAAAGTGCTGATCAAAATCACATGCAAAAAATGGAAAGATTCCAACAGACCTATCTTAATGTCAGATTTCTGCTCAAAAACGTTGAATATTTTCTGTTCGGTTCCTTGCGGGAGGTCTAACATGCTTAACATCGAAGTCAGGGTCTACCTCGCCCTGGCTTTATCACCCCACTCCGACTCTATCTCCAGCGTCCCCAGGGGCACCAAGCAGTTCTGGCCGGTGTGGTTTTTACTGTCATCAGGCCCCCTGTCCTCGTCTTTGACTCACTTTGTCTTCTTTCTCAGGCCGCTCTCCTTACTAGGAGTTTTGATTTTCCTTTGTCTCTGCTATCTCGTCATCCTTCTATTCCAGCTAGGAACTCTCTCATCTGAGGAGATGTCACTCGACATCTCAAGGTCAATTTTTTTGTTTGTTTGTTTTTGTTTTTGTTTTTGTTTTTTTCACCTCCATAAGCTTCTACAGAGCATATTTTTGACGTGGAATTTTTCTGTCTAAACAACTCATTATTGTTTCATGGGTGCCCTTCTCTTCTCTCCCACCAGACAATGACGGCTCCTTCTTCCGTCTGCCTCCGTGGTTGACCTTGTTGATTGTAGAGACAATGACATCTATTTTCAAGGAATGAATGCCTGTAACTGGCTGGGCTTCTCTTGTGCCTCCGTCCCAAGGTCCTCCTGGCAGGACTTCAGTTTTCCCAAACTCTGGTGTGTTTAGTCTGTCAGTTTCCTAAAAGCCAGGTCTGTTTTTTTTTTTTTTTTTTCCTTCCTCTTCAGTTTCTCAAACTGTGAATTCTCTGTAGTACAATCTGGATCTTTGGCTCCTCTGTTTGAGCCCCTCATGAAGCCATCCATGCTTATATTATCTCCCCTCGGTCTCCGTTTCTGAAACGCTGCAGCATTTAAGGATTCCCATCACGTACTGTCCTCAGAGTAATGGGGCAGACTGTGTCAGTACAGGTGGGAAGTATGGCCATTGGCAGTGCGGCTGAGGTACAGAGGTCATCTGGTAAACCTTCTCTTTTAAAAACTAGAAGCAGCATTGTGGCTACTCAGTTGATATTTATTCATGGAACATTTAAGGAATGATAACTCTGCTTTACTGATTGTCTTCTGTCTCACTCCTCCAACAGGCTCTTCCCAGCTATTCAGTAATTTGACCTTCAATTTTTTTTTTTTTTTGTCATGTCACCGAGCCTCTTCTTACCTATCTCCTCCCTCCATTTTCTATGTCCTTGAAAGTCCTCCTCTAACCTTAGTGTTTACACCTTGTGCACGCTCTGCTGCCTGGTGATACCTGGGTTTTCTGTGACTCTTCTCATTTGGCCTGAAATCCCACACCAGCACCCCACGTTCAGGAAGCTTAAATGGAACTTTGTGCTTACCGCTCAAGCCCTTCCTAGCCCCTTGTGCTAATACCTTAAATACTAATTTTCAGACTTGACTTTAGTCTATTTTGGTGACTAACTAGATTTTCCTTTCAGCTTTCCTCCAGGGGACATCAGTTTCAAACCATCACAAGCACAGGTGCAACTTCTGCTCTTACAATTCCCACCCACACTCCTAACTCCACTCTATCTCCTGATAACACCGTATTAAGTCACTAATGGCTAGAGTTTGAAAGATTGAATGTTAAAAGCATAATTAGAGACTTAAGGGAAACAAATTGTACCCATAAAATTTAGAATTAATTTCAGGAAAATAGGGCAATTGAAGCACCTTGTGCAATTTGAAATGACTTTTCTAAATGAGCGACTGTGCCAGGAATCAGCCCCCTCCTAACTTCCTCTGTTTCCTTCTTATTTCCTTCCAAGAATAAGGGCAGGTCAGTGGGGTAGGTTTGGCAAAGAGCAATGTACATTTCTTGTCACAATATCAAAGGCAAAGAGCTCACCTTAAAGTTAAGCGTTCTCTCTTTAGTGGGAATGGAATATGGGAGGAGGCGTGTGGGTGAGACCAATCACTGCCCTTGGGCGAGCCTGAGAAATTGCAAGACCTGAACCCAAACATTCAAAGAGGC
Source organism: Camelus dromedarius (assembly GCF_036321535.1). NCBI lineage: Eukaryota > Metazoa > Chordata > Mammalia > Artiodactyla > Camelidae > Camelus > Camelus dromedarius. Next base: position 48,844,337 of record NC_087450.1, read on the forward strand.
AGTATTTCTGAGCCCAGGCTAATCCCATCAGTCAGCAATTTCTCACTTCTTATATCCAGTACTGGCTAACGGCACCATTCCTAGTTCACACACAGCCATGTGACATGCCTTCCATCCCCGGGGCCGCCTCTGCCAAGCAAACATGCCCTTACAGAAATGCTGGGCAGCTTCACTCCGTCAACCCAAACCCATCCATTCTTCTAGACGTACTGACCCCGCCTCTCCTCACACATCCAGGGAGAATTCTTTGCCGGCCACAGCCCTCACCTGAATCTCCCTTCTCAAGTCCACATAGAGATGAAAACGAGTAGCAGCAGTTCCGTGAACGGCACTGTGTTAGCCACTGGGGGTGCAAAGGAGAAAGCATAGGGTCCTGCTTTTCAAGGGCTCACGACTAGTGTGGGAAGCAGCAGCTGAAGTGGCAATCAGAGGCCATAGAGGTGTCTGCGGACAGGATGTTACAGGGTCACACCCAGCACGCTGACCTGCACTGCCCCCACTCCTCGCTGTGTGGTTACAGAGAAGTCATTTCTCTGGTCTTCAGCTTTTTCATTTTTCAAATGGTAAAATTAGCAACGATCCTGAAGGGTGGTTTTATATGTTAAATGAGATAATGACTGAAATGCATGGTAAAGGTCTTAACCCGTAGTGGGTACTAAATAAATATTTCCTAGTTGGTATTTGGGTTAGGAAGTGGTTAAAGAGACTCCAGTGAGAGGTTTGGTCACAATCTGAGGCTGTTAGGGACTCCGGGTCAAGCTTGTCTGCCACAGAGTGTTTATTTCTCTCAGGAGAGCAGGAATTAAGATAGTGGATGAATCAGGGCATCTTCAACCTTAGTCTTAAAAATCCATGACTGGATAACTGCTAGGGTTTTTCTTTGGTTAGAAAAATTAGAACAGCAAACCCCTGGGATCTGAGTTAACTCAGCTGGGGAGTTGGGTTGGCAGTAAATGTCTGGAAAATGTGAATAAAACCAGGCAAGTTCAGAGAACCACAAGGTTCTCTAAAAAATTAACCATACAAATTTCTTCTCTAGGGGACTTAATAGAAAATATTCTTCCAAAATATCTTACTCCCTGGGGTCCCCAGCTGTCTCTCTTTTGGTATTACTGAAGCCAAAAGAATAGAAAAGAAAAATCTCTAAAATTCAAATGAGAATACAGATTTAAAGCAAGCCAAAAGAGGCTCTTTAACAGACCTTCTCACTGTCCTGTGAAGTCATTTCATGTACTGTGCGTGACTTTTAATAAGACCTTGTAGCTGTCTTTGGTGAGAGATGAGAAACTTGTTTTTGTTTGGAGAATTCTCATTCTTTGTCCTCTTACACTGATCCCAGAGCACAAGGAGATAGGAGCTCATATTCCTTATGCCTGGAAGTAAAAATAACTTAAGGGTAGGCACACTGAGATGTGGAGTGAGTTTTATCCACTGATGGGAACGTACCATGATTTGTGGACTGTACCTGAAGGCTCACCTTACACCCAACCTGCCTCTGTAGCGTTGTCAGCAGGCGTATGAAATGCATTCCATTCTTGTATCTTCTGGAAGCCCTTAGTCCTAATTATTTGATCGTATTAGAACTAGCCCCAGTTTTAGGTCATAAACTGCTGGAGCTGGAGTTCCCTGAGATGAGTGTTGTCCATCCCTTGTTTCCACAGATGAGGAAATAAACCCCGAGGGATGAAGAGACATATGTAAGAGGCCTTAAGGTATTTCAGACTAAACCCAGAGTAGAAGCCCGGAATATTGACACTCAACCCAGTAATGTATCTGTCAAAATATGCTGTTGTAACAAACACGGAAGTGCAAGAACCATCAGAGATGGGAGGACATTGTCCTTGCTACAAAGTAGTTGCCTCTCCATTTAGTAAAACAACTTTAGGTGAGCAACGATGATGAAAATACTGCAAATGATTTTTTTTTATATAACCCCCAAAACACAGGCAGCAAAAGCAAAAATAAGTTAAACTGAATAAAACTGAAAGTTTCTGCAGAGCAAAGGAAACAGTCAGCAGGGTGCAGAGAGAATCTATGGAATGGGAGAGAGTATTTGCAAACTGTAGGTTGGGAAGTAAGTAAATAAATATATAAATAACCAGCGTGATTTAAAATGGGCAAAGGACCGGATTATACATTTCTCAAAGGAAGATTTACCAGTGTCCAAAAGGTGTTCACACCACTGATTACCGGGGAAATGCAATTCAAAACCAGAATGAGATATTCCTTCACACTAGAATGGCTATTATTAAAAAGATAAAAGATAGCCAGATGTGGTGAGGATGTGGAGAAAACAGCCCCCCCCCCCGCATATATTGTTGGTACACAATTGAATGTAAATTGGTATCGACATTATGCAAAACAATATGGAGTTTCCTCAGAAATTAAAAGTAGAGCTACCTTATGATCCAGCAGTCCCACTTCTGGGTATGGAGTCAAAGGAGATGAAATCAGGATCTTGAGCAGATGCCTGCACGCCCAAGTTCACTGCTGTAGTGTTCACAATAGCCAGGATGTGGAAACAACCTCAGTGCTTGTCAGTGGATGAATGGTTAAAGAAAATGTGACACACACTCACACACACACACTATGCTGCCTTAAAAAAGAAGGAAATCCTGCCGTCTGTGGCCACATTGAGGAAACTGGAGAACATTATGCTGATTGAAATAAGCCAGGCACAGAAATACGAACACTGCATGATCTCACTTACATGTGGAACTTGTAAAAGTCCAACTCATAAAAGCAGAGAGTAGAACGGTGGTTTCTAGAAGTTAAGGGGTGAGGGAAATGGAGACATGTTGGTCGGTCAAAGCGTACAAAATTTTAGTTATGTGGAATGAATCACTTCCAGAAATCAAAGGTAGAGCATGGTGACTATAATTAATGACACTGGATTGCATACTTGAAACTTGCTAAGAGAGGAGATCCTAAATGTTCTCACCACACACACCCATAGAAAGGGACCTGTGTGAGGTGATGGACATATTAATTAGCTTGATTGTGGTAACCATCTCACAATGTAGACGTGTATCAAAACATCATGTTGTACATCTTAAAAATATTCACTTTTTATTTGTCAATTTCACCTCAATAAAACTGAGGAAATAAAGAAGGATGTGGGCTGGAATTTAGCCCTAAAATAGAGCATGTTTAACTCCCAAAATCCATTTGATGCTAAAAAGAAATAGAACTTCTAATTATGTTTATTTATCTTATCCTTTAAAATATTCTGACACCTTCACTTTATATAATAGTCTATTTGGACAATAATGCATGTATATAATTTAGATTAGAACAAATGTAAATATTTTGGGGCACCAGCTAAATTCGTTTTTACTAATGAATTGTACAATTAAGATATTGAGACTTCTGATTTAGGTGGATCGTTATGTTTTGGACTTTCTCTTTCATTGTTCCTAAAGCGTTAACAACCCATTTCAGCCAAAGGAATGTCCCCATGATCCCTTGCAAACACCGTTATTTTTTCCACTTCTGCAATTGTACCTCTGTGGCTCCTCATACTCTGAAGATTCGATCACTTTTTCTTTGCCTCTCCAAATAGTAATCAACTTACACGTTCAAAGATTCCTTCGTCCATGCTTCATTCTCTAAACACTCTAACCTCTAGGTCAAACTGTCCTCCTTCTCCTGGGCACCTAACCAAGAATTTGCAGTCACCCAGTCTGACATCTCTTATGCTGATCTCTTTGCCCCGGCAGTTGTTATTCTCTCTGTGAATCTCTAAACACCATCCCAACTTGATCGCAAGCTTCTGAGGTCTCCCGTGTCTTTCATTTCTCAGAACCTCCCTTGCGGGGTGGTTACAGAGACGAGCCTCGTTGGGAACTGAGGATGACGACAACACCTGGTTCACTGAGCTTTTGTCAACTTCGGTGCGGTAGGCGTTAGCCAGTGTACGGCAGACCACTGAGCAGTGTTTTCCCAGGAAGGTAGCTGTTCAATGTAGATGCTGACAGAAAGGCTGAATCCTTGGGTAAGGTGTAGGAACCTGGCATCGTAGGAGGAGCATAGATTTTTTATATATATATATATAAAAAGACCCAGGTTCAAATCCCAGCTCTGCTGTTTAGAAATTTTGGACTAAGTCTCTTAAATATTCTCAGTCTGCTTCTTCATTTGTAAAATAGAAATATATCCAGGAGTGCAGTTAAGATGAGGTGTGATGTAAGTAAGTCGCATAGTAGGTGTTCAGTGCGCGGTGGCTATGATACTGACCTTCAGAGCACACACTAGCAGCTCCGTAAGTTCTTTCTGTTCCTGAACCGTTGAGAAACTCCATGCACTGATTACTTGTTACCTTGGGGCCTCACTTAGCCTCCCTGGTTCCCTCTATCCGACTAGTCATGCCTACTTAAGGTTTTTAAAGGATTTGTGGGCCTGCCGCTAACCGACTAAGACCTTGCTCTCATGCGTGCTCCACAGAAGCCCCTCAGAGGGCTCTGACGCAGCCCCTTCAGTTCAGCCCGCCCGGAGGCCCTTCTCTGCGCCCTGACTTTGCTGCCTAGAACAGTTAATGGAGAGGAAATACCCGATCCTTGTGTTGCTGCTCTTTGTTTTTGTGTTTTGCTTTGTTTTGTTTTTTCTTTTTTTGCGCTTGGAAACAAGCAGAGGGCCTAGGTTTCCTCCAGGCGGCGCGGAATGAGCAGGATTTAATTACTGCTGAAGGGCTGGTACAAAAGGTTATCCAACAGTGTACGATCTTATTTGGCACTGAAATTTGAAGTTGAGAATTATGGATTGTGGAACAAGATACAGCCGTCTGCTGCTGTCCCAGAGCCGTGAATACAGAATTTAGAGGAAACTGGGGTAGAGCTGATGGGACCTCTCAGGGAGGTCAGGAAGAAACTAACTAGCCGTCCATAACGCTGTCGAAGCAGTTATTTGAAGGAAAAGGCCAAGGCTTCTCTTCCATGTCTCTAAAAACTTCAAATAAAAATAGACAATTCTGCATCGACAGAGATAGGAAATGGGCAGCAATTGAGGTCATCAGACTCAGAAATGAAACTGAGGTAACCTGTCATTGCTCGGAGGAAAAACTGTGAAATTGGTAGCCACAGCCCAGGCTGTGAGATGGTGAACGAGGGAAGAATTTTTCTTTCAGATTTAGCTAAAGCCGCGAGAGAAACGGGTGACCAGGGAGTCGAGGAAGGGAAGGGAGACATGACACCATCGTTACAAATGCAGGGCCGACCTGGGTGGTGCCAAATGTCCAGCATTTCTTCAGTGTTAACCCTGAAGAGGCAGAGCCGGGGTGTCTGCCATCTTGGGAGAATTCTGCCAGACTCTTTGGCATGTGTCAAACGGCACCTGGAAGCCTAGGCTGGGTCTTGATAGAACTGGGAAGTGTGCATATATGTCCTTCTCTCTACGTTTCCTTAGATGAGTATTATTCCCCAACCCTCTGCTCTTCCCAGGTATCCACTCTATTTAATATTCCCGCAAGTCTGTATTGGCTGAGAGGCAAGCTGTTAATTATCTAACTGACCTCAAGACAGCAAAAGTTCATACCCTGAGGATCTTTTCAGTGCATGGAATAGTGGCCGACAAAGGCAGCTGAACTAGGTAGACGCTCTGACATCTGGCTGAATCCTGATCCTGGCCAGCTGACCTTGGGAAGGCTCCTCAAAGGCAGAATTTATTGTCTCCTCTCCAACTGTCATCTGTATCCACTGCAGTGCTCCAGCCGGGATTATCAGCCTTGCCCCTGCTTCTTAGGCGAGTTTATAAGCGCTTTCCATGTCAGGAATCTCACTCTCCCTGGAGGAGCTTGTGTCATCTTTGGACAGGTCTGACTATCGCAAAGGTTTCCCCCGCTGGTAGAGTGAAAAGTTTGCAAATCTCCTGATTCATCAAGCCCATAGAAAGGGCTGCTGTTAGTATTCGTCAAATTGTAACATTTTCTTGGATGCTCATTTTTAACAAAAACATATCCATTGGCTACAAGGATGACCTTTTCTGCCTCCTTACCCCTCCATGCTGGAAGCCTTCATTTCCTGATGCCTGCTGCTAATATAGGACACATGTTGAAATGTTTATGCTAATTAGGCTTTGATTGGAATCTCAGAAACAAGTTAAAATGACAAGTTTTATCCCATTGATGAATTAATTAATAAAATGAAGTCACTGTTACACGGTTTGAAATCAGCCCTCTGATTTTTGCAGGAGACAGGATGATTTTCTGCTCTAAAACCCAGTAGTTTTTGTGCACAAAGCCGTGGAGGAGTTACGTGTTTTCAGGTGGAGGTACTGAGGGATGAAGAGGAATCACCCTTGTGGAGAATAAGTGACTAGCGATGGTAGATTATATATTAGAGGAGGCACTCATTCATGTGACTGTGAATGAATGAGGAGGAGGAATTGAAAGGGCAGGTGATAGAGAGGATCGAGTGGTCTATGTCTGGGGTTCTAATAAGCTAAAAATTTCCCAACTGAGCCCTGTTTGGAAATTCAGCTTTACTTGTATGTCTCAATGTGTATTAGTCAAGGTTCTCCAGAGAAACAGTACCAAGGAGTGCTCTCTCTCTCTCTCCCTCTCCTGTTGAAGGATTGGCTTGCACAATTATGCAGGTTTAGAAGTACCGTGGTTTAGAAGTACCATGATCTGCCACCTGCAGGCTGGTGGTACAATCCTGGTCAGTGTCTGAAGGCCTAAGAACCAGGGAACCTGTGGTGTCTCAGTCACCTATAGATGTCTTCCCCTGTCCCACAGTCTGCTCAAGGTGAAATGGGACAAAATGCACATTTCCTCATCTGGTTTAGGCTCTTTCTACCGTTTTGATTAAGTGAGACAATGCATTGTAATGATGGCAGAAAAAAATAATAAGGAAACTGAAATCCAAAGACAAGATGTGAATTGCCAAAAAATATTGTGTGAGAGACAGATAATAAGCCACGTCATTCACCAAGGCCATCAATGAACAAATTCAAACTTTGTTTCTGTTGGCCTGTCTGGTCTCTGAGTTACTGTTTAAAACAAGAATTTTAAAATAAGTTGTCCCCAGAACAACAAGGTCCTACTGTATAGCCCAGGGAACTATATTCAATACTTTGTAATAGCCTATAATGAAAAGGAATATATATATATATATGTATGAATGAATCACTATTTGCTGTACATCAGAAATTAACACAACATTGTAGACCGACTGTATTTCAATTAAAAAATTTAAAAATAAGTGTCCCCAGTACATAGCAGTTTGTACGTTCACTTTGGTCAATCAGGCAGATGAAACACAATTTGTCATCAATGGCTGTGATTTAGATAGACCTTGTATAAGTAGTAATTCCTGATTTTGCAAGTCTTGAGACTGCAGAGTCTTTAACAGATTCATTAATGTTCTTTCTTCACAGGGAAAAATAACCAAAGCTTAACATAGTTTAATTCTAATATGCATGTAATTTGGATGTAGGATATGCATGTCATTATGCGTAGTGCTGGCTAACACACAAAGATGAGTTAGTTTTGGACCTTGCATTCCATGGACTGATTATGTATTTATGGGAATAGATGTATTTTCTTAAAGGAACTTTGATACAAAGCAGAGTGAACTCTATTCTCCAGGAGAGAACATACAGGAGGCTGTGGGAGTTCCTAGTTAGGAACAATTTAATGGGCCAGGGCAGTGTCTAAAAACCTGCCTTAAACAACTGGTATTTGTGTAAAGCTTAAAGAATTAGTGATTTTTTTTTTGGATAGAGGAAAGGGAAGGGCAGCCACAGGAACATCCCTGAAAAGGACCAGTGTACAAGAAGAGAAAAGACATGCATGGGGGAGGTACAGATAACTAGAAAAGACTACCATATTGTTTGTGAGATAGACACACATACGAAGGCACATACGTCCATACACATTTGTATATTCTGGACTAAAGTTTACAACACACTTCAATTGCCAAGATATACATCTGGAGGTCAGAAAAAGACAATTTGTGTGTGTGTGATGATCAGTGACCTAGAATTGAGAATGAGGTCAGTGTGCATTTAGTCATACGTCTCCTCCCTTGTCCTAAGAGGACACAATTATGGCCTGTGGCTGTGACACAGCGGTGGTAAATGTAAGAAAGGCTCATATCGCTTCTGTTACGTGCTCTCAGGTAGCCTTGCTATCTTCATTATATTAAAGGGATGGATACATTTAGTGTGGACCTATAATTTAAATAACTGGCAATTCACTAACTATTTAAGTGCAAGTGGCAGAAAACATATTTATTTTCTGGCTTCAAACTGCAGTAGAGTCTTTATAATTCACACAGATTTGGAACCTGTTCAGAAACACTTAAATTAATGAGATATTACCTTTATCTGTTTCTCAATTGCTACAGTCATGCCACTCAGTGGATGTCACTTTTTTTGAGACCCTGGTAGATCAAAACTCAGCTCAAGGGCACGTTTATCTAATTGGTAAGAACGGCACACGATGGATTCAAGCAGTTTCTTTCGAGAACTCTGCATAATGCACACTTGCTCTATATTTTTAAGCTGGGGTTATATTCTTAACTAATGGGTGTCTGGGTTTTTATGCTCATTGACATCTTCTCACACTCACTTCCTTCCTAGTCAGTTTACTTTGCATGTTTTTCCTTTGTACATAAACTATGCATGAAAGCTCAGCAGAGATTGGCTAAATGTAATATTACACTAAAGAGAATAGGCATGTGAGTAGTGTCCAATGGCCCTTCATTGTTATGGGTGAATGTCTTATGCACGTTCTCATAACATTCAGAAGATTCCCGTCTAAGCCAGTTAGCGACTGTATCACGTTTTGCTACATTTTTACACTCCAGGTAATTTAAAAGTTTGCTTTCCAACACAGCCTTTGGTGTGAAATACTTATAACTGTAACAGTATTCCATTCAATATTTTTACATTTAGATATTCTTCCACCACTGAGAAAAAATAAATAGAATAATAAAATACAGATATATAATAACCAGTTTTGCAGTAGTCATTATTTACCATAAACATTCTTGTGTTAGAAAGATATAAAGATGCTATCTTGGGTTAGGGTTCCCTACCTCACTCTACCCTGTGATATCAGAAAATATCGATACAAAAATTTGGCAAGTTAAATGACAAATTTTTTGTTCTTAGCTAAAGAGCAACTCTGAGGTTGATATATTGTGATCGGTTACAAGAAAAAGTTTCATTTTGTTTTTATTGATCCCTGTAATAGGAGAAAAGGATTTTCTTCCTTGAAAGCCCTTTGATGACGACATACTTACTTTTACATCCTGTATCTAGCAAGAGAATGTTTTATTTGATTAAGAAGAAAGGGGAATGGAGAGGGGTCAATGTAATTTGTGGAGGGGCAAGATAGTCGGTTCATGTAGGAAAAATAAAATCCTCAATCAGCCATTTTTCACTCCTCAAACCCTGTCAAAGATTTTGGCCCAGCAAGTATCATGCAGACATCATGGGCTTCACTTAGAGTTCAAGGCATAGACTTCCTTAGTTGCATTTCCAGCCTGGAGCCTGCTGGCTGCTGGGAGAGGGGTGTGGAAGAGAATTAGGAACACGTGCTATTCAGCACAGGTTCCCCAGGGTGGAACCCAGATCCCAGTTACTGAGGAATCGCTTCTGCTGGGTCCTGAAGGAGAAGGAAGGGGCAGGCAGGGCTTGCCCAAGGGATGGAGGTCTTTGATTTTAGATCGAGTAGAAGACTCCTTGCCCACCCAAGACTCCATTCCCCCATCCCACCGGATCCCACAGCACACGTTTCCATTTTAAATCTAGTGCAATGAGGCAGGAAGAGTTTTGTAATCATTAGGAAGCAAATTTGAATTAAGCTCGTATTCTCTTTTCTTTTGCTCTGAAAGCCAAAATTCTGCCCAATTTGTCATCTCCAAAGGAAAAGACAACTAATCCTTCTAACAGAAATCATCAGAATTTCTTAAAGCGTAAAAATGAATCAGAGAGAGGGAAGAAAGGATTTCTGCATGAAAGTTAATTTTACGATATTGCAGCATAAATTGTGACCTGGCAGTTCCTTCTGCGGTTTAATAGAACTGGCAGCAGGCACCACGACTTAAGCAGACTCTGTATAATGAGAAGCAAAGACAAATCGGTGTGAAGGACAGGGAGAAGGGCATTACTGCTTCCCTCCTGCAAGATTAAAAATAGTAAAATATTGCAGGCAGAATTTATCTAAAGGGAGATACTATCTCAGAAAGAGAGAGGGAGAGAGAGAAAAAAAAGATTTTAAGAGACCGCTGTAGCCCAGTGTCTGATGAACAGAGCTAGAGAGCCTGGTGCTGGCATTTGAAAGAAGTCTGTGAGGGTTGACCATTCTCCTTCCAAAGACCCGGTGGCAGGTAATTTTTGACATTATAATTTTGAAACGGGACAATTTTCTAAAACATAATTAGAGTGAAATGAGCATGTTACTCCTTCTGCACTGTTAAATGCAGGCAAGAGACTTGGGTGTACTAAATAAATGAGAGAGTTTATTATCTGAGGACAAGAGCCAGCCTCGGCTGCCAAACGGGCAGGTGACTTCCTCAAAGAGCTCTGTCCTGAGGAGCCCGAGCACGTGTGATGGGTCTGCTCTGAGCTCTGTATCCACAGGAGCTAGATCAGAGCAATTTCCAAAATTACACAGGGCATGCAGCTTCTAAATCTCCTAGCAGAACAGCCATATTATCCTGAGGACTTGCAATAACAGGAATTATATGCAATTTTCTGATAATGACTCCATTAATGAGAGTCACTGCTGACAATACAATTTGTTAAACATCACTGGATTCCTAAATCTTACATTCTGTCACTCTGAAATCCACCGCCACCACCACTGCCATCACCATTATGGCTGTCATCATCATCGTCTTCATCATCAGCATCATCATTGTCATTATCACCAGCTGCAGCAGAATAGCTCTGGACGTGTTTAGGTTCAACAATATTATCTTTTCTTAATTTCACTAACATTTAAAAAGGGGGGAAAAAGCATGTCTTTACCTATTCAAGTATCAGTTTTGTATTCAATGCATTTGATTTCTCCTTTGAGAAACTAGGACCACAAATTAATTAAATTTGGAAAATATATAGCTTAACTTTAAATTGTCTTTTATATCGAGGGAAACAGCCTTGGCAATTAGGTGCTTCAAATGAGCACCAGTAACTATCCATTACTGTATGTCCTGACATAGCTGGACATCGAATAGAACCTATAGCTCATTGGTCTATCTGATTTCCTAATTGGGAGCAGCAACTGCACCTAGTGTTTTGAACCTGAATTAATTAACCAAAACAGATTAAATTGTCTCTGAGCTATTCAAGGGACTGACACCAAAGGCAGAAGTAAATGAGGAAAGGACTATTTCACTCATTTTTTAATCACAAAGGTCAGCTTTTTTATGTAGCAGATGATTAGAAAGCCTTCAAAGGTGGAAAGAAACTCTAAAACACACAAATATGTAATCTGCTTTTCCTTCAACCAGCTTGCCTTCTAGCGGTAAAGGCTTCTCCCAGGACACACATCTTTGTCTAAAGAACTTCTATCTACCAAATTTGCTCAATCAATGGAGTTTTTTTTTGTTTGTTTTTTTTGTTTTTTTTTTGTCTAGACATGAGCTGTACCTTGAGCTTTATCCCCTCATTATTCCCAAAGCCACCACCGACTCCGGGTCCTTGTGACAAGTCCTGGATTCCTGCACTTGTCTCCACAGTGGCCGCACTCTACTTCCTCCTCCTTCCAGCTCAAAGAGGAAAGTAGACCAGACTGACACACTGACAGCATTTCACCTCATTGTCCCTTTGCTCAAGAAAATGCCATAGCTGTCTCATCGCCCGGTGACCACACTGTAAGCTCCCTCCCTGGCTTCCGGGCTTGTTGGAAGCTGGGCTCAGAGTGACAGGGTTCGAGCAGGTCTCACACCAGGCTGCTGTGGACATGCTGTTTTTGCTCAGGTTAGACCAGGGCTTCTGGTCCCTCCTGCCATTTTGGATCTTTTACTTCTTTTCCCCCATATCCATCCCATGAAACATACACACACACAGACAGAATGTTCCATTCCTTTGTGTGAAACGACTGTTAATTTTGGAGAGATAAAAGAAGGGACAAGGGAGGGAAACAGGGAAATCATTCCTCCTTTCCTCCACAGTTTGCTTCTTCTTCATTTGAAACCAACATATTGCCTTTCTGATAAATACCTGAATGAGAGAGTGTCAGCTCCTCACAGATATATATTTGGGAACTGGAATTTAAAATTATGTCTTCTTCTTCTTCTTTTTTTTTTTTTTTTTTTTGGAGAATCAGCTTGAGAAGTGGCCCTTAAAAAAATCTGGATATTTTGTAAAACTTCTATAGATGACATCCATTATGTTCTTCAGTACCATTCATATTTTTAAGAACAAACCTGTCAAAATGAATGTTTCCCTTAATTTGTAGCAAAATCTTTTAAAGACATTCTATTTGATTATATATATGAAATCTGTCTTTTGCTTTGATGGCCAGACAACTTAGCTCACATTTGATTCTCATTTTCAATAGCTTCTAACCCACGGGTTTTGAAACTATTCTCTCTGAAACCCACCCCATTTCTTTCATTACTCAGCTTTTACTTCATGCCCTCATTTAAACATTTTGCATTACATTTGTACCCTTAGAATCCATCAGAAGCTGTTTTCTTGTAGCGTCTGTAAGGAATCTAAATGATAAATCCCCACGCTGCTGTTGGTTGGTTGGTTTTTATTTTGACTGCAGGTCAATTCTGCTGTTCTTGTTGTTGTTGCTTTTATTTCTCTTGAAAAACACAGGGTGGGCTCACTGAAAAACAGTAACAGTGATCCCCACCTACTGATCACCTTTGTGCACTCAACCCTGTGCCAGCAATTTGATTACATTATTTTATAGAGTTTTCTCAAAAACCCTGAGACTCAATATATTTCCCATTTTACAGGTGCAAAAATTGAGACTTTGTAAAACTAGAATGCTCTTCCAGAGCTGGTGGGAATATAAAAATGGCACAAGCATTTTAGAAGACAGTCTGGCAGTTTTCTAAAAAAGTTAAACATATGTCTACCACTCCATGTCTCGATACTTATTGAAAAGGTATGAAAGTATATAAGTACACACATTTGTTTATGAATAATCTTTGTTCATAGTAGCCCCAAACTGGAAACAACACAAATGTCCATCAGGATGTTGATGGATAAACAAAATGTGTTACATCTGCACAATGGGAATGCTAGTCAGCAATTGAAAGGAAAGGAACATGGATGCACAGAGTCACATTGATGAATCTCAAAGGTCAGTATGCTAACTGAAAGAAGCCTGATGCAAAAAATATATATATAGTGTAAATTTTATCTATTAAAAATTCTAGAAAATGGAAACTAATCTATAGTGATTGAAAGTAGAGCAGTAGTTGCTTAGAATCAGGGGTTGATGAGTCAGGGGGAGAAGAGAAGATGGATGGAAAGAAAGCAGAGGGAAATTTGGGAGGGAGAAAGTAATGTTCTGTACCTTGGTTGTGACACTGGTTTCACTGAGTATATATTTCATTGGCTTCGTGGGTGTATATATCTGTCAAAAGTCATGAAAGTTTATACTTGTAATGGGTGAAGTCTACTCTATATAAATCATGTGTCAATAAAGTTGTTTAAGAGAAACCCTGCAGCTTTGTGAGTCTGAATGAGTTGATTAAAGTTCCATAGCTTCATAGCAGACTGAGCACCACAAAGCTCATGCTCCTCGCTACTCTGGATTACTGTCCTTAAATTGTTCATCATTATATGATATAATTATACTTTTTCCTTGAAATTTTCCTTAACTGTTTGACATAAGAAAGTATGAACTGTAAACTTATTCAAGGCAATGTGAACATAAATAGCATTCGTACCTTAGGGCAACTTACAGTATGCTCCATGCGTGGTAGATGAGTGTGTGTGCACGTGCGTGTCTGTGTGTGATATGAATAAGCCAGTTGACTACTGAACTACATACTTGACTCATTTATTGATGAATTATTGAGTTTTTCCCCCAAATATGGCCATAATGATATTTCTTATTTTACATATGACCTCTATTAAGAATTGATCTGATTTCCCTTCTCTTGAATCCGGGTGGATCTGTGATAGTTTCATCCAAAGGAGTACAATAGAAGTATTGCTATATGACTTTCAAGGCTTCATCACAAGGGATATTGCAGCTTCTGCCTTGTTCCCTGGAATAGCCACACTTGGATTTTCAAGGTGCCATGTAAGAGGTCCAGCAGAACTGAGGTTGTTAGGCTGTGAAGAAAGCAAGCCACGTAGAGAGGCCATGTAACACTGGTTGGCACCCCAATTACTTAAGTCAGTCCAGCCAAGGTACCATCCATGTGAGTACACAAGCCTTCAGGTGATTCTGGTCCCCAGCTATTATGTCAGTCCCACCTTTGTGCCTTCCCATCAGAGGGCCTAGATGTGAAGGAGCAGGGATCAATAATTCTCATTGAGCTCTGTCTTAATTCCTGCCTTCCAAAGTCTGTGACCAAAAAAAAATATATTATTTTAAGCTGCTAAGTTAATCATTATAAATTTAAAGCATCAATTTAATACCATAAGTGGGGTTCTACCATTGTAAAAACTTAAAATATACTCTATTGGCTTTGGAACTGGGTACCTGGTTTAAGCTAAAAGGTCCTTTGATTTTAGTTATGCAAGTTTTATATTTTATATTTATTCATCAATAAATTATATTAGTTAAAACAAGAAGGAACTTGAGAAGGAAGATTGGAAGGCAAGGCTGTTAGGACAGGGAGGAAATTGTTATTGGAGTATGGTAAATAAAAGACCTCTTGTTAGGTAGCGATAGAGATTTTCGTAAAACCATTGTATGTGTTGATGTGAAAAATATATTTACTCAGCGGATTTGACTGAAGAAACATTCAGGCAGTTTTTGAAAGTACCTACTGATTTCTTTTAGCTGTGTATAAGAAGATACAGAGAGGAGAGAGAGAGAGGGAGATGAGCAAAAAAGAAAAGAAACTGTTTTCAAGTAAAGTGTAGAGGAAATATAATGGAATTAAGACTTGCTGGGCTCAAAAAAAAAAAAAACTATTTTTCGCCCCCTGTATTTCAACAAAATTTTTTCACAGACTTTATTTTTAAAGCACTTTTAAGATCACAGCAAAACTGAGTGGAAGAGGCACCTGTTTCCCACATTCCTCATGCCCTCTTGAATGCAGAGCTTCTCCCAGTACCAGCATCCCCCACTGCAGTGGAACATTTGTCACAACTGACGAACCTTCATTAATGCATCGTAATTACCCAGAGTCCACAGTTTACATTAGGGTTCACTCTTGGTGTGGCACAGTTTATAAATTTGGACAAATGTATCGTGCCTTGTATCCAACCTTATATTATCAGATACAGTAGTTTTCCAATATGCTAAACTTTCTACTCACTATTAGGGTGGATGGTGACGTTCCTTATTCTTACATGCCAGACTGGAATCAGGAAGTCCCTAAGGGTCCAATTTTTTTTTTTCAAAGTCAGGACCATAGGGAAAAATAAAACTGAGAGTGATATCAGACATATACCTCAGGGTAAAGAGAAAGCAAAGATGTAACTGTTAAGTCCTTTGTTAGAACCTCAGAAAGATTTGATAAAAAGATTTCATAAACCCTTTCAATTAAATAAATGGCCTCCTAAGGATCTTTAGGACATCTCTTGCTTAGCCTCTCTTAACAACAGACTTTCAAAGAACTTTAAAGGCATTACACCACAATTGCCTCATAAGAAGCCCAAGGTGAGAGAAGGACTTATCTGTATGAAAATTGTAGATAGGAATTTTTTTGTTTGATGGAATGGATTATAAATGGATACATTAAATATCCACAGAGTTTTTAGGGGTACTTTTAGAATCAGTTTGGGTCAGAAGAGACAAAGTACAGGATGAGAAAGAAGACTTTAGATACCACCCCTCTCTACCTTTTACACACTGGAAGCAGGCAGAGAAATCTACTTGCTTGTAAACTTAGGCTATTTCTTATGAAAAGAAAAGAAATGTTGGCCCAGAGGATAAAACCAAGAATCCAAGATGTAGAACTAAGAGTCAGAGCAAGTAGCTTCCTGGGAGGAGGTCTGCACCTTATTCCAGGAGCAGACACGTGCCCAGCAGAATGTTAGAGCTGCTGTCAACAAGTGACTGCTGCGTGCATCCCATGGACTGTCTACAGCAATTATCTGGGTCTGCCCCGCCGTTGTATTCTGGGTGTGAATGCACAAGATGATTTTTTTTCCCTTTTAGTTTACAGTTCTTCAAATGGAGAGAGACAGTACTAAATGCCTCACTGTACCTAGACCTCATTTAAATCACAAGATCGTAAAGTTTGTAATAGGATGAGACTTTGAAGGAGGGACGGCAAAAATAAACAAAGCTGTACGTTAATTAAAGTGGCGAAAACAGATTTTATTCAGTCACTGCTGCCGTTAGGGAGAAGAGCAGGGCTCCGTTCCCCTGTGTGCAGATGTGATGGGATGTTTGAAAGGGATAGTGAGGGGGAGGAGGAGACAGCAGGAGCTCAAGTGGAAACCGTCAGTGGGTTGCTCACTGTAAATGTGATTAGGCCAGCTGCCCCTGCTAAGCTTGCAGCTACTGAAGTGAGGATTCTGTCCTCCCACAGAGACTGAGAGACAGAGGCCCTGTCCTTCCTGAAGTTCACGTTTCAAAGGAGCCGCTTCTTTTAAGGTCCGTGGGAAGGACACTCCTGAGTTGTGAGAGATGCGTATGCGTCTCAGAGGAAGACAGGAAGGATTCACCACTGTAAGCCTTTTACAGTAGATGCTGTGAGAAAGCGAGGTTGGGACCTACACCTTCAGGTGTTGGCTAGGACAAACAGTAAATCCTCTTGGCAGCCTTGAGCTTTCAAAAGCAGGCATTCTGAGGGAGGGCTAGGGTCATCCTAGGGACACAGCCGAGTGCCGCTTTCCTGGGCAGGCGTTTTAATGGAAGGTGCGGTCATCTCAGGACACAGCCTTAGGCTTGGTCCTCTCTTAATGCAGAAGTTTGAATGGAGTCATGCTGTGCCGAGAGCTCCACAGTGCTCGGGGGTGAGTGTATTTTGTATGTGAGAGGAACATAAATAATTTATGGCCAGAGGTAGGGTTGGAAGTTTTACAACATAGCCTGGAAAATCTCTGATACTGTACTATCAGGAAGGGGTAAAATTGCCCTTCTCTTGAATCCGGGTGAGCTAGAGACTGACTAACAGGGCGTGGCAGGAGCTTGCCATGCCGTTCAAAGGCCAGGTCATAGGGTCTTTATCTACCGGACCAGTCATCCTTGGCAATCTAATCTTCCATACTAGAAGAATGAGGACAATCATTTCCAGAAGAATGGAGGATGGAACAGATTAGAGACTCTAGGATGGTTACTTGGTATGAGCCACGAAGGGGTCAGTTGAGGTAGAGGTCGCTTGACCGGTATTGGTAGAATGAATAAAGCCAGATTAAATCAATGAATTAATGAATGGGTCCCTTCAGAGTGGATGATAATGTCTGTATCTGAATTGGAACAAAATTAGAATTAAAATAAATTTAAATAATTAATGATAAATTCCTGGATGATACATTAAAACATGACAAGATAATGGATCTGGTTAGGTGATGGTCATGTTAGGACGTCTAATGCTATTTAAAATTTGTCTACTGAAAAGGAAAAAGGTCGATATGCCATGAACAGAATAGAATTATTTTGATTCATGGTCATTATTGTCATTGTGTAAATATTTGTTGTGTGAATGGACACCTCCCTTTCATGCACTGTGTACCAAGCCTTATGAGGAGAGTGCTTTCATGCATCATCCACCTGAATGGTAGCTCTTATTTAAAAGCCCATCACGTAAATGAGAAAATGCATGAATTTGCCCAAGGAAAGAGGTTTAAGACAGATTTTAGTAAGTCTTTACTGTGACTTTTAAAAAGTGTTTTCTTTCAGAAAACACATTCTGTTTTTTAAGTTTAACAGTTATTTTAATTGATACAATTTACTTTGGAAACTTACATCCTGAAAAGACAGTTAAGTACATTTCCTTGGATAATTGTACACTTCACTCCCTCAACATTTTTATGGCTTAACACAACCTATCCTTCCCAATGGGATCTTCCTTGAATGCTCCATTTGAATTGTATCCCTATTCTTGACATTCTCATTCTCCTTTAGCCTGATCTAATTTTCTTCCGTAGCAACGATTACCTTTTAACCTACTACCTAACTGGCCTACATTTGACGTGTGTTTCCCAGCTCTGGAGTGTTCAGTTCACAGCCAACTCTTTCTCCCTTCTTTGGGGACTGGTTGTTCTTATTGTTTGCTTTATCCCCTCTGTGTCTAGATTTCCTCCAATGTTTCTATTTCCTTGATCTAATTTTCCACTCTTATCTCCTCCAAAATATCTTTTACAAATAAGTAAGTAAATTTGAAAGGAAAATCTCCCTTTCAATGAAGAGAAAGTATGGAACAGGGTAACTTTCAGTGCTTTTCTCTCCCTAGTTTTGCAAACCCTTCAATTACTTTGTACTATATAGTACGGTGCAAATCCACATCTACCAGAGACATTCCTTGCCCTCTCAGCCCCCGTCACCCACCTTCAGGTTTCATCAGCCCTTAATGGACATATGTTTACTCACAGCACCTTTGTCTGTCCCCCACCCTGCCCTGTTTTCACTGTTACTCTATTACTGTTATGCTTAGTGAGTGGCCGTGTTCCCAGCTCTTAGATACCATCCTCAAACAGGAACAAATGATGCAAATGATCCAGAAAACTCTATGTGTCTGGTTTACTCCAAATAGATAAATGCTTATTTCCTTTTGGAACAAACTGCTAATGTGTACATTTCAGAGTACGCCAAATTAGTACAAGAGGATATCCTCTCGGGAAGATAACGTTGGAGATGGAGATCAGTGAGACTGGGGACACTTAACAAACAGCAAGTCAAGCTTTCAGTATAAATTAGAACCTCAGTTTCTGCAAGAGCTTCAAAAATATGAACACTGATAGGAGTGGGAAGTTTTGTTAGGATTCTAGAATGCCATCCACATAAATGGGAGCTCTCATTCTGTCTCTAAAACACACACACATATCACCCCCAACACGAAGGAAAACACAGCACACATGAACATACAAAAACAAGCTTACAGAATTAATAGTAATAATAATAATAATAATAATAATAATAATAATAATAATAATAATAATAATAATAAATTCCTTTAACTAGTAAGAATATTGCAGTTCTTTCAGAGAAAAATAAATAACTCAAATCCTAGAAAATTCTTTGGATTGGTAGCAGTTTCATAACAAGATTTTCTTATTTAATTGTATCCAATTTTATTAAGATATTTCATACTGTTTTCAGTTATTTTTATCTTACATCATCCAGTTTTGATTCTAATTTCTCTTACTATCATATTGTTTTTTGTTATACACTTTTATTTTTCATAATAAATTTTAGTATTTATTACACTTAAATGCTTAAAGATGACTACCGTCTTTCATTGTTATATTCTCATCTGATTCTCTCTTCCAAATAGTAATAAAATTTGTTTTATCCATTCATGAAAAACAAGATGAAGACAAGCAAGTAAAAATACCTATTGGATTTCCACGGGACTGTGCTCAATTTCTAAAATACTTCAAATACAAAACAGTAAATTATAAAAATCTCTAATCTACTAATATACTTACAATTAGTAAGCTGAAAAAGGGAAAAACACATTCCAATGCAAAATAATTTGATAAAGCTTAACCACTCTTGATAACAAAAATTCATGTTGAAATATACATTACTTATGTCAGGTGATAAAGTTGATGTATGTTAAATCACGAATCCCTTCTTTTACTTGCAGAGAAAAATCCTAAGCATTCCTTTTACAAATAGATACAAAAGTCATTTCTAGTCTCATTATTCTTGTGAATTCTTTTTGAAATTTTAATTGTAAGAATAAAACATGAAAAAACTAATGAGGATAAATATCTAAAGAAAGATTTAAGTAGCACAATATGTTCAATTAATGTAAAAGTATGAGCTAGAGATGTGCTGTGTTTTGCAAGGGGTTTAGTATTTAGGAAGTTCATAAGATACATATTCCAAAGCAATAATCTGCTAGAAGAAAAAAGGAAATAGATATTCTACACACATTAACAACAAAAATGTAAAATACATAAAAGTAGCCTTAGTAAGAGGTGCATGAAAACAATATAAATGCAACTGTAAAAAGGAACTGCAAGTTACCAAAGACAGCTGGAACAGCCATATTATTTAATATAAAAGCCAACTCTATGATGCCTTTGTATTTTCCCTGAAATCCTTTACAAAAATGATGCAGAGAACACTTAAATAATTAGTTATTATTATTATTCTGTAGTTTTTGTTCTCTCTCTTTTTCTTAAGAATTTGTATTATTCATAAGTTAGACACCCACATTCTTTTCTCCATAACTTAATGTTTGGCATTTTCCTTTATTCTTTCTACTGTTTTTCTTTATTTCTTATTGTTCTTTTTGATGCTTCCAATGATTATGCTAATTGTTCTAGTGCATATTTTTTTATTTGTAAAAATGCATTGCTTTCTCTTGTTGAATACTGCCAAAGCCTTCTTTTGTTTCTTTAGGATAGATTTCAGAGAATCTCTAAAATCATCTTGTATATAGTGTAGAAAATCTTTCCAAGGTGAAAGTTAGCTCTGATCCATCCATTCTTGAACTGTTACTCTTTGGTGCTACAAAATATTTTTCTTTTGAAAATTGATATTCGCTTTAAGGTTTAATTTACACCTGTGTCCTTGTGAATACTCTGTGATTTGTTAATGTGAGCATTTGTTTGTATCAGGTGATACTGATGCTGGTAGAGTTCAATGATAGTAAGCAGCCTGCTGATATTTCAGAAATCCTTGGTTAATTTTTTCCAGACTTTTTAAAGCCTTCTTCTAACCAAGGTAGCTGTCCTTTAGCAGGGAATTCAAGCCCACTGCTGAGAATATCACTCAGGCTAGAGTCATAGTGCCCATAAATGATAAATTCACTATAGGTTCATCATGGAATGGCTCGATAATCTGTGAAAATGATGCTCCCAGCAAAAAAGTAAGCCATAAATAATTCATTAACCTGATATACTTTAAAAATTAATGCAAGTTAAAATTCAAGAATATTTGAATGATAATACTAGCAGAGAAATTCAATGACAATCATTTTATTCAAAATGAAGTTACTTAAAGAGAAAAAAATAAGAAAGAGATTAAAAAAATAAGATTAAAAACCTAAGTTTTAGAGATGCCTAACAAAACTGAGCAGAATGTACAAGATAATAGCAAAACACAAAATCAGTTATCAGATCTGATGTATATAAAAATAGAAACCTCATATATGAAAAACAAATATGGTTTTGAATGCAGGAATGGTGCCAGGAATACTAGCATGCCAATTAAGAAAACAATGTGTTTCTGGAATATGACCGAAATAAGACACCCAAACCCAAATGGTTTCAAAGAAGAGGTAAATAAGAGATTGCTGGTGCTGCCCGTACAACATCACAGCATCCTGCAAATATAATTTCTGGATAATATATTTTAAAGAAAGTAACCAATAATTAGTGGGTAGTATATAAAAGTATCCTGACAAAGAATCCTAATTAGGATATGCTATTTCATTTCGTCAAAGTCATCATCATTTTTGTCCTAATGAATTACTGTACTCAGCCCAGATGGTTCCCTCAGAAATGGAAGGAAACAGATAAAGAGGAATAAAGTAAACCCAATTTTATATAAATCAAATCACTAACTATATAAATAAGTGAAATTGTATTCGTACAGGAATTAATAGATATCAAGGAGTTCTAAACCACCTATCAGGTACGATTGTAGGATATATCGTAATTAGATTATGTTCCCTTCAGTTTGTTTTAGAAAAACTATTTTATATATTTCTTTTCATCCCTCACTACCTAAACATTTATCGCACTATCAGCACTATCCTTTTAGATTTTCTCCAGGATTTTTTTAAATTTTTAAAAATAACTATTTATTCTGATCTCTATAAGGACCTTCCAGGAGTGTCTGGAAGAAGACAAAGATTTCCTAGAAGTGGTGATTGTGCCCAGTAGTCCTTGGCCTGGGGAAATATTTTATCACAATGTGTTTTTCTCACTAATAAGCTGAATGAGTAAAGTTTCAGCCAACAAGCAAGATAGGAGAAAAATGCCTCTGGTCAAGCAGCAGTTTGCATTCTGGAATGCACCACATGAAATCCAAAGTTTCGTGGAGTCTGTAGGATGTAGTGATAGTGATGAATATTTTTCTCTGTGTCCAGTACGTGCTCAGTTAAGGGACTCTTACATCACTTAATAAATTGGTTGCTACAAGTAACCCAGTTCAAATTCCTGAGGACCGTCTGAAATAACATGTAGTAAGTTTCCGCACTGATGCAGTGCGCTGCAAGTAAGTGGAGCGCAGGTGTAACAGACACCTGTCCAGGGCCGCTGGGTGCCTGCTGTATTCGGCATCACGTACACATTCACCTGATGCGTGTGAGCATCTTCTTACAATCTAATGGAGAAGGTAGGCAAGGACACGGGCTTATACAGTGGTGCTGCTTGCAGTCTCACAGGGGGAGAAGATCAATGGAAACATGATTTCTGGGGCACAGAGATAGGCCTGTGACTTTCCAAACATCTCTTCAGCTTCTTGCTCATGTTTCAAATTCCACAGCCTTTGCAGCCCTTTAACTAATCTCAACTGAACATGACCTGGAATTTTACTTTATTTTTTTCACAGACTAGTCTTTTGCTTCCTACACCACTCCTCTGGCATCCAGCTCAGAACCCGTTCCTGGTTTTGATTTTCTTCCTTTCATTTGAGTATTGTCCATTTCTATTGCATTTTCACACCTATTTGTTTAGGTTACTGTATCGTATGTGGGTGGATAAACACCTTCTTTTTATGTGTGCTTTTCCCTTATTTCTTCTTGCAAAATGGGCCCACTAGATAGAAACTTCGATTTAATAAATTATTTAATGCTTCTTAATTCTTATAATTTTCAAAAAACGGTATGCAACCACATACTCATTCCCCAAAACTACTTAGTTTAGTGCTAAGAGATTAGGTTTAATCATCGTAGGTAATAGTTTCAACATTTTATTGGTTCTATAATTGTAATTGAACTGTCTAATTTTTATTCAGTTGATATGTGTGTCTTATGTTTCACTCTAAATAGGACACAAGGTTTGCAATGCTTTTAGGAAAGAATAAACAAATAAAGTACTAATTTTTAGCGTATAATTAGTTTGATGTTTTCAGTGCTTAATTTCAAAATAGCATTGACTTTGGATTTTGTAACTCTCATTATTCGACTGTTCCACTAAAGAGTTTTCAAGTTGGTATACTGTGTACTTCACAATGTGAATGGATTCAATCAGTTTTTTGTTTTTTTTTTTCTGAAAAGAGACCTGGAGTGAGATATCTGAGGGCATTAATTCCTTATAGGATGAGAAAGAAACACAGGAAGAAGTGATGGGGGTTGAGGAAGTTGGAGGGAGGACCCATGTCATGGGTTTCCCATTTCTGTGATGGGAGGTAGAGGACACACTCAGACTGGAGCATCTCAAGCTGTTCCTTCTCTTGAAAATGCCTCTCCTTTCCCTCTTCTTGAATCAATCCTCCTCATTCTTAAAGACCTGGTTTAAATGTAGCATCCTATTTCAAATCCTTCTTGACCCCCTTTTCTTCTCCATTTACACATCCTTCAACTGAATACATTGAAAACAGCTGAATGCAGTACAGTATTGTCAGTTCTTATCGCCATAGGGATAATCCTGTGCTTTATTAGTTGCATTTGTTTTTAATTCTCCAATTTAAAGAAAGTAGAGGAAGAACAAACATCCGTTGAACACTCATTAGCTATCGGGCACCATGACAGTTACATTTTGCGTATTGCCCTTATGAAAGCCTTGTGAGTTAAGGACTCCCATTATATTTTATAGCACCCTGCATTTCCTTTATAATAATTTGCAAAAAAATGTATTTATTGGGGCATTATTTTATATATTTATCTTCTCTGCTAGGCTCCAGGATAGCATGCACTGTGTTTTATTTACCTCTTTTTAGTATCCAGCACAGGGCTAGTACCTAATAACCAATCAATAAATATCTGTTGAATGAATGAGTAGATCAATGAATACGTATTTTATTATGCCTGTTTTATAAGTGAGGAAACCCAGTGTCAATAAAAGTAAATAACTCAAGGTCACCTAGCAAGTAGGGGAAGAACTGTGACCAGACTAATAGCTATTGATTCCAATGCCAGTCAAATTTCAGCCAGACCTCATGGCATTTAACAATCAGAGGGTGAGGGGTGGTCATGGACTTCTTGAAACAGAATAGGGTCAAGTCAAAAATTTGTTATTTGAGAGACATTACTTCATCATTCATTTTTTTTTCATCTGTTATTATTTATTATGCATATAGCTGCCTGCTTCTCTTACTTTGGCTTGCGTTTCATCAGCTGGCATTGCCCTCGTCATTCAAGATGACTTCTTAATGACAACAGACATCTCTTTAAATCTCCTGTATCTGAAACTATCAATTGCCTCTCAATATCTCTTCTCCTGATTTTCCCTGAAATGTAATGTTGACTTTTTCCTGGCTGCCAATGTGTTTACCCAAAGCTGTGTTTCTGAACCTCCCCTGAATGTAGGTGTGGTCCTGAGACCAATTTTTGTAAATAAGATGGAAGTAGAAATGTTACATAGGATTTCAGGGACCTCCCCTTAGAAAGTAGAGAGAAATGGCATGCTTTTCTTTCTCTCTTCATCTATCTGCTGTGGATGTGGTCCTGAGCTCTCGCATTCAGCTTGGGGCATGAGGACCAATGCTGCAGCCTAGTGCCATGCTAGGAGCAGCCTGAGTCCATACTGGCAACTAATGCTGACCCTGGACATCACTGAGCTTATTTTTACTAAAGAGAAAAATGATTGCTGTCTTATTTGAGCCATTGTTTTCTGGAGCTTTTTTTTTTCTTGTAGCCAAATGTAATCCTAACTGATACCCATTTTAAAAGAAATAAAGATGGTTAACCATTAGCAGGTTTTCTGGCTTCAGGAGACATCAGAAGAGAAAGCACATATGCCAACAAGATGTCTTTCAATTGACTGAGTGATTTTAAGGCAAACTTTGCTATAAATAAAATATAATTCATAAAGTAGAGCACTGATAATAAAATTATTCTCCAAAACAAATTTGATATATGGGAGATTTTCATTTCCACTTAAGACCATTTATTCTATCTTTTAGTGTAGTGTGAATTATATATCATGAAAATGATCTTATAAATAAATATGCAAAGCATAAAGAAAAATCAAATTTCAAGAAAAAAATAAAGTAAAAACAAAAATAAAATTGAAAGTATAGGAAATCCCAGTAGATGATGCCAAGCCATTATGGAGTGAGATAAATTTTAAAATATGGAAGAGAATGCATTTTCCGAGTTTGAAGAATAATGTCTCGTGATTGTAAATGTTCTCCTGCACAAAATCAGCATGTTGTCTTGAAGAGCTCAAGGGGAAATTCAAGGTTAGATCATGTTTATATTTTTCTCTCTCACTGCTTTTGAATCAAAAGGCCCTAATACCTGAGCCTGCACCAGAAGCGGTGACCCCACCATCACAAATATCTCCAAGACAGGCCTCAAGTCTTGGCTCCTTGGAACAGGCTGAGATGCTCAGGGCTAGCTGTGCCTGAGCCATCTTTTGATGGCAACTTGCATCAAAGCTGAGCCCTAAATGGACATGCTCAAAAGGCATCGATTCTCCTGAGTTTGGGTCTTGCACCCTCAAGGTTCCCAAACGCTCTGCCTGCTTACTTTTAGCTGCCCACAGGTCTCCTCTTCCTTCAGTCTGTTCCCCTGGCCTCATCTCATGCAGTGGTGTCCTTCCTAGGCAAGTGATCGTGCTCCTCCCTCTTGGCCATCTGACTGTTATTCATACTTCATTTCCACTTGCCGAGTTCAGAATACATGTGACATCTAACCTTGATGGTCTCCTTTGCCAAATCACCCTCTTAGAGTAATTGTTCTTAAAATGGTAGATAAGTTGATTCAGAAAGTGTTTACTAAGGGCCTACTGTGTGCCACGTGCTGTTCTGGGCACTGGTGGGACTCCATCAGGTCTGTACAATCTAAGCAACCCAGAGAGGGAATTCAAGCCCATCTTAGAAACCAGTCAACCCAAAGTTTAAGCCCCTTCTAATTTTTTTTTTGAAAAATATATTCAAGTAATGGAAGCCTCTGTTGCCCCATTTTTATACATGAAAAAGTATTTGTCTGAGTCCATGATCTTTTCAGGGAATATTCTCATGATAAAGAAAGGAAGAGAAATCTCTTATTACAAATGATGCACTGGGAGAAGAAGAATGGGTATGAATTTCAGGAGTGAACGCCTGAGATCAGCCCACCTATCGAGGAGACCTCAGGGGCCAGTTGTGGAAGCAGAGACTAAAACTCACATCAGCCCTGGTCACTAGTTACCTGGGTCTGGGTCTGACGGTTCTCAGTAAAGTAAGGAATTCTCTCATCTCCTGAGACCAAGAACTTCTGTTTCTATTTCACTACAAGTTTTAAATATTAAAGGAAAAATAAAAAGATTAAAGCCTTCTCAATAAAGAAAAAAGGTATTTTTCCACTTTTGTGAGTATAATGCTAATTATGTTCAAAATGTTAATTTGCCTTTTCATAGTATACTTAGTAATTAGTGAACAAAACCGTAATGAAATGTGGGTATGATTTGTAAAGGCTTAAATGACAGGCTCTAACTAGGATAATTTCAGACCTGATGGGTTGTTAAATAACAATATATTCTAAATGAGTAAACTTGAAAAAACTAAGCCATTGGGGACGACTGGCCACCTGATAATTAAACTTGATCTAACATGGACATCAAAAATAATTATGTGTGCTAAACACAAAGAGACAGGTCAGCTCCTCAGAGAGATGAAGTGAACTTGGACAGATGGACAGAATGCAAATCATGATGGGTTTCTTAATGAAAGAGAAATGAAATGCAATTTTTAAAAAATCTGAAAAATCTGGATAGCTACTCCTAGTGCACAAATTACTGGGGAAAAAAAAAGTACATTGAAACAAGATGGATTACCACATTGTCAAAAACCAGGAAATCCATTTCTCTAGAGAATTTAGATTTTCAAGTTTCCTGGGAAATGAGGTCAAGGACAAAATCACTTTTACTGTATATTTGCATCAGTTTCCTAAGGCTGCCATAACAAATGTTCAAAGACTGGAGGACTTAACAGAAATTTATTTTCTCACAATTGTGGGGACTAGATGTCCAAGATGAAGGTGTTGGCAAAGATGATTTCTTCTGACACTTTCCTCTTGGCTTGTAAATGGCTGTCTTCTTCTGATGTCCTCACATGGCCTTCTTTCTGCATGTCCCTCGTGTCTCCTCTTCTTATGAGGCCACCAGCCAGATTGGAATAGAGCCCCAACCATATGACCCTATTTCACCTTAGTCCCCTCCTTAAAGACCCTATTTCCAAATGCAGTCACATCTGAGGTCCTGGGGATTAGGACTTCAACATACAAATTTTGGAGGAACACAATTCAGTTGGTAACAATATTCAGCTCACACATTAGACACAGTTTAGAAAACAGAAATATCACAGTATAGAAATGGATAGCGGAGACTATTCAACCATAAAAAAGAATAAAATATTGCCATTTGCAGCAACATGGATGGACATGGAGATTGTCATACTAATGAAGTCAGCCCAAAAGAGAAAGAAAAATACCATATGATATCAGTTATAAGAGAAATCTAAAAACATGACACAAATTAACTTATTTATAAAACATAAGCAAACTCACAGACATAGAAAACAAACTTACAGCTGCCAGTGGGCAAAGGAGGTGGGAAGGGATAGATGAGGAGTTTGAGATTTGCAGATAGTAACTATAAAAAGTTTCTACTGTATAGCACAGAATTTTGTTCAATATGTTGTAGTAACCTATAATGAAAAAGAATATGCAAAGGAATATATGTATGTATATGTATGGCTGCAACATTATGCTGCACATCAGAAACTGACACAGCATTGTAAACCAAGTAACTTCAATAAAAAGGAAAAAAAGGAAGGGAGGGAGGGAGGAAGGAAGGAAGGATAGAAGGAAGGAAGGAAGGGCTAGTGGGGAAATGAATTGAGTATCTTTGAGAGGTCCTGATCGGCTGGTAGGGTGACCAACCATCCCGGTGTGCCTGGTTGTAGCACTGAGAATCTTGTATCCTATGAATGTTCTCAAACCAGAATGTTTGGTCATCCAGGTCACGCACTGGATAACCCATAACCACTGTTAAGGGTAAGGATGATTTTTTATGACCTAATGAAGTATGGTCATATGATAAACAAGATTCTTGGGTTCCTAAAAATTTCCCAGAAGTGTGAATTATGCTCAAGCAGGCAGGCCTCCATACGATCATGGAATAGAATCCAGAATTCCCAACATCATTGGGAATTTAAACTGATCTCTAGCTAGCTGTGAGTATGGCACATTCTTAGCTGCCTACAAACCTTTCTCAAATGTCTCCCATGGACAGCCTTTGTGACCCAAATGTATCCTACCACCTTTCTTCTTAGGTCTGATTCAGAGAGGATACAACCATTTTTCCAAACTCTAGAACTTTTGTTGTGACAACCATAAGCCCTGCTCTTCCTTGGACAGACAGGCTCATTTTACCTGCTGTTTCAGCATACTTATTTGTAAGTCCTCCTTCATTTTCAAAAGACCCCTATTTGTAGGATTTAATATACAGTCACACAACTTACGCTGCCAGCGCTCTTCTGGCCCCAGTTCCTCTGCTTCTCTTTTCATATCACGCAACAGTTTCTGAGCCACAGACACATCGATTCCTGGACCCTCTGTGTGGCTCTGCTCTTTACTGTCTGCCCAGGTCGGTGGAGATGGGCTTCACAAGTTTTGTTTTGGACCCTCCTACTTAACCATGTCTTAACATTATGATAACGAAACAGGAGACACAATTTTCCATCATCTAAGAATCAGGATATAGTTGCTTACAATTTCAGTAGGAGAAAGATTAAGAGAATCTAAACCAATAGAAATAAGTTATGTGTGTGCACAAAATATTTTTAATAATCACAGACTCTCAAAGAGTTTCAGGGATTATCTAATTGAACCCTCTTCTTTTGCCAAGGAATAAACTGAAGCTTAGAAACAGGAAGTGATTTGCCACAGGATGTAACCTAAGTTGATCCAGTTAAAGAAGAATTCGTGACCACCGGTGAATTAATTGTTTCTATTACCCAAGTCAGGTATTTTTACCTGATGAGAAGAACATAATAACTCTTTCCTTGAACATCTTTTCTGATCTTCTTTGTTTCTTAAAAACATTTAGAATAACAAATATGCTATTTAGAATAACAAATGTGTTATTCTAAATGTGAAATTATCTTATATACGCTAGAAAAATTGTAAAATAGATGTAAGTAAAAGAATACCTTTTTAAAAAAATTCTAAGTCCACTCACTTCCCAGAAATAGTCATGGAATTATTTCCTTCCATTATGATTCCAGTTTGGTATATGTGCGAGGTGTGTTTATTTGTGTGTGTGTGTGTATACAGAGATTTATACTTCTACCTGTGCATGTCATGAAATTGAGGGCACTTCATTTTGTGATATGCATTAGCTGTATCTTTAAGCATAAAATACATATCATGAGCATATTTCCAGGCCCTTAAATATTTTTATCTAATATCATTTTTAGTGGCTGCATATTTTTCCATTATATGATATGCTAACATTTATTCCACCACCATGACATTATCATTGAAGATGCAATCAATTTCCTTTTTTGTTTGTTTGTTTTTTCTATATAAGCAATGTTGCTAGAAAAACTCTTGCCAAGGTACTTATAAATTATTATGTATAACTGTACCACCAGTCACCTGAAGTAAAAAATTGCTAATCAGAAGACTAACTACACTCTTAATCTTTTAAAAAATGTGTCGCACATGACCACGCAAGTAGTCTGTGCTAATTTGTACAACTCAGTACTATGGAAGACCTTATGTTTTTCTCCAACCCATGACAATATTGGCAGTAATCTTTTCTTTATCTTTGACAGCCTGATGGAGAAAAATAGTGTATTATGGTCTTAATTTGCATCCATTCTATTATGATTGCACTTGTGAAGTTTTTATATGTTTATATGTCTGTTGAGAAATGTTTGTTTCTATTTTTAAACATTCTAATCTTTGTGGATTGTTTATGTTTATCTTACCACTTAGCAATAGATCTTTATAATATTACAATAATGTATTAATATAAAAACTCCTTGGACTGAATATATATTATAAAATTTTTACATGGAAAATTTCATTCCATTTCAGTTATCTTTTTTTCGAATTTGAAGAAGTTTCTAAAGTATTGCTATGGTATTTATTATTTTATCTTTGTCACACCGTCCTGAATGTTATAGAAATATATATACTAGTAAATGCACTTTTATTGGTTGATTAACTCATTTTGCATGTATTTACACATTACTCTATCTAGAAATTTGCATGTAAATAAGGTGTGAGGTAGGGATGTTATTTTATTTCTTTTTCTAAACATTAGCTATTTATATCAATAGTAATCATTGAAAAATCTACTTTTGCTTGTTTGAAATGGTCCCTCACTGCGTTACTTTAATTATATAAGCCCTGCAATGCATTATAACATATGCAACAATAAACCTGTGTGCTGCATAGACTTATGTTTTTAGAAATGATTTTGGATATTTCATGCTTATTCTTCCTGATGAATTTTTAATTACTTGATTATGTCCCAATGCTAAATTAAGCAGATCATTTAAGAATTTGATTGATAGAAAAAAATGTTTTGAAGAGAGATACAGTCATTTCAGGTTTTAATCTTTGTAAAAGAACTTTTTATGGCTCTCCATTTGAAAAATATTTGTGTGTGTGTTTCTCAGTAAGCTGCTGAAGAATTTATTGTTATTTATGCAACTAATGTCCAGAAATATTACATAGTAATTTTGATTTTTTTTCAGTTGATTATCCAATATTGTATAGGTTACCAGTCACATCTATAAATATTGAAATTTGGTCTTTAGTTTTTTTCTTGTGTTATTCTCATTTTTTCACCTGGAAAATTCATAAAGTTACAGAATAGTAATGGTGATAAGAATCCTTGTCTTGGTCTGGACTTAAATGTATGAGTGTCTCCATTGTGATATTCACGGCTAATATCAGTTATATATTCTTTATCAAATTAATAGCATCCTGTTCTTTTTTACTAAGAAATTTTTTAAAATTCAGAGATAAATTTTATCTTCTAGTAAATGTCTTTTAATCTTAGGATATTATAGTTCTTATTTAACTAATTAAGGCAATAAAATACATTAAGATTTTATAATTTTCTACCATCCTTTCTTGCTTAGAGTAAATTTTACAGTTGTGGATTATATTTTCTAAAATTGTATTTATAACATTGTATCTATATGACATTTATTAACATCTATATTAGTCAATTATATTGTTTCATAAGCACATATGCATACACTGTCAGCCTTTGGTAGTTTCTGTAATTGGGATATTTTCCCAAAACCTGGGTATTTAATTATTGTTCAGATTATCTGTTCCTTGAGAACTTAGCAGAACAGGTTTATCTTACCAATCATATCAGTGTCTGACTGGCAGTTCTTGTACGTATGTTTCCATGGCATTCAGGGTAGGCTAGTGTGCTCAAGTAGCTTAACACAATAAGCATTTAATCATCCTCTAAGTCACTATCTAATGCAGCATATCAGGGTAGGGGGAGATTGTGTACCACTCAGTCATTAAGTTCCGTGTTCCTTCCACTGTGTGCTTTTGCCCTTCTACACATTCTCAGAGTCTGTGTGTTAAGCTGGCTTGTGGGGAGACAGAGAGCTGCGCATGGGAGGTTACTAGGGGCCCTGGTGTAAGTGGTTCACACCCTTTCTGCTTAAATCCACCTGTGTGATCAGAAAGAGGAAGAGATCAGATATTTAGCACTGATATTTTCTTGCAAATGAATTACTTTTAATCATTTGTATTTTCCTACAAAATGATGTAATGCTTTAAAATGTTAAAACATATTAGCAGGGAGCTGTATGGATTCTATTTTTTATTTATTTTTTGTGTACAGTTAAATCCTTGTCTTACCTACCTCCATCCCATCTTCCCTTACTTTCTGCCTGGCTTTCATCTTCTTTTCCACCTTCCCTTCTCCCTCCATATTCCCTTGCTTCTTCCCTCCCGATCTGTCTCCTTTCTTTTTTTCCCCCAACACTTACAAAGTCTATAACCTATCTATGACTTCAGAAAACAACAAAGACTGTCTGATCACTTATGCCTACAGTGTCTAGCACTGTGCTTTTCTCAGTTAGACATTTACTGAATTGCTGTATTGGACGTAAATTGAATCAGTCGTTTCATGGGTTGCTCTAATAGCCTCACGATTGTTTGCTCTACCTCCAGTAATATCTCCAATATCCTGCTCACATGGCCTGATTCACATTCCTGCAACACCATCCTGATTGGCTGTATTCTCCTGCGCACAAATACTCAAAAGCACCCCATCGCCTCCCAAATTAAGTAGATGCGGCCATGCTCCTCGCCTGTGCAAGGGCTCGCCATTCTGAGATATTAAGCTCTATTTCTCATTTCTCATGCATCCTTGCTTTGTGTTTTAACCATACCTAGACCATTTCAATACTTCATTTACCTTGGTACTTGAAAAAAAAATTTACAATGCACTTCATCTTCCTCCAGGAGATCGCTTACGTAGCCTCTTCACCTGCAATGTCATTATATGGCTAATTCTGCCTCTTATTGGTTTACACATTCTTTAAGGACTTACTGTTTCCTCCCTGAAATCCGCAGCTAAATGGACTGCCTCTCCTCTTTCTTGCACAATGGCGTGTGGCACATTAGAGGAGATTCTAACTAGGGAGAGAAGTTATACCAAAATCCTCTGTGTCCCTTCTTCAAAGAAGCAGCAGACATTTTGGCAGCTTTCTCTGCTATTAATCTGCCTTTTAAAGTTTAGAATAAGCCTGAAGACCAAATCAAAGCATCTATTTGGGGAATCATAGACTCAGATGAAGCTGATGAAGAGGTGGTTTTGCCAGATTCACGAACACAGCTTGAGTCTTCAGGAAGAGGAACTAAAAATAAAAACATAGGCTCTCATAATTCTTTCTGGGACTTCTGACTCTTAATTCCAAATGAAAAAGGAGAGAATTTAAACCAACTTTTTGACAGAGTATCTACTTAACCCAGAAAAAAATTTATAGTGAGAAAGGCAGCATGACCATAGACTTCTTTACCAAACAGTGATGTCCATTTCTAATAAAAAAAAAAAGGTTTATATTTTATTTATACTTGATATTTCAGTAGATCTAACATAATATCCAATTTAGATATGGAAAACTCAAAATGTGCAGAAATTACAGCTTAGTGCCTGGGGTAAGAAGAGAAGGAATCCACCTTTTTACGATTCAATCAAATGCAGAATAGAAGCAGTTAATAATTGTAGAATATGAATAATCAGATAAGACAATTTCTAGTGAAAACTCATAAATTTTATTTTCAGAATACATTAAAATTCAGTTAAATTTTAAAATCACAGCATATCTTGGGCCACTGTTGAATCATTGTTGTATCTCTAGAAATCTATTTTAGAGGTATGCAAGTACAAATTATAGAATGTCAGCGTGCAGCTTGATTTTATGTGCTTTTCTACTAATATAAATAATGAAGCATGCTGAGAGCATTCAGATACATTCAGCTGAGTATAATTAAAATACTGAGGGGTAACATGGTAAAAAAAAAAAAGAAACAAATTAAGTACTAAAATGAAGTAGGTAGAAATACTAGCAATTCAAAGCAGTAACTATGTTGTGATTACAGTATTGTGAATAGACTAAATCTAATATTTTGGTTTAAATGAAATCAGTGATACCTGGAAAGTTAATAGTAGCAGTGCCTTTATATTTTCTGTGAATAACGGAGAGGCTTCATTTCAGGAGCACACAATTTTTTGCCATCTCTAGAATTGTCTCCATGTTACTCTGAATAAGCATTCTCGCCCAAATGGAACAAAATCTCTGATGAAGTTGGCCACTGGGGCCTACAGCAAATAATTAAAATGGGATTTGGGAATCAGTTGGTTTTTGTGTCCAACGTTCCCCGTTGGGTTTGCTGAATGAGGGCAAATCAGCTTCTTTAGACCATGTGAAAAACGCAGTTGAACTTCCTGCTGGTCACCACTAATTACACAGCGGCTGTGACTGCCCACTCCAGGCTGGAGGCAAACTTTCTTCTTGGTTTTGTTGCCGGGGACTACCAAAGGACCAGCTATTTGTCTGGGTTGCCCAGGCCCAATTTCGAGTAAGAGGTACTCGTGATAACAAGGAGCATGTGACTTTGTTCCATCCTGTCGCACGGATAACTTGCCTTCGTCCTTCTCTGTTACAGTGAGTCCTGGGTTCCTGTGTCCCCCGCACTGTGGTCGCCAACCTCAGGCTTCATCCTGATTTCCTAATAGTTGGGATTTATGAGAATTCATACATAAGAGATGGATAAGAAGGTGTTCTCATTTTACATCTACCAACACAGTACCGAAAGTTTATAGTCTGGAGAAGAAAGGAGCGGAGTAAATGGGTCAATCGTTCCCATAGGAACAGAATCTACTATCTACTAACTCGAAATGTGGGGCCAGAATTCTAAAGTTGGAGCTAGAATCTTAGTAATGTAAGTACAGGTCTCTGAATTGTTTGACCTTGCTGAGCCCACTTGTTCCTGGATACAAGGTCTTTCTCATTTTGGGGGGGGGGGGATGTAATTAGATTGGTTTGTTTGTCTGTTTACTTATTTATTTATTTAAATAGAGGTACAAAGGACTGAACCCAGCACCTTGTGCATGCTAAGCATGCTCTTTGCCATTGAGCTGTATCCTCCCTCTTCCTCTATTTTGATTAATACCTATCTTATCTATCTCTCTGTCAATCTGTTGACTCATATCTTTAAGTAACTTCCTGAGAAAGAGTGAATGGGATGCAAATTCCCTCAGTCCTTACACACATCCCCTTTTGGAGATAAACAGTGCATTTCCCTCTTTATCTAAAAGCACTGATTGAACTTGTCTGTGGACTGAGGCTCAACTACCACTTGTATTAAACTTCCTTGACTACATCTGTTCTTCTTGGAACTTCCATTCCAAGTGATTTATACAGAAAAGAAAGAATGATGTAAAACACGATGTAACAAAAGTGCCACCTCTAGAAGTGGACAGCATGGATTCTGCCAATTACAAACTGAGATCTTCTGTAAAATTTTTAATCTCTCTGAGCTTTAGTTTTCTCATCTGTGTATAGACATAGCTGTAGATAATCTAGAGACTTTCGGTGACAGCTACACAAAATGCGTGTCAAATACCTAGCATGATGCCTGGCACAGGTGGCTGGTAACTGACAGGGGGTCATTTATTTTGTTATTGTGATTTAGGATTGATGAAAAGGGCATCAGACTTCCCTTAATATCATACAATTTTCACTACTCTCTTCTCTTATATAGCTTCTTTGGATTAAACAGAATCATTGTATGATTTTTAAAAATTCCTTGAATATCTACTTAGATTTAAAATTTAAAACCAAGCTTTCCCTCATTGAAAATTTGGAAAACACTGAATACTAAGAAGTCTTGAAATAATCATGTTTAACTTTGTTTGCTCATTGCTTTCCAAACACATTGACAAAGGAATACATTTTTGTGTGTAACTACGGCTGCATATGGATGTTAAAACTAATGACATATCACACATATAGAATCACTGTAGTTTACATGTAGCAGAAGCCTAATAAGGAATGGATGAACCAGTGCATGAATGAAAGATGTTTTTTTCACCTT
Source organism: Camelus dromedarius (assembly GCF_036321535.1). NCBI lineage: Eukaryota > Metazoa > Chordata > Mammalia > Artiodactyla > Camelidae > Camelus > Camelus dromedarius. The sequence goes on from NC_087450.1 coordinate 48,880,294, forward strand.
CATTCTAGGTTACGGATGCAGGATGTCTCCTATCCTTCATCCACATCCTACCCATTCTCCTTCCTAGATTAAGAATTTCCCTTCCTCTGACTTACAGAATATATATTGGTGCCCGGCCTTTCAGCATTTGGTTATATTCTGTCTTGTCTTGTTGTCTTATTGTCTGAGTATGAATCATTGCGATGGCAGTTTCCTGGGAGAGAGGAGTGTGTTTGTCATTGATTTTATCCCATTCTCACAAAACCTGGCACAGAACTTGGAGGAATATGCCATCGTGGGTTTGCACCTTTTATCTTGTGCTTCTAATAAGCACTGTACTTTCCTCTTACCACCCGAGGACTTATTGCCCAAAATGGTGCTCAAAGACCCCTCACATCAGCAGAAGAACAAAACAGTGAGTGAAATTATCCAATTTCTGCCGAACTCATAAACATCCCGAATGTAGGTCACAGTCATTGCCTGATGTGCAGTGTGTCATGTTCCAACAAAGCAGCTGCCACGAGGAGCCCGACTCCCGGAAAGCAGCACGGCCCCGAAAAGAGCAGCCGTTTGGAAACACATTTTCATTGACGATTTGGGGAAGTTGGGCATTCACTTAAGAAAAAGCCATGATTCTGTAAGAAATGAGCAATTTATGCACATTATAATCAAATTTATTTTTATATCCAGCTACTTCTACATGTGGCATAATTCAGTCTGGGAAATCATGCTAATTAGTTAGAAATCCATTACATTGTAAGTCTGGTAGCAGATGCAAATACGGTTTCAAGTGTTCTCACCTCCACAACGCGTGTGCTTTTATTAGAATGCATTCCCAGCGTGGACGGTCTGCAGGTGAACCAGGCTCTAGAGTGCAGTCGAGGGGAGAACACTCACAAAAACCACTGACAGCGTTTCTTCTCATGTATTTTTTAAAAATGCATTGTGCTTTAAAATATAAGAACAGTTCCACTTGCCACAAGGCTGGTCAGAGCAGTGAACTTCCCTAGTCAAAATAACAATGATAATAGTAATAGTGCTGAGTTCTAATGGCCAATGAGAGCTGCATCTTTGCTGAACTGGACGCCTGGGCATGCCCTTTGCAGACGCTGGGGAAGAGTAGTGAGCGCCAGACTGGGAGCAGAAAGACGGAGCTCCAAGGGCGGGGAGCTGGCCAAGTCACTAACCTTTTAGATGCTGGACTTTGTCCACTCTCACTCAGAACAATATAATGCGCTCTGTCTTCCTCCCAGAGCTGTTGTGATTTTAATTAAGATTGATATGTAGTTTTTAATTAAAGAAAAAACACTCCAGTGAGTCTTACTTTTGGATTATTGAAAATATCCCAGCCCTGTGAAAAAGTAACACCAAACATATAACCTCTGTTAAGGACATCATAAGCTGTACATTAATTGTATTTTAAGATAAGTGATAAATAATAAGGTCTAATTAAATAACTCTACTGCTCAAACTACTACCTGATAAAAGATTTCTTGATGAGTTAGGACTTTGGGATCCAGAGGCTAATATGTGGGAAGGGTGAATTTGGTGAAATTCACGTTTTAGATCAATATTTAAAAAACTTCCAACAGAAATGAACATGTTCACTCTTCTCTCCTCACCTCCTGAGCACCACCTCCACCACCCAGGGCCCCAGGCAGTTCCCCCATCTTCCTGTATGCCCACCACCTCTTAGAAACCCTAAACTGGAAACGGATCAATCTTTGCGCTTTCCGTTTGCCCTTCTGTCTAGTCTGCCAGAGCATCTGTAAGTCTATATCCGAACCGTCCCCAACACCTACCTCCTCTCCTGTGCTTTGTACCTCTCAGGCCCAAGTCCGAGCTCCTCCCCAAGTCCTCCGTCACCTCTGACTGCCTCCGGGCTCTTCCACCCACAACCACTCCCTCCAAAGCCCTCATTCGTCTCCTCAAGCGCAATTTTATTTTAAATGGTTACGTTTACACTTTAAACCATTTAAACGGCCCCAAGGAGCCTCCAGATAAAGTCCCCCCATGAATGTCCCTGTTTGTCTCCCCGGCTCTTTCCTTTCCTGCCACAGGCTCTCCGTCATCTGGTGGAAGTGGCTTTCCTGGAGGTCCTGAAACACCCCAGGCGCTCTCTCACCTTAAGGCTTTTGCATAACTTAATTCTGATTTCAGTCTTCTCTTATCTGGTCAGCTTCTTCTTTTTTTCTTCAGTTTTCAGTCAGAAAGATTCATTATTCTGAGTAGCATGTCCTCTTCTCACCAGACCTGTGCTTTTAATTAGTCTCACTATGACCCTTGTGTTCCCTGATCACAAATCCCACTGGTCTCAGTCTTTTATGGCACGAGGAGGACTTTAGGGAAGATTTTGTCTTCCTTACCATTCTCTTCCCAGAGTTTGGCGTGAGCCGGTATTTATTTTCTTGAATAAAATGTATTTTCTTGACTAAAATGACTGAATCAAGAAAATGATCTCAATTGAACAACTGGTTTAAATCCTCTGCAGAAAGCACCTTCAACCTGCTCCAGAAGCTCAGTGGTGTCAATGGGAAGTTTCAAAATACTGCAACGACAGGTTCTTCTGTAACACTGTGAACTCACTTGTACAGTTGGAAGGCCCTCAGAGATCAAGATGCAGATGTTACATGTGTTAACTGGGGTTCTGAGTTCCCACCTATGGAAACAATGAGAGAAAAAAAAGGGGGGCTCTCTCAGCACCCTTCCTTGCCCTACAGGCATATCCACGCCTATCTTCAAAACAAACAAAAAACACCATGACTTACTACATATGTTTTGAATTGACTGACCTAACCTTAATCAGTCAATTCTAGTATTTTGGTAATAAAGCAACAACTAAGATTTAAAGTATTGGAAGTGTCCTTCTGAGCCAATTGAGGAGTGTTTAGTAAGTCATTAGTCCTTTCCATCTTCATAATCTTTGACCCTTGAAAATCTATGCGCTCTGCACACATCACAAAGAACTCCTGGTGCAGGAGTTAATTAAGCCTTGCGAAGCCCATTGGAGACAAGTATTTGCTGGTCTCGTGTCTTGGTTTCACCGTAGAGTCCTGAGAACTGGTACACTCGTGCTGTATCACACAGGGTGAGTGCTGGCTTGGTTGACAGAAACAAAACAGAACCAATGAAAACACTGTCGCCAGTGTATGTCCACATTTTCTTGGTTCATTCAGGTGTGCGTGACAATATTTCAGTTAGTTCAGTCGAGCAGAATCATGAGTGACTATGGAGGTGGCTCATGGCACCACGATGGAAGGTGCATGTGAGGACAAATCAGAGAGATTTCCTTACTTAGGAGACAGCATTAGAGCCCACCACTGACCGTGTGCTTGAGAATCAGCCTTTCATTTTGTGCTTCAGGACTACAGCAAAGGGTCACACAAACCCCTAGAGTGTTCTGTTATTCCTGAATAGATCCTGAAATTCCTTCACTGAGGGGAGGAGAGAGACCCTTCCTTCCATGCAGATCAAAGGCAGGAACTTGCTCAAGGGAACTCACCCACTCCACTCATTGCACTGATGACACTCCATCCCAAGAGTAGCTTTAGATATATGGTCCAGGGCCAGGAGCATGAGGCTGCCTCTGTGGGGAACAGCAGGGAGAGGGGAAAGGCTCGGAAGGAGATTCTGGTAACTGACAGCCATGCCAATGATCTGATTGTGTCCCTTCGGGTCTTGGAATACAGGATGTACCCATCTGCCAGCATGCACCTACCTTGTCTACAGAACAACCAGGACTGCACAGTAGCCCGTTAGGAACTAGGGACCGAGAGGGACATGAGAAAGAATGCCTGACTCATGTGCCCTCTGCCCTGTGAGTGAGGCCAGCAGCTTCTCTGAGAGCGCAGCCCTGCAAGAAACAGGACAGCACAGAAAGACCAAACAAGATGGCATCTCTTTCCCTGTTCATTTATTTGACACGTATTCCTTGAGACTCTTTGGAGTGGGGAGTACTTTACCAGGACATAATGTTGGAAGTGGGCACAAATACAAAAAAACACGGTCTCTTTTAAATGCGGGTTCAGGTTAGAGCTGAACTAAGAGCCACCTGGGAGAACCGACACCGAAGGGCGGGGGTCTGGCTGGCCTGGGGAGCGCTGTTGGTCAGGGAAGAAAATCAGGAAGGAGAGAGGGGTTTCAGATACGTGCGGGATAAGCCTGTAAATCCTGTTCCTTTCCTGTTGACCACTTGGGCTGGGGGGCTCGTGGGATCAGATTGGGTAGGGAGGCCACTGTCTTCTGGATAAACCAATAGTATCTCTTGTTTTCCTCCAATGACAGATGGAAGTTTTATAATTCTGCTCTTGATTCCTTCTTTTGATAATTGCTGAGTAGCCAGTGTTTTGGTGTGTTGTTTTGTTTTACTCATGCATTCATTCATTCCAGTACTGACTCATTTTTCCATCATATTTCCAATATGAAACATGCTTTACCACTTAGCGGTGAAAGCATGGACAAGTTATTTAAATTCCTAGTGCCTTACTTAATTAGTTTAAAATGAAGAAAATACATACATACCTATTTTTAGGGTTTATGGGCATTACTGAATGATTGCTCTGTTTAAAGCACAATAATGTTCTTGGTGCATTCTCTGGAATCTGAAAATTGTGGGTATATTTTGAATCTTACCATCAAAGGCATGCAATCTACTTGGGACAACAAGATGATTACTTAAACACACAGGGATTGAATGACAGGGCTAGAGAGTATCAGGGCTTTTTATAAAGAGTGATGATTATAGACGATCAGTGCAATGTGATCACAAAGGGATTGGCCTCTGTCAAGAAAACGGCAAACAGAAAGGCAGGGGAAGCTCTCTGGCTCTGTGCCCTTGCATACAGGCAGCTTCTGCTGTCTTAGAGTGGGGCTTGTTTTCATCATGGCTTTTGTGTGTGTGTGTGTGTGTGTGTGTGTGTGTGTGTGCGCGCGTGTGGGTGCGTGCATGTGCACATGCTTGATTTGGATTTTAGGTAATTTCAAGTTAGTCCAAATTTCGTAAGCATTTCTGTGTATGCCACCTCTTGGCCTAGCTCAGACAGCCTGAACCATTGAAAATGTGTGTCAGGCCTTTCAGAACAAGTGTACCCCGACACACTGATGTCACATGAAAAAAAAATGGGTACCAACAGAATCTAGACAAGGGTGTTCTCAGACCTAAGAATGGTTCCTGTGGGGGCTTTAAAGCTCGATGCATAGGTAAGATGTTAAAATCATCTCCTCTTTTTTTTCTGTCCTACTCCTCTCTGACTCTCTCTTTTTCCTCCCTCCCTTTATTTCTCCCTCTTCTTTAGCAAAAGAGTACTTTTCTCAAAGTCTATGTAAATTCCAAAACAGAAACATTTGTATCATATTTATGTTCCATACTGTTTGGGCACACAAAGCCCACTATATAAACATATTAATTCATGAAACAAGTCCATTAATAGGAGTCATTGGCATATCAGCACTATCCTTACATTTGCCAAGGAGAGTCTATCAGATCGCCTTTCCCTAGGAAGTTTCCCCAGCACGTATGAAACGTGAGCTCCCTTTCAGTAATTTCTCTGTATCTTTTTAGGAGGACATCTGTGGTGTGAAGCAAGACACACCTGCCTATCTAACTTCAAACGTCAACGTAGTAAACACTTATGAATTACTGATGAAAAGGAAACTATATTCTCAGCCGTTACATTCCATGCTTCATTCTTGTCATCAGAGGGGTTTTTAATAAAATGCCTTACATTCACTCTCACTTCACGATCGGGTGCCTGTTGTTTTAACAGGCAGGACACTTTCCTAGTTTTCAGCTCCGGAGTGTATGATTCAATGTGACTTGTACCCAGCGCAATTGTACATTATCATAAAACTATTATTCAAATGCCCTGAACAAAAGTTCCTAATCTTCAACAAATGGCATACACTTCACTGCCAGTTTTGACATCTTAAGAAATTAATCAAGATTTTTGTAGGCGTCTAAAGATGCATGAGTCGAATGGGTTTTTAAAGTTTCTTTTTCAGTCAGTGAAGTAAATTGCTGACTCCTCACTTAAACTTCCGAGAAAATTTGCAAACTGTACAGTAAGTGCGTGCCTTAAAGTCTGAAGACTTATCTTGGAATATGAAAACGGGGTTGCAAAAGAAAAAAGCAATTACTTCATGCAGATAACTCCATTGGATAATCCTAGGTGGTTGATCTGGAGTTATGCTAAGAATTGGGCTCTGTTCAGGAAATAATAAAATGATTTTAAGACGGAATAATAAGAAAGGCTATTTTAGAGTTTAAAAATAATGAGTTTGATGTGAATAGAAAGTTTTGGGTGTTAGAACTTGAATCCTTGAGGCACGATCAAGTCAATTAAAATTTGTATATGATGGGGTAATCTTGGGTAAAGGGGAAAGAATCATTTCTCTTTCAGAACAGGCAGCAGAGCATCTGTTAAACCCCATGACGACTGGGTCTTCACAAGTGATGTTCCTGGGTACCTGAACTCCTCTTCCCTCTCCTCCTCGCATACCTAATTCTGACTCTCTTTTCAGTTAGCTGTGGAAGTGGCCAGGACTACATTTCTGGCTCCCTCCATCTCCCATAATGATCAGATTAAAATTCCCAGCACTTTGTTCACTTGAAATTATTTAAGAAATTATTTATAATTAAGCCACTGTTTTAAATGCCTGTTTTTTATTGCTGACAAACACTATGCTTGACATGTGTATTAGCATAAACTCAGCACCTAGCACAGTCCTGGTGATACCCATGACATATTGCTCTTTGACCAATTGGAGGAAATTCGAAGTTAGTTGAATATAACACACACACACGCACGCGCACGCGCACACACACACTTATTGGAAGAGGGTATATTTCGAGGTCAGTGATCTCTTGGTTTCTGATCACTCTTGTGGAGAAGTGTTGGCCATGGCAGCGAGTTAGCCATCACAGAGAAGGCATATTCGAGCAATAAGGCCTTCGCTATGGAGTCCAGGCTTTGTGGTTTAAAAGCAGAATCAGGTGGACTCACATCAAAACTTCATTCTGTCCACCACTGAATTGATCAAGTTAGAAGGACCTTTTCCCAGGCTGCTGGTGTGATGTAGGAAACCGCTGCATTTGAGCATCTCTGCCTTAGGAGATACAGTAGACACTGCCTGGAGAGGACACTTGAATACTTGTTCTGGTGTGAAATTGCCCTTTCTTGGCTGTTGGCTTGTCTTTTGCTATGCATGAGGCTGCACTTTAAAGTTATATCAAGAGATAATGTTCCCTAAATAAGAGCATAATCTGGGGATCACATTCTCCTAAAGGTATTGCCCAATTTTACTCTTAAAAAAATCAGCATCCTATATGATAGAATTTCCTTGGTGGTTAGAATGTTTCTTCCTTTGCTGTACTTTAGTAAAGTTTTTTTCAGACCTATCCTTGGTTTAGATCTGCTTTAAAAGATTGCTTATTTTTCTTAAGAGTAAACTTCCATTTCCTTACTAAGTTTCGCTTTCCCTTCCCTAACCTCCCCCAAGCTAAGTTGCCAATCTCAGGTTCTGTGAATGTTGCTGTTTTAGAAAATAAAAATAAATGCATGGGTTCATTTCATAAATGATTCCAAAAGAATGCTATCTTTTCCTTTAATTTCAAATGCCATTTAATTTTGCAGCTTTGCACAGAGATCTCTTTAAGGCTGTCTCTTTTTCTGAAAATGATGAAATTATTAGCCAGAATAATCTAGTGATCTCTTTTAAAAATATGTTGGAAGGACATTGTCTAGAAAAGTACGTTCGGCTAAATCTCATCACCTGGCTTTCCTGCCGTTCCGAATCACGCTTGCCTACCAGTCCGTGATGATCACTTGTTCCCGTCCTCCAGTCAAGGGAAATAAGTGCTACCACTTGAAAAGGAGACAATTGACATTTGTTGATGAATTTTTATCCCTTTGGTGGGTTTAGGGCAATTTCGGAAGGCAGTTCAAGAGTAACCAAAATTCCCCTAATTTCTCCACGTAAGGATTTGTTTTCTGCCATTTTATGAGCTGTACTTATAATATAGAAGAAATACAGCCGGTGACTTCTCACCTGTATAATTTTAGGGATGTAAAAAGTTTGAAGAATAATTTCCCCATTTTTATTCCCGTAGGTATGCCTAATCCAGATGATATAATTAATCATGATTTGAAAAAGTCATACAATAGATGATGAGACCACCTCTGATTGAATCTGCCCTTGAGTAAACTTCTAATTTTAAGTTTATGTTTTCTGTAACTTATATGGAAGGTAGATATAAAAGGTATAATCAGTAAATAAGAGGGAGTTTTAAGGAGTTGCAGAGCAGAATGGGTTTGGTGATGGGACCTGAAAGGTTAAAATATAATAAGAACACAGAAAAAGCAGTGATCCTACTTGGGCTGTTAATTATAGTGTGTTATTGACTAACAGGTGTAAATAGCTCAATTCTGTGTATCTGAGGTCCAGAAAGATGAAAAAACAAAGCAGTAAAGAACTGTGGGTACATTTGTGTGTGTATGTGTTTACAAGTATACATACTTTTATTTTGCTTCAGGTCATTTCCATGCCTATGTAAATTTTTCTGAAGTTTGTCTAAGTTTTCTCTTCTCTTCCAAACTGCGAAGCTTGGAATCAGACCCTTCACTTGGTGTCTCGGAAAGTATGCGCCTGGAACTTACCCCCTTCCCACCAAGTTTATAGTTCTGATTAAAATCTGGCCTGCCTTTCTAAGGTTGTTCCTGAAATGTTATCTCATCACTCCAGTTGGAATCAACATTTTTGACCTGAATCTTTTCCATTCCTGATTTCATCTTCTTGGCCTTTCTCATTTATCTGCAGCACCAACACAGACACCTCTACCTTTCTTATCATTTCCTTTTTCCTCTCTGCTATGTAAGCTTTGACCTTGCTTTTCCATGATTCAGGATTATATTGCCCGTAAGACCTCAGGGCCTCTCACTATTTCAAAGAGCATTTCATTGACTGCTGATAGAAATGTGAATTCCTTGCTGTGTCCTGTCTCCCCTTCCCTGTGCCCTCCACCCACGTGCAGAGCCATGTCTTCTAAATAAGCAGAGAACTCCCGTCCCGCAAAGCCAGGTCAGCACGAACAAGGCAGAGAAAGGCATTTCCCGTGCTAGGACAGTGAACTTCAGAAAGGGAAAAAAGCTTGGGCTGGCTCTGGAAGAAGACATGTTTCTTTGTCAAGACATCCCCACACAGAAAGGGGGAGGGTGTTCTAGTGAGACTTCCAGAAATGGAACTAGTGAGTTAAGGGAAATGAATACTTCTAAGGCTTTTTAAAGAAGAGCTATTGACAGATGTCTTTTCAATGGGGTTATTAAGTCATTTACATTCACATTTATGTCGCTGTAAATGTGCCTCTTTTGCCTCCCACCAACTGGCATTGCTATGTGTGTATTAAATTTAAATCATTGCTAATTTGTTGACATTAATAAATACATATCATTGTTTATTTATTCGGTTCCTCATGAGGATAAACATTTTTCTTTCAATGGGTTTGTTAAAACGTTCTGTTCCCATTTTGGCAAGTTATCCTTTCATATCCATTGCTCGTTTAAGTACTGGATTCTTTATATATTTATTATTTCCTTTGTAGAATTTAGCTCTTTCTTGCAGCCATAATGTGTTTTGAGGTATAGTCTAAGAGTAGAATCTATTCTCTTAAAAATAGATTTTTTTTTATTGCCCTGGCTCTATTTATTGTTTTCATCCTTCTCTACTGATTGGATGACTCATTTATTGCCTAATAACTTATTTTATATATTTTTCACATTGGCTTATTACCTGCATAGAGCAGTATTCTTTTGTTGACAGGTAGAATATTCCTTTTTTGATGGTGTCTATTTTTAAGCTAATAATGGATAATATAATCACATCTGAAAATATTTTAAACTTGGTCTTTAGTTTTCAAAACTGTGTTCTATTTCTGTCTTCTTGCTTTTTTCCACACACAGTAAGTAATTGAAGAAATATTCTGCTTGTTGATTTTAAAACTTGGCAGAAAACTTTGATATATTTCAGAAGAAAGTGAAGCAAAATAAATGTTATGACCACCCTTGTAGTGTGTTAAAGCAAAGAATACATTAGCTGAATTTTCAAATATAAGTGTTTGCATTTTTAGTGTTGATTACCAGAATTGTGTTTTCTGGTTGAGGATACTTCATACTTCTGTTCGTTCATTCATTCATTTATTCATTTATTCACTAATTTAACAGGTGCGACTCCTGATGGTATGTAATGGTTATAACGTATGTCATGGTTAATATATTATCTTTCCTTGTATTATTCTTTTTTGTTGTTGTGGATTTTATTTGTTTGTTAATATGTTTGTTGACTGGTGCACTGCTAAGTAGATATCAAGAAGAAAATAGAGACTAACTCAATATAATGAAACGTTCAAATAAATGTGCACAGATAGAATCAACTACCTTGGGAAGCAGAGTGACCATTGCAAAATGGATTAAGAGATTGCCAGTGAGTACTGGCCTGAGAATTGCAAACAGTAATGTTTAATGAGCAGTGTAGAATGGGGGAGATGGCACAGGAATGGAAATGAATATTCATACTCAATACAAGGGAGAAGGTAGTATAGGACATTGACAAACGAGCTTTATGTCAACTTATGGCATTATTATAAAGCCATAAAACAATGACTTCTGAGGCCCTAAAAGAAAAAAAAAGAAAGTAAGAAAATAATATCGCTAGAAGCCAAAATGAGCTCACTAAGAAGTAGTCATGTCCAAACTAGAGTCTTTTTTCTTTTTTAACTTAATAAGTACCAAGCCTGGCAGTGCAAGAAAATACAACAGACATAACTCAAGTATTTTAATATCCTTATAGATAAAATGCAGATACACAGGATGGAAACCAAGAAAATGAAGACAAGTATTAGCTGGTAGAAAATCTGTTTGAAAAGAGTTTGGAAAAATGTAAATCTGGAGAGACTGGTGAAAGCCTCCAGGAGGCTGTCTAACAGGTTTTCCATTTTAGCAAGTCTGTTGGCGACTTGAAAGGCAGTAAAAATGTGGCTGTTAATAGATTGTTTAAACTGTTGTATAAAATGGTGTCTAGATCAGAAATATCGATTATCTAAATTTTTTTCTGGAAACAGTGTAAACAGACTGGAGAAAACCAGATACAAAGGTGTGAATTTATTAAGAAGAAATAGATCCAAACTTAGATCTGAAAAGACAATTGTTTGAGTACAGGATAAAGGAGACGTGTTTATTACTGTATACCAAATAAGCCTAAAGTTAACAGCTAACACATGAAATTTTATTTTCTTGCTTAGTTCTGAGAGTAGAAATCCATCAGAGGCTTAGTTGGGTGATTCTTGCTTAAGGACTCACATGAGGTTGTGTTCAAGGCTTAACTGAGGCTGGAGGTTTTGCTTCCAAGATGACTCATTCACATGGCTGTTGATAGGACCTCAATCATTTGGGTATCTCCATGAGGACAGTATGTTCTCATGACATAGTACCTCACTTTCTCCAGAGCAAGGGAGGTAAGAGAGATCAAGGCAGACATGAAACGTGTCTTTTATAACGTAGCCTCAGGAGTGACATACCATCACTTGTATCATATTGTACTAGTCACACAGACCAGCCTTGCTATAACATGGGCTTGAATGCCGGAAGTCACAGATCACTAGGGGCCACCTTAGAGGTTGGCCATCACACATGACTGGCTGCAGTTCTATAAAAACAGCTGGGGAACTTTTTAGTTCATAAACAGTATAAATCATTGGTGTGATGTACCAAAAAATTTATATGATATTAAGTGGCATCAAGTACACAAATGAGTGCACGCACACACTATCTCTTCTGTATCAGTGAAAACATACTTGCGATTGTTTTGATCAATGTAAAGCTCCATATTTGATGAGAAATAAATATAAATTGGAATATATTCAGAAGAAGAGAAATTTGAAAGTACAAAATGTGAAATAGAAGCAAGGCCTGATGTGACTAGCCGTATTAAAGAACCTGTGCGGAGGATTTGAAGGCAGTAATCAAAGAACGGTGATGGGGAAAAGGACGTAGATTGGCTTTGTGTGCTTATAAAGAGTGCGAATATTCATTAATACGAAGATCATTTTTGAAAGACAAATATCAACTGTATAAGGGAAAACCTGTGTGATAAAGTTGGTATAAAGATGGAGAACCACTGGGTTTTTGAATCTCTATTTCTACTCAAGGAAAAATAATGACACTTGGTTAAGACACCAGCAAGTATATCTGAAAGAGTTTAAGCGTTGAATGAATTATTCATCCCTTTAGTCATTGAAGAGAGTGAATGAGCAGCCACTTTATTATTTCATTTTCTTTTTTTTTGAAGGGGGAGGTAATTGAATTTATTTATTTATGATTATTTTTTAATGGCGGTACTGAGGATTAAACCCAGGACCTCATGCATGCTAGGCATGCCCTCTGCCACTGAGCTATCCTCTCCCCTCGAGCAGTCACTTTATAAGCTGAGAGTTGATTTTAAGACCTAGATTTAGAAATTGGTGAACGAGTAGGCAAGATTCTGTTCTCACCAGCTTTACATCGGGTTGCAGGAGATGTACAGTAAACAATAACACAAATCCAAAGCGTAAGTTTATTTCACTAAGATAAGACAAGCTAAGGTAACAGAGTGTGAGGAGGTACCGTGGACAGGCATACAAGCTAGAGTGGGTGGGAAGCCCTCTCAGGGAAGAGACCTGTAAGCCAAGGATCCGAATGGCAGAAGGATCTGTCCTGTGCGGATGTGGGGGAAGAGAGTTGCTGGCAGAGGGAACCGTCAGCAAAAGGCCCATTGGCTTAGGTAAGTGTAGCCTGTTCCGTCTGCAGGAAGGTGGTGCCCCTGACTACACCATCACTAGTGATGGGGAAGGTGGGGGGAGACCAAGCAAAAGAGGTAATAACCTCAACTTCAAAGTATATGGCTTGTAGACAATAGTGCTGAGTTTAGATTTTATTTTAGCATGTTCAAGAAAATATATAGGTTTTAAACAGGGGCTGGGGACATATAAAATCTTTTTTTTTCCCCCTTTGGGGATAATATGGTTGAACTAAGGGCAGCTATTAGGTAAGTAGAGGAGCTAATAGAAAACTATGGCTTTAGTTTGAGTGAGAAGAGAAGCTGTTGAATTATTTGTTGACACATCCCCTGGGCCAGACATTGGCTGGTTCCTAGAAACACAGAGGCAAAAAATAAAATTTTCACCTTTAAAGGGCACACTACCTCTTGCGAAGGTTAGGCTTGCGCAGCTGTGTTACAGCTCTGGCGGTTGATGGGTAGTGATAAGGTCGTCAGAGCAGGAACACACGCTGCATGACTGAGAGGGAACCGCTAAGATGTGCTGGTACCATGTAAGGTGCGTTCACACTGTATAAGATGTATTGGCCTGAAAGCTACACAGATAACCTATGAGATTCTTATCGAATATGAGATTCTGTGAATCAACTAAAGCTTCCAAAAAAAGCTTGTTTTGACTGTGACAGATTAGGGGCGTAGGATCTACGTTCTGCATGGCCACGAGGAAAGGGGAATCTGATATATTTTTGGATACTTGAGAAGCAGTGATTCCTCTTCTCCTCACTCATGTGCCCCAATAGTCTGGTCCTAAAGTGGAAAGTCACTCTAAGACCACTTAGAGATGGGTGCATGGTAGTGTCTCTTTTTCAGGAGCCAAGACTGAAGCCAGTCCTCCGGAGTCTTTGCTGAGATAATCCTCTTAACTCCTTTGAGTGTATTTGTTCTTATCTGGAAAACAAATACAAATCTCTAAGAATCCAATCCTGGTTCCACCCAAGTCACAAAATTGTTGAGGTGATCAAATTGTTATAATTGCAGAAAGATTTTGAAACCAATCTGAAATCTATGGAGAAGCAAATAGCTAAGAGATTAGAAAAGTGAATGGCTATCCAAGAGACCTTGTTTCTATGCAATACCCAATTAGAATAGGCCAGAGTTCTGACTGGACATCACATTTGGTTGGGCTCACACAAAGAGGCAATGACCTCTCAGTAAGGTGGGTTTTTTTTTTTTTTTTCAGTGCCCTTAGACAAGCACAAGTCTCCCTGAGGGAACAGAAAGGATAAATGGAGCATGAAGGCAGTTAGTCTTGTTGGCACAGATCACTAGTATTTCAGATTTGCCAAGAGCTTGAATTCATTTATGTTAATTTCACTCCCATGCCTGTGTTGGGTGTGAGCTGCTCTCCTCGTTTTAAGATCAGAAACCCAAAGATACTAAAATCAAGTAGCTGGCACTTGGTTTCACAGCAAGTAGTTAGAAAGCTGGGGAAGGAACTGGGTCAGATTGTGGTTTTACCACCTGGGACCCAGAGGCATCTGAGATGGTGGGCCCGGTATTGTCTCATAATCCTCTGTGAGTAGCTTTGTCAGAAAAAGTCGTTGTAGCCCTTGCACAGATTCAAATAAAACAAATCTACTTCTCTTTTCTTATTGGGATTGCTTTTCCCCCATCTTTTTGTTTAGATGGTCCAAATATAAAGCCCGCCTTTTTTATGCAACTGTATTCATGACATCAGGTCACTAATTATGTCATTCATAAAACAACTACATATTGAGACATAACTGGAGTCTGAGTCAAGATTCATAAGGTTGTATCTTTCAGATGAACAGAAGTTAGCTGATAGATTGACATTTCATAGAGACCAAGGACACGAGCATAGAGTTTCTAAGAATGCATGGGTAACATTGTTTCCCAAAGCATATTCCATGGAACCCAGATCAAGGGAACATTAATTTGTGTTAATAAAACAAAGAAAGTACAAAACTGGAAAAAAAAAAAAAGATGGTTCATTTCTAGTCGAGTAGATTTGGCCTTTATTTCAGGTCTTCTGGGAGCATTTAAAATGGTAATTCCTGAGATAGCTGTAAGCAGCATTTCCCAAGCTTATTTGGAAATGGAAAGTTTTTTCTTTTTTATCTGATGAGCATGAAAAGGTCTATATTTCATAGATCAGTTGGGAAATATTAGGAAGTAAATTTTCCTGTCTTAGCTTATGTGTTTTTGCTAGTTTTGATCTCAGATTTTGCCCACGAAGTTGGGTTTTCACGCTTGCCTTAGAGAACCCATCTGCCGCTGTGTTAATCCTTCTTGTTTCTTGTTTCTTTCTTGTGTCTTGTTTCCTTTCTTGTTTCTTGTCCCAACTCTCAGTTCACATTTTTGGAAGAGTGTGTGGTGTCTGCACGTGCTTTCTTGGTCTGTTTGTTTATACCCATTTTAACCTTGTTTTTCTTTTTCTCTTGCTGACGACATCTGTGACTTACTTGGTAAGTGATAGACAGAAGACAGTCGTCTCAGCCAGGCATGTCGACGTATGTGTGAGGCGGCTGTGTCCTGCAGGGTTTCACGTTTACCTGGGAATAGACTGCGTTTACCCAAATGCCGATCCTTAAAGGTGACCAGACTTAAGCATCCTAGTTGAGGCACAGAGAGGAGAGGCAAGACACTCAAAGGAGTGAGAGAACTTGCAGTCAGGGAATCAGGGCAGGTTTCTTAGAGGAAGCTTGACCACAGTTGGTTAATTTAGAAAAGAAGAAAATGGAATTTAGGCAGATGAGTGGCAGATGAGAAGGGAGAGCATGATAAATATTTTTTCAGTTCATTGTTGAGGAGAGAGAATGGAAGAGGCACTAATGCACTAGGGCCTTGTCACCAGTGGCATCATCTTCAGTTCCTGGGGCCCAAAAATGTGGGTGGGAAAAAAGTAGGGTGCCCAGTCAGAGTGGCTTTACAGAGTCAGCAGTGCCCTGATATCGGTTATCATGGGAAAAACTCAAACCACACAAAACCGGAAGTCTCGGTAGGGGAGTTCCAAATCATTGGAATTATTCTTTTTCTGGGTGGAACTGAGAGTTTAGTACATTTTCCCAAAGTGTTTTTTTTTTTAATTTTCTCAAAAGGTTTCAAATGGTACCTGAAACACCAGAAGAGCCAAAATTATGTGATAAGAAGCACCTGTTATAAACACCAACTTTTTTATAATTCCTTAATTCTGCTTTCCTTAAAGCACTTGTCTAAAGAATGGGAAATTTATTTTCCAAATGTGAATAGAAAAAAATAGAGAGATAATGTCTCCTTAAAACTCTGCAGACGCTAGGTGGGGAAGTCCGCCAAGGGACCGAGGGGCAGTGCAGAAACAGGTGAGCACAGCAGGGCTGAGGCTGCCTAACCTCAGAGAGGTGTGCTGACAAGTGTGGTCCCTGCCCGGTATCTGGGAACTTGGCTGGGAAACAGATCCATCCACTAATACACACAACTTGCCCTAAATTATAAGAGTGGCTCATTGTGCTGAAAATAGTTTGGTTTGCTTCCAGGAGTCTGGGATTTGAGAAGGTGACTATGTGACCAGGCTTCAACAAATGCCTTGGACATTGAGTGTCTAATGTGTGTCCCCAATAGCTAACACTTGTCACACGTTGTCACAACTCATTGCTGGGGGAATTAAGTCCTGTGTGACTCTACTGGGAAAAGGCTCTTGGCAACTAGTTCCTGGGTTTATCCATCCAGACTTCACCCGGTGTGTCATTTCCCCTCCCTTTTTTGCATTTCTTTGTATCCTTTCACTTGTAATACGTCTTAGCCATAAGTGCAACTGTAGAAGAATCCTGTAAATGCTTCCAGCTAAACACTGGACCTGGGGGGTGGCCTGGGAGATCTCCATCATGGCCCCTCTTCGAACATCTAAGGACAAAGACATTTATTTTCTCTTCCTAAGATGACTTTGCTTTTCTATGCGCACGTTTGAGTTTAATTTAAGAGAAATATTAGATCTGCAAAAAATTAGTGTCCTTTTTCAAATTTCTAGACTCATCTGTGTTTGTCTTCTTCAATTTCTTCACTTCAACTGCAGCATACATTTGTCTTTCAACATGATCTGTGATAGAAGAGACAGAAGCTGCAAATTCCCATGAAAATACATACAGACACACAGGGAGAGAGGAAAAATAGAAAGCGATTCTCATATTCTTACAGTATCTTCAGCTCATTTGGGAGCAAAACATTATAAAGTCTCACAAGGATGCTTGCGATCCTGAGATATGAGGTCAGATTGGTTGATTAGAGAGGTTTGAATCTCCAGGTGCTGGAAATAAACTTCCAAACCTTTACCTTTTTTCATTGGGTTTGAACATGAATGATAGAGGTTTGAAACGGACTAAAGGGTCAGGAAAGCCTGCACAAAATGAGATGCTTGTGGCATTCTCAAACACACACAAAAGTGATGCACATTTGTAAAGCTCTTACAAACCCAGAATTTTGTTCCTGGAAAGTATCACGAGTTCTAGCCACGCAGAACAGGAGCTGTGATGTCGGAAGATCTTAGACCGAGGTTTATTTGTCCTCCTCCTCCTCTAAATTTTCAGTTCCCCATTGTCATTGGTGGTATTATCTTTGTGCTGGAGAAAATGAAGTGAAGCTAATGTCATTTTTTTTGTTGGCAGAGGAAAGGGATGTCATGGCATACCATGAGGTTTTGGAGGTGAGACGCTGAGAACAGAAACCTTCCTGAGAGCAGTGACTGGGCAGGAGAGGGGTTCTGCTGCCTCTTTGTCCTCTTACAGAAATAGAACCTTCACACCCCATCTCAGGGCAGTTGTCCTCATCTAATGTTGACGAGTCTAGCACAGAAAGGAACATGGTACTTGGAGCAGACTCTGCTTTGAAAATAACAAATTGTACTTGCAACCATGTGCTATCGCTGAGTGAGGCTTGCTATCCTATGCAATTCCATCCAGATACAAAAAAATAAAATCACTTGGGCTATTTTAAAGAAATGAGGATATTTGCCCAAAAAGTGATCCTCTGTGATCTGTTTAAAAATCTTATCAGCAGTTCTGACAGTTCTACAAAATGGTATTTCTGGGTGCACCACTGAACCAACAATAGGAATAATTATTTTTTTTCCCTTCTATTAGCTCTTGTAACGAGCAGCTTTCTCCAGAAACCAAAGGAGTATATTAAACTCCACACTGCTCTGGAATTTTAAAAAGCTAAATATGACTTCATTTATACTAAAAGTCTTTAATTTTCACTGGTGATAAAAATGGAACCAATGGGTTTCAATACCAAAAAAAAAATGTTTTCTTTCCAGCCATTATAATTCCGACTCGGGGTTTAATGGCTTTGAACTCTACTAGGTAATCAAAAATACTAAATCTGCTTTGTGTAGTTTCTTTTAAGGTTTAAATGTCTGTTTGTTTAAAAATATTTCTTGTCTGAATATTTGCATAGAATACGGAGTATGACTAGATCTGTTCTGCTACAGTGTATTTTTCTAACATTTCAACAGTTTACTTAGCTTATCTTTAATGCCTCATTACAAATCTCACCAGGACTAATTCATTGGGTTTCTTGATAGCTCTATTTTTGTAAATATGATGGATTGCAAAAACATTTGTATATTTCAGTTATTTCCAATTTTATTTAATATGTTATGCTCCAAATTTACTTCCTTATGGTAACCTAGACTTAAAGGAATTCCATCTCCTATGCAGGTACTGACATGGAAATTAATGAATACTGGTGAGAGGACCAAGGTAGATTTTTGTCAAATTTCTCACCTCTTTTTCTCTCCCCTCTGGCTTGACAACACATTGCACAGTAGAGAGTGTTTTTATGGGTATCCTGTGTTTGACCATGTTGGCTAAAGGTGTAAGTGTGCTGAACAAAATAACTTTCTGGAAACTGTAATCTTTTTTTTTTTTTTTTTTTGACAAATGCTTCATGGGAAAGCTAAAGAAATCTAAGTCCTGAATAAATCCAATTGGTATTGACTATGGGAGTGCTAGTTCTGAAGAGAGATGACATTTATGGTGCCTTTACTAAACATTATGAAAACCTCTAAGCTTCAAATCCAAACTATGACCTTGGAGCAATGTCCTACTTCTTTAATAATATGTTAAATGTCAGATAAATCATTCTGATGGTGAATCTTTGGAAAATTCTATCATAATAATGAAATAGTCAAGTAATCTTAACCAGGGCAAAAAAAAAAAAAAAAAAAAAAAGATTGGAAAAGTGCAAGAAGGGAGGTGAAGGAAAGTGGCAAAGGCAGGAAAGAGAAGAGATTGAGGAATGAGGGTAGAAGTTAATTGCCAAGAATTCCACATATTTTCATGTCTAATCCTTTGCGCAGGAGGCTAGAGCATCTTGATGAAATTAGTGAGCCCAGTTGAAATGAGTCCATTGAAATCATCACTCATGCAAATGAACACCTTGTGAAAAATCATATAATCATCAGCTGCAGTGCCATCAAGTGCCCCTAACTTTGTGGAGTTTATAAAATCAGTTTAATAAACCCTAAATGTGGAGGTCATGTCTCCAGAGTCATCAGACTTCTGAAAAACATTTAGTTCTTCCATTTCTGTAAGAGGTATTAGAGAGAAAAAGATAGATACATTCAAATCCCTATCCTCCAAAAGATCAGAAGTTAGTTGGGAAGCTGACAATTAACTAGCAGTTGCAATCCAAACTGATATGGCATGAAATGGGCATGTAAGTAAGAAGAGAGTTGACTAAACCGGTTGAGAGAAGTTTCAGGGAGGTCTTTGGTCTCCTTGGAGATGTGGATGACTGATAATGGAAGCCTTGTAATCCATGTTACTCGTTAAGACTATCATCCAAAGAGCAATGGGAAATGTTAAGAAAAAAAAAATTTGTGACACTTGTTAAAGATGGTAAGGAAGACTTCATTCATGAAGGACTACTGCAGTGGGGTTTTGGCAGTTGGGGAGAAAGATTGGGTTCAAGTCCAAATATAATAAGAACCATTGGAGATTTATAGCCAAGCAGCAGACCAGAAGATTTTTGCCCAGCAAATAGAAGATAAGAACCTAGACCATGTCAAGAACAATGGGTACAGGAAGCAAATACATGATTATAGAGACATCAAGGAGATTAAATGAATGTATTCTTAGCAACTCATCCAGTGCCTGGCATGTAAGTGGGTGCTCCAAAAATATTTATTAAATAAAGGAACAAACGTGGCATGTAATGTATATGTTAGTGTTAATATTGTGCTTGTCATTCTTAGCTGGCCATCCCCAAATCAGTGAGGGTCCAGTCTTGATATGTATTATTATATGTCAGACAGCATCATAATTATCCACCTTCCAAACTCTGATTGTAACACATTAATTGCCTCATGCCCTGTCATGACTGGTATCTGAGAATATTTTTATTATATATCCCAAGACTTTGATCAGAACAAATACTTAGTATTTTGTTCCTGGGGTCAAAAGAAAATATTTTCCATTTAAAATAATGTAATACATCATTAAGAGAAAATGTGTTTACACTGACAATCATGCAAAACTTTTAGTGTAATCTCTTTGAGTCAAGAATCTAGTAAACACAAACCATTAAGAAAAAAATTCTGGCTCTATCATTTACCAGGCATAGCTAAAATCTGTGATTGCTAAAATCTCTCTGTGCCTCCATTCCACAATCTATAAAACAAACACGATTATACTTGTTTTGCAGGGTTTGGGGGAAAATCAAGTGAGTTTTTATTTATAAAGTGCTTAGCAAGTGCCTAAAAAGAGTAAGTGTTTAAGAAATTAAAATGTTATTTTATTCAGTCTCCAACTAGCAATAATGACAAAGTGATTAGTGAGACCATCTTCCTTTCAGTTATCAAGTAAATCTCCCTATTGAAACCAAGTAAACTGTTAAACTCCCCCACATAATAGGAAAATGTAGCAGTGAAATATTCTTTGGGGAAACTGAGAACTTCAGCAGTCTCAGTAATTATGAATCCCTTCACTGCTGACACTTCCTTAGGAAAACAGGGACCTTTGAGAACGGGTAAAACATCACAGTCCATTCATGCACAACGAGTCCACTAGATACGACGTTCTTCATCATTCCATCTGGTCATTCAGTGATGATTTAATGAGCATCTGTCAGGCGTCAGACACTGTCCTGGGCACCATTTTGCATAGGGTATTGAGATACATACCCTGCCCTCCAATACTTCACAATCTCATAAGAGGCACTGAAACATAAACAGATGGTTGTATTACAGAAGAATCATAATTTTGTACAAAAATTGGTAAAAGCAGAAAGGATCTCTTTGACAATGGGGTCATAAAAATTTCAAGCCATGGGTCGTCCTTAAGGATCTGGTGCTCAGAGGAGGAATAGGAAGCCTGAGTGGCTGATAACAGCTACAAGGATAAGACCAGCCTTTGACATCCTTTTTTAACTTTTTTAGACGTTTGTCACTTCCTGCATGCCACCCTCTCCCAAATTTCCATGGTGACAGCACCTGATAGTTTGTCACTTCCAAACTACCATTGCCCTCAGGTAGAAAAGGCACTGAAGGACCCAGGTCCCTTTCCTATCCTTTTGCACCTGTCCCATCAGCCTGATGCCTTACATCTGGAGCATCCTTTCTGTACACGTGCCCCAATAACCTAGGATCTTCAGGCTCCTTTATCTAACCCTTAAAGAGAAATTCAGGACTCAGTCCTAAGTCAAATTTTGTGTCTCTGTACAGTAAATGAGCATAGACTCTTGTAGAGGACAGAGATCAGATGGAAAATGGGGATAATCTTTGTCCCATATTATACAATGAGAGGAAGAGGGGGAGATGCTTTTGACATTCAGAAGGGGAACTGAATGTTAAAAAATATGAAGCAAAGGCATAATATTTGGGTTTTGGTCCAGCATGTAGATCTCAGACAATGAATGAAGGGGAAGGAAAGCTATGCCATGGGGTAAAAGATGTCATTGTCTCATGTTTCTTGTGAGCTAGTTTTATCAGTATAATACCACGGACAGCATTGAGGTGAGCAATAATGTTGTAGGAAACTAATAATCTTGCAAAATAAATGGGTTCAGAACATGTCACATACAAATAGGAAGTGAAAGGAGCAGAGGAGTTGGAAGCTAGAAACATAGTCCATTGTTGATCTGCCCCCTGTATTGTTTTTTTTAATATCAGCTTCCTTAGGTTGTGACCTACTTCTTTGTGGCCATCTTTTCCGGTGAAGTATTATGACTTTGAGGCCAGGAAGCAAGTTCAGTTCATTTTTATGCCTAATTGCTCTTTGCCACTCACCCCTACTGATATTATCAAAATGCTGTAGGATTCATAATTTGACTTTCATGATGGCAGGGAATATTGGACTTGTAGAGGCTAGCATCAGAGGTTTGTGAGTCCTAGACAAGAGGGACATGGAGAACTTTGGGCAGGTGAAATGGGTGATAAGGAGAGGATCCAAGGAGAAAGTAAAAGGAAGGGGACGGAGAAGTGAGAGGTTAGAAGAGGGTGACTAAGAGCTGGAGACAGTGGCTCAGGCATCCTGGAGCCTGGGAGGTCATTTGGAGCAGGTAGATGGTGCACAGTATCATAGGAAGTGAGATCCAGTCCTGGGTTGACAGTCCAGGTAGGAAGAATGTGGTACTTGCTAGAGAGACCTGACCTAAGATCAGGGGCAGGATCCAGGGACTAGTAAGCATGTTGAGCACGTGTGTGGGAACCAGGGTGCCAATATGTGATGGAAGAGTTATGGGGAAGTTATTAGATGGTTCTCTCTCATACGCATCTGGTAAGAATGGTGGTAATAATCTTGATTCTCTTACAACAGCATCTGACTCAGCCCACTCAGAGGGGGTCCGTACAGGGCAGCTAATCATGAAGGAGTTTGAATAATGAAGCTCATTGCAGAATAGATTCCAGACACAACCAGAGACAAGGCTAGGAGCCCCAACACATTTTGGCATTGAAGACTCATTCTGAGCTTAGGCAGTTGGTCTGTGTGTGAAATGAAAGCCAGTTCCACTTTGCCAACTTTCTGTAGCCTTCAACATTCTCTTTAATTTTCAGCCACTCAGCTTAAGTTTTTGTCCCTTCTCCTTACATTATTTCCATTTTAAAATTAAAATCCAGTTCCTGATTAAAGTTAGTCTTGGACTAAATCCTAAATTTTTCAGCACTTCATACTTAGAGATGGGTTGGCTCTAGCGCATTTGTTTTTCTGAGTACCTGATTGTGTCGATAAGAATGTTTGGAGACACTCCCCAGGTTGCTGGAGAAGGGTATAATTGGCCAATATATTTCAGGACTCTATTTAATGGATATTACATGGGGGACTGAATTTTCTGCTGTTTTCTTTCCTTTGTGACTTAGCACTCATAACCGAGGACCTTGCCTCTCTGACTCTCTGCCATTTTCTACTCTTTTCTTTAGTGAGATTCAGCAAAGAAAGGGACCTGTCTCTTCCTTTTAAAGTTCCACACAAAAGAAAAGAGTGCTCTAGTCCTCAGTCCTCCCAAACTACCCCCACCCCAAACCAGCCTCCCAGTTCCTTAACTCTGAGAGTGTAGGCCTGAGTGCAAGTCCTGACTCTGCTTTCAATTAAAAAATGGAATATTAAGCAATATTTCCTTTAGAAAAGGCAAGACTTGGTCCCTGAGAGCCTTTTCAATCCTATATATGGAAGACAGGAGAAATAAAAAATGGAAGAAGCAGGACTGATCCAATTAAAATGCCTCTAGTGGACAAATGATAGAGGTATCTGTAAAGCAAATACTAGTTCAGATTTTCTTTTAGTTTCTATTTATTGTTAACTGCAACTTCTGAGCTAAATTTCTTATGTACGTCATCTCATTTAATATTTACAGCATCCCTATGAAGTTGATATTTGTATCCTTAAATTAAACTTGAGGAACTGAAAAGAATAAGTGATAGTCCAAGTTCATTATACCATTAAGGAAACCAGGTATCTAAGCTAGGTCTCTCTCTCATGTTGTGCCCCTCTTGACTACTATGACATACCTCCAACTTGTTGAGCTGTTAAACTGCTTTTTGCTTCCTACTCTGCCTGAAGATAGAAAAAGGGCTACTATGTCATTACGTAGGCAATATTTAGAGATTATCATGATGGACCAGGAGAAAGGAAACCAGTGAAGAAAGACAAGAAGATAGGAAAAAAAATTGACCTGGTTGGAAGCCATGATTCCCAAAGAGGAATCCAAGAAACCCATTGTTAGCAAGTGTAATCATGTGGTGGTAGGATTTATTATTTACAGCAGTAAAATGGTGAGGGAGACAGAGTGTTGGGATGAAGCTGCAGAAGGCGTCTTGGGTCTGGCTCACCCTTCTGCTATGACAGGACCTCCATCCACAGTTACTAGACCTGACCAACGTGGTCAGTGGTAAGTGAAAAGGTATGACCATAGTTCCCCTAAACTCACTATTAATAGGCATTGCACCACCACAAATGCTTCTTCTCATCAGCGGGCTGAGGCTGACGTTGTACTATTTGTTTTATCCAGTCTGGTTTAGGAGGGCAGAACCTGTGTGAGCTTTGGCAGTTTGTGTCTTTCAAGGAATTGGTCAGTTTCATCTAAGTTATCAAATTTATGGACATAAAATTGTTCATCTTATTTATTCTTTTTAATGTTCATGGGATCAGTATTGATGACCCTTATTTTATTACTGATATGGGTAATTTGCATCATCTCTATCAGTATTTCACTCTGAGAAGCAGACAGAGGCCAGGGCTGACGCATTGCTTCAGCTATTTGATGGGCTAAGGTCAGCATATGTGAAAAGCACCGCACTTTCATTCTCTATTGTTCAGTTGATGGTACAGAGTAGATACAAATGGCAAAATGAGGAAGGAGAAGAAACGGAATCCAACCAGAGATAAGTGACGGTAAAAAACAAGGAAGCATGGGATTTGGAAGTCAGAGGTGGGTGGCACCAAAGTGCTAATAGGAACTACCAACTACAGTCCAATACCCATGCACCCAACTAGATTAGATAATACCCAGGGACCCTAAATGCCTCTAAGGGATCCCTAGCTTTTCTCCCTCAAGGTGATAAAGTCATTATTTTATGTGTAGAGCTCTGTCTTTCGTTATATCATCAACCACTTTGGGGAAGCACTTGGGGACAGGCATCATGTACTCATAGTACATAATAAATGCTGAAAACGATCCAGCAAAGGCTTAAGTTAGACTGAATACCAGAAAGGAGGAATACCTTATTCCAAGACTTTATTTGATCTTTAGAAGGTCTATGAGTTTTTGAAATATTTGGTAATAGAATTGGAAGGGACCTTTCCTACCACATTCTTTTAGTTTACAGATGAATTGACTGAGGTCCAGAAGGGTAGACTGAAACACCTAGTGAGAGGGTCAGCTAGGCTTAAAACCTAAGTCTCCAAACCTGGGGTCCAGCGTTCTTTCCACAGCGACACGGTTCATCCTCAGATTTGCATTCTTCAACACATGTTTTTGCTTCCATCAAATACACATACATGAATTCTTGCTGAACCATCCAATTATCTAATCTACTCCTGTTACTCAGGATAAAGGCATGCTGGCAGAGGCTACGAAGGACTGCTCAATGCTCATGTCAGTCATAGTACAGTAACTCCAGGTGCCTCAAACCTCCGAGTGACAATCTCTAATGCAGCAACTTTCAAAGCCACTGGGGAAATGATGCATTAAGGATGCTAACCTGGATGACAACCTGAAATTAAGGTTAACATTCAGTGACTATATATATTACAATAACTCAGGACTTTAAAAGTATGTATTTGTCTGCTGTGTCTGTCATGTTAATAACCAATCTTGTCCGAAGAGCTCCCATTTACATTTTCATCCAACACTTGATGCGATGAATTCCTTAATTTTTGTGATACATATTTAATCTTAGTATTATATTTAACACCTGTTAAAATTACAATGTTCTATGGCTGATCAGGTGATTTAAAAATGGATTCAGATTCAAATTATATAGGTATACATATGTACATATATACACACAAACATGTATATGTACATATACACATATACATTAAGTGCATGCAACACATATATGTGTATGTGTGTAAATATATAATTATATATTTATATGTTTATAATTATATATATTTATATATATTTTTTTAATTTGGGGAATTTTCATTGAGCATCTTCTATGCCAGGCATTGTTACAGGCCCTGGAGATATAGCTATAAATAGGACCAAGTTTCCTGTCTCAGAAAGTTATATTCTAAAGAGAGGAAGGCAGAAAATGAGCCCCCCCAAAAAACCCCAAAAGATAGTTTGACATAATAATACACAGTCTGGAGAAAATTTGAAGCTTATCT
Source organism: Camelus dromedarius (assembly GCF_036321535.1). Taxonomy (NCBI): domain Eukaryota; kingdom Metazoa; phylum Chordata; class Mammalia; order Artiodactyla; family Camelidae; genus Camelus; species Camelus dromedarius. The sequence continues at coordinate 48,906,399 of NC_087450.1, forward strand.
AGAAGTATCGAAGTTTCGATGTGTAAGCAAGCATCTTCTACTAAGTCACGCTTAAATAAACATTTTTCATGTAATTGTTGATCTGGTAGAAAAGTAAAGAAATGAAATTATAAGAAAGCCCAAACCGAGAGGGGAAAGCAAGAACTGAGACTGCTCTGGGGGATTCTGCTCACTCTGGAGACCTCACAGAAAACTGGAACAACGGCATGCATCTAGGTGTACTGAAGGTCAGCGGTCTCGATGGCAAAGCAGAAAGCACAGGTGTTCCCTAGAGGGGGAGATGTGGGGCCTGTATCCCTTTTGGCACACTGTGTCTAAGTGGTAGTATTTTACAAAAAGAAAAAAAAAAAGTCTGATGGGAATTTTAAATCTCAAATTCTTCTCCTTGGGTTTTTGAGGCTTAGAATTCACATTCTCTTTGCCTCCCAACCCACTTCCCAAAAGAAATGTGGTTTAACATGGCTCTAAATGGTAGACTTCCAGGCATTAGTCAGAAGCAAATGATTATCCTCTCTGGAGTAACGTATTTTAAACCTAGATCTCATCTCAACAAACTCTCATAAATAGAGTTTCAGGAGACATGTGTTCAAAATGAGAAATTATTCAGCAAATCATGGCACTAACAATCAAAAGATCCAGAAATAACTAATTACACAAGACTTCAAAGGCTACCAATTTGGAGATTATCAGAAGATTTAATATTTTTAAAGAACTAAAGAGACAATTACAACATATCATAAATGGGTAGATAATATTTAAATCAACAGGGATATGTTTGCAAAGGAACTGATTACAATTGGAAAGTACAATAATTGAAATGAAAATTCAATGGACAGAATAAACATTCAATCAGACGTAGCTGAAGAGGGACTTAGCAAACTGGATTATAGATCTGACACTATTGAATGATAGTAGAATGAGACACAGGGTCATGAGGAGGCATATCGAAAATTTGAAAGAGAAGTTAAAAGACATATAAATTTAAGTGAGCAATTTCTAGTTATATTGTAATGGTTAGGGTACAAACCAAGCAAGCTTAGATCAAGAGAGTCTAAAACACAGTGGCTTAAATAAAATAGAGTTCATATCTCCCTCCCGTAAAGTTCTGGATATAAGTGGTTTAGAAGTTGTAGGGAGCCTCTGCTTTTCTCAATATATTTTCTGAAGTTATTTAAATATTCACCCTATCTTATCAGTAGGAATATGTAGAAACCAGAAATTCTAGAGCAAGAATTTTGTACTCAGAAGAGTAACCTGGAACTTTCCCCAGCATCTCCCTCTCATACTGATGGCCAGAACTCAGTCACATGGACACATTTAGCTTCATTTATAATCCCAGCAATAGCACATCAAATACCCCTCATGCTTTCCATCTCTGTCTCTTCTGCTACAGACGTAGAAATTCTCTGCTTTTAAAAGGCCTATGGGACTATATTATACACATTCAGATAATCTCCCTGTTTTAAATTCAACTGTGCCATTTAGCATAACATAATTATGGCAGTGCCATCTCATCATATTCACAAGTTCAGGTGATTAGGGCATGGAATCATTTTTAGAATTTTGCCCACCACATTAATGAAGCAAAAATTTAAGAAGGAAATATTTTTTTAAAATAATGGTAATTTACAAAATGGTAAATTAATGAAAGAGTAAAACAAAGATAGAATGGAGAAAGAATCAAAAAAGACAAAGTATGCTCTTTGAATAGACAAATAAAACGGACAATTCAACTTTCCAGATAAAGAAAAGCAGAGTGAAGACCCTAAATAAACAATATTAGGTAAGAAAAATGGGCCATGACCACTGATTAAAGTAATGATATGCTAATAAATTCCAAGCATATCTGTAGGGAATGAATTCCTAGAAAAATATATGTAACAAAAATAAATTTAAGAAGAAATAGAAAATATCAATAGTCTTAAATTTATTAAAAGGAATTATATTAAATCTTCCCCCAGAGAAAATTCCAATAGTCTTATAGGCTAATTCTACCAAATATTCATGAAACACATAATTCCAATATCACACCAACTTTTTCAGAAAATAAAAGTTGAAATAATTCTCCTGGATTCATATAATAGTTCACAATAACTTTGAGATGAAAACCTAACATAAAGAAGCACAATTGGGAACCAACAGGATAATCTTATTGATAATTATAGATGCAACATTCTTAAACAGCATACTAAAAATAGAATGTATATGTATATCAGGAAATACATTATTGCAATGTTGAGTTTATTCCGGAAATTTGTCCTTTAAAAAATAGGAAAACCCTGTAATGTAAATTACCATATTTACTGATTAAGGAGAAAAAAATCATATACAACTCTCTATTCATTCATTTCCTAATTTCTTACACCGTCTTATAAATGCTAGGTATTATCCTAAGTGCTAGGGAAACAATAGTGAATAAAATAAATACAAATTCCTTCTCCAATCTAGTGGGAGAGAAGAGTTGTTCTAGAAGGGAAAAACCAGGGTTATGCTGGTAAATTTTTAACAACCAGAAAAAAAAAAGGCTCTGGTTGGTAGCATTTGCTGATTTCTGTGATGTAATGCCTCTACCATGGCCAATTTCAAGGTACCAAATGACAGAGAGTCGTCAAGGAAGGCGTTCAGTCAGCTCTCCTCAGTTGTAATGAGCCAGCCCCAGTGTACCACTGGGAAGACAGACAATGACTGTAGTAATTCAGTAGGTTACATATTATACTGGAAGGTGAGAAATGGGGAGGATAATGAAGAGGGTAAATGTGGTAGTAAGTGCTAAGAGGAGGGGTTCATTTTAATTTCCAGTTTTCAAAATTTTGTTAGGAAAAACTTGTCGGAGGTGAGGGAGCCTGCTACGTGGTTTATCTCCACAGAGGGGACAGATAGAACAAAAGCTCAGGTGAGAGTGTGCATGGCTTTTTCAAGGCAGTGGGCTGCAGTGGAGTGGAAGAGGAGAGAGTAGCAGAGATGAAGTCAGAGAGAGAACAGGGGTAAGATCACAGAAGGCTTGATAAACCATGGCAAGGGATTTGGCTTTTACTGTATGAAATGGGGGCATCACTGCAGGATTTTGACGGGTAAATGATGACCAAATTTACCTGTTAAAAAGATCGCTATGGTCACCATGTTGATAATAGTGAAGCGAGAGGTTCATGTGATAATCCAGGCAAGAGGTGGGGGCAGCTCAGACCGGGGTGACAACTATGGAGATGGAAAGGATTGGTTAGATTTTTGGGTGTGTTTGAAGACAGAGCCAATGGCCTCTCTTGGTGATTTGCATGAAACACGTAAAGAAAAGAGTAAAGGTGACTCGAGCTGGTCATTGATGTGATTCAACTTTAAGAGGTCAGGGATGAGAGAAAGAGCCAGAAAAAAGATGGTTCAGGAGCAGTCCACGATGTGGGACAAGGAATACCAGAGTCTGGTGTTCTGGAAGCCAAGTGGGAGGGTTTTTCAAGGAAAGAGTGATCAGTCTCCCCAAATCTAATTTTAGTCAAACGTGTCAACGGATAAGCCACTGGTGATCTTTACAAGAGCAGCTTCAGAAGAGTGGAATTGAATGCCCAAGTAGGGTGAGCTTGAGACAGAAAATAGGACTAGAGGTATTAAAGCAGTGAGTCCAATCAACCCTTTCAAAGAGTTTTGCTATAAAGGGGAGCAGAGAACTGGGTTTAGCTAGAGGATATACATAGTCGAGAGAAGGGTCTTATTTTATTTGTTTCTTTTAAAGAAAAAGAGAGAAAGAATACCCATATGCTGATGAGAATAACTCTTCAGAGAAGGAAACATTAATGAAGAGAAAGAGAAGGGAGAGTTGCTGGTGTCTTGTCCTTAAGTAAAATAAAGTGGTTGAGACTGTACACAAATGCAGACTGACACAGAGAAAAATCTCAGTTCTAATGTGATAAGCAAAGATGAATATTGTAATCTCTTTTACCAGATGCTGGTGCAGCACGTAGATTTGATGGCAGGCATCTGTGGAACTTGAATTCTAATTGCCTCAATTTTCTCTGTCACGTAGGAAGTAAGCTATTTAAACTGGACAGAGAACTGGATAGGCAAATAAAGCAGAATAGAATTTCCAGAAACAGATCTACATGTATATTGACTCTTGACATGGGAAAAGGTAGCATTGAAAACTCTTTGCTCACTGCATTGTGGTGAGCAGGGCTATGTACTAAAGAGAAAATGAAAACTGAGAGAGAAATGACTTTGTATATGGAAAATAAAAATGCACGTCTCTTTCACATCACAACATCACAGACAAATTAATGCCAATTGAATTAAAGACTAAAGTGTGAAAGGAAAATCTTTAAAACTTTTAGAAGAAACTATCTGTATGATTTTGTGTATGGAATGAGTTTTTAAAATATGATACAATTAGAAAAAAAATTAATATGTTTCATATAGAGGTTAAAAATACAAGCCACACACTCTAAGGAATATTTTCAATGAATGAAAGATGAGTGTCAAATAATAGTTTGTATAAATGAATATGGAAGATCTGTAAGCAACCCAATGTAAAATAACTACCTGGGAGGGGAATTCCAAAGGCCATTTAAACCTGTGAAAATCTGCTCCATTTTATTAGTAATCTGGAAACTATAACTTAAAATCACACTGAGGTACCCTTTCAGATCTACCAGATTTGTAACACTTTAAAATAAATGTCAGCAGGCTGTATGCAGTGGGGACTGTCATACACTGCTAAGAGGAGAGTAAATTGGTCCACTTTTGAGGGCAATTTTCATTTTCATTTTTTTGTAAAAGCACATACTCAACATTTCAAGAATTCCACCTCATGATACATGCCATAGAGAATTTCATATATACCAGAAGAGATGGTACATATCTCTATATTATATACATATACATTTATATAAACAAATACATATTTATAAAACTTCACATAGCATAGTATTTTCACATTTGCAAAAAAAATTGAAAATAAGTTCAAATGTCTATCAGCCATAAAATCAGCAATTTGTGGTATATAAATTACAGATACTACATACAGATGAACCCAACAAACATACAATTGAGTAAAAATGTTTTAAATAGCTAATTACATAAAAGTACATACAGTATAATATATATTTATATAAAGTTAAAAAATTCAAAAGTACATAAAAATAAATAATATATACTTTAGGAATATGTTTATGCATGCTAAAACTGTATTAAATAATACAAAGTTAGGATAATGGTTGCATCTGGGAGAGAGAGCGACATGGTTAAGAAGGACACATAGGATTCTTCTTAAGTACTGTTACCATTACTAAAATACTATACTATTCTTTAACCTGGATGATGAGTTCCTATTCATGTGATCACTATCATTTTAAACTCTAAACCTGTATGCTAAACGTCTTCTTTTGAATCCTGTCATCATTACACACTCTTTAATCGTTGAATCGAAGGTTCTTCTCCCATCTGGTCTTGGTTTCCCGTTTGTTTCCCTTTCACAGTAAGCAGCTCAAACTGTGTTCATTCATTTAAAATCTATAGGCACTGGATAGATACCACAAATCAAAGAGAAACAGTGGCTGTGTAAAGAAAGGATGTTAGCATATGTATGAAAAACTGTATTTATACTGACAACATATAGAACCTTTTGTTACTCAAGGACACTTGAATTTGGTTTAGGGATCAATATGTGGGCAAACAGGTGGCATTGTGGTTTGGGGGCGTGGATCCTCCAGCCACCAAGGAGGCTTGAGGACACTGTGCCTCTAATTTTCAGGAGAAGTGGCTGTGTATCTTCTGATCACTCACAGGGGAAAAATATTATGTGGCTGTTAGAGCAGCCTTGAAGGAGAGCAAGTAACAAGTATTAAAAGATCTGTATGGGGGAGCCGTCCACTCTTATATTTTGGTAATGATGGAAGTTTGAGCTGACTTCATATAATGGTCTCCAGCCCAAGGATTTTCTTGATTTGCTTTTATGTTTTGTTTTGTTCATTTGCTTTTTGTTTTGTTTTTGATTTTTTAAAACACTAATTATAGTCAAGCTAATTTCTTCTGCTTCCCTGAAGAACTTTTTGTTCCTCTTTTTTCAGGTTAAGACCCCCCAAATTATGGAGTCATAATCCTTTATAGGTCTTGGGAATAATTAAATCCAGGTAGAAAACTATGTCAAACCACTGGTGTTTAATTTATTCTCATCAAGTAAATTATGATTATATTTTGCTATCTGATAACCTGAAGTAGCTCATGTTTTGCTGTTTCCTCATCCCAGACATCCACATCTCCTCTGACGGTGTGTTTAATTCAGTATTAAAAGATGAAACTTTCACTTTATTGCATGGTGCAGCAGAAAGAAAATATGACTTCTGGATTGAGGATCCAGTTTGATTCCCACTTCTTATGAAACTTATGAACAAATCTCTCATCTTGCCAAGTTTCAGAAACACACATAACTGAACCACATTGGAAATGAGGAGTACACTAGATCATGAAGCTACTTGCCAGACTGTGGTCAATGGGCAAGACTAGATATGACCTGGATAACACTGGGAGACACCAAGCTCACCAACAAGGTGATCCTGAAAGTTACATTCTAAAAACGAAGCCAACAATTGAGAATTAGTACATATAGCTTACGTACTGGGAGGCATGCATATAGCAGAGTTTAGAGCAGAATTCAACTCATTCTTCCAAATGGCACCTTTTTTGCCCAGGAGTGTTTGAAGTGTGTCATCCACTCAAGTTGTAAAGCATTTTTGCCTACAGGATTTTACAGACATCAGATGCATGCTGAAGGTAAACAAGTTGAGTTGGATTAGATTCTCTTTTACTGTCCTTCTCACTCGGGCATTCTGTGATATATAAATGACTTTTACTAAAAATCTATGAGCTCCTGGAAAAGCAGCACCTTGCAAATCCTGATTGCTTGTACGTATACATATAAAATTTTCTGGATGAGATCATGAAAGGAGAGACCAATTTTCTTGGGAAAATTCAATCTTCCCTACTGAGCACCGAAAAATCTTGTTAATGATGCCTTCCAAAATTCCACTTCAGCCAACTTTCTGGAGATTAGGAGGCAGGAAAATAATTTTTCTACCTCTTATATGCATGGCCTGGAGACAATTTCTTTATTTCTTTTCTCTACAATTTAGTTTTATTCTGTGTAGAGAATATGTGACTTCTCTTTCAAAAGTGATTTTTTAAAAATTAAATTATTAAATGTGTAATGTGTATTAAAGTTCCTGGCAATTTATAAATATTCTTGAAAGGATATTTTTTATCATAATTGTTATTCTTCTCAGTTGTAGTCATTTCATAAATCTATCAGTTAATTAGCAAACATTTATTGATGCCTAAAAAGGTAGTGCTCTGAATACTGGGGATGATAGGAAAAATTTGCATAAATTCTGTGCCTCGGTTAGCTTGTAATTTGGCTGGAGTAACAAACCACATAGATATGTGTAAGCTGAGCTGCAGGCACTAGGAACCAGAATAATAGCACAGAAAGTTAGGTTCAATGTATTTCAGTCATATCGGGCAACAGGCATGGAGAAGCCCCTAAAGGCTGGATCTCAGATGAGGTAGGTCCTGAGGTCTTGAGTCAACTGGCAGCTGTTTGTTAAGGAACATTAGTGCATGTGGATGGAGAGAGAGTGGGGACACGTCTAACGCTACCCTCTGTCATTGGCCTTCTGCTTTTATTAATTTGGCAGACACCCTGCTTTGTAAGTTATATGGGTCCCCTAGTGGAAAGAAAATTCACAGCCGTAGCTCCCAGATAATGGTCTGTCTCGGGGTAATTTCGACCCCAGCTGGAGCCAAGCTCGGAGAAGGCTGGGTTACAGGGTCTGTGTGGCTGATTAGCAAGGTGTTTGTCAATGTCCAGAGACAGCTTTCCCAGAGAAGAACCCAGGCTGGAAGTGGGAGAGTGCCCGGAGGTGGCTTGAATGCACAGACACAAAGCATCTCGTGGCAACAAAGCTAACAGCTTCATCCTTCTAGAATGTACCTAGCCTGAAAATTGAACTGTCTCTTCAGTATGGGGTCATATTGCAGCAGCCAAGGGGCTTCAAGCTAATATTTGTGGAAAAGCCTCAGGAGCTAGACCACGTTGTCTAGTCAGTGACGAGCCAGTGACCCCTGCATGCTGGCTCGGATGTGTGAATCTGAAGATGAAGATTGTTTCCATCTCAACCACATCTACCCCTTGACCTGGAAAGCTGGAGGCTACATCCTGATGTGTTAAAGGAAGAATTATATACAACTATAGTTTGTGCCAGAGCTTTGCTGCTAGATGCATCTTACCTGAGAGAGAGAAGAGAGGGGTGTTCAGGCTTGCAGAGGGATGGGAGGAGGCGGGAGGGAGGGAGGGAGGGAGCCAGGGAGCACCAAGGAGGAGGAGGATGAGAGCAATGGGCAAGAACGCATTTATTCCAAAAACAATTTACTCAGCCAGTCATTTTCAGTACTCTTCTTGCTATTACTGAGGCAGAGAAAGAAATATGATACTCGAAGAGAACTTTTTATGTCTTTCCCTCAGCCAAACCTCCTGCTGGCAGACTCTGCCTGGGAGCTATTTTTCTCTAGCAATGGTCTATGAAAGTTTAGGGGGATGACCACGGGGCTGAGCGCCTAAGCAGTGAGGTGGACAGAGGATCCCCCACCTTGCCGAAGTCCGTATTCCCTCCTGCACCTGCTCATGCTGTCAGACAGCACGGGTTGGTGCGGGGCACCCCCATCAGACTGTTGCAGCTTCCCCAGGAGGCAGTTCTGCCCAGGGAAGAGTTGGGCTCCACGGCCGCCACCTCACAGGGTTTTGTGGGGGCATCGTTACTGTTAGTGTTGTCTTCACCCGGGTCCCTGCCCTCTGTGGGTTCCAGATGCTATACAAACAGATTTGAAATAAGCATCCTGCTTTCGCTTATAAATTCATGCCCATTTTGTAGCATATGGTAGGTGAGTATTGGGCTGTTTATTGTTCGTTTGTTTTTTGTCTGGTTCGCAAAAACAAATGTAATCAGAATATGAAGATCAAGTCTAAGGCACCAGAACCCCTGGATCAGCTTCTCTAGTCCATCTGCCACTGGCTGAGCAAGGATGTACTTTACTGCCCAAATCTTCTGTCCCTGGTTTGTGTAGGAGCTTCTCAAAGACCCCATTCTCCAAGCTGCAAAGAAATACACCATGTCCTCCATTCTGCTTATCTCTTGAGTGCTTAGTCAAAAGGTGTCTCTTACTAATATTCTGGTGGTCCAGAAGACACTTATGTCTTGATTGTAGTTGTTTATAGATGGGACTATTTTTTTAAAAAAGAAACTTGTATCTTATCTTATTTTGCAATCCTGTTGAAGGATAGAGTGAGGAAGACAGGAAGGCTGTTTTCCAGAGTAAGGACCACATGAATAAAGAGAAAGGGTACAAATGTGGAGATGTGATCTGAGTCATGTCAATTTTGAAAGCCATTAGCAAATTCTGGGTGACACTATTTGAGGGTAACGCTCTTTATATAGAATTTCCACAGAAAGTGGTAGGTGGGACTGGGTCAAATTGGGACTAGTGAATAGACAGTTCACTTACACTTTCATAGTTAACAGTCTACTTTTATTTTTATTTTATGTATGTGTGTGTGTGTGTATATATATATATATGTAACTTGCACATACTATTATATATATATAGACTGGGAGAAAATATTTGCAAAAGACACACCTGATGATAAAGAACCATTATCCAAAGTATACAAAGAATTTTTAAAGCTCAACAATAAGAACACAAACAAACCCGATAAATGGGCTAAAGACCTTAAAAGACACTTCACCAAAGAAGATACACAAATGGCAGAAAAGCCTATGGAAAAGTTCTCCACATTATATGTCACTAGGGAAACACAAATTAAAATGACACCACTACACACCTATTAGAATGCCAAAATCCAGAGCACTGACAAGCATGTGGAGAAACAGGAACCTTTGTTCATTGCTGGCCAGACTGCAAGATGGTACAGTCACTCTGGAAGACAGTTTGGGGATTTTCTGCAAACTAAATGTACTCTTATCTTAGGATCCAGAAATTGAGCTACCTGCTGTTGCCCAAAGGAGTTGAAAACTTATACCCAAACATAAATCTGTACATGAATGTTTATGGCAGTTTTGCTCATAACTGTCAGAAGTTGTAAGAAACCAAGATGCTCTTAAGCAGGTGAATGAATAATGAAACAGTGGTAGATCCAGCCAATGGAATATTATTCAGCACTAAAAAGAAATGAGTTATTAATCCAGGAAAAGACATAGAGGAAATGTAATTGCATATTACTAAGTAAAAGAAGCCAGTCTGACAAGGCTACATACTGTATAATGCCAACCTTATGATGCTCTGGAAAAGGCCAAACCATGGAGACAATAGAAAGATCAGTGGTTGCCCCGGGTTGGCAGGGGATGAATAGGCAGAGCCCAGAGGATTTTTAGAACAGTGAAAATATTGAAATATTGTGTATGATATTATAATGGTGGATACACGTCATAATACGTTTGGCCAAACCCACAGAACGTACAACACCAAGCGTAAACCCTAATGTGAACTGTGGACTCTGGGTGATAATGATGTCCATAGGTTCTTCAATTCTAACAAATGTACCACTCTCATGGGGAACGTTGGTAGTGGGAAGGGGACCTGGGCTAAATGGGAAATCTCTGTACCTTCTGTTCAATTTTGCTGTGAACTTTAAACTGCTCTAAAAAACAGTCTATTTAAAAAAAGAAGAAGAATTCAGCTATAAAAGCATAACATAAACATTTAAGTATTTAGAAACTACATTTTTTAGAACAATTACTAGTATTTTATGAAACAGTAACAGAAGCTCTCTTAAGAGTTTATCCGTAGTGGCTGACACACAGTAGGGACTGAACAAGCATTTATTGAATGTATGTGTGAGCGTATGAATGATTGTTTGCTCACTTCTGCATACACATCACTCAATAACTCACAATACTTATAGCCTACAACCTGAGGGCCACTCTAATTTAATCCGAGTTGGCCCTTCCAGACATAGTTCTGCTGTATGAAGCAGTTTCACCACAGGAGGCTTTCCTAGAAGTTTTGTTTTTTTAATGATCGTCTGTGTGTTTTGTTTTGTTTTTAAGCTAGCCAGTAGTTTTGTAGTCAGGCTTTGCTTTATAGATTTTGCTTTTAAAAATCCTCTGAGTATTTCTGTATTCCTTGAAAGTTGACAGCAGAACTGGCAAAATGTCAAGAATGATTCACAAAAATGCCAATACAGGGTATTCTTCAGCAGAAGGAATACATCTTTGGAAGATTCTCTGTCTGGGTTAATTAGTGTTCTTTCTGAAACTCTCACAGAAATTTCTTAGAACTGCTTTTATTAGTGGTTTTATCCATAGCACAGAAGAAGTCCTGACTGGGCTTTTAGTCTGGCCTTAATACAGTGATATCTGTTCTGACAATCCCTGTCTTTTGATTGGAAAAGAGATTTCAAGAAGACTCATTATTTGCTATTGTTATGAGAAATTGGCTTCTCAGTGTGAAGTTTAGTCTTGGAAGGGATTTTTTCCCCCTGGCCCTAGAATACAGATGCCATTGAAAGAAATGCCCTGTCTTACATGGAGTCAGATGGAGCATCAAGTCAGAATTACACACGGTGGAAGTCCTGACTATTGGTCTTTCTCTCTCTGTGCTGCTCCCCAAAACCTCCCTACATAAATGGATCCTTTTAATCAGGGTAAACTGTCTTCCCTGTCAAAATACATCAGCTGGCAGGCTGAAGGTTGAGTGAGGCTGACAGATTCAGAAATATCAGTCCCAGACAAATGCCTTTTTTGTGGCTGCTGATTCCCTTCCTCCCTTTGCCTGTTTCCATTCTGGATTTTTTGATGGGGGTGGTAGCTGAGATCAGATGGGGGAGCATTTTCTATCCTGGGGAGCTGTATACCTTGTCTGCAGTTGTATGCTGTGTATACTGTGTTTAAAGCCATTTCATCAAGGTGGAACAAACAAAAATAGCACCTCCATGCTTTTCCTTCTCTTCTTCTCTCATTGCCCTGAGAAATACACGTCATATTTACTTTCAAAACAATAGTTCTTGCATGTATTACATTTCTCTTTTAAAAACCACAGAGTATATTTGTATTATATTTGTATAACATTTTTTTAAAGCGTATTTTCCAACGTCATTCCATTTGATGTAGCAGGATAAGGGAGGAAGAGAAGGCAGCTTTTTAAAAAATTGCTTCACCTTTTTTTTGGAGAAAACTGAGGACCAGAGAGGTGGAGTGGGTTTCAAAACCTCAGCAATGACAGAAAAGGCAGAACCACTGTCCACTGAAGTTAATTTTCCCTGTGCTCTGCCTGTGATGAAAACTCACAGGAAGCCTTCCGCCTTGTTGGCAGATGATGGTTCATTTGCACCTGAGTTATTAGGCCCAAATTTCACCCCACCTCAAAGGAGGCATCAAAGAAGTGGGGGAATGTACAGGGAGAGCCAGGCAAGATCAGGCTGCTGAGTCAGAGAAGAGACTGGGTGGAGATGAAGAGATGCGGGACTGCAGGACAAGAGTTAAGTTTTTATCATCCTAAAATGTTTGGACAGAGAAAAACCAAACCACGAATGTGATTAATTAATAATTTGAACATTTTTTGAGCACATAGACTATTCCTGGAGCAATATACTTAGGATACAAGAAGTCCTTTTGGGAGAAATACCCTGAAACAAATATGGTAAAACCACCCATATAAGGCTTCTTGTTCAAGATGATGATTTGAGCCCTATGCATTTAATTTAATTCCATTATGTCTCAAATTCACATTTACATGAATATATATATATTATATACTTATGTGTGTATACATATGTGTATATATGCAAATGTGAATGTGTATATATGTATATATATGTATGTATATATGTCTATGTATACACACACACATACATTGGAGAAATTTGCATCTGCATAGATAAGAAAAGGAAGAACGTGTACAAAATGTCAGGTTGACAGTATCAAATTGAAGGCTGGATTGATAAACCTAGGATCCAATCATTGTGAAGCCACATTACAAAGGCTTATGACTAAGACAAAGGCAAAATTTTGGAACAAAAAACAAGTTTATCATATATGGCTAACCACAACTCATATAGACATCTGTTATATTCTTCTAATAAGTCATAAGGTTAGAATTATATCCCAGCCACCTCAATCATTACCTATCCTTTCTTGTCACCTTTATTCTTATTTACTTGGGATCCCACCTCAACCTCGGTGGGCTTAACCATAGGGCTTGTGGCCAATGGAATGTATTTGGTGGTGATGGTGTACCAGTTGCAGATTGGGCCTGAAGACGTGTCCTTTGCTTTGGCTCGCCGTCATGTTGTCCTGTGATTCACCCTGGACAGCACAAACCTAAGGTATCTACCTTCTAGAAAGAGAAGATGTGTGGAATAATACGAAACTGACTTGCAGTCATGCCCACCCTATCCCAGCAAAGCCATAGCTAACCCACAAAAGTGAGAAAAGTAAGTGCTTGCTATTGTAACCTATTAAAATCTTGAGGTTTCTTGTCACACAGAAGTGTTATGGCAATAATTTGATACACTGTGAGTTCTCCCTTACTGTACTTGGTGGGGGACACACGTGCTTTAAGTTAGGGCATTGCTGAAGAGGATTTGTTACTGAGCAAAGTCGTGTCCATGAGGGAGAGGCTGGAGTAGCCCAGCTAACGTCAGTGTGTCACAGCCAACTTGAGTGGGGACATCCAACTATTTTGCAAGTAGCAAGTTTTTTACTGTAACTTCTCTCCAGCTATCTTAATGCAAAGGTATGCTAATCAATCAGGCAGGGGCAACCGTCAGGGCAAGCAGCAGGAGCCGGAGGAGAGGGGCTGGAGACAATGGGGGCACATTGTAATTTTTAGAAATGGAATTGGTGTGTATTGTGGACAGAGATGCACAGAGCATACTCTAGTTGCATGCCTAGTAAGGAGGAAGCTTTGCAACTGCCTCGCGACTTGGACATTTGCACCACCTGGTAAACGGGGAGCGATCTCTACTAAGATTGAGCTGCTACAAGGGACATAAATGTCAAGCAGACACAGAGAAACAAGCTCATGTCAGAAGAGTGAAACTTCCTGGCTTAACAAAATGCATGTAGCAAAACGTCCTTTCCTGCCCACCACTTAAAACCGGTATCCTTATCTGGCAAAATAAAAGTGCAGAGAACAGCACGGAGCAGCCAGGTCATTGTCAATATCTTGCTGAGGAAATTTCCCTGTTTTATTTGATGTTTTTTGTGTGGCTGCCAAAGCATTCTAGAGTGATAGTCCGAGCCTGGTGACTTCAGAGATTTCCGTGATGTCTGTCCTGAAGTCATTCACACTGTGAGATTCGGGGTCCCTTGGTGATTGTCCAGGCTGTCTCCATTCCTCTGATACCTGCCTCTGTGTTTCAAAGAATTGGGGGCATTGCCTTCCATTTATTGAATCTTAGGGTAGAAAGAAAGTTTCTATATAGTAATTCAAGTCTGTATTATATCTTGGAAAAATGTTCTCACAATACTGAGTATGTGAATGGCATCCTTCCCTGTTTGGTCACACTGATACAGTTTTCTAAAATATACATACTTTTATATAACAGTGTAAATATAAATGAAAATTTCACATGGTACACTCAAATATATGGGCTCTATTTACCATCTTGAATGGAAACTTGGAAGCATTTCCAGAATCTAATGTACAGAATTGACAATGGATTATATATGGGAGATTTGGAGGCTTTGTTTTGTTTGGGAGCCTGAGGGATGAAGTTGTGGAAGGAAAGCACATATAGAAAGAATTGAATTCAATTCTGTGTAGCCCTCACATTTGCAGATCAAACAACGGAAAGGACTACTCAAGAAAATGTATAAGGAATTTTCAGGTAGTAAGGAGAAAAATCAAGATATTGCACAGTCTTGGAAACAAAAGAGATGGTTCAGAAAATCAGTGGGTGACACAAAGTGACAAATGCTACTGGAGAACGGGTATGATAAGGATTAAACTGGCCCTCAGGAAGGAAGGTTGTGTGGTCCTAGTGATCCTGGAGAGATCAGTATCAAGAAAGGGGCCTGGACGGATGGCAGAGGGGGAAAGCTACACAAGTCAACCACCCATTCAGGGATTCAGTTAACTAGCCATCTCTCTTTACCGTATTCTGATTATTTGTTTACTTGGCTCTCTTCCCAAAGGGTGATACGATCTTGAGGGCAAGCACTCTGTCTTTAATTTTAGTGCCACCAGCATGAGCCTGGCACATGGTAAGCATTCACTGAATGTTCCTAAATGAATGAATTTCCAGATTTGGTGGTTGATAAGCACCATGTTGATAGATATTCCTCACACCTTTAGCAAAGGGACAGAGAAAGCGTAAGCCCCCTGGAGAGAGTTCTCTAAAAGCCTGAGCAAAGCTTTTCTGTGCAACCTGGAATAGATGCATGGCTGAAGCCATAGTCTGCAGAAACTGCAAGGGTAATTTTAGGTCATCAGGATGTCATTTCCCTAAATGGAATAACTAGTCTCTTGCTGGTTGGAAATCAAGTGTATTTTTGTCGGAGAGCTTTCGGTGCAGATACTGGTGATGGCTTTGCTGCTTTGAATTGAAGCTTTTAGCCCTCATTCTATAAGCATTGGGTTTGGATCCACATTTAAAATGGAAAATGCTATTTAAAAATATCTGATAGCCCATTAAAGTTCATCGTTCTATCATCTTACCATCTCCTCTCAAAAGCAAGTGCTGGGCTGCACTCTGCTCTGCTGGAAGCCGCTTTTACACTGACACAGTGCACAAAAGCTGACTGTCTCTCCTTGAAGGGGTAAGATCTTCTCCTCTCTGAATAGGTCACTTTATAGGAAGCATTGTTCCAATCCAGCTAAGTTCAGTCTGATCATTTTCTCCAGTTCAATCTTCTAAAAAAAGTATCCATTTTGAAACTTTAAATTCCATTCTGACTTTTTTTTAATCCTTTATCTCTCATGAGGTGTTTTTTTTTTCTTTTTCCCTTTTCCAATAAGTGCTAGTATCACCTTCTATCTTATTTGTGGGTATATATATTTTATAATAATTTCTGTATATGAACATATCATTTAGGAGATTAAAGGAAATCGATGGGTTCATTTATCTATACATAGTGGGAATTCTGGCCAAGTGTCTGTGGCACCTAAACATAATAGGTTCAGTCTTTACCTCTTCATCTTTCTTCTTGTTTGGAATGAACAGAGAAGATGGTATGCTGTCTGTTTAAGGCTTCTCTTGGCTCTGGCTGATTTGCTCAAATCTTTTTTGTTTCAGTCTGACATGAGGGTCCAGACTGATATTAGAGATAATAACCTTAGTGACAGAAGAATGCTTAAGGTGGCAAAGCTCTGGATCAAAACAAAGTTTCTTTGTCCTCTTTCTTCCCCACTCTCATACCTTCCAGCCTCCACGTTCTAAGGGTCTATTTCCTTCTATAGACTCAGAATCGCAGTGAGAGGCCTCTTCCTCTTTGCACCACCTCTCCCTGTTTCCCTGACTGCTGTATCCACAGGAACCTCTCTCTACCCTGCCATCACTCAGCTTTTACTTAGCCACGTCTCTGTATTCTTCACAAGCTACTTTGACTTTTTACTTATTTTTTTTTTTTTACTAGTGTATGGCTACGTTCTAATCTTTTGAGAGTCAGGGATACTCTTTTTTTTTTTTTTTTTTTTTTTAGCTCTGTTTCTCCTTCAGTCTTAGAGAACACCTACCCATAGTAGGTATTCAATCAGCATGTTTGTTGGTTTGCTGACTAGATCCCCTTTTCAAGGTCTGTTTTTATATTTCTGATTGCAGTTTTCAATTTTGTGCAACCTTTAGTTAAATGCCTCTTCTCCTAGGCAACCAGTTTGGGCTGATCCCTTAGGACCTTGCTCAAGAACAAATTTGTTTTATTTCAGAATGGCAGGCGACAGTTGGTTGTAACTTTGATACTCATTAAAATCACATATCACTGCTTATCTGAAGGCCTCAAAAGAATCACAAATATTTGTGGCCTGATTAATGATTTTATGACACATTTCACTCATAAGATTTTATTTTGTTTCCCAAAGCAATCATTTCTGGTAAGTAAACCAAATACTACTCCATGTTAGAGAAAGGTGAAATGTCTAAACTTGCTGAATGTCACAAAGCCAGCAAATAGCAACCTGGAACTGGAAACAAGTTTCCTGACTCCAAGATTAGTGGGGTTTTGTTCGTTTATTGTTTACTTGTTTCCCTTCTACCAGAGCGTTCTCCTGGCTATTAAATTTTTCGTGTGCCCCTTCACTTGTTTCCCTGGAAATTCAGGGAATTTATGTTGTTTTTATTTAGTTTTGTGCCCTTATATGGTAACTCTTGTCTTCTGTGGCTATATAAAAGGTTTTCCCAGAGTGAATGGTTCTTTAGCAAATTTGTAGCGTGGTATTTTAAACAGAGTCCTTCAAATGAATTTCAAAAAGGTTGGCATGTTAGGGCTGACCTTTACACAGAGTGAATCCAACTTGGCATTTTCCATATGCTTCCAGAGGAGGCTTCTCCAAGATTGCTTCCTCTCCCTACCCTCCCGGCCTTAATTATTCCTGATCCTTTATACTAATGCTTTGCTTAAGTGTATGCCATTGTATCTACCCGTGGCCTCTCAGAAGAGCAGGTCAGAGCAATTACCATTACAGAGTGATTGGCTTTTGCATAGTAGAACCAAGACTTACAGGAAGAGAACTTTTACTGCCTTTCTGTGGCCAGAGCCAGTGCAGAAAGGGCCCCCTGCAGCGGCCAGCATATTACCTCACACAAAGCCAGCTCCATAAAGATAGCGCCACCATTGTCGGCTGAGTCCTGGTGTTCCCCTGGTAAAACGAAGACAATAAGCATCAAAAAACAGGATGAGGGTCTATCTCTGCCCTGGGTTGAATAGTGTCCCCACCAGTGTTTGTCTAACCACAACCTCAGAATGCGGCCTTATTCGGACATCAGGTCATTGCAGATGTAACTGGTTGTGACGGGGTCGTTCTGTAGTCGGGTGGGCCCTAAATCCAGTATAGCTGGTGTCCTGAGGAGAAGAGGAGAGGACACACAGGAATACTAACACAGAGGGATGATGGCCAGGCCAGGCCAGAGGCAGACGTTAGAGTGAACAAGACAAGGAACGCCAAAGACGGCAGGCAATAGCAGAGGCTAAGAGAAAGGCAGGGGACAGAGCCTCCCTGCGAGCCTTCAGAGAGAGTAGGAAGGCTCTGCTGACACCTTGATCTTGGACTTCCACCCTCCAGAATGTGACCGAATATATTTCTGTTGTTCTAAACTACCTAATCTGTGAGGATTTGTTACAGCACTCCTAGGAAACTAAGGTAGGCGCCCACCCGTAAAAGACGCGTGCTTGCTCTGAGGGGATAGCGTTCCTACAAAACCTGGTGCCAGGCAGAGGCTGCCTTGTAGTTTAGGTGTGGCTCAGCCAGTCTGGGGAAGGGGGTCCAGTGAGCTGGTATGCTCAGTGTAGTGCCCAGGGGAAGTCGGACTTGAGATGGACTTGGAAAGTTAAATGGAACATAGAAAGTTGTAAAGGATGGGAGACACGTTCTAGGGAGACGACTCACGTGCTTCGTGCTGATTTTGTGGGACTGGGGGAGGGGGCGGGTTGTGAAGAGCTACAGACTAAGAATCGAGGCAGGTGTTTGGACTGGACCATTTAGCTGGCATGGAAGCACGGGCGGTTTCTAAGCCCCGAGGAAATGCATCCATCATCCTTTCACCGATTATTGATAAGGTCACTTTTCCTTCCATTTCTAATATATTGCAAACTGTAGAGAAGTCTATATTGTTTAGAGGAAAAAAGAAGCCCCGGCTTTGATTTTTCCCAATACCTCGTTTTGAATGAATCCCTGTCAGTTCTTGTTAGCCTGCTTTAATTTGACATGATCAGTGAGAGACTAGTGTCCTGTGGAACTGTCTCTCTGAGCCGGATGCCATGAGATGGCCACTGAGATTACTTTGGCCTTTTTCACTGGGAGGACTGGCTTCCTGGGAGGCAGCTCCTGAAGGGGTTTCCTACAGCAACGGGCCAGGCCTCCGTGTGAATTCTGCCGCTGTGCCCTCCCTTGGCTGAGAGTCAAGACATGCCCTGTGCTCTTGAACTCTGCGTAGGCTAACATCTCTTCTTCCAGAGAGGGAGCCAGCTTAGACAAGGCTCCCTCTTATATCCGAGGACACTATGGCAAGTGTTTTCTCCAACCATGACAGAGCAGTGCTGCCTTGGCTACAGAGCAAATTCCAGTTTGAGCACAATCCGAGTAGGAAAGGCTTTCCTTGACCTTGACCACTCTGATGACATTCACTTCAGAAATGCCTGAGCATAACACAATAGATCTGGTTAGAAAAGGAATGGAAAATAAGATTCCATAATAGTATTTGTTTTCAGATGTTGATTTTGATAGTGAGTTGACATATTTGCCATTGATAATAAGGTATTTTCAGTGTTCCAGAGGCGTCTCTCTCTCTCTCTTTTAAACATTTATTTTATATTCAATAAATATATCAAAATATTGAAAGGTCCAGAGTGAGTAGATTAATAAGTAATATTGACAATATCTGATATGTAGTTGGGGTACAATAACTATACAATGAAAGAATGAATAAATTGACAAATAAAGTAACATATCTAATTTTCACACTTACCTCTGGCCCCAAATATTTTCTACATGTATTTTAAAGTATGTGTTTTTATAAGGTGTTTCACCAGATGAGATAGGAGTTGTGTTCATTTTTGACATAAGGTTGAATAAAGAGTTAAATGAAAATGGGGGAGAGGGTACAGCTCAGTGGTAGGACACATGCCTAGCAAGAACAAGGTCCTGGCTTCAATCCCTGGTACCTCCTTTTAAATAAATAAATACAACCTAATTGCCTCCCCCTACCCCAAAAGTATACAGTGATATAGATTAATTGTATCTAATAAAATTGGAAGGAAAAAGCACTTTTTAAGTTAAATGAAAATGAATAAAACCCAACTCCTTCTCTTAATTAAACACCTGGTGGGTAGATTGGGTTAAATTCATCAAAAGTTACTATATAAAGTGGTTTGTAATAGACTGTCCTATCTGAGAAACAATCTGGGGGCTAAGAGTCGAGATGAGGGGGCACCATTTCTTCCCATGTAGAACTTACTCAAGAAGAATAAATAAAAGGGCAATGACCATAAGCTGCATTGAAATCTGTGATAAAAGAAGGCTAGGATGTCAAGTGGGCCCAGAGGAGGGAGCCCCTGACTCTCTCTGGATCGCACATAAAGACCCTGGTAGAAGGTACTGGACAAGGATCCAATTTTCCAAGTAGTGTTCAAAAGGGACCAACGCACGAGCCTGGTCACTAGCATGCGGCTCCGAATCAGAGTTCAGTAATGATTCTGAGTTCTAGAGTATTGGTCTGGGAATTTTTATTTCCCGGCAGGAGTGAAATTAACCCTCTGTGACTTCTGTGATATCAGCTGTGTGACGAGAAGGCCAGTAGAGGCTCAGAGACACAGGGCCCTTTGATACTGCTTAAGGCCTTGGGGTGACCCTGAAGTTGCCTCTACCCCTAGCTGTCCTTTGCGAACCTTTTGCTGCTTCCTGGATGGCACCTGTTACCACCTAGCCTAAGTTCCCGGGAAGAGTCTCACATCCGCTTTGCTGGTGAAAGTTTATAACCAACATGGCAGTGCTTCCATTTCGAAACAGAGGGGAAATGTGAGTTGATGCCCTGGAAATCTCTTCTCTGGAAAGGAGAAACTCTATAGAGGGAAGACTGAAAAAAAGGGGTGGTTGTGACTGTCAGCATCTCAGAAGGAAGGTTGTTACACGGGGGATTGCTTAGGGGGTGCAGCCTTAAGGGTAGAAAGACAGTGCTCGGCGGACTGCAGGCTTGCAGTGCTGAAAAACTGTCCTCTGCGTCCAAGGCTGGCAAACGTTCGAGGACCACTGGGGTTACTGCTCCTCTTTGCACTGCCTAATTTAGGAGATCTTTTTATTCTTGGAAAATGATGTTTCTGGGTCGTTTAATCCCTATTGTCAACACCGGACCCACCACCCTGCCATTCCCATTTTTTAAATAATGTGATGTTAGTTCCCCCTTGGAGATAATACGCTGTGCACTTCATTGTGGGACCAGAAGGGACTATAATACCACACTGAGAGGCATGATGTCTGCTTAAAAAGTACAAAGCATTGTTAGACCGAAATAAATTATCAATAATTATGTGACAAGGAGTTAAGTTACTACAACTTGCTCACCACATGATTTGGTAGAAAAAGGCAAAGTTAAGAGTTTCATAATGTGATGCGTTTGTCTGGAGTGGACAATTGTGCTCCGTGTGTCTACACACAGACAGGGGGTGCAGTTGTGAGTTTGTATGGGCCCCCTAGAGGTTTGGGAATGAGAGCGCTGTGCATTCAAAGCAGCACAAAGCAAATAGACAAGCAAAACCAGAGCAAATGCTGAGCTTCGGTCCCCTCAGTCTCCACTTAAGTCCCTTCCATTCATCACTGAGGCGTTTCCAAGGTAACTTCAATCTCAACCCCACAGGCCTTTGCAAATCAGAGTCAGTTTCTGGAATTTCTAGGGAGAGCTGAATGGAGCCAGCACTCTGCTCTGGATATCCCCACTCTGCCGTCTGCGTGGAGGTGAGCAGGAGGCTGGGGCTGCACTGTGAGAGAGCCCTGTGAGTTACACTTTGTGGGCTGGGGCTATAGGAGATTAACAAGAGCCTGGCGGGGAGGTCAGACCCTCCCTCTGGCTTCACTCTGAGCAGTG
This sequence comes from Camelus dromedarius, assembly GCF_036321535.1. Lineage (NCBI taxonomy): Eukaryota > Metazoa > Chordata > Mammalia > Artiodactyla > Camelidae > Camelus > Camelus dromedarius. The sequence goes on from NC_087450.1 coordinate 48,928,186, forward strand.
CATCTTCATATGAGGTTCCCCATAGGTCTATGGGACCCACAGAGAAATGAATTACTTCTAGACTCCCCCAGAAAGCACCTCCCTAGACATCAGACAGAACACAACTCCTAAGATGACCCTGTCTGGCTTTTTTCCAGCCTGAATCATTGGGCTTCAGGCCTCTAATCACACCTCTAAGTTGACATTCAGGATCAGTGTATCTAATACTTGTCTTAGTCCATTAGGGCAGCTATAGTGAAATATCACACCCTGGGGTAACTTCTAAACCAACAGGAATATATTTCTTACAGTTCTGGGGACCAGGTGGTCAAAAATCAAGCTTGATGAAGTCCAAGATCAGTGTCTAGTGAGATCTCGCTTTCTGATTCATAGATGGTGACCTCTTACTGTGCCCTTATATGGTGGAAGGGGCCAGGGAGCTCTCTGTGGCCTCTTTCATAAAGGAACTGGTGACCTAATCACCTCCCAAAGATACCAGTGCGGACAGAAAACAGGACTCTTTGATCTTCATTTTTTTCTCTCTTTCCCTCTGTCTTCCCTTGCTCTCTGTCTCTCTGTTTTTTCTCACTTCCTGTGTCTTCCTCTGATCCACTCTGCCTCTCTAGCTCTTCATCTCTGTCCTCTCATTCTCTCCTGTGCTTTCTCGCTCCATTTTTCTCTTTGTACTTCTCACTCTTTTTCCTCCCGCTTTCTTTCTTCATCTCCTTCATTTCCTTATAACGAAATACCTATAATGGGAACCAAAACCAGAAGGGATATCTCTTTTCTGCCTTACTCAGTGGTAAGAGACTTTGGATTTTCCCTAAAAACTTCTACCCTTGCAGAGAAGAGGCCTCTAATTTAGGAACATTGTCATATTTTAATGTGACTCATTCGCTGCAAATACCCATGACCATCACCTTCTTCTTGGCATTATATTTCCCAAGCAGCTTCCCTTCAGGCCATGGAGAGGTGCAGTTTTGACATGAACAGTGACCCAAATGCAGGAATCTCAAGAGATTTGGTCCTAACTTAGTGTCCAGGGTTTTCAGACGCCAAACTGTTAAAGTCAGAAGACCTGGCCTTGAGAACTGTTTCATTTGGTCTCCTCTCTGAATCTGTGTTCATCTTTCGTAGTGTGGGCATAATGATATCGCCTCTGCAGACTTCATAGATATGTTCTGAGGATCAAGTTAAAGGATGTAAAAGAACTTAAAAATATCCTTTCTTAGAATTAGGCAATGCTTTCTTAAATGGGGCAGAAAAAACACCAGCTGTAAGAAAAGAAATGATCACTGAATTGTATTATGATTATTTCATATGTCAACACAAGAAACTGTTAAGAGAAAAGGCAACCCTCAAATGGGAGAAATTATTCATAATACACTTATCCAGTATGGGCTCCTATCCAGAATATATATCTGGAACTCCTGCAAATCGATAAGAAAAAAAGCAGGCTATGCAGCAGAAAAGTGTGCAGAAACTTGAATAGGGACGCCTCAAAGGCAGATAGCCAAATGGCCAATAAACAAGTGCAAAGATATTTAACTTCATTAATTATTAGGCAATTCACAAAATAAGATGACAAAATGATTAATAAATGTATGAAAATGTGATGAGTCAGGGACATGTTAATTAATCAAAATGTGTTACCTCTATACTTCCACCAAAATTGCAAAAATAATAACAATAGGACCATGAAACTGCATGTTGGTGAGTACGGAGGGCCACTGGGACATCAAAACAATGACGGTGATGGTATTAATTTCTACAGCTACTTTCCAGTAATGTTTGGTAGGCTGCTACATTTGAACATATCAGACCCTAGGACTCAGTGGTTCCACTTCTGGAATTTCCCTGTGGAAATTCACATACGCATTCACCAAAAGACAAGCACAGAAATAGTCCCAGCATAGCTATCTGTAATACCGTAGAATAAGTCATTATCCAAGTGTTTACCAACAGAGGAATAAATGACTTGTGGTTTGTTTACAAAATGGAATTGTATGCAGTAATGAGAATTAAGAATTACAAACACATGAAACGATGTGGTTGACTTTCATATGCATTGTTGACTGAAAGAAGGAAGACCAGTAGAATAAATATCCCAGGATACAGTTTCAGGATAAGAAAATCAATTGGGAGGTGAGAATAGAAGACAGGATAAATTTCTGTCACCTCCTGGGGTGGAGAGCAGTGACTGAGGAGCCACGCGAGAGGCTTCTGTCACGTACTAACACTCTTTGTCTTGAGCTGGATGGGTGACATAAGTGTATATCAATTCTGAAAATTCAATTGGCTAAACACTTAACGATGCATAAGCTATTCTGTATGTGTATCACACCTCCACACGAAAGTCAAAAATACTATCCCACAAGTTGGCTTGGGATTTAGAGATGATGGAAATTGTTTTCACTGAGTAGAAATACATTTTATTTTCCAGAAATTCTAAGCATAGGGAAGAGTAATTATGACCTGTTCCAAGTCAAGGAACAAGTTCACACTAAGAAAAATTGATGTAGATTTGAGCTCAGTGAAAAAGAATTAGGAAATTAAAGAAAGTGGAATATTGGTGATATGTTCCTGGATTTAGATATAAACAAGGCAGACTAGAAATTGGAGGAAAAGGTGGCTGACATGAGGTTCTGGTGCAACCCCAATGTAAGAAGTTTGTACTGAATGCTGTGGGTTATCTACAGAGAGAGAGAGACAGACAGACAGACAGGCAGACAGACAGACAGAGACATTGGAAGAGTTTGATCAAGTCCTTCGTGGAAGAAGAAAAGATAGAAGGGCAGAAAGACAGAATGTGGGGTCTGAAGTCCAGCATGGAATGAAGGGGAGAGATGGGATGGAGAAAAGGACAGTTGGTACAAAGAATATAGCCCTTGGACATGAAGTTCCTGAAGCCTGTAAGTTCTTTTTTATTAAACCAAACTGTCATATGTTATGACAGAAATTAAATGCAACATCTGTTCTGAGTTCTTGCAGAAATGGAACTTCATCATGAGTTTATATATTGGTCCACATACACCATATATATGTACAGCAAGGAATCTTAACTATTCTCACATTAATATGTGGCAAAATTGCACTTTTCATTTTCTAAAGCACTGTTAAAAAACCTGGCGGTCCTCTCTTCTTTCCCAGCCAAAATGGAGTTGTAGATTGCACTCCATTTATGAACCAACAGTACGTTTACTTGCAGCCTGGGCAGGATTACCATAAATTAAGACAAAACTACAATGCTAAGCAAAAGAACAGAGGGTGTTGGGCAATGGGCTATCCTTGACCTTGTAATCATTTGCTTTAGTTCTAATCTGCACACTCCAGTAATCTGCCAGCCAAAGAGGCTTGTGAATTAGCAAGGTTTGGCTGTTTATAAAACACATGCATAAGTATATGTGGGGACCGTGGGTGCATACAGGGTGTGCATTTATGCGTGCAGATGCATCCGTGTGGAAACGGGCACGGCTGTGGGTGTTTTGGGGAGAAAGTGGACGTGTGGGTCTGTGCAGCTGTGTGTTGAATGGGTGTGTGTGCCAGTGTGCGAGGAGGAGTTGGGGTTGTCGTGCGCACAGTTGTCCTGGCAAGTATTTGCTGACAAAGGATTGACACAGCCAGAGATCTGCGCTGCCTAGTCTCCTTAATCACTGCAAATGAAATCATCCCAGGGCTCTTCGGGCGGTTTTGTAGAACAGGTCATAGCGAGGAGAGGTCACCTGCTTAGAGTCACGTGGATGTGAGGACACAGTACAAACTGCTCCTGAAAATATTGAATGAATCCATTTTTTAAGTCCACGGAGTGATACCTCTTTAACCTAAGAGTTGTAATCCAAATCAGAAGTCTAACATTGGGAGGTAAGCCATTCCCATCTGGGATGGTCTCAGTGTCACCTTTGCCTTGGTGGCAAAATGGTGGCCACTCTCCCACGTGCCAGAGCCTCTGGGGACTAGAGCCTGAAACGTGGGAAGAATACAAGGAGAACTTTGCATATGTTTACTGAATAGATCCTGGTATTTATAGGGTGTACTCACACCTAGGTTCCTATATGTGTGCATTCCCAGCTTTACATAGCGGACGACTTACTACCAGATCAATAAGTGGCCCCTCCTTCGATGTTTACTTATGTATCAAATTCTTCTAAGAGGAAACAGCTTTTCTTTTCACATAGAGGGGTAAGCAATTGGGCTTCCTAGGAAGCTGGGAGTCTTCTGGAAGAACAAGCAACTGATTTGAGAACTCTTCCGGAGAACAGGGCTTGGAGAAGCATGAGAGTGTAAAGACACTAGAAATAAGAAAAGCAGAAGAAAGAGAAGCAGGGCTCAGAGCTAAGTTTCAGTCGTGCAGTTTGTCTCTGTGTGGGTGTGTGCCTGTGTGCCTGGGTGTGTGTGTTGGGCATGTACACACATGAACGCATATTGAATATATAAATTATCGGCACATTTTCTGTGTTGTGAAGTAGTGAAGTGCCAAGATATAGGTGGTTCTTGGAAGTACTTGCAGAACATATGCTGTGCTATTCCACCATCTGTAGCCTAGGACCAGATTCTGTTGCTTTACTTTGGGACAAGGAAGAGGGAAATGAGCAGATTTCTCTCTCATGTGTGCCTCCTCGGCCCCTACCAGCTCAATCCTGCAAGTCTAACCTTCAGTGGACCAGTCCACCCACCTCCCAGGGGGATGAGACCCATCGTGGTTAAGAAATGGCTCTGGTCTCCCCTGTATGGGGAAGATTTTACCCCTTCAGACAACACTACAGAAGCAACTGTACTCAACAGTGTCTTTGCCCAAAGTCTTCAAAGCCATTGTGTTTTTCCTCTTCAGGAATGCCATGAATGCCACTCCTAGGTGCGATTGCCTTCCTTGCCTTGATGGCATGGATTAGCTAAGATTAATCTGATCACCATCTACTGATGCTTTTAAAATAAAAGCTAAGCTCTTCATTTAGCTGAGATAAGACTTAACGACCAGACTCTGCCTACCTTTGCTGACAGATGTCCCACTACTGTCACGCATGTTCCTGCCATTCAGTTGTATGTGAAGTAACACCAATTGGCCACTCCCAAGGATGCCAGATATGGTTGTCCTCTGCCGGGAAGGGTGAGGGCGGTAGGCATCCGTCTCCCGACCTCCTGCTCCACCGCGCCCTCCATCCTGACACCATCTTAACACACCGCGCATAACACTGTGAACCTTCACGCTTTCCTGGCTGCGTCTGGGAAAGAAGGACCTTCCATTTGTCCTCTAAAGATAAAGAAACTCTTTTTTTTTTTTTTTCAAAATGAGAACAGCAAGGGGAAAAATAGAGGGGAAAAAAAAAAGCATGTAACAAAACATAGAATTCATTAAATTATACAAAATGGGTTCCTTATTAAAATAACTTGCCCCCAAAGGACTCAGCAATCCCCAGTTTTCTCCCTCCAATCCTGCCATGGCTGAACTGGAGAAGAAATAAATTTTCTGAGACTTTGGCCAGTGTTCTGCCTCTGTCTCAGGAGGCTTTTTCGTACGCTCCAGGGAACACTGCCGATTCGTATTGCTTCATTCTGGGAATTTGAAAAGGGCGATCAGATGTTCCACCACATGATTTTTCATCTCCACACTCGCCCAGAGGGCTGCAGTGAGGGCACTAAGTAAGATGACCTCCAGGATTCTCGCTCCCTGAATCTCTCTCCCTAGGATCTTCCCTTGCATCCCAGTCTGTATCGTTAGCACTTGCACCTGCAACTTGCTTTTTGCTCATCCTCCAGGTGATGCTGGTATGACCAAACTTGGAGTCGAGGAGACACACTTTGTAATTAATTACTCTCTGGGGCCTCTTAATGATGCAGTTTGTCAGATGGAAAGAGTGATGAGATGGGAGACTTGAAGCACCACTTGTGGGGTGATAAGATCCATTCGGCTCTTGGCTGTCTCTTGGTTGCCATGACAACCTCCTTGCTATTGGGCTCTGTGACTATGTGAGGGGTTGCAGGAATGAATTTGTGGCAGCCTTTGGGAGTCAGTCCTGAGGCAGAAGGACCACTCTCCAAACCCTCAGGGACAGTGTTTGCTTTGCTGTCACTGGTAAAGGGAGAGAATATGATATTGCATTTGAAAGCCATTGGTTTGTGTGGTTCAGAGGCGTACTTTAATGCTGGGTTATGAGGAGCTGGAAAGCAGAAGAGCAGAACGGGTTCTCCATGGCTCAGGACTGGCACGAGAGGCAGTGAGCACCGAGCCTGTGCTCAGTCAGCACCTTGGGAAGCCCTGATGCACCAAGGCATCTTCATTCTCTGCAATGCTGGGCAATGGTGCAGAGCCGACTTTTTAACCAATTGCTTGCCCTGTGCTTGGTGGCTCTCAGAATGAGTCCTGTCTCTCTCAGCTTCATATTTCTATATGAACTCAGTTTCTTTTTATAGTACATAAGAATCCCCACTGCATTCCCGCTCCAAGCAGGGTCATGGTTTCTGAGCTGGAATTTGTTTGTTTGTTTGTTTAGTTTTATTGAAGTTCACTTGGCAAATAAAAATTGCATACATTTAAGGTGTGCAACTTGGTGTTCTGACATATGTATACATTGTGAGATGAAGTCAGTGGAGAGGATTGTCAGGCGTGTTGAGGGTGAGCCCTCTGCCCAGTTATGGGTTGATCTCCGCATCTTCCTCCTAGTGGCCGTACCCCCTCTTCTTAGGGAGGATGTCTGCACTTAAAATACTCAGATGGAGGACAGTTTATCCACCTTGGTAACTCTTTAGGGGAGCATTATGAGCATTGTGAGACTTTTGAAAAATATCTTACTAAGTATTTTGAAATGGGAGGTGATATTCAACAAAGGGGGCGCAAGTAGTGAAGAATAGTCATGAAACACGTTTCTAAGGAGAGTGGCAGCTGCTTTTGGACAGCGTTAGTTTCACCCAGTATTGCGAGGAGAGGAGGGACTGCCGGTCAGAGTTTGGACAGAGATGAATTGCTCCACATGCAGCAATGAGGGGAATTAGAAATCCAGGGAAACCCCAGAATGGAGGTGAGGAGAACTAGTTAGCAATCTAGATGCTAGAAAGGATGCACGAAGGAAGGTTCTAGTCCCACCTAATGCTCCCTTAAGGTTAGTGCTATGTTCTCTTATGAACTAATCTTTGTCATGTTACTCAGTGTACTTTTCATAAACCAAGGTAGCAATATTAATAACGCGAGGTAGTTCCCTTGCATTGTCTCAATTATACTAAGCAGGTCAGGATGATATTGCCTGTTTTCTCGATGAGAACACTTTGGGCATGTTTTCTGAACAGAAACACCTAATTTACCAATGACTATTCCTGGTACAATAATTGGTTTATATGGAAGGTCTCATAGAGAAACATTAAGTTAAATTTATGTATAATTTATTTATTCAACACCAGGTATTTATTTTTTTAAAAAAAGAAAAGAAGTGCCTGAACCTAAAATATCACAGAGAAATTCAAGTTACAGGGTTCTAGCTACCGAAGTCAAGGGTCACCTTCCACGCAAAGGTGAGCTTCAATTCTAGAATTAGGTGTTTTGTCTCTGGTTCCCCTTTTCTGCTCTCAAGCTCTGTGAATCCTACCCTCATATTCACTGTCATCCCTCATCTGAAATTCCTGTCTGGTCTCCTCAATTCTCAATCAGAATTTTCCTGTCTGATACTATAAAAAAAGTCGTATGTAGGTTCGTCCTCCAGGAAATAAGATCCTTGATCTCATAGATTAATCTATTACCCTTTTCAGAGTATATATTTGCTTTTTAGAAGGGAACTTCAGGGAAAATCACACTGGGAGTCAGTTAGATGCTAAGAGGATGTAAGTCAAAGCTGAGAAGACTGCCCAGCTTTTGGTGACTGGGTGCTACGGCATCCAAGGGGCTCGCTCTCACGAGCCCCTGTGTTTTACCATCATTTTAGAACTGCTTTCCTTGTTGGAAGTTTTGTATTTCACACAGTACATTTACCTCTGGGTGGTCCAATTATGTTACAGATGAGGGATCTCAAAATGTCCCTTAAGGGCCACAAAAGCTCGAATGCCTTTAGGGTCCCTTCAAGTATCTTACGAAGAAGGCAAAGTATCGTGAAGACCCTGAGGACTGTGGCAAACGAGAGTGTGCATAATCCACACAGAAGCACTGATGTTTATATATAAATACGTGTCCTTTTTTAAATTAAAAAAATTGTACCTTCCAAACAAACAAAGCAAATTTATAGCCATATGGAATCCAAAGGCCTTCAGCTTGAAAGAAACGTTTGAATATTACTTGAACTAGAAAATTAATTACAAAGTTGAAAGAGAGAAAAATCAGAAAGGGCCATGGATGAGTAACTTAGCTTTGATTCTTTAGTCTTCAGTGAATCTTACAGATTGATGTTCAGTATGTTCTGTTGAAGGCTTATCACACTACTAAAGCCCTGGTGGGAACCTTGAATCATACACCATCCAGACCCAGAGATCCAAAACAAGCATCAGAGGAAGACGTATGCTGAGCCTCTGGTGACCAGGCAGGAGAAGTGGCCTTGGACCATGATAGTGATAACTCAAGTTCAGAGCAGAATCAATTCCTTAACTCAGTTATCAGCAGGGCAATGATTCAGACTCGAGATCAGATTCTTCAATGAATGGCTTGTGGTAAAATATGTTTTGTGTCTGAGGACTGTCTTACTGAATTTTGTGTTAAATGTACTGATGGGATAAGTCATTTTGAACCATAGGGTTTCTTTTTCACATGTAGATTCTATGCCTTTAAGATGGTACATTACAGCTTCCACCCAACCGCTATCAGGTTCCACACTGGGAATTTGGTTGAGAGCAGAGATTATCAAGCAAACAATTAGAATCATGAGGGAGTTGAGAAGGCGTTTTCTAGTGGTGTTGCTTCAGGGGATAAGTTTGTCAGCGTTTGGCTTTGTTGAAATGTGCACATTAAATTTGGGAGATCTTGAGAGGCTTTTTAAAGTTTAATTGCTGCAAATCTCTTGTGATCATGCTTTCCTGTGAGATTTACGCCGCTCCAAATGCTTTCCAGTATGAAAATCATTGTTTCCCATATTGTTTTGCCTGAAAAAGTAGAGTGTGCAGAGTGACAGGGAAGGATAGCATTCCTTCTCTGGAGTCAGTAAAAGTGTGTGTATTAGTCAGCTAGAGATGCAGTAACAAAATACCAGAGACCAGGTGGCTTATAAAACAGACACTTACATTCTTACAGTTCTAGAGGCTAGAATTCCAAGTTCAAGGTCCTGGCAGCTTTGGTTTCTTCTGAGGTCTCTCTCCTTGGCTTTCAGAGGGCCACCTTCTCCCTGTGCCTCACAGGCTCTCTCCTCTGTGACACATCCCTGGCATCTCTTTGTGTGTCCACATTTCCTTTTCTTATAGTGGCACTGCACAGAGTAGATTACAGCCCAAGCTAACAGCTTCGTTTTAACTTGATCACCTTGTGTAAAGGGCCTGTCTCCAAATAGTCACATTTTGATGTGCTGTGGTTTAGGGCTTCAACATATGAATTTTGAGGGAATCCATGCAATGCAACACATAACAAAGTGTAATTGTTTTCAGGCTTGGACTAAATGATGGACGAGGCCCCCTTTAGATCTGTAAGTGTAGGATTCTCTGATTCGAGAACTTGGTTCATCTATGACTTCTGAAAAATCAGACTTTTGTAGAAAGCTTGTTTTCTCTCTCTTGCATCACTTTGTTGGTCAGTGAGTACCGTCTTCCTCTAAAGAATGGAACTTGAGACATGACCTCCTGCTTCAAGGCCCCAGTGTCTCCCTGCTGTCATCATCATCCCCACTCACAACCTGCTCTAATCTTTTCTTAATCAGAAAAAAAAAATCAAATTGGGAAGATACAGATGCAAGTTATTAAGGAGGGAGGAGATGCTACTAAATACTATTTTCTTTAAGAGAAATAATGAGAAATCAAAAACAGACCAAAGGCAGAGCAGAAATGTAAGAGACATTTCAAAGGTCAAATTCTAATGACTTGACTTCTTATTAAATATGGTACTTGAAATAGAGGCATCAAGGGAACCTCTGTGAGTTCTGGCTTGTGTGTCTATGGATGGTGGAGCTATTAACAAAGATTACTAGTAAAGGAGGGAAGTTATTTTAAAGGTTATTTAAAGGCATATATATGTGTGTATGTGTGTGTGTGTGGAGAGAGTATACATGTGCAATGCATCTACACCATTACAGGCACACACAATATGTACTTTACATAGCTATCCACACTGATAAATTTTAACTGTGCCAGCTAAGCAGAGCATCTGCATTCTGCCAAAGAAGCCCTGTCACAGAGCTACAGAGCTTGACTTCTCGAATGGTTAACATTCGTATAGCCCCAGGCTAAGATGCCTGAGAGCATTTCTGTTTTAAATGGAAAATGGATAAATGCAATAATTGGACCATATTTAAAGACATGGCATTTGTATCTTAGACAAAATTACCTGTGTTGAGAAAAAGAACCATGCAGCTAAGGGTCCAGGCACAGAGAATTCAACAGTATATGTATTCAGTTGAAGGACTGCCAGTCATGCAATTCTTTAGTTCTTTTGTACAACTCCTTTTTATCAAAAGACAATGCTCACTACTCTGTAGTAACTAATTAGTAATAAATAATGAGTGGGAAAAGTTGTGGAATAAAACATTTCTAGCAAGAATTTCATTATGTGATTAAAGGTCATTAACTGCCTTACTAATGAATGCCTTGTTAAGTACTTGTAAAGCACGTTGTCCAGGCACATTACTTAGAATATCGTTGACTCTTATGAGAAAATATGTTGGCAGGAAAAAGAAATATCAGGCTACTTTTAGAAAAACTGCAAACTTATGAGGTTCCCCTAACCTAAGATGATATCAGCATTCCTTGCTGAATTATTATGCAAAAGCCATCAATGTAAGGTGACTATTGACAGAAGCAGAAGGTAGGTTGGTGTTCTGTTGCCGAAAAGAGTAATCCCTGCATGCAGGTTAAGCTTCCCTGCTCACCCTAACTTCTTCCTGAAAGACGGAGTTCATAGATGGATGCTGCTTGGTTTTAGTATCACCAAATCCACAGGTGAACCACTTAGAGATAGTGTACATTTAAGTGTAAAATTACCCATCTGCCAACATCTATACAACTTTTCCAAGAGTCTGGGGACTTTTTCACCGTTGAAACATAGTGAAGTTGATAATTACGGAGGATTCCTAACCAACTGTCATGCAACCAGCTCATCAGAATAATTTAGCTCTGCACTCCATTTGTAAACATACTGAGCAGTGTCCAGGCACGCTTATCTCACGACCTACAGGCTCCTCACCCCTGTCCTGGTGCCTATCTGCTCCCGCCACTAGTGGGGAGCTTATCACAAGTCAGCAAATATGTTGATGCTAGTTGCCCTTGCCCTTGGCATTGCATAAGTCAGTTAAATAGAATGTAAATCAAGGAGCCATTAAGTGCAAAGAAAAAATGTCTCAGATGTTTTTTTCTAGCAAGGGAAGGTTCTAAAAAATTTGTGTGGGATTGGGTATGGTTAGACCACTATAAAAGACGAGGGAAACAGTAAAATTTTAGCATTCTTGGCTCAGATTGACTCTCCAGGGACTCTGCCTTCTCACTCTCACTTAAAGATATCAAAAAATAGAATTGTAGATCATGCATCATAAATGCAGCTTTTGTAAGGAAATGCTCATCAGAGGACTTGAGCACAAAGCCAAGACCTTCGCTCTACATCATAAGCACAGCTAATAAATGCACCTTTACAGATCGTAGGTGAAAATAATATGTTTAAGCAATGAATGGGCTTTGTAAGGATTCTCTGCTTTACAGAACTTTTTGATTAATTGGCCAGTTACCGACTCTGAATGCACTAGATGGAAGAACTTCTATTGTATCGGAGGAGTGAAAAATCAGTGTACAAAACATTACCAATCTAATCCAACTTAAAAAAAAATACTCTCTACATGCAAGTGTATGCATATGTCTGCAGAAAAATTAAGATAAGACTATTAATATTTAATGTTGAGTGATATGTTTATGCCAGATTTTTATTTCCTTTGTTAAATTTTTCTGTATTAAAATTTCCTATCATTCATTTTTATTACTTTTTTAATGAGATGGTAAACCACCAAATGTTATTTGATGCCCTGTGTTTTTGGCTCCTCTGTCTCTGCCTCTGCACTCTTAACGCTTTTATCTCCAAGTCCTTGGGCAGGGCAGGCTGCTCACAAGCCCCTCCGGGAGGGTGTCCACAGGAGGGCTGGTCTGGGCTTCTTCCTGGATGACATCCTTCGTTGCTGAAGGCCCCCTTTTAATGGGTCTTCATTCACATGATCTCTTCTGGGCCCCAGGGGCAACCCAGAGGTAGCCTCTGTGTGTTCCAGAGACAAAAGCACTCTCTTTCCTGAGCTTTAATGAGCTGTGATCACAATGGTTTGGCTGAGTAATTGAGGCTGTAGGAAAATGTAAGCACTTGGGCTCTGAGCAATCTTAAACATTTCAAACTGATGACAATTTACACACTTTTTTCCCTCCCTTGCAGCCATAGTCTAAAAACAGTAGACTCCAGTTGAACCTGTATTTTTGAAATTATACATGTGGTTTATTATTTGTTTTGATCATGGTTGAATTGATAAGAGGAGAAGTGACATTTGTTTACTTTGAGATGACTAAACTAATAGGAGGTAAGCAGCTGCCACTTAATGCTGAAAACTGAGAGGAAAGAAGGCAAACTTCTGCTATAACTCTAAGAGGGTCTGAAACAGAGGGAACACAGAAGTTTTGTTTCCTTGGACCCGTGACTCGTGCACCATAAAGCACTCCAGGGAACCAGAAAGACTGCAAGCAAGATGTCCAAAGCACTGCCCAGTATGTCCTAAGAATTTGCCCGTCATTGGTACCTGACAGATGGATTTGTGGTTATTTTTAGAAGGCCTTGTCTGCTTATGTTTACATCTGAACTTACTGCTTTCAGTTAGATGAAACTGAGCTTAACATTAATTGTTCTATGATGTGCTGGCATTTTTCTTCTGTAGGACACCAATAAGATGTTTTCTATGTTCCAATATCATCATGTCTTCGTGTCATATCGTCTTGTGATTCATTGGACAGAGCCGAGCATACAAGAAGAGGGAGGTCAGGAGCCTGAGGCTATGTCTGTTGGGTTTGCTCATGCTGTCCACTGGGCTCTTGGCCATCCCAGTCTGGACTGCTCTCTGCCCCATCAGTAGGCTGTGTATGAGGCTAAAAGTGATACCTAAATGTACTGAGTGACATAAGTAATTCACACGTGTTCTTTTAGGATGGTCCTTATAATAACCCTAAGAACTGACACCCTCCTCACTTCCCAGCTGAGAAAGTGGAGGCTCTGTGTGTTTAAATTCAATTGTCTTATGATCACGCAGCTAAGAAAGTCATAGCCAGGGTTTGAACCTAGTCCAGTCTAGAAAATTCTAAGATACTAACTGCACATGTGAGGGGATTCTGCACCTCTGGACTTGTCCCTTCATACGTTGCTGGATTGCTCACACACGGTATAGATAGCAGAAAGGTCAACTGCACATACCAACTCTGAGTTTGGGATTTCACTCTCCATCTCTTCTACTCTACACCCCCTTTCTTGGGTCCTTAACTCTAAAAATACTTATTCTTCTTGTTTATGGAGACCTATGAAATATATTATCCGATAGTCTTTTTTTTTTAATTTGTTCTTTTGTTTAAAAATAACTTTGATGTGTAATTTACATACAGTAAAATAAACATATTTTAGGTGTACATTTCAATGAGTTTTGGCAAATACACATAACCATTCAACTACTGTCCTAATCAGAATAGAAAACATTTCTGTCACTTTAAAAATGTCTTCATGCCACCTTGTAGTTAAGCCCCACACTCCTCATTCCAGCAGGAATCACTCCTCTGATGTCTCTTACCATGAAATGGTTTTGCCTAATCTAGAACATCACTTAAACTAGGATCACAGAGTAGATATTCTTTATATCTGATTTATTTGACTCCATACAATGTCCATGAGATTCAAGAATGATACTTTATGTCTTGTTTTTATTGCTGAGTAGTTTTCCACTGTGCAAATATACTTCTATTCGTTTATCCATTTTCCTATCCGTGGACATTTGGGTTTCCTAGTTTGGGGCTGTTATGAATAAAGCTGCTATGAACATTCACGTGGAAGCCTTTTTGTAGAAACTTGATTTCATTTCTTTAGGATAAATACCTATAGGTGAAATTGTTCAGTCACGTGGTATGTGTATTATAAAATTGATAAGAAACTGCTTGCTGTTTTTGAACATAATTGTAGCATTTTACACTCCCACAAGTGATTCATGAAGATTCTAGTGCCAGACTCCACATCCTTGCCTCCACAACTTTAGTATTAGAAATCTTTTTCAAGTTGAGACATTCTGGTTGGCTCTGAGGAGGTAAATCATTGCAATGTTAATTAGCACTTGCCTGATATCCTATGATGTTGAGATAACTTTTCATATAACTTTTTTTTTTTCTAATTGCAAAAACTAGTCTCATGGCAGTAGCTGCCCTGTCACCCTCTGTGGAGAAGGGACATTCTAAACATGGTGCTGTTCATCAGAAGTCAAAGCCAAAGAGTGGTGTCTGGGCTTCTGTATCAAAAAAAAAAATATTCAAAAAAGCAGGGTATAAACCCCTGGGTACACAAGAAACTGAGTAAATAGCCATGAATCAACGGCATTAGTGAGTCACATCGATGGACAGAACCTCACCCACCTCCCAGAGATACAGATGTCATAGAGAACCCGGGGGGACTGGTCCTCTGGGCTCTGGTAGTAGAAGTATGTCAGCTTCAAAGAATCTGTGGCTCCTCAAGGATAGGTCTAAAAACCATTGAAACTCAAAATTCAGAGATAGGGAGGAGGGGGACTAAAATATTTTGACAGAAGGTAATATTCATTGCCTGAATTTACAATGTAGAATCTCAGACCTTCAGAAGTTTTAAAAGAAATGTCCTTGAATTTTAGACTTAGCGTGTCTTCTCAGAGAAGTTAATTATGTCCCTGAGAATAAAGGTTTATCTCATCAGAAAAACTGTTAGACTCTTCACAACTTTTAGTTGTTTTGTCAGTTATAATGGGAAATAAATGTTACTGTAACCTTCTAGTGAAAGCGCATCTTTTAAATAATTAAGCTTTCTGGAATTTTGTTATTATTACTTTTTTTTTTAAGCTAACCCAGAATGTCAAAAGTACTGAGTCAGAACGAGGGGTCCAGTCTGGAAAAGCTTGTTTATTGAAATCCACTTGCTCAGATGTGGGGAGGGCAAGGCAGAGGGAGCCTGGGGCTGGTACGTCCCCCTGCACAGAGAAGATGCTTCATCTTTAAGGGGTGAGCGCTGGGGAAGGTGGGCAGGGAAGACATGGAGGAAGGAAAGTGGCTCTGGAGCTGGTCTGGAACTAACCGGATCACACCGGTCTTCCTGTCTCCTGAAGGTACCAGGCTAATACTGATTTTCCACTTCCCTTCAGTTCAACAGATGTGTGTCAGAATCTCCACGCAGTGCTTGGGCTACGAATGTCAGTTACACATGGTTTTTTTCCCCGTCAAGTTCTCAAGAGTATTTGAGGAGTAGAAACCTTGTTAGCTAAGGGTTTTCACTTTCATTTTTCTTGGGCTATTATCTAATTTTGCAATATGTTATCTTTTATCTGCATAGGTAATAGAAGCTTGTTGGAGCAAATTTTATAAGTCAGAAAAAAATTACTCTGTCTACATCTTGATTGCAAGGTTGCTGCACCTTTTATTGGCTGGGTTTCTTGATGTGGTGGTGGTTGTGGTTTTCTCCTTATTCTTCCCTTAGTGAGGAAAGATCTTGACAATCTTGTGGTTCTAAGTGTGGGAAGAAATAAGCCTCTGTTTGGAGGGAGATGTTCTCAGAGATTCAGATGGAGGCCAGCTCAAGGGCATCGCCCACAGGCAGATGGTCAAGACCTGCCCGTTAATTACCTGGTTTAGACACAGCTGAGCCAAACAACAGCTGTGATCACAGAAAGAATATGTATTATGCAAGATGTGGTCAGGAGGACAGAAGTCACTCTAGATATTTCAAGTGGAAAGGATTCAATATAGGAAATTAGCTACTTATAAAAGTTTTGGGAAAGCTGGGGAAGCCAGGAGCCAAGGTCAGATAAAGCCACTGACTTGGTGGGACTCAAGACATGTAGGAATGACAGGAATTTGCACACATGATCTCCAAGACCCTCAGCTTCAGAGTGGGTGATTCATAGGAAAAGACCCAGAAAGTTCTAAATCCTACTTTTACTTCTGCCCTTTCCCCTACCAGCCCCTGGAGGATGAGAGTAATGATTGTCTTTCTCTTCTATCTTCCTTATTTTGTGTAGGTGAGTTTCATTGATGGAATCTAATTTGGAACCCATGAATCTGAGAAATGTATTTTCCAGGCTTCCAGACCTTGTGAGGCTTAGGTGTGTGGGTGTGGGTGTGATTGTGTGCATGTGTATATCTCTTTTTTTCTTTTTTTTTTTTTTTGCTAGTGGGGAGGGTATCTGAATACTAATAGACAATCTCCAGCATAGAGTAATAATAAAAATAATAAAACTAATATGTACTGAACTTCACCTTGTTCTACTCACCATCTGAGGAACTTTACGTATATTTGCATCAGAACTATATGAAGGAATCACTACTAATATCCTCATTTATTGTATACTTCCAACTTGAGAAGAGACTAGATCTCGAACGTTCTTAGCACAAAAAAGAAATACTAATTATGTGACATGATAGAAGCGTTAGTTAATGCTGTGGGTAATGCATCAACTCAAAACACTGTACAACTTAAACTTGCACAGTTTTGTGCCAATTATAGCTCAATAAAAAATCTCGAATTTTAGAACTATTGAGTAAAGTTAGCAAAGCCCTATCACTACTGAGTTGCAGGGTTGGATGGCAAATCTAGGTCTGTTTTCTTCCCATACCTGGACTGTACTTAAAATCGTATCTTTCTTCCACTGTTTGATCAACTGATGGTGCAGAGAGGTATCTATTTCTGAACAATTACATGCATTTGATGGTTATTCTCTTGCATAAAGCAGAAATTGCAATTCAGAAAGTTCATCAGTTTCCCATAGCTCCACATCTTCCCTTTTCACCTAGCCATTTTCATTCCCTCAAAACGTCATCTGTGCTTTGGTTAATAGAAATTCCTCCAGGGTTTTGGCAGAAAGTTGAGAAATTTCAAGTCTCTAGTACTGTTTCAACTTGGTAACGTCTATGTGTGTGTTGTCATAAATGTTGCATCAGTGTCATGGCTGAGAGGCCTTCATGGATCTTTTCAGTAAAATATAATATCCATTAATAGAGATATGCTTTGGATGCTGTCAAGATGGAAGGAACCTGCAATATATAGCGTCCTGATAGAGTCTTTAGAAAGTCTCATATCCTGCTTTTTTATTCAAATAATATGGACACTATAAGCATGGACCATAGAAAGAAGGTGTGTGAATATGGGGGAGCTAGATATTAGTACTGGATCTGAGGCTGCCTACCTGGCTAAACTTTCTGGGCTTGGTTCTTCAAAGTCAAGTGTGAAACCATCCTTTCATACTTGAGATTGTCGTTAAAGGATAAATAGGATAAAATAATCATAAGAGAAGAATTACATACATTCACAAAAGCTCCGTGAATTATAAATTTTCCACATATGTTATCTCATTTGATCTTTATAACCAACCTAAAAAGTAGATACAGTACATATTATATCCTCTACAAATGAAGAGTCCGCAGTTCACGTTTCAGAGTGACATCATGTGTTCAGTTAATGCTGATCTAAATTTATCTCCCATGAAGTTGGCATTGGGCTGGGATGAAGCCTGTTGTAACCCCTGCTTTCAAGTCTTCAGCTCGGGGACACAGACCTGATCACAAGGTGTGTGAAGTACCAGTTAAATAAAGAATATGGTGGCAAAGCTAGATATGCAGAGTGTCCCAAAGAGCTGCGTCGATGTCGAGGGCTGAACGCGTTTGGGAAAAGGAGAGGGCCACACAGGGAAGCATTGTTCAGAAAGTTCTCTTGGGGCTATGGGCCATGGAGAGGAAGGCAGCACTTGAGATATTGGCCAGAAAAATGTCACAGATGGTCTCAAAGCAGGAGCAAAGGGTGCAGAAGAACTTTAGCTAAACGTCTTCTATATTCCAGAAATCGTGCTAGTCCTCAGGCATTTTTTTTTTCCCATTTAGTCCCCATCAGAGCCCTGTGCATTAGGTACAATTGTCCCTTAAAAACAGCAACAACCAGGAAATCAAGGCTATACAATTGAAGTTACTATTCTGAACACACACAGTTTTTACATGGCCAGGGCAAGACTGGAAAGCAGTCTAGCTGACTTAAAATTCCAAACTTGGGACATTCCACTGCACTGAACTAGCTAAGCCGTGACTATGCTTTGCCACTGAGGTCACCCACCCAGGCATTTGGCAAATGGTTCTGAAGCACTTCCTGTGTTTGAAAGGAGAATCTTGCCTTTCAGAATCTTAAATGAATGAGAAGACACTGAAAGTTCATGGTAGGGTGGGGGTTTAATGCTTTTCTTGTCACATCTAAGGAACAGTTCTGCCAATGTTCGATTTGAGAATCTTTTAGGGTTTACACGGGGAATTTTCACCAAGAGCATGACCCTTTATTTCTCAAAGGCAGATAACACAACACACCCAAATCACTAGCACCTTCTGTTCCTCTACATTAAAGGCAATTTTTTTCACACTTTATAATGTGAACGTGCTTTTTCCCCTTCTCAGGTCTTGAGTCCCAAATCACAGGGCAGTGGTGGTTGAAATGACTTGGATATGAATTTAAGGTATAAAGTACCATCTGTTTCAAGCAGTTAGGATAAAGATAATGGGAGAGACAGTTTCCAAGATAGATGGTTATTGGAAAACAACATTTGGTTGAGGAATTACTACAGCAGTGCACCCAGGTCATTTCCAATCTACCCACTGTTCTTTGACAGAAGGAGAAAAAAATAGAGTCAAAACTGGGAAATGGTGTCATTTCCCTGCCCCATGGGTGTAGCTCAGGGATTGAGGTCTGTTGCGTTACATCCAGAGAAGACGCTGCCAGGCATCCATTGGCACCATTTGTAAGTGACTGTTAAATAAGACTAAGAGCTGGTCAGAAATGCAACAGGCTGCCTTCTGAGCCCCTGAGCCCCTGCCCTCTAACAGCATGAAGTCAGCTTCCACGCTGTCGGTACCGGACGTCAGGCATGGAGCATCCACATTTTACGAGACCATTTCCCAATTATCTTTGGCAGAAGATCAAATAACTGAGGGTACCCAGTGCCCAGAATGGTACTGATATGAGCCACATTCACCTTCATTTTTGCACATTCTCATTTCAGCCATTTTTACAGTTGCCTTTTGCAGAACTGTAGAGATGTAAGAAGATCTTCTTTTGTTTGTTTGTTCCTTGTGAGTTCTTCCCCTCTGGTATTAAATTATATGTGTGATTCTCTCTCTCTCCGAATTCCTCAGCATTAGTCAAGCTCTGTTTAAAACACAGAGACCCAAAGTGAAAATGGCATCGCAGATTCAAAACATCAGGCATGCAGAAGGCTTTTTTTTTTTTCCCTTTCGCCTGGGTTAGATGAAGTCTTTTTTGTTCACAGCCCAAGTGATGCCTGCACGTCTGCTCCCATCTCCTCTTGGCAATGTCTTTATGATGAAGTGTCCACTTTCTCCAAACCCTTGTGGTCCCTGCTGCTCTGCTTCCCATTAACCGTGTGTGTTTCCGCTTGTTTGTCTCCAGATGTATTCGTTAGCATTTTTCCAGTTGAATCTCATCCTGCTATTTCTTGCTCATATTGCTAACCTCTCCAGGGGCCCATATGCTTCCACAGCTCTTGTGCCAAAATCATAGAGCATCTTAATACAAACCTTCCCTCAACGTCTTCACACCAGCCAAAACCACGGGCTCAACGGACTGCCTGCCTGATTTACAACCAGCTCGGCTGCAGAGGAAGAGGACGAGCACCAGGTCTGGAGTGGAATCGTATCCATGCCATTTCCTGGTGGTGTGACCTTAAGCAAGGTGGTCCAACCCTCGAGCCTCGGTTTCCTCACCTCCCTTCTAAGAATAATGACCACTCTGCACAGTCAGTATGTGAGATTAGGGCTTTCAGCCCCTTCTATGTTCCCCTGGTTCATTGGAGCTCCTCTCTGTCTCCTGGGACAGCAGAGAAGAGCTAAGATTGTTGGCGAGAACCCAAGGAAAAGGGGACTGTGTCACACTCAGACAAGGCTGGAGCATTAGTGAAATGACAGTTTTTTTTTTTAAAGAAAATAAAAAACTGTAAGAACAATGGGGTGAAAAATTGATGGCTATGGAAAACTGGCATTTGAAGTGATGTCCCCCTCCTAATTCATTAAGTTTTCTTACTTCTTTTTGACAGGCTTCTAGTTCCCAGAACACGCTATGCATGTCAACACCTGCATGCCTAAGCAGTGCTCTCTTCCTGTAGAATACCCATCCTTTCCCACATCTTTGTCCACCTGACACACTTCTTTTCAGCCTTCAGGAGTCAGGCCAAACATCACCTCCTTCAGGAACCTGCCATAATCTCCCCAGGCTGAATTCAGCTCTTAAAGCTTCTGTGGTTCCACGTCAACCTCTCAAATCTCTCACAGCACACGCCACATGACTGTGATTTGGGGTTAGGCATCCATCCCTGGACCCGTCTGTGCGCCTCCAAAAGGGAAGTATTCACTGTATGCCCGGAGCCCAGAGTTGTGTTGGAGACACTGAACAAATGCACGATGAACGCGTGTGTGAATGAATGCAGTAATGACAGAAACAGCTCATCGTGTTTTAACTTCGCCCAATAGCAAGTACAGAATGATGATTTTGAGACTTGTTCCTGGAAGTAGGGGAGGAACAAGCTCCACTGACATGTCCCGGACGAGAGCTGTCCACCCTGATCGGTCATCAGAAATGCCACTTGCTGTGTCCTCTCCCCACTGCCAGGGACACAGGAAAGCACACTGGTTTTCATCTGAAGGATTAGTATGAAAAGATCAGAAACTGAGGAAGCCAAGCGGCAAGGCAAGACCCGCTGGCTGCAGCCAAGTGCAAAGGGAACCCAGTCAATTCTTACGGGGAGAAGCTCAGAACAGCCCCAGGGCTCGAGGGGGCACTGGCTGAGCCTTTCTGGGTTTGGATGTACAGCATTATCCACTCATCCTTGGGAATCTTCCTAATTTCTGACCCTTGGCTTGGAGTGATCTTTCTCAGACCCACTCAGAGTTAAGAGAGGACATCTTTTATCATCCTTCATAAAGTAAATCCCCATTTCTCTACTCACTCTCTATCACAGCATCAAAATGTACTTTCTTCCTCTCATGCAGAATTTTATGAACTTATCTTGTTGACTTATTTGGTTACTTGCGCATGTCTTTTCCTGCCACCCCAACTCCCTTATCCCAAGACCCTGGATCCCAGGAAGGCAGAAATCTTTTTGGACATACCAAGTTCTTAATAAGCAAGCACTTGAGGACTGAATGATTCGTTTCTGACACTGTAGCATTTCCCTCCTTCTTTTGATTATTAATTTAATAATTATTAAGAACTGACTGTGTGCCAGGCATGGATATAGTAGTGGGAAGAGTGTGTGGTTAACTTGAGAGAAATTAACTTGGAGAGATGACAGTGGGAGGAGACTGTATTTGATCAAACAGCGGTCTCTGAGATTGCAAGGTAGGGCAGTAGCTTAAAGTAATGTATCAGAAGTATATGTTTTCTAGAAGTTCTTATTTTTCTAGAGATGGGGTTACAAGAAGGTAAGGGCAAAGCTGACGTGTGCTGACATTTCTGCCCAGTATGACCCCTGGCTTGCAGGTGAGAGGTTGGCTGCAGAATCCCATTGTCTCCATTTTTCCAGGCTTCCTCCTAATCCCTGGGCACATATTTAACCTGAGCTGAAGCTGAGCTCATGAAGAAGATCAGAATCTCAAGCTCTGGATTCCCGTCATCCTTAAGCCTACAGATCTGAGATTATTAGGTAACGAGGAGCTAATAGTCATTTACAGCTGACATTCTTTTTGATCTTTTGAATTACATAAATCCAGCATGTAGCCAAGCATAAAATGGAAACTCGGTCACTAATTATTATTCTTATATATGCTTTCCAAAAGTCCCACTGGAGTTTGGGGAAAATATGAAGGATATTCTGAAGTCAGTGGCTTGAGTAAGAGTATTCTGTCTTGGAAGGGAATCTTGAAGCAGGAGGCCACAAATAGTAAGGAAGAATACAATATTACTTGAATGTGAGTAATATTCCACCGTCAGAAGCTACTAAAACACCTGAGAGATGGAATGCGGAGGGCTGACCATCAGGCACTATCTAAATCAGGTCAGAGCAGTGAATCGGAGGCTCCCATCCTGGAAGACTCCATCAGTGACAAGCATTATGAATTCCATACCAAATTTAGGACCTGCATTTTAAGAATTTCATTTTATTTTTCTATCTATCTATAGTTGCCCACACATACACACACATGTACACACACTTTAAAATTTTCTTAAGAGAAAATTAAACATGCTTTAAAGAGACTCTTTTTTAAAAGACAATGCAGCCAAAATTATTTACAACCTTTGTGGTGTTCAGAGTCCAGTACCAGATAAAGACCAGTCCACTTGGCGATGGAATTTTAATGCCAACTGATTTTATTTGTGTCTTCCAACTTCTCCCTTTCCTTGCCGTTCCCCAAAGACAAGTATGTCACCTGGTGCTACTGGGGGGAGATCAGTACAAGGAGAGACGTGCAGAAGCAGAGAAACACTGCCACTCAGATGCTGTCACTCTAGTGCCATTCAAAGGCTGTCATTCTCATAGCGGCCAAAACAGAAGATGATCCCCAGGTTTGGGCTACTGCGTATCCACTTGAGGGACCAGGGAGACTCACCCTCTGTGGCATGGAGAGTGATGGGTGATGGTAAGAGCTGGTCCCCAGCCAGGTTCTCCCTACGTTTCTAGCTGATAGTTCTTCCTTGCTGTACTGGGTCGTCTGTGCTCTCTGACTCCTTCAGTCTTGCCCCCAGTATTTAATTCCTAATCCAGAATGTGAAGGGGGCTGAGAACCAGAGATGGAGAAAAGAACCCTATGGAGAGCATAAGGGGAAAGAGAAATGGCTGCACTTTCCTAGGTATGCGATGTCAACCTAGATTTCTTGCCCCGACTCCAGGTGTACTGAAACAGAACCTTCCAGGGTGGGGCCCAGAATTCTGTATTAAAAGCAAAACCCTTTGCAGGTGATTCTGATGACCCAGTGCTCTTTGGGGAAACACTGCTCTAATAGATGAATGCACAGTGGGCAGCAGGGAAACCGAGAAGAGGAGCTTTCTCTGCCTCCTGCTTCCTCGAAGGTCCTCCTTCAGCACCTCTCACTCTGACTTTATAGGCTTCATACCTTCTAAGCTTAGGGAAGTTGTTTTACTTTGATTTGTTATTTCCGTCAGCTGTCAATAACAGAAGGATGGTCCCTTTTTGTCTGTGTAATATTAGGGAAAAAATTACAATGTGTATTGCACATCTGTAGAGAAGTCTCCAACTTTTATGTGCTGTGGATTTCAGCTCATGTTTTGAGCTTAATAGCAATGTGCTTGAACACCTGGTCTGTGATATGTTTTGGAATGCATTCAGGAGCCTGTTACCTCCTATGCATAATTTAAAAATATAGGCACCATGTGTCATTTAATGGAGGAGAAAGCACCAACTGCAAACTGACCTTGCTTGCTCTTTGATTCAGGTGCGCTGCTAAGTTAATTGTCGCAAAGAACAAAATAACATTTTATGAGAGACCATTCCCCGAGATTAACCCCTGAGTCCCGATCTCATCCCCTGCTTACTGACTCGGCCAAGACCTTTATGATGAATATATTGGGGTAAAACTGGCAAAGTTTTTTCTTTCTGAAGCCCTGTTTGACTCTCAAATTGGAAGTTTCAAAAGAAAGAAATTGATTGTGTTACTCCTTTTTTTTTTCCCCACCAAGAAGCATTATATATAGAAAGAGCCAGAACTTCACTTGGAATTCTGAATACCCTAGTGTGCATTTGTTTGCACTTTATTTGGAGAGAATCCATGATCTACAAGGAGCCTTGTTTTTCTGTCTATAAAGTAGGCACAGCTGCATTCATATACTCCTAAGAAACTTGCAGAGAATTAATAGGAAAAGGGAAAATGATATCAAACCTGCTGATTCCAACAGCCTTATACTGTCCCTACCGGTATAACTTGCCCCAGCCCAAATTTAGGATGTGTGAGTCTGGCCATATGGGCATCAATTCGTTTCTTGTAAGACACTCTGCCTACAATTCAAGTTACTGTAAGTCTTTTGAAGGGGCAAAGTTTATGTTCAACTTCTTGTTTTCCCTCTGCATAGCGCAGAGCCACTATCTGCTAAAAAGTATGTAGCATTCATTTAATTAATGAATATTAATGATATTATTTGCTTCGTTATGGTCTTGTGGCTCAAAGACCTTAACTTTATTAATTTTTCTATCAAAATATAGTCAGTTTACAACCTTATGTTAATTTCTGTCATGTAGCATATTGGTTCAGTTTGCATGTATATTTCTTTTCATGTTCTTTTTCATTATAGGCTACTTATTACTAGCTATTAAATATAGTTCCCTGTGCTATAGAGTAGGACCCTGTTGTTTATCTATTTTATATATAGTGGTTAGTATCTGCAAATCCTGAACTCCTAATTTATCCCTCCCCTCCATTCCCTCCCCCCTGGTAACCATAAGTCTGTTTTCTATGTCTGTGAGTCTATTTTTATTTGTAAATAAGTTCATTTGTATCATTTTTTAGATTCCACAAATAAGTAATATCATATAGTAGTTTTCTTTTTCTTTCTGGCTTATTTCACTTAGTATGACAATCTTTAGATCCATCCGTGTTGCTGCAAATGGCATTATATTATTATTTTTTATGGCTAAGTAGCATTCCATTGTGTATGTGTGTGTGTGTGTGTATATGTATGTATGTGTATATATATGTGTATATATGTGTATGTATGTGTATATATATATATCTCACAACTTCTGTATCCAGTCATCTGTCAGTGGACATTTAGGTCATTTCCATGTCTTAGCTATTGTAAATAGTGCTGTTATGAACACTGGGGTGCATGTATCTCTTCCAATTAGAGTTTCCTCTGGATATATGACTGGGAATGGGATTACTGGATCATAGGGTAATTCTATTTTTAATTTTTTAAGGAATCTCCATACTGTTTTCCATAATGGCTGCACCAAACTACATTCTGACCGGTGTGAGGTGATACCTCATTGTAGTTTTGATTTGCACTTCTCTAGTAATTAGCAACATTGAGCATTTTTTCATGTACCTATCGGCCATTTGTACAAAAGACCTTAACCTTAAAAGGTACCACTCTGTAGTTTACAAACTCTACCTTTATACAGCACCCCAACACTCCAGGAGCTCTCATATGGAAGGAGATATGCCAATACTATTTATTGACTATTTATCAGCTGTTGTACCCAAGGGACAAGTACTAAAAGCCTCCAATTTTACATATGGGGAGATTTTGTCATAATAGTAGCAGTGATTCACCCAGGGTAAGACTACAAACTCGGGAACACAAATTCCAGAGTACCACTCCTATTCACTACCCTCTCTGAATTGTAGGTACTCGCCTCTCTGATACTCCCCAAGCCCCAAATAAATAGTACACTTCTGAGTTCATTAGTTTTATATATTGAGTTTTTACAGAATATTTCAAATGAACAGTGTTTAGTGGTATACCACTGATGTCCGTAACAGAGACAAATAACCCAGGCTTTGCTCATAAAATGTCTTTTCTAGAGCCTTTCTTGGCTTCATGTAACAACGTATCATAAAACTAATATTTTCATTCAAAATGATATCATTTGGAGTAAAATGCCAACACCTGGGCATAGAATAAGTTTTGTTCATCATTTAGTGTAAATTAAGCACTATCTGAGCCCCTGGGCTTGGACTGAGATCCCTTTGCTTTACTCTCCTTGTTGCTGAATATATTGATGCTCTAAGTTAACCAAGTGACATATGATGATACTATTATGTTTATGGAACATAAGATACCGTAGGTAGCAGACGCACCATTGTTTTATGTGTCATTAAGACAAAAAAATACTACAACTAACTACATGATGATATGCAGCAAATGCAAAACCAATTTAATTTCAGACATGTTAAAATGTGAAAAATATGCATCTTAGCCTTAATTAAATATAATTACCATCAATTCTCTTGTGAAATTACTGGTCTTAAGCTTTTATCTTACTGAAAGAAGAAATAATTTACTCTCTGTAAGTACAGTCTTGGTTAAGAAAATGAACTCTAGATGTGGACTTAATAGGTTAGAATTCTGACTTCACCTCACACAAGCTGTATTATATTAGACAGCTTACTTTCTGTTATTTAGTTTCATCATTTATAAATAGCAATGAATAATATTATCTACTTCATGGCTTTGTGAAGATGACAAAGGGTAATTCACATAAAATTGCTCAGCACATAATACGAAGGTTGCTTAGTGCAGAACAGATGTTAGTATTTATATTTTATAATCAGATTCAAAAATATTAAAGAAGGTTATGAGTATTTTGTTCAAGTGTAGAAAATGACCACAAATACTTTGAAGTTTCTCCCATCAAAAGGAATTCTTTATTTTTCCACCTCGTAAATGTGAGCTTAGCCATAAGAATTTCTTCGGTCAATGGGAAACTAACAAACATAATGCAAGCAGAAGCTTGAAAAGTGTTATTTTCCTCCATCCCGGCAATGAATTTCCTCCATCCTAGATAATGAAAGACATGGAGGCATCTCCCCAGCTGACATCAGGCCAACAATCAGAAACATGAGAGAAACACCATCCCCATATTAACAGCTTGCCAAATGCCAGGAATGAGTGTGGGGCCATCCAAGACCAGCTAGCCCTCAGCTGATCCACCATCTGACTGCAACTGGTTAAATAAGCCCAGGAAAGTATAGCAGGAGGCCTGCCCAGCTGAGCCCAACCCAAGATGCTGATCCACATAATTGTCAACTATTAACAAACAGTTGTTTTAAGCCACTAAGTATCAAGGTAGATTGTTATGCAGCAAATCTAACTGATACAACTGTGGAGACACAGTATTTCCTTGTGACTGTTTTTTTTTCCTTTTCTTTTGATGTGTCTTTATTGGTCTTACATTTATTTTTAAATAAAGTTCAACATGTGTGAAATCCAACTTTAATGAAATCTATTCAACTTGTCAGCAAGATTTGAGAACCTTTCAAGCTTCCTACCTATATTTTTGTGCTAGAAATACATTTTAATTTCTTCTGAGTTTTCACTTTAAACTTTGATGCATTTTCAATAGTAGAGAGACATTTCAAGTAGAGGTGTACAGGGGCTTCTCTACATCTCTGTTTTGGAAAGTTTAAATAAATAAATAAAATAGAGCATGTAGGGAACATAATGTGTTGACACCTCACAACTTAAATAGGTCTTTGGGAGCCTGTTTGATTGAATGTTCTCTAAAGTAATAATAGGCTTTTTAAAGTCACAATTAAAAATAAATCCACGGAAAAAACTTGACATGCAGAAACATCGCAAAGTCCCCAAGTGTCAAAAAGCAGCAGAATGAACGTGCTATAAACACAGACCCTAGAAGTGTGTTCAGAGTACTAACCATGAGCTCTCAGAAGATGCTGCCCTTCTGGCTCCAACTTCAATAGTCAATCCTTCATTGCCCTTGAGAAGTCAAATCAGTGTTTTCCTGAAGGTCCCGGATGTCCATGGAGGACTGAAGAATTCTATTTTCCACTCTTAGGCAAGTCAGCCTCAGTTAGGCTACAAAATGATGCTTTCTAATAACAATTTTTTTTAAAGAATATTAAAACCCATTGGACAAGGCTGAACAACAGAGGCAGCAGTAGTGTCTGAGTCACTGTATGTTTGGTATCGAAACAAAAAAATCCCACGAGATTCATTGTAGAAAACATATGTCAGCGTTTGTGGCTCTGCATTAATGCAGAAGCCTATTCCCTGAAATTAGGGACAGCTTCAAAAGCATCTGCCTTGGTGTAAATTTTATTTCCTACAGAATTTACCACAATGTTGATTTTATTTGAAAATGTAAAGCACAGTTATATGGAATTACTCCTATTAATGTAGAATTATAAGTCTCAAATTATTATTATTATTATTATTTATTATTATTATTATTATTATTATTATTAATAGTAGTAGCAGTAGTATCAGCAGCCTACAGAATTACTGTTTATAGAGAATTGTTTTCTCCAGTAGAGACTTACTTCCTAGAGGATCAAAGCTGTGCCTAATACACTTTCAATCCCCTCCCCTCCCCTTCCAGGGTCTTTCAGTACCATCCTTGGCCTTCCACAGATGCGGAGTAAAGCACTTTCTAGCAGGTAAGTCAGCTAATGTTTTCATACACTTTTTCTAGCATACATATCTTGCCTCTTTTTCCATCTTCATGACCAGCAGAGCGCTGAACATAAAGAACATGCTTAATAAAAATGGACCAGCTTTGAGGCCAACACGTTCTCTGAGGATGATAATGCCAACTAGGAAATGACGTTTTTTAATCTGCATATTCTAAATTTTCACATATGTATTGAATCAAATAGAAGACTGTCTTCTGGTACCAGACAACTTGATTGGAAATTATTAACACTCCTTCAATGAAAAACTAATTTGGAGGACTCTGGAAAAACTGGAGAGACAGAGATTAGAAATTGTCTCACAGTTCTTGCCTCTCACATCGCCAAATGGAAATTAGCATAGAGTTTTCAGACTCATGCTTCATAATCATTTAATAATTAAGGAAAGGGCAGATCTGAAATCCGTGGGATTCTGCCAAGAACCCTCTGTGCTGGTCTATGGGCTATCTCACTATTTGTTTTGTTTTTTGTTTTTAAATTTATTAACACTCATGTTAATGTTCTTCACTAAAAAAAGCAGGTCAATGAAAAGACAGTTTCCATCATACTTATGCATGTTTTTGTAACATGTCATTAAATATTTACATACCCATCTCTTCTACCCATGACTGAGTTATTCTATAATGTATACTTCTACCTTTTGTCTGGTGACTCACATAGCATCAGTTGCATAATGTTTCATTTATCTATTGCTGGATAACAAAATACCCCAAAACTTAGTAGCTTAGCATAACAGTGGTTTCTTTTTTCTCCCAATGCTGTGAGTTTATGGGCAGTCCTCTGCACTCAGTTGGCAGCTGAGCTGGTGCTGGAAAGTCCAAGATGGCCTCATTCATATGTTCATCAGGCAGTGTTGGCTGTTGGCTGGGCAGCTCAGTTCTCCTCCACATGGTCTCTCTTCTTCTATTAGTCTAGACCAGCTTCCCTAGTGTATGGTGATTGGATTCCAAGAGAATGAATCTCAAGCTGCCAGGCTTCTTAAAGGCTGGGACTGTGACTGGCACCATGTCACATCTGCTGCATTCTATTAGTCAGAGAAAGTCACATAGCCAGCCCAGATTCAAGTGGAAGTGAAATTGCAGAGTTAGTTGGTTCGTTGTTAACAAATATTTGTTGAATAATGAGTAAATGAATAATGGGAAAACCCAGTCCAGATGATGGCCAGACCTGAGAAGGATCAAGTATTGCAAAAAGAACATAAGAATTGCCTTTTCTTCCTCTTTCCCTCTCTCTCTCTCTCTCTCTCTCTCTCTCTCTCCCCTCCCCGTTTTCATTCATTCAGAAATTTTAAATAATCAGCATTTTTGAAAGAGAACGAAGTGACTGGCATGCCAGATAGAGGGAACACCCTATGCAAAGAGCTAAAGCAATGAAATTATGTGATGGGTTTGAGGAACAGCAAGCAATTCAGTGTGGCAGATAGTATGGGATGTCTGTAGAGGAGTAGTGAGGAATGAAGCTGAAAATGCTTAAGGAGGAGCTTGTATGTCATAGAAGGAGATGAGCTCTTTAGGAGCTCCAAAGGACATTTGTTCTTTAAGCCGCGTAGAGGTGAAGGATTGAAGTAGGAGGATGTCATGAACATCACGATGAGTGTTTTTCCGTATAGGTCTAAAATGGACCACATGGACTCTAGGGAGGACAGAAGTCACGGCTGTCTTGTTCTTTGCTAGGTCCTGTATTCTTAAAACTCTGCCTAAGGTAACCTACCATGTGCCCAATTAATTTATGATGATTAAATGCTTGATTGTTGAGTGAATGAGGTCCTCATGTACCAGACTGTTCCAAAAACTAAACGTAAGGGAGCTCGTGCAGGGAGCCTCTGGTCTTTGTTAGAAGCTTTTGATGATCAACTCTATGTCCAGGCTTTGAAAGCCACGATGGAAAAAAAGTAGATCAGCATGAGACCTTGTCCGACTAATTACTTCACTATTCGGAGAGATCACATCACCTTATTAACTTTGGACCAAAAGACACATTCTGAAGACATATGTTTCCTATGTATTTATTTATATAATTAAATGTAAGTTTCCTTTATAAGTTATTTTAACTGTGTCATAAATATTTAACTGTTGGCATTTTACTTGTTTTCCTTATTTCAGAATTTTGCTACTTGGAATAAAGACTCTTATTATGTCCTTTGCTTACATCATGTTATGATTGGTATGATGGGAGTTATACTAAAGCTTACCTCCTCCCATTAAAATTTTCCTATTTACAAAGCACTTTTTGTGCACATCATTTTGTTATAATATTGATCCCCACAGAAACTATATGAGATGGGCTCTTGGGTATTAGAATTCCCTTTACAAATCTCCCCCATTCAAAAAAAGTGCAGTTTTGATCATTTAAGAGACTCCTAGTAAAGAACCTATTCATTTATTCTAATTTCAGAGAAATTACTCCCAATGAACAATGTAACAATCCAAATAAAAGATGGTGTTAATGAAGTTTGGAAGAGCCTTGAACTACTGCTTCCTGTACCTGACACATGGGTTCTCTGCTCCATGACCCTTGGTTGCCTTTCATATTTCTTGGCAATTTAATGCTTCAAGCTGAACACTTGCTGGGTGACCAGGACCAAGAAGGGCGAGAAGGACGTATTTTCCTTTAAGATTACTTAACCATCAGGGCCAAAGGCCAAGTCCAAGTTTGTATCATTCTGTGACATATGGGCATGCCCAGCACTATGCTTCACCATACGGGGGTGAAGAGACGTGAAGCTGTACCTCTGGGTGTACCTTCAGAATCCTAGACAGCCTTTGAAGTCAAGTTGGAGAGCAGACTTTGGATTGTTAAAGGCATAGCATGCGTGTTTAAGACCCATTATTCCAAAGGCTGAAAACAAATCCTGCTGGGTATTAGAGAAAATATAAATTTAACTCAAATTTCTTTATGGATTGCCACTTACCTAGATCAATAGAATGATTACACTTAGGGACAGGTAGTGAGGAAGACAAAACAATGATTTAAAAAAATCTTCTCAAAAAGGAGTTCTTTGTAAATGAGAAATGAGGAGATAACTTCCTGAGTTTTATCAAGGATGTGGGGCAAAAAAAAAAAAAATGCTCAAGTGGACCCTTCCTATTATCATTCCTGTCTTCTTTCCTCCTTCTTGCCCTCCCCTGGTGTTTGTTTTAACGTCTCGCACATCCTTATTTATTCTTTTTTATTTTAATCCAATGGATGTGCCCAGGACGCTTTTTAATGCAATGTATTCAGACACAAATTCATTCTGGAGATACTGCTGTGTAACATTGGAAGGCTTTAATCCTGGTATTAACTTGTCTCCCCTCTGCCTTTTCAGTACCTGGAATTTTGTTGTGGATAAATTCATGCTCACATTTCTAAAGGTGTTACTTGGTGGGCTGATCTGGTTCCTTGTAGTTGTTAAGGGATAAGCTGGGGTATTCAGTGTGGCAGTTTTAATGTCACAGTACAGACCATCTAGATGTACCTGCCACTGCTCTCCCTGCCACCCCCAACACACACATATGTGCTCCTCTGCAAACTGGGAAGTACTCTTCCTGACTCCTCATTCACAGGCCGTGTTATACAGTATCAGCGTGCATTGCTTTGTCCCACCCCTCTGGTTTCCCCCAGGAAAGATTTTTCCCATGTACTCCTAGATTCTTGCCCTATTCCCTGACTCACTGCTTTCCAGGAGAAAAGGAGAGCATTCTGATGAATAATTCTGGGATCAGGACCTATAGATTAGGAACATAGATGCTCCCCCTTTTCTTTGTGAGGTATGTCTGCATGCAGAGAGCTTAAGCTTTGGTCTGCCTTTGGCTACATTGGTATGCTGACCTTCAGGTGAGCCCTCTGGTTTCCTAGCAGTGCTTGTAAAGAGGTGGGCAATTAAAATTCAGCGATGTAGTATTAACAAGTCAACAGGATTAAATCCATATTCTCCAACCAGCTTTTGAGATCAAGAGATGTGATATGCTCATCTTCCTGATTAATTTCTCTTCAATGAGATCAGAACTGGGACACAGAGACAAGGGTGCAGTTGATTTTTCCCCTTCAACCCCAACAACTATGACCGAAGTTTTCCAATATGATTTGTTGTTAGACTCTTCCGAATGGCCTCCTACGAGATGAGATCCTCTTTTGCAA
The DNA here is from genome assembly GCF_036321535.1 of Camelus dromedarius. Classification (NCBI taxonomy): domain Eukaryota; kingdom Metazoa; phylum Chordata; class Mammalia; order Artiodactyla; family Camelidae; genus Camelus; species Camelus dromedarius. The sequence goes on from NC_087450.1 coordinate 48,960,776, forward strand.
GAACCTCTTTTGCTTCGGTTAGTAAGCTTGTATTAATTCCCTCCATAGAACTAGAAAGAAAAGTGCTTTGTATGTATGATGGTAAACAGCATAACCATAACTGCTGACAGTCATGAACAAGACTCTGAAAGTCCAGAGGTATGTGATTCATTTGGAATTTCCCTGCTAGAGACTTTTTTTTTTTTAATGAAGAGGAGGTAGCAGAATAAAGGGTAATGATTTTCATTTTTTTTTCTTTTGTTAAGAGAATCCCTTTCTTTGAAGACTTAGTTTAGGTCTAATATGTAGAACAGATAAAAATGATGCTGCCAGAGATACATTGGGGGAAAAGTCCACATTTGGGTACTTCCTCTTCTTCCACTATGCCGTCTCCAAGACACTCAGAACAGATGGCCAGGACTCATTTTTAAGACAGCGGGAAAAAGATGACTGCACTGGAAGCAAAGCACATGGGCATTTATGTCCATAAACACCTCAATGAACAAAGAACTTTTGAACTGGTATGTTCATTTTCTCAGCTCCTGTTGGAGACAACTAGTCTTTTAAATGCCTTCTGGCTTGTAGAATCAAAAATAACATTTGAAAAGTAGAAGGTGACCCAATTTTTAAGTTCCTGTGGGTATCACATTTCAACATTCCATTCTTTAATTTTCTACAGTGTCTAGAATAGTACACCTGGCACAGAGCTGATCATCAATGAATGTTTGATGACTGAATGAGTGAATGAATGAACAGACAAAGTTGATAGCCATTCTTAGAAGCAGCAGAATGCAAGAACTAGGTGTGCAATATGTAATAAAGAATCTCATTCAGAAAGTTCCTCCATTGATTTTTCAAAGATCAGAAATCTATAGACCGAAAACTACCTTCTGCATCTTCAAAGGTAAATTTTCACAAAGAGAAACCCCTGTCTGTTGAAATATGCCTCTCTCCTGCTGAAAACACCTGTTCTCATAAATTTGGCTTCTTTCTCCTACCAAAGCATTGTGAAGAGACTATCCACAGGCTTTCCTGAGCAAAAATACACGGAAATAACATTGTTTTATTTAGGTAGCAAGACTGCTTGTTGATGAGAAAAGTTCTTTTTCATGTGTATCTAAGTTTCTGACTTTAGCCACCTTTTTTTTTTCTTTTTCTCTAGAAGATAAATACTAGGACCTTTTTAAAAATAAATAGTGTCTCCCACCCGCGCATATCACCTTGCCACCTCCAAGCAGTAACTGTTGACTATTACAGGAAGACCCTCTATGAATAAGGGATTTGTTTAGGATCATTCTTTTGTATCTGTGACACCTGTAATGTGTGCTGAATTCCAGAGCTCTGCAGCAAAGTCACGTGGGCATTGTGTGATAGTTTTAACGTTTGAGTGAAACAGCAGTGTTTGTTGGACATGGCCCAAGCCACTGCCTCAAACGAGTCTGCAGTTTCAGTGTTAGATTGAGCGACTTTCCTCTAGATGATGTCATGTTCTTATGACTGGGCTTTAGCAGGTTGCTATGGTAACAAGAAAACATGGTGTGAAAATCATTCTGGAACAGGAAATGGGGTAACAGTGCCCAGTCTGATTCCAAGGTCTGAGAAGTTGTGCAGTATCCTCAGTGCACACAGCCTATAAATGACTAATTTTAGTTATTTACAAATGAAATAAAATTTTTGTTCTTTTAACATATGAATATTTTAAAATGTCTATGGAGTTGTTAATAAATGACTATGGTTATTTGGATCTAACTACTTAATTAATTTGGTTTAGAGGCACTGCACTAATGATGATGGCAGACGGTGTTCAATTTCTAAAGAAGACTTTCAGGATCCAAAATGACAGCTTAAAAATCTACGGTTTATTAGAGGAAAAGGATATGCTTTAGAAACAGCATTAAAATAAGGATATGTTGCATTGCAGTTAAAGGCTGCCCCAAAGCAAAGGTTCTTAGAGGCCTGGCCTGAGTTCCAGATTCTTCCCTCCTCCGGGACATACTGGATACAATTCATCTCTTGGATCAGGAACTGCTAATTGTGTGTATTGAGCACCTTAGAACCAGGGACCCAGGAATCTTGGCAAGGGCCTCTTAAACCATTAAGCTTGCTGTTATCAGTAAACCATGCTATCAAGTTGATACAAACACCTACTCACTCATTGTTGCAAAGTGGCACCATTCATCATTAGGTTTGACACTTTGGCCTCTTTGTGAAAAAGGATAATGGCAAAAAAAAAAAAACAAAAAAAAACCCAGAAAAATGAAAATTTTTAAAAAGAGAAAGAAAAATCAAAAGCATGTAAGCCATTAGGTCTAAGACTGAATCATACGTGTAAGGCAGAGAAAACAGGACAAAATATTTTCAGGACCGTGCACTAGTCTACCAAATATGTGTTATAAATTATTTTGGGCTCCTGTGCTCCTCTTTGGTCCTCACCTCTTTTACTCAAGCTTTGAATAGCTTTGCAGTCTCACCTCCTGATGTGATTTAAACCATAGTCTACGTGCTTACGACTCAAATCTCCATCTTCAACTCAATGGCCTCCTGGGATCCAGCTTAAGCCATCCAAACTCAGGCTCTCCCTTTACGATGTAGCCCAGGCTTCACAAGCTCAGCATGTCTGCAACACGCTTAGTATTCTCACGCCCTCCAAACTTTACCCTCAAACCTGCCTTTCTAGCCCAATTTCCTGTTTCAGTTAATGGAACCGACACCTTTGATGTTATACCACCTCAAAATCTGGCGGTTTTGACCATCCCCTAAATGTCTGTATCCTTTTAGGATTTCTTACGGCTACCCCAGAGCCATCGCTGCATTGTAGGATTTCCCGCATCATAAATGGTCACGGTTGTCTCCCAAATGCTATATCTCCGTCTAGTGTTTTTAGCCTCCACTTCTCCCTTCCTGTTTTTAGAGATCACAGTCATCACTGTGTACAGCTAAGACTGTGTCATTTCCTTCAGGTAAAATGGACTAATGGTTCCCTAATGTCAGCGTAAGGGAGTTCTTGTTTCCAGTCGAAGCGCTCAGGGCTCTGGGCGACCTGGTCCTGCTCTCTCCGGCCACACTGCTCTTCCCACTGGGCGGAACGAAACTGGCCTGATCGCGTTATTTGCTGTGCCCAGGCAGTTCCCTCTTCTTGGGGTGGCTTCTCCACCTTTCCTGCCTGGTTATTGAGTTCAAATTCAGGCTTTACCTCTTCCAGGAGTTATAGCAGGGACTAAGCCTAAATGGCTCTTTTTATGAACCGGTGAGCTGACATTCCCCAGGTAACCTCCATGACTGTCATTCACAATCATGGGATAGGAGGGTTGCTGAAAAGACTCAACAGGGAAAAACTTGATGCTTAGATGTCTAGAAATTATAGAGAGTGTGTGTCACAGCCAGTGTCTACTATTGAATCCATAAGAGGGAGAGGCTGCAGGTGAAACCCAAAGGGAAAAAAATCATGCAGGACATGGTGCAAATCCTGAACAAGCAATAAGTAGTGCTTCAGAAGCTGCTGAGAAAATGCAACCCTGAGGAGACTGGAAAAGGACGCAAACCCAGTGTGTCTCCTGCAGCATGGGGCCTGAAAGGATCACGCTGCTGTTTGGCACCCCGGTGGCGTCAGATTTGGCAATCTGGCAGGAAAGCAGAAGGCTCCAGGTCAGTGAAGAGGAAATCCCTTCACTGGTTTGTAAACAGCGAGCATCAACAGGAAAGTGGGATCAGAGCAAATAAAAGAAACATTGGGAGCACAGGAGACATGACCTGGGGACTCCCAGAAACACCTGAGACGTCAGTGGGGAGCTTTTACATCAGAAGTTTAGGGAGATTAATTTATTACTATGACCACGTTTATATCTCAGACTGCTGCTGCTGGGTACTGGTTGTCCATTTTAAAAACTCCCATTCCTAATAGAACTTACTTCTTCCTCTGTTGTGCCTTGTCCGGTCCCTGTCCTCTGTACAGGGTATGGAAGCAACACTTGAATTGCACTCTCACTTCTGTGTCTGCGCCTGGCTATGCAGTTGGCCTTCCATGTCTGCAGACTGAAAATACTCTAAAATAGCTCCACAAAGATCCAAAAAGCAAACTTGAATTTTCCACATGCAGGAAACTATTTACATAGGATTTACATGGTATTTACAACTATTTACATAGCATTTACATTGTATTAAAGATGATACATAACCTAGAGATGATTTAAAGTATACAGGCGGCTGTGCATAGGTTATCTGCAAGTACAATGACATTTTATATAAGGGGCTTGGGCATCTGAGAGTTTTGGCTTATGTCTGGGTCCTGGAACCAATCCCCTGCAGATGCTGGAGGAGGGACTGTTCTGTAAGCTCTTTGAGGTCAGGCACCACGCTAGTTCCTGTTTTTACTCACAGGGTACAGCGCCAGGAAAAGAGCAGACGTTCATTCACGTTAATTAACTAGGACTAAATGGCCTCAGAGACCATAGACAGGACTGGATGAGTGAAGTAGCATTTTCTAATTTGCAACTAAGAGGCAGCTAGCAAGCTTCCTCATATGCAAAGAAGTGATAACTATCAAAGCACTATTAATCAAAGTGTGTTCTATTTCCTACCAGGCTTTCCTCGATAGGAAAATGAGGGAGGGGATTTATGCACAGGCATAAATCAAAGTTCTTAACACTGAAGAGAGCTGTGTATTGCTAGAACCAGACAAATGACCCCCAGAATAAAAGAAAACAACATTCAAAACCTCTCTGGGCACAGAATTCTTTCCAAGAACACTCGAGTTTTCTGTGACTGTGGAAATGTTGAAACAAGATTTAATACTGAAGAAGGGAGATTTACTTACGTATTGGAGCATTGTTTGTGTCTTTTGTACCTAATTCTAGGATTACTTGGGTTTTCTTCTTGGCCATGTTATTGAACTGTCCCTGCAGTTTATGCACATCAATAATAGATCTAGGAATTGTGTTGGAAATAAAAATAAATAAAAATCGCTTTACTTCTATTGCTCATTATGAATAATAAATATTCTTCTTGTTGCTAAAACTTCACCATATTGCAGAAAGAAGCCAGGGTGTCTAGCTGTGGAGAGTCAGGCGAAACCTGCCCAGGCCTGGGGAACTAGCTGTGAGTTTCAGTTATCACTGGATACCATGAGTGTATTGTCTAGGGCTGTGAATGTAGTCCTGCCTTTGATTTTGCAGCTATAGCTTAAGAGGTTACTGGTGGGAACATCCTTTACCTGAGATAGAAATGAGAATAGTCAATAGAAATGAAGGGAGAAACCCTGGTATGGAATATATAATCTCCAACTGGGCCTTGGTTTTTGGATTCTCTCAAACTGTGGAGAATCCAAACTATTTCCATTGTGAAAGAGAAGGGAAAAGAAGAGTTTTGCACACTTCTTAAGTAGTACAGATAATTGTCAAAGAAGTATTTATTGATAGCCTCGAAACCCACTAAAATGTCTTTACATTTTTCAGTATTCTTCGGGGTACTCATGAGTTCCAGTCTAGTAAGAGTATATTCTTTTTATACTTACAGTTTGCTCTTTATATACTAAACTCATTTAATTCTTACAAAAGTACCATTAAATGGGTTTTGTTATTATCACCATTTTCCCGTGGGAAACCTGAGCCTTAAGGAGCTTAACGAGTTTCTCCACAGGCATTCATGTGGATACGGGGCCTAGCTCGATCTGGAGCTCCACATCCACTAATTAACCACTAATTATCCTGCAACACCTTCACAGAAAGAGAAGATAGCTTGCAAAAACTCGGCTAATTCAAATCATCAGGGAGGGATGATCAAATCCTTTCCAGATGAATTTGTAACTTTCGGTACTAATTTCTATTAATTCAAATTTTCTACATAGTTTTCTGTCTCTGGACTAGAGAAAGATGTATTCTTCTCTTTCAAGAATCTCCGGGTCTTGGGAGGGGAAGGACCATTTGTAAGTTTTGAGCTCTGAAAAACCATGAAAAGTGCTAGAGCAGAAATATGCATACGATGCCACGAGAGGCCCAAAACAGGAGAGATTAGCTCTGACTGAGAATATCTGCTACTATTACTTGAACTTGACACAGAGCCTAGACGGAAGAACAGACTTTGACAGGCACGATGGAAATGCTGAATCTTCTAGGCGAAAGGGTAGCAAAACCAGGGTGTGAAAACAGTGAGTGAAGACCATGTTTCAGCATAAGATGTGTTAGGTAAAGCCTTGGGAATAGGGAAAACATGAAGGGAGACGAAAGATACGGCTAAGATCTTAATAGACGTAAAAGAGTATGTTTTGATACAATTTCTTCATTCCATTCAACGTATTTACAAATTTGTTACCGTATGATTTAACTGCCATATGGAGACAGGCATTAATCAGAGGAAAGTACATCTCTATTTAAAAAGAACTTTTTTATATGTATAAAAGAGTCTAAGTGTCTAGCATATTAAAGGCAATAAATAAATATTTCTTAAATGGCTGAATAATCAAATGATTGATGGATATCTTGAATTTGTGATAAATTTCCCAAATTGCTGGTTTTTGTTTATATAGACAATATGAATTAAATTTTAATGGGCTGGAATTTAAAGTGGTCCAAAGTCTGAGTGGTTTTTTTTTCCATAATAAGTATGTTCTAATAATTACCAGAGTAGTTCATATTTGGTAATAGTTAGCATTGCTGTTGGGTAGTCCATTAAATCATCAAGTGATTGATTTTCTTTTCTTTTTCTACTTTCAAGGGGATTATTTCTACCAAATATAATTGCCCTTTAGTGAACAGTGTTAGTTTGATGTACTGTGAACTTCCTTGGGGATGATCAGCCTCTGTGAATAGTAGCATTAATCTAGTACAGAAACATTAGTGGCTTGTAAGGATTAATTCTATTTTAAGAACCTTTTAGGAACCTCAAGTGTGCAAGGCTCCCTAATAACTTGTTTTCAATTTCTCAACTGTCACATCTTTAATTTGGTTATTCACATTGTTTTTTCCACAGTTGTTGATTCAAAAAATCTGCTATACATTCTTTACATGATATTTTTAACCCTCCTTGTCTTTCTGAGGATGAAAAACGGAGGACAGAGATGCCATTGGTGTTGAAAGCTTATGCATCAAAGTAGACCTGGTCTTTCGAGGTGCTTCCTAGTGCAGCAAATAAAGGGCACAGGTTTTCTTCCCTGATTAAGTTCTGTTTCTACTGCGTTGTCAGCAGAAATTTAGTTTTAAATTCAGGTTTCCAAAACAATTATCACCTCACCTAGGCATTCCAACAAGCTAATCAGTGGTTGAACTGAGATCATCGTCAACTCATCAAGCAATTGCGTGGAGAGTACCTGCTAATTCAGTTCAAGTCAATTAATCCCTAGTGGAAAGAAGCCAGAGCAGATGGAGGTGGAGGGCGTCACTCCTCTCCAACTCACTGGTCCTGACTCATCAAGAAACCAATGAGCTTTCTTCCTGGAACTTACAGTTGACCGCACTAAGGCCATATCATTTTCCTATTTAGCATGATGGATTGTAGGATTCTCGGGGAAAATATTTACATTGTGTAATGACCACAGGCAGGAAATGTGTTTCTTTATAGAGGGCTATTCAACAGCCCACTCAGCATGCCCAGTCTGTTTCTGGACAGAGAATTAAAAATAAATAAATAAAAGGGAAGTGTGGTCGACTATTATGCTTTGGATTAATTCTAATTGATCCTGGAGAATTTAGAACCTAACTCTGGAAAGGTTAACATATGAAGTAAAGCTCCTTAAAAATAAATGACTTTTATATTGACGCTTTGATGGCTGTGACATCTCTGGGCTTTAATAGCCTTTTTATCCCAAAAGATCCCCACACTGAATGTGAGGATGGAGCAGAGCTTTAGCTCATTATCGTTTGTTGCATCTCAGATCTTGTGGATGATAGTCTTGTTTGCTAGCACACCAGAGCGACTCTAAGCCCTTAATAGAATATAGATGTCATTTGGACATAGGAAAGCTTATTTTATAACCACCTACTACTCGTCAGTGTTTTTTGGCTGGAGACCAACATAGGCTAATATTAACTTGGTAAATTAATGAACCATTTGCTCTTCTTTTATAATTATCTGTATACTCAAATAAAACTTGCATCTGGAAGGCTATAGCTTTCGAGGGAGGAGGCATCCACAATTTGACTGAGAAATTGAGGAGAACTGCCAATGTATCACAGTGGTTGAATTCAATCATTCACTTTTTCATGAATACGACTACTCAGTAATTTTGGCTAAACATATTTCATGTGGACCATGCTGTAAGGAAGCAGAAGTTTCAATGATAGAATTCCTTTGTGGAAGAAAGTTTTAAGACAATTATTCAATGAACTGTGATGATTACTTTAATGTTAAAAAGGTGGGGGAAGAGGAATCAAGGATATAAGCTCCGTCAAAATAGGCATGATGTCATCTCTCATCCAGCTCCCTGGCTAGCATAGGACCAGTCATACGTCAGAGGCTTGCCCGAAAGTTCAAGGCTAATAGCGAGGCCAAGGTCATGGGTCTGGACTTTGCTGTTCAGTGATCCTATACGTCTCATAGTGATGCAGGAGGACTGTGGATTGCTTGGGGATAATAATGCCCTTGTTCTAGCTGATAAATGCTATTGGTTGAAATAAATACCTAATGGTTAATCCAAAGTGTAAATCTTTGGAGCAGGCCTGAAGAATGGTGCAACTTTTTGTACATTGCTAAATTCTAAGTCTTACTTTTTATTGCTCTAGAAGGACATTTTAAAAGTTAACAGACATCATGCAGAATCCTCTAAGTGATTAAATTTTTTTAAAAGGCAAATCTGTTTTAAAAAACACCCATCTAATTAATATTCTACTTTGTAACTTACATAGTCCATATTCAATCGCTTAATGAGCTTTTGATTGTCACAATGTTCCTTGTATGTACTTGAAGGTGAGTTGAAAACAAAAATAGTAGAAAATGATAGTGAATATCTAAATACTGTAGAAAGCTCACCCACCATATAATCAATATTTGATATATATAATATATATACTATGTTTGCTAGATATATATTTCTGTGTAGTAGTTATTGAAAGAATATCTAGCCTGAAGTCAAATTGAAGGAAAGTGCATAACATGGGCTTTAGCAATTGTATATTTATATAACTCTCAGAACCAGGCTGAGAATAAATAGTACATTGATTATATTTACACAGTTATAAAGTAATATAGCAGAGATTTTCCTCCAAATCCCTAATGCATTAACATGTTCTCAAATAATAAACTCAGTTTTTAGCTGAGTTGCAAGCACAGTCATCTGTCAAGACAAAGAAAATCAAGAATCCTCCAATGGACCATTCATAACCTCACTGTATGTACCATTATCTAAGCATTTAGCACAGTATATTATGATTATATATTTCACTTTTTTTTATCTTATTAGACCTTTGGCCTTATCCAATCTATTTTTATGGATCCAACTCCTTACATAGGGGCTATAAATATCAACAAATATTAATTTGATAGATTATCTAGTATTAATAGCATACTTTGCAGAACTTACCTTAATCTTCTGGTTATGACTGTAAAAAACAGAATGACAGCATATTCAATTATTTTTTAAACATTTCGGGTAGACCAAAATGACAAAATTTATTTTTGTTTATCACTCCCCAGCTTTAAAATGAGCAAACTGTGAATTCCACCAAATATCTACTAGGGATTTATTTTGTAATGCCTCATTCTGGGGAAAAAAAAGATACAGTCAAAATTCATATGCTCTGTAAAAGCCATTCTGAGATGGCAGATAGTTAACTTGCTTTAAAAAAAAAAAAAGATGTCCAGACTTTGTTGTTCATCCCTACCCTATGATGAAGAACTCAGAATTACATACTTGGACAAGAACAACTTTGGGGGAAAAATGTCTCCCTGTAAGTACAACATGGTGATAGGATGCTTCCATAACTAGCCAGGAAAAGAAATCTGAGCCTCTCATTTGCATAAAATGACTGTTAGCTTTGCCATCTTGTTGTCTTATGGTCAAAGACACACAGATATCTTCAGTTCAGTAAAGCAGTATTTAATTGGTCTTGATGATTATTGAGTTTCCAAATGTTTTCTAGAATACTTACATCTCATTATTCTATTTTAAAAGTGATTTTATTATAAATTACCTCAAATCATTTTGAAAATATCCATAGTATATATTATGGCCATACAGTGCTCACATTTTTATATGACAAGATGTATAAATTTATAGTGATGTCTAGTCATGCAATTTTTTGGTATGAATGTCTAGTCATAAATTTGTGTGACTTTGGGAAACTTTCTTGTAATAGATACACAGTAAATCTTGCAACGTGAATAAGATTTAGATACACACATATTTACTCAGCATGTTAGATGAGATTCACCAGATCTTCTGTTACTCATGGAAGCATAGAATTGTCTGGATGACTTCAGCGAAGATGTAATGGAGGAAGCAGAAATTTAATAGAGAAAATGTAAACGCCTATATAAACTGGAATAAATGACCTTCAAGACTAGATGGTCCTTGACATCTTTTTTGAGGCCTTTCTCAGCCTATGATAATTAATATCGGTGCATAAGTTATGGTCAAAGGGGAATTAATCATTACAAGTAAAGTAATTTCATTCTTCTTTTTTATTATTTTTAATACTTCCTTTTATATTGGCTATCTAAGACTTTGCCATATGAATAAAGATTATTTTTGACCCTGATAGGTAAACCTATTATATACCAAACATTTCTAATGTAATTTATTGAAGATTATTTATTAAAGGAGGTGGTGTTTATAAACATGGTATACACTTAATTTCTTCTGACTTCCGCTTGAATTATCCTGCTAACTTAGTAGCCTTTATTGAACCAGAAAGAATTACTTAGCTCAGTGATTGTCTGGTCTTAATTAATTACAGACTGCATTGTTTTATCTGTAATCTTTGAACTTATGGTTAGAGAGGTAGCACCTTGCAAAGGACCTTTGGGGGCAGATCCCGAAGAATTCTTTAGACATCAGGAAGATATGGTGATGAAAACAACATCTCTCTATGTTGCTTTTGTAAAGAGCAGATATGGTCAATGCAGTATGTCTCTGTATTAGGACTTCTCATGTCATTATGTGGGAGGTCTTCAGCTACACTGACACTCCTGGTTTTTCTCTGCATCCCTTATCCCTATAAGAAGAGGAGTATGTTTTCTGCCTGATGAATTTGGGAGGAAGACTTCACCATGCTCGGCTTAGCTCATTCCTTTCTCTTCCTTTGGATCTCCCTGCTATAGGTGGCATTATGATCTGCTTTTGTCACCCTGGTAAGGGACTCCTGCAGTGCTAGGTTCTAGATTCTGGGGCCATAACTTGGCTTTAGGTAATTCCTTTAGAGTTAGGTATGGCCTGTGGGCTACGTGTGCTGTGACAGACGGAAATTCTTTGGATTGTTTAACATGAAGGGCATATAATGGTGTTTTTGAACCAATGCAACTTATGTGGTCCTGAAAAAATAATAATCTTTCCAATGAAAGACATCCCAGGCTCTAGTTGACTACTGACATAGTGCAGGTAGGAAGGATTTTTTTCCCCTTAAGTATAGAAAGGTTTTAGAATGAATTAATGTATTGTTCTCGCTCATTTCAGAGCATTCTGTGGAAAAATCTAAACTCCTCACCCATTATTCCAAGAAATACAAAACAGTATACTTGGTTTTGTGAAAGCATCCTCATAAAGATGGAAGTAAAGAGTAATTCTACCCTTGCTTGGCCATAGACATAATGTATAAGATCAACAGTTTAAGAGACTGGAAAGCTGGACAGTATTGGGGGGGATAGTTATTGTACACTCTTCATGTTTTCCTTTTATTTAATCTAAATTCTTTGCCTTGCAGGAGGCCTAAATTATTTGATTGATGACTTTGGAAGAAGTAGTTGAGCATGCTTTACTAAATAAAGCCTACCACTTTTTCTCTCTCCTCTTTCAGATTGGTCTACTTGCAGAGAAAGATTGGATTTGTATTAAGCCATGTAGGGAAGTGCTGTTCCCATTATTAGAGGCTAGAAGTTTTCTGGTTTTGCCAGTAAAGGATGAAAAAGTCTGTTTAATATAAGGGCAGTGAGCATTAACATGCTCTTTTATTGGCAGATCTAATGTTACATTGCACAACTGTTTTTTACCGTAAATGCAGCTAATATTTTCCTCCCCATTTTCTGTCTTTTATGCTGCATAACTGGTTCCAATCTCAGGGAAGAAAGAAAAGAACAATGTCTACAATCCCCTTAAAGCCCCAGCCACAGACAATGAAATAAGAAAAATAAACTTAGACAGGCAGCCATCAGTTCTAATCCTTACTATAATGCCTATCTCAACCATGATCATGAACTAGTATGGTCATAAACACTGGGCTGCCAACTATGTGATAAAAAAATTGGTCCCTTTACAATAGTTGTAAAAAAATTCCTCTGTCATTAAATTCCTTTACTAAGGTTCCACTGAGACAACTTATCCTTGATTGAAGTTAAGTTTATCTGGAAATTTCCATCTGATGTGGATCAAGGGTATTGTAAGAAGTTGTGGTATATTGTATTATTCCCTAATCTTTGCTGCCATTCTCTCACATTTGTCATTGCAGGGCCCCTCCCTGTGGAGAATGTATTCTGCCTCCCACTGATGTCAAGCTTGGCCCTGTAACTTTGGCCAATGCAAGGCCAGCAGAAGTGAAGGAGGCCACATCTGAGAAGTTTAAAGAGCCACCCCATGATTCCACCATTGTTTCTTTCCCTGTGCAGTGAGAACACATGTCCCAGGTGCAGGCAAGCTGTGATATCAGCCTGGATCCCAGCCAGTGAAGGTAAGAAATAAACCTTTATCCTCATAAGCCTCTGAGATTAGAAGCTGTTTGTTAACACGGCGTAGCCTAGCACACGGTGATTGATACAGATTCAACAGTCGTTATTCACACACACATTTCCTCGCTTTCATCATTCGTGTCTAAGTCCCCTACCACAGTTTGTAAAAAAAAAAAAAAAAAAAAAAGTTACCCTTTACCTTTTCTCCTCCTTATTTTAATTCTTCCTTTAATTTTCTGATTTTCTGCTTCTTTGTTTTCAACCCGATTTTTAAAAAGACCCCACCAGAAATCCGTTCTTATCCAGAGTGTTGTTTTTTTTTTTTTAAGTCCATTTTCCCAAATTGACTCAACCAGGGTGGAGTTTATATCCAACTTATTTAATTTTTGAAAATGTCTATGAGAAATTTTGACATTGAGCAATTTGAAAAATCTTGCTGATAAACATCCTTTGGTGTCTTAGCATTGTCATACCACAGACGAGGAGGAGGACACGCATAAGATTTATATAGCTGACAGATTTCTATGTACTGTGTGCACTACATTTATATTTTCAGCTTAAATCATTGAGTGATTATTTTCTGAAAGAATTTCGTCTTTCTTGGGGGAGGTTGAAAATCATGTCTCCTCGATGATTTATTAAGTGAGTAAGTAAGTGAAAATGAACAGACTGGTACTGATTTTTACCATAGGCAGCAAATTATGAATAATGATTCTTCCATGCTTGAACTCCTTTGCAGTGATTCTGCAAATAATTCTGGTTTTCTCAGGTTGTTTCGGCCAAATGGATTTGCATAGGCAGGAGAGGCTGAAAGGCAGCCGGTTAGGCTTGAAGCACTGTGTAGAGGGGCACGTTAGAATTTTATTAGAAATATGGGCTTACGTGCCATTAGGTGCCCTTTGTTCATCACTGTCACATGCTTGCGGCTCTGTAAGTGAAGGGAAGACTAGAAAACATTTAGATCGTGCAGCAAAAAAACAAATACATGGGTTCAAAGGACTTTTTTAATGTATCTTAAACATCAAAGGGCTTATAATTAAACTGAAGAGGCTTAAGAAGTCTGCGGAATCTAATGCTCTCTGCCCTTATAAATACTGTTGACTGGCATTCCTTAAGAGCAAAACAGTATGCTCCTTTTTTTTCCAAGGTAGCATTTTTAATATATTAGACTTAACCACATGCCATTTCCTTTTTATTAGTTCGAAAGCAGCTGAAATTTGGCAATTTCATATTGTCAAGCATTGTTATCCAACTACAGTCTATGACAAAATGTCCATTTTCAACAGTACATGTTGAAGTCAGCAGGCAAAATGTGCATTTATAGACTTATTGCTATCAATTTTTGTTATATCATAAATATTTCTGCTCTTAAATATCAGAACAAATGTTTCATCTGTTAATGTGACGTCATTTATTAAAATAACTTAATATTGAATACATTCTTTGTTTTCTTAATTTGGTTTTTTGTTGTGGATAGTGGTGGTAAGCTGAATTTTGTTTTTTGCTTTAAAAGGTTGGAGTAAATGCCTCTCCTCTGAATATAGTGTGCATATCATACATTACATACATGGCATAGTTTCCTTTTACAAATATCTCTATGGTTTCTTTACATTATGTCTGTTTTGCTTTCCCAAAGAACTAATTTAAAATAGTATTGCAATTAGTTTGTCAATTATCTTTAATCGTGTTTAAATTAGATAATCAGATTATCTTCATCTTCATATGTCAATGCATGTATAACATTATTTTATTTGCTATAATTTGAATTACTGTATTACTAGTGAGTTCTAATTTTGGGGGTTAATTATCTGTTAATATAGGGGGGTCATTTATTCTATTGCAGTCTCTCATTTTTCCTATGTCTTAATCATTTTGCTACAGATACAGATGCAAAGATGTTTCATAAATGTGAGAAGGGGATGGTGGTGAGGAAAGTCAGGGCACAAGGAGAAGCAAAGGTGACCTGGAGAGAGATGCCTGGGAAGGAGGGGGCGGTCTGAGAGGAGTCCACATGGAATGTGAAACCTCAGAGATGCAAGGAAAGTGTGGAGATGCTTCTGGTCTCTTCTTGCCCGTTAAACTTGCATTCCTGGCCCCACCAATCCCTGAATTTGTTTTCCTTGAAAGGAGAAGGAAAATGAGAGTTTTCTTCTGCTCAGTGACTCTCCTCTAAAAAACCCCCAAATGAGAAAAGTCGTACAGTTAACCTAGCAGAAAAGGCTTGTAATTAGATATCTGAGAACAGCAAAAGGCCCAAAATGGCAATAGTTAGAAGGCACCACAAGGTTCTGCAAGAGGTAAGGGCAGATGGGGTCTCCATGGGTGCTCCTCTAGCTAAGTAGGGTAGCCCTCAAATTGATAGGAAAGAGGCTGCAGTATGGTCAGGAGTGTGTGATGATAAGATGTGTGGTCTGGAGGCACTTAGCAGGGGTACAAAAAGGAACCGGCTATGAGCTGGGCCAAAGCAAAAATAGTGAAGAAGAAAGAGGCAGTGGCTACCATGGACACATGCTATAGCCTCAGGCAAGGTTTCTGGTTTTATCTGGGTTTTTCAGAATCCCATTTGGGGAGATCTATGGAGACACAAAAAGGGAAAAAAAAAAAAAAAAAAAAAAAACAAGAAAAACACAAAAAACCCCCAAGGTTCTGGTCTTTCCAGAATATCCTTAATATTTTAAGCTGTTCATATATATACATTTTTTTTCAATTTGTAGATAGTCAGATTACAGAGAACAGTTATTTTTCTGAGACTTAGACCTGTATAGAAATCTCAAAATATTCTTCTTTTATGCTTTAGCTTCTCATCTGGGAGATTTAAAATCTCTTTTATTCAAACCTTTAAACCAGCTAAATAAAACTTTCGTATTTTTCTCTTTTCTCCGTAACTTGACTTTGTATGATGGAGTATATTCCATATATAGAAAGTTTATAAAATACATAGGTCAATTTTCAAGAAAAATAAGATGATTACCCAGATAGTCAAAGCTCAGTTTAATAAGAAGAGGATCAGCAATAATGGTCAGAGTGGCCCTCTGATTGCATACCGTACTCTCTCCCCCGGGGAACCATTATTCTGGATTCTGTGTTCATCAGTGTCATGCTTTTATTAAAGATAGTCTAACATCTCACACACACTTCAACAACATATGGTAGGGCTGCTTCTTTGATTTGCTTCTTTGCAGCAAAATTATGCTTCAATTATTCATCCATGTAGTTATAAGTCGCTGTGTAGTTGTAGTATGGTTCACAATTTTACTGCTATAAAAATATACTGGAATATATTTGTACATGTAATGATTGATAAGACATTTGGGTTTTTCCGTCTTTTGCTTTTATTAAAATGCGGATGAGGATATTCTTGTACAAGACGCATGCTATGCACAGCCAAGAGTTTCTCTGGAACGTCCATCTAGAAGTGGCAGGTTGGGTGTGTAAGCTGTCAATGTCACTCAGTAATGTTAGATCATTTTCCAAAGAGTTGGGTTAACGTAGGATCACACAGCAAAAAGGGGGTGAGTATATTTTGCTTCAGAATTTCTCCAACATCTGGTACCATTTGCCTTTTTAATGTTTGCCAGTCAGGTAGGTGTGGAATGGTCCTAATTTATTAATCTTTTTATCATGTACCATGTTTTTTATTTAAATATCTCTTATTCTCAATGAGGTAGAGACTCTTCCTCCGTGCTTATTTCCTATTTTCTCTCCTCTTCATGCCTTTTACCCATGTTTCTGCTTTTTGGTATTTTTGCATTGCTTTGGAAGAGTCTATTCAATATAAGAATTTAATAATTATATGCTGTGTAAATATCTTTCCCAATGTAAGGCTTGCCCTTTACTCACCATATGATGACAGAACTTCATATACTTGTGATATTTTCTTTTAATATTCGTTCTTTTTAATGTGTTGCTTAAGAGATTCTTTCCTGTTACGAGGTCATGGCAACATTTGTCTCTGTCCTTTTCTAAAAGTTTTATAATGTTGCTTTACATTTAAGTTTTTAATCTACTTAAAAATTTTTGGTACGGTATGAGGGAGGGATACAAATTAATTATTTTGCCTGGATAACCAATTATTTAAGCACAGTTAGGTAACCTGTCCTTTCTCCACTGATAGAGGGGATCAGCTCAGTTGTAAATCTTATTTGCATATGTGCATGAATCTTAATGACTATGGTTTTTAATGTCTTGCTGTCTGTTAGGGAAAGTCACCTCATCCCACCCTCTTTTAGGAGTGCCTGGCTCTTTTTTTAATCTCTTGTGTTTTCATGTACATTCTAGAATCACTTTGTCCTTTCCATCAACAATTTGTAGGTATTTGACTTGGAATTTCATTGAAATTAAACGTAAATATGGGGACAATTTACAGCCTCATAATATTCAGTCTTCTTGTCCTCTACAGAGTTTTATATCTCTTACTTTATTTAGATCTTCTTTAATATCTTCAAAAGAGTTTGTAATTTTTTCCTGAAAGACTCGCTTTATCTTCTGTTGGTATTATTTCGAAGTCTGCCAAGTTTTTCTTGCCATTGTGAATAGCCTTCTTTCCCCTTTCCGCTCTCAAAGTCTCCCTTTACCAGTTTTACCTTCATCGTCATTTCCATCCAAAAGTAACTACAATCTTTGCTTCCAATGACATATATTATTTTTGACTGTATTTGAACTTTCTAATTGTATTCATGCTGTATGAGTTTTTTGTGTCTGGCTCCTTCTGTGCAGCAGTATATTGCTGCTGGTGAGATTAATACTGAGTAATGTATAAAGTTTATATAATATTCCATTCTAGTAATATATTCAACCTTATTGATGGTCATTGGACTTGTTTCCAGTTTCTGTCTATTAGGGAAAATGCTGCTGTAAACATAACTATACATACTTTCTGATGCACATACGTGTGCATTCCTGTTGGAATAAATGAAAGTGTGGTATCACAGGCTATAGATATGTTCAGCTTTTGTACAGATTGTTAGTTTCCCAAAATGGTTAAATGATTTACTCTGCCATTGTAATGTATGAGAGTTCAAGTTGTTCCTTATTTTTACTACCTCTTAGTATAATAGGCTTTTTTCATTTCTTTTTTTTTTTTCCTGTCGGTGTACAGCTGTATTTCATTATGGTTTTAATTTGTATTTCTCAGATATCTAATGAAGTCAGACACCTTTTCATATGACTGTTAGCTGTTTAATTTCTTCTTTTGTGGAATACCTTGTGAGGTCTTTGACCTATCTTAAAACAAAATTGGGTTGCAGTCATTTACTGACATGCACGAGATTTTTTCACATCTACTTGATGTAAATCCTCTGTCATATGCAATCTAAATGTTGTCTCCCACTTGTGGGTTTGCCTTTCACATTGTTAATGGAGTCTGTCGATGAAGAAAAATTCTTTCACATATTTGTTCCTCACCGTTGTCTTCTTCTAGAACATATTTGGGGCATTTCTTATGTGCATTCCACTTTACTAATTTTCTCTTCAACTATATAAACCATTGTTTTTTGACTTCTCAGTGAAGTTTCCCTCTACATTTGGCCTCAAAACCTAAACATAAAATGTCCTTGCTGTTTTCTTGGGTGTAATAGTTTTAGATTTTGTTTACACTTATACTGAGGGTGTACATTATGAATCCAGGGTTATGTGAAGCTTTCCTGGTAGGCACTTTATCTTGGATGGCCCTAAGCCTTTTCTTCTATCCTAGAAATTTGTGTAAGTGGCAGTTTGGAAGCTCAAAATCTTGAGGGTTTGTCAAAAATCTTTGGAGTAGAAGCTATTTTGAGATACCACTTACTTACCAAAGTTCTGGCTTTTACTATTTTTTTTAAATTGGGCCTCTGCTTATATCTTCAATTTGTACTAGGTCAGCAATGTGTTCTTAATGATCACTTTTCTGTTTTAATCACCATTTTTGCTTTATTTGTTTGTTTATTTATTTATTTTGTAATAAGAAACCCATTTAGGGTATCTGGTCTACCACACAGCTAGAAGAAGTCTAGTTATCTTGATCACAAAGAATTGTGCACATCAAAATAAGTTTATTTCATGTTCTAATTTTGAGAATGAATGGATTTTTTGTTGTTGTTTTTTATCTTATCTATTACTGATGTATAGGAAATTTACTGAGGTTTTTAAATTTGTCTTATGTTCAACTCAATTATATTGTCAGGAATAGTATTTTTAATGGGTTTCTTCACATTTTTTAGTCATAAAGTTATGTTCTTTATAAATATTGATTTTTTTCTAATTTGAAAAAGCTTTTTAGATAATAATTTCTATAATATTAAATAATTTAACCTTTTATGTTTTATCATGGATTTAAATGTTGGCTTTTACTTAGCAGCTTTTCCCATAAGGACTCATAATATTTATGTTTTTGTTTATTCAAATAGAATATTTTAAAAATTTTGTCCAATGCCATTCTGATTCTATTGAAGTGAGAACTTGGTTTTTCTCCCTCTTCACTTCCTCCAGTGAGCTCGATGTAGAAGGTTATTCCTAGAGCACGCACACATATACTGATGTACCTTAAAATAAAGCAAGTGGGCTAACTAAAAGAGTTCTCAATGGCAAAGCTGGAGCCATTTGAACAATAACATAAGTGAAGTAGCACTAGATTATTACCTATAAGATAAAATAAATGCCCATGGGTCCATATTAGTATGATTGACTGAAGAAATTAATACATGAAGAGGAGAGAAATCTCCCATTATGAAAACTTTCAAATAAAGTATGTAGATACTCAACCCTCAGAGAGGGAGCATTACTCCCCACTCTGTAACTTGGGGCTTTGTACAGTGATGTCCATTCAAAGAGTACAGTGTAGAAAATGGAAAATGAGTATAACTTGTGCAAGCTACTTTGAGCAGCAGATGACCGAGGTCAACGTCGACAGTCATAAATCCTGTTGATAGGATGCACCCTTGATAAGGATGTGATGACAATGGCACTTTACCTCTGTTATGTTCCTCCCTAAAGCCCGTAACCCCAGTCTAGCCATTAGAAAGCCATCAGACGAATATTAACAGGGAGGAATCCTATGATGTATCTAATTAGTGCTCCTCAAAACTGTCAAGGTCATTAAAAACAAGGAAACTCTTTGAACCAGTCACCATTCTGAGGAGCCTAAAAAACATGAAAACTAAATGTAATGTGGTATCCTAGATGGAATCCTGGGACAGAAAAAGGACAAGAGGTAAAAACCAAGGAAACAGGAATACAGTATGGATTTTAGTAAACAATCATGTGTCAGTGTTGATTCATTAATTATAATAAATGTGACACACATGGAAGATTTAGCTTTGGATGCGGAGTCTATAGGAACCATCATCTGCACTGTTTTCTTTTTAGAAAAACATAAAATTGCCCTAAAAATAAAGTCTATTAATAAAAATAAATAAAGTAAGTAAAATGTGTAGAGTTGACATGTTTTCAGGAAAGTTGGTGTCAATTCAACTCTGAATATCTCTTGTCTGGAATACATTCCATTCTATATATTTTACATCCTAAATACAGTGATACTTCTTACATTATCAGCGATTGCCTGCAAGTTACCCCAGAACCATTGCATCAGAATGGGTGAGCACTGTCCAATTTCTAGTCCAAGTGAACATCTTTAAAAAAAAAAACTAGGTAATTGAAATAATAATTACCCATCATCATTTATTATAGCCTGTGATGGGAGTTAGTGCTCCAACTTAACAGAAACATGAACTTTTATAAATATTGAATGATAATTAATCAAAATGAAATACTTTGCTCCAAGACATAAACTTTAGTTCTTTAGAAAATTAATTGAATTTAAAGTAGTATTTTTATAGGTTTGGGTAGCTATTCATTAATACCGGGGGACATTTACAATTGCACAACTTTTAGAACATTTAATAGAAATGCAGACATCGAGCTGGGAGAAAGATCATCATGCTTCAGTTCTCTCCTTTACTCCATTAAAGTCAGAGATGAGATGACCTAGCCCAAACTGCTGTATTGTTTGTCCAGAGCACTTAGAATTCATTTTAGTTTTTCACTGCAGTTGAGAATTTGGAGCCGAGAGATTTAGATTTGGGTCCTGAGTGTGTTCCTCACAGGCTATGTGGAGACAACTGGCCCTTTCACTTTTATTTTTCTATATATTAGTTTTCTTCACTATGAAATGAGGATAAGAATGATGATATGATAGTATTCCGTAATGCTGTTTAAGGCTTCAATGACATCATGTACTGGAAAGAAATTTTAAAACTCTAAAGCAGAAGTGTTAAAAGTTTTCTTAATTTTACTGAATCTTCCAGCTCTGATTTTCTCTTTCTAGATGGATAAATTAGAAGCTAAATCAGGAAGCTCAGTCTTACAGAATTTTTTAAATTTACTTTGTATATACTCACGTTTGGATAGATTGCACACTTTCCATCAATTTCTGTGCCTGTTCATTCATTCATTCATTCATTCATTTTTGACCCACTGCTTTTTGAGTGCTTGATTTGGTTAGTAGGCTTTATGGTACTGAGAGCAGGAAAATGTGTTTCCCACAGCCTTACAGTATCTTGACCTTTTTTCCTTATTACAGTTACTCTTTCTTTCAGTGGCTCCTGCACTGATACTTCCCCTTTGTTTTCCTTCTACATCTCTGAATAGACCTTTGCAGTCTTTCCTTCTTCCTGTGCCTTAAAAAATGATGTTACTCTGAATTTTATAATTAGCATCCTTATCTTTTCATTACACATATCCTCCCTGGATAACTTCACTTAATTTCCATGGCCCCAAATTTGTGGTATACATCAGTGAACCTCAAATTTATATCTCTAGCTCGGACCATTCTCTGATGTTTCAGATTTATAAAGCTAACTGCCTACAAGTATTTCTCCCAGAATATCAAATATTCACACTGAATTCAAAATATCCAAAGATAAAGGGTGGTCCCATACTTCCTCTAATTAATTTCCATAACTTTCCTCTCAATTTTCAACTCATACCAATAGATTGTACCTATTAGAAATCTGGAGGTTATCTGAAACATCGTCCTCTCTCAACATGCCCATTTCCAACTGTGAAACCCATCCCACTGAGTTTACTTCCCAAGTAACTGTTCCCTCCATCCCCTTCTCTGCATCTCTACTTTCTCTGTGTTGGCTAAGTTTTTCATTCTCTCTCTCTTCCTTTACCATAGTCTGATCTCAGGTGCTTGTGTTCGGGTAACTCCTTGTTGACATTCACACTTTCCTCACGTTTCTAAATTACAGGCATGCCATGTGACTTTTCTGCTTAAAACTGTCCAGTGACTCTCAGTTTATAACATACACATTAAAGACCAGGCTTCCTAGAAAGCCATCGAGGATCTTCATGATCTGGCCTCTGAGAATCTTTTCAACCTCATCTTTCTCCAGTTCCCCACACTGGATGTTTAACTTCGCAACTGAAAATGCCCTTTAATAAATGTTCACTCTGTGTAGAATGCCTAATTTAGTTCCTCTAATGCGTTCAAGACCCAACTCAGATGTTACTCATTGTAATTGCTTCAGAGTATAGCAGTACACATATCTGATAGTTTGTCATAGTAATGAAATTAGTTTATATATATATATACATATATATGTATGTATGTATGTATGTATGTATATTTCCATCACTAGGCTGAAATACACCTTACTATTCTATCAGGTAGAATAGTCATCCACTCTTGGGAATTCACTTGGTAATATTAAGTTAAAAAGTATAAAGTAGCAGAACATTCACTTTCATGCATGGCACGTGAATGGTGCTAAGGTAATTAATAAATATCTAAATTGGTGTGAATTGGGTTTTTTTTCACATTGGACTATACTTGACTGTCATTGTCAAAACAGAATTAAGTAAAAATCAGTCAGTATTTGGTAGGAATCCTTGGCTCAAACTACCTTCCGATAAAAGGGAATTTTTAAAATTTGATAATAAGTTGAAACATTCTTTTCTGAAAGCGTTTCTTTAAGTGTTGCTGACACATTTTTCCCGTGACGTCTTCTCAGGAAAACGTCTGGTCACTAGTGTTACCACAAGGAGGTGGTTGTTAAGGTTGGGTCGTGTTAATGAACCTGTAAGCACATTCTGCATCTGGCAGACATTCCAAGGAGAAAGCCAAGCAGATGGCTAATTTAATATAATCTAAGCGACTTTGGATCAGATAAAGCAATGGAATTAACAGCACTTTAACTCCACATACATCAGTTCCCAGCCATTCCTACCATTTCATTTCAATAGGCACTTCTTCAGGATGAAAATCAATGCTAATTGAAAGCTCATATGGTTATGTTTATGTCTGTAAAATGTGTGGTTAAATAGCATATTAAAAACATGTGGGCATGAATATTAGGATTGGGAAATGGATTTAATATAGAATAAATCACAGTGCCCTTAGAGTTGCTTTATGGATTTTAAATCACAAATTGTATTTTATCCATTTTGTCTACTATATTAATCTCAATTTCATTCAGACTCTTTCCATTAGATCCATTGGGATTTATGGTTGATGCATAGTGACTTTCAACTTGCTATCCTGTGGGGTAAGATGCATTTCTGTGTGTGTGTGTGTGTGTGTGTGTGTGTGTGTGTGTGTGAAGAGAGACAGAGAGTGGGAGGGAGACTGATTTCATTTTGTTATTCTGTAGTTTTTTTTGTTTTTAATAAACTGTACTTGGTAAAGAATATTTTAACCTTATTTTGTAAAAAGAGATTCATGTGCAACAGGAAGCTACAAATAATTAGTCAGTAGTTAGCAAAGTAATCCCAGAATTGATGTCTTTAAGCTGCAGTAGAAGAACATGGATATTATAGTTAGAAAGACCAGTGGTCAAATTTTGGCTCTATAGCTGGCCAATTATGTAACTTGTATAATTATTTTAATTTTGCTCAGTCTCAGGTTTTGTATTAGTGAAGTGAAGAAGGCAGAAACCAACATTATGGCTCTGGAGGGGACTATATGATATGATGCTTGTAATTCTTGAAACACAGTATGGCAGGTACTCGGTAACTGTAAATCACTGTTTTCATTATCTTCTCACCATCATCACCCTCATTCTTTAATTGGCGTATTGAGTCAGCATTCATCTACTCTTTGCAAGGAGCTATAGTAAACACTAGTAACAGAAAGATAATGCAAAGGTGGAGAGGTAATGGAGTGATGGGAACAAGCACATGGACTTGGAAGCCAAACTGCCTGGGTGCACATCCCAGCATCACCGCTTAGTCCTTCTGTGCCCTCGAGGACTCCCTTGGCTTTAGCCCTTCCACACTAAGATGCAAGTCGTACCAGTACTTACCGCATAGGGTCATTGCTTTAAGATGTTAACATATGACTCGAGTGTGAACCATTTTTGTAGTGCAGTGTGGATTACAGAAGTGTTGGGGAAACATTAGAGGTAATGAAGAAGGATTTTCACCATCTTTAGAAAGTTATAAATATTTGTTTAATAAATGAAGAGTAAATTCATTTCCTTCAAGGAACGCAGAGTCTAGTAAAGAACTTGATAATCATACAGATCACAGTCAAAGTCTCTTTCTTGTGTATGTTAAATAGGGTTAGGTTTATACACGGCCCCTGCCCCCTTAGAGGGATTTGTGAGAAGCAAGCAAACATTAATGAAATATGTGTGGTGACTTCGTAATTAATTACTGTGCTGGAGACATAGACTTTTGTCTTTGGATAACTCAGTGAGAAAAGAGGTCTGCCTTACAGACTATTAGGAAACCTAGCTGATGCCATGATCCTTCCTGGCCACCTGGCCATAGGTGATGGTGTTTTGCACTCGTGGTCTAAATGAGTACAGATGAGTTAGAAAGCCCCCTCCCTCTACGTTGCACAGTCCCTTCCACTTCAGCAACTCTTCTCCCATCACTGATATCTCACATCAAAATAAGCGAGAGGACGTATTATAAGGAAATACAGGAGCGGGCCTGCGAATATGGCCTGAATTCTCAATTCACAGGTGACTTTATTACTTTCTTATAGGACCTCGACATTGTGTAATGTGCAGTACTCAAATTCCTAGCATTAGAGATTTTCCAAGATGAGGAGCTGTTAACCCTTAAACTACTCGTGGTATTACTTTGACCATATGTACACACACACACATGTGCGCGTGCGTGCACACAAGGATCATCTAAGTATGCACCAAGCATAGGGAAAGACAGTCACAATAGAAACAGAACTTGCCTGTCCTATACGGCCCCCTAGCATGGAAGTGACAAGAAAGACCACTTTCCACTTTTCACACAGATGCACTAGGTCAGTAGCTCTACTTTCAAATGGCAGACTTTGTACTTTGTTTTCCTTGTGTCTCTATTGGGCTCTCCCAGGAAACACAGGAAACGTCGTCTCTTCACTTATTCCCAGCTGTGGTCCGTGCTTTGGCAGTCTCTTCCTGCTGTGTTCTGCCACCTGTAATTCCCCCTCGTGCAGGTATCTGTCTGCAGAGGTCCGCTGTACCCCCAGTTCCTTCAGGTCACCCATGTGGTTGTCCCACTTCTAATTTCAAAGGTCCTTTGACTTATCTGCTTTATTTACCCCCTTTCTGTCCAATGGGGGAAATGCTCTTTTTGAATTCAGATCTCAAGCAGAGTGCATTCAGCTTCTAGATGATACGGTATTTTGTTCTTTGTCATCCCAGCCCCTCTTTCCCACACGTTAGTGTGCATTCTCTTAGACTCTTGTTGCCATGTTTAAATTTCTGCTCTGCCGTGGCTTTATTGTCTTTTTTTATCTTTTCAAACTCCAGTTGAAAACAAGTTTCACATGTTTCTTTCCTCCACAGAAACTCCAGGACCATGAAAATCAGAGAATGTGACAGGACACCTGTGTAAATGTCACAGGCTATTTTACCATGGTTATTGACTGGGAGACATAAATCATTCTAAGGGGCCACCTGCTAGCTAACTCCATGGGGCAGTGTACAGAGATATGTTGCTGCAAACACAAATGCAAGATAACGCAGCACATCCTTGCATGCTAAATGGACCAACAGAAAAATGCACTTAAAAAAAAAAAAAGTTGGGAAGAAGAATGCAAGGCAAGGAGTTTCAACCATTCACATCAGGAACTTGCTTTGAAGTTGAATGTCCAAAATAGCTCATCCCAAAGCCATTGGAGCTCTTCCTTTTGTAAGCACCCCTAATGTAAAAGAAGTATTAATGAGCAAGAAAACAGTGTGAGAAGGCACAATGGTGGGTGAATTATGGGGCCAAATCTGTGGTTTTAGATCCTATTTAAATCAAGCCAACAACTACAGTTGCTTGCAGTTAAACATGTCCTAAAAGCCTCTGCATTCCGGGGTCCCTCCTTACCCCTCCAAACCAATCTTCCACAGCACTCACTCACCCTTCTCGGGCTCAAACATACTGGCCATCGTTATGTTTCTCAAACACGGTATTTCCTTCATCCCCGACAGCTGTAATACATGCCCTTAGCTCAGTCATTGTTTTCTTGGGGAAATGTTCCGAGACCCTCTGGCTACACCATGTCCCCCAATCAAATGCTTTCATAGTGTGACACATCTCAGCTGTTGTATTTGGTATTTCTGCCATTTTTTGTTTACCTTGGGATACCTTGATTAATATCTCTGTGCACCTGTAGAGGGTAAGATTCATCAGAGCAAGGGTTCCATCTCTTTTTCTTACTGTCTGTGCTTCATCCCTGACCCAAGTGTCTGGCACATCGTAGGCATTAAATGAATATTTGTTGAATGAATTCCTGGCAGATATTTTCTCCCACTTTTCTTTTTTAATGTTTTTGAGCTTTGATGCTGTGGCTGAGGACGTTCATGTCCTGGTACGTATCTTTTTTCATGTAATTCCTGTGTTACTTTGAGACTTATTTTTTGGTTAGTCAGAGCCCTGGTAGTCTGAGAAGCTATAATTTTGGAAATTCCTTCATTGGAAAATGGAGGGGATTCTGATTAACAAAGAAAAGGAACACGGATTCTACAAGAAAGTTTAGAATAGATCTGTGATAACCAGGAACAAGAAACGGCCATATGGCGAGCAGAGAGGTCAGAGCAAGGCAAGGAATCTATACAACCCCAGGGCTGTGGCCACTGCTGCAGGTCCAAGGAGGAGTGGATATGAATACTTGGAACTGGATAAGCTTGTTCTTGGCCCAAAGCTTAAAGTACCTGTCACTGCAGCTGGCCGTGATGAATTAAGTGGAACCTGTTCTAAACAGGCCACCCTGCATATTAAACTTCTCAAATGCACTAACAAAGCACTTTTGGAAGAATTCTAACTAGGTCAGCAATACATTTGCCATATATCACACGAATAATCCTAATGTAATTCATAAGTATCTCGGCTTATGGAAATTGATGTTTTCTGTAAATATTGGAGTGTGGACAACTCTCACTGCCAGTCAAAATACAATTAAATCTGAGTCTGGGACATAGCAAGGGAAATAATAGAGATTCATAGATTACAGGGTGAGAGGGGTCAAGTTCTCCGTATTATCTGGCATAAACAGAAACTTCCGGAGCTATAGCTTTTTTCTCATGGAGTTATAGACAATCTGCTCTTCCTTTGAACTTTGTTCCTGAAGGCACCTCAGTGAAATGTTCTGGAGTGAATGATTCCGTTGCCTGCTTGAGCTTATTTGAAAAGTTTCATCCCTGGTGTATCATCTTAGCTTCTCTTTCAAATCACAGTTCATTGCCTTTCCCTGGCCCTCTGGACTGCCTTGCTGAACTTTTCCCGGATTTTATCATTCTCTCTCTTTGGGGGCTTCAAAAGTTTCATAGGGAATCATCCAAACATGCTCCCTGAAATGTTAACAGTGGTTAACTCAGGGCAGTAACATTACACACACATGTACAGACACACATTTCCCCAAATGTCTGCAATTAGTATGTATTGATGTTATAATGTGCTGCTCAATTATTTATTCAGCGAATATTGATTGAGTGCCTACTGTGTACCCATTCAGTCTCCTGGTGGATAGAGATAGAGAGGAAATAATGATTGACATAAATCGCCAGGGCGTCGTGTGGGAAGATGTCAGTAAGAGCCATGCTGACTCCTGCCATTTCCATGCAGTATCTTCCAGAACTAAAGGAGCAGAGTCAGTGGCAGGAGACTCGCCTGAAACTTGGGAAGGGAAAGAAGAAATTGAGAGGAGAGGAAGCTCTCCCTTTTTTTGTCACTATAAAGTCCTGAGTTTTTTATTTCAGAGTCAAGTTAAAATTACTTCCTGAAGGTGAACTAATTTTCTCGTCGACATTTTCGGAGTTTCCCGTTGGGTGAAGCATATAGTGACCTAATTCTTGGTAAGATTTTGTAATCTGTAGGGATGGAAATTAAAAAAGATGTGTGCTCAAGAAAAAAGGAAAAGAAGGGGGAAAGAAGGACCTTGAATCACCACAGACTCCTGCTTAAGAGAAACAGAAAAAAACACCTGTGAATGCTTCCCTATGTTGATTTTGTGTCCAAGCGTTTGTTGGGGGAGTGACTAATA
Organism: Camelus dromedarius; assembly: GCF_036321535.1. Taxonomy (NCBI): domain Eukaryota; kingdom Metazoa; phylum Chordata; class Mammalia; order Artiodactyla; family Camelidae; genus Camelus; species Camelus dromedarius. The sequence goes on from NC_087450.1 coordinate 48,989,010, forward strand.
TAGAAGTCCTTTGTTTAGAATATTTGAATTTACTGCCCACAATTTCCTAAATATCTAATAGGGCCAAAACGATGACTTCGAAGTATTTGATTCAATTAAATAATTGTTCGGTGTCAACTGTGTGCTCCTCAGTAGACAAAATGCTGACCCATAGAAACTATTCGGTGTTTTTTTTTTAAAACTATTTCTATGTGACAGGCAGCCAAGGCGTGACATACAGATGTCAGCTGCCACTTCCATGGCTCGCCCTGGGCACCTGCCACTTCAAGAAGCACTGAGGAGAGACTTGGATTCTCAGCCCTGGGTTTCAGAAGGAACATATGGCCCCAGGAAGGCTGTCAGAGATGATTCTCTGGCTGACCCCAGCCTTGATGGAGAGCTCTGCACTCTGAGCTGCCTGGATCAAAGGAGTTTAGCTGTAGGACCCTTCCTCTGACTTATCCTGGGTTATCCTAGTCCCTGGGAGGACCTCGCTCATGCACACACACACACACAGACACATTTAGTTCTGGGACTCCCTGGAAATGTTCTCTTGGCTCTGGCAGGAAGTGGGGCATATCTGGGGATCCCTGTGTTTGCTTTATGTCAACCATTGTCAGTTGCTGTGGCTCATATTCAGGCCCTGATCTACCATGGGTGGAGAACCAAGAGAAAATGGGGAACAGTGGGTGGTTCTTACTAGACGTGCCTCTCTACTTGCTACCAATCTCACATTTTTCTTGGTGTGCCCGGCGTGTTGGAAGTCAGGTGAGCACGCAAGTCGGGGTTCTACCTTGAGCTCTTTTTTTCTCTTGAGGTCTTGTTTCCAGGAGGGCAGCTTCCCTGGGCTGTGGTCCAAAGCTGTTTTAAATACATTCCACTCACTGTGTTAAGAAAGTGATGAGGCAAGCCACCTGCTAAGGTGTCCTCTTCTGACCCTTCTAGTCTATTCCCCATTCTCAGGGAGCATAATCTTTTTAAAATCCAATGAAATCATAACTTTCACCATTTGATTTACTTACATTTTTCATTTTTAAGATTTTTAAGTGATTTCCCATAGCCCCTGGGATTAAATCTTTCCTCAGGCCTGGGCAGCCTCCAACTTCCCAACTGCTCTCTGCCTCTTGCATTCTTGGCTTCTGTCCATATGCATTTTCTCTGAGTCTCTGAAACTGCCATTTCATTTATGGTTTCCCACGTGCTCTTCAGTCTGCCTGGAGAGACCTCTGTCCCCACAACCCTCCGAATCCACCCACTGACTCGTGTACATGCCTCAGCTTATGCACCATTTCTGGTAAGAAATGTTTCCTGTCTGCAAGGCTGTGCTGTGTTCCTGGTCTACAGGCCCATAGATCCTGGCACTTCATCTGCAAAGCACCAATTGTACCAGCCAACCTTGCCCAACATTGATCTTCCTTGCTGGTTTATAAATTCAGTAAAGAACTCTTTCCTTACACCTACATGTTTGACAACAAACAATGATGGATTGAATGACTCAAAGGCCTAGATTTTTTTCTTGCCCTTGAGTCTCTATCTTTCTGGGAAAGAAAGCAAACACAAATATCTTTAGTGTATGTTCTTCCTGGCAGGAAGAAATTCTGATTGTGGACCTAAATCTTATATTCATCTCACAGACTGAGCTATGTGACTTTTAATGGCATCATTGTGATTTTTTTCCCTAAATGGCTTCTTCTGATCATGGAAGTCAGAAGGGGTGTGTATGTATATTTCTCCAGAAAACCACTTCTCTCTGAAGAACATGGAACCTTTTCTCTTTAGTTAAAAAAATTTTTATTGAAGCATAGTTGATTTACAATGTTGTGTTAGTTTCTGACATACAGCAAAGAGATTCAGTTATATGCAGAGAGGGACATATTCTTTTTCATTATGATTTATTACAGGACATTGAATATAGTTCCCTCTGCTATTCGGTGGGACCTTATCTTTTATCTATTTTATATATGGTAGTTTTTATTTACTAATTTCAAACTTCTAATTTATCCCTCCCCCATACCCTTTCCTCTTTGGTAACCATTGGCTTGTTTTCTATGTTTGTGAGTCTCTTTCTGTTTTATAAGTAAGTTTATTTGTATCATATTTTAGATTCCACATGTAAGTGATATCATATGATATTTGTCTTCCTCTTTCTGACTTACTTCACTTATTATGATAATCTCTAGGTCCATCAACATGTTGCTGCAAATGGTGTTGTTTCATTCTTTTTTATGGCTGACTAATATTCAACAGTATACATGTACCACATCTACTTTATCTATTCACCTGTTGATGGACATTTAGGTTCCTTCATGTCTTGGCTATTGTACATAGTGCTGCTATGAACTTTGGAGTGAACTTTTAAATTAGAATTTTCTCCAGATACATGCCCAGAAGTAGGTTTTCTGGATCATATGGCAACCCTATTTTTTTTAGTTTTTTGAAGGTAACTTCATAGCATCCTCCATAGTGGCTGCACCAATTTATACTCCCACCAACAGTATAGGAGGATTCCTTTTTCTCCACACCTTCTCCAGCATTTATTATTTATAGACTTTTTGATGATGGCCATTCTGACCAGTGTAAGGTGATACCTCACTGTAGTTTTGATTTGCATTTCTCTAATAATTAGTGATGTTGAGCATCTTTTCATGTGCCTATTGGCCATCTGTAAGGAACATGGAATCTTGGCTTTCTAGGGTACAGTTTTTGAGGGGAAGAACAAAGCAAAAATGAGCTTAGACACAATCAATTCATGGACTAAGGCACCCACCAGCCTGAGGTAGCCTAGCATTGCCCCTGCTAATTTAAGTAGTACCTGGAGTGAAGGGAGGGTCTTTGCAGCTCAGAAGCTCTCTTCCTTAATTCATACAGGCCCTTAAAATTCTGGCAGAGGCCACTAGCCATTCATACTGGAGACTAAAATAATAACTAAATTTCACAGATGCCTACAAGGGATCCAAGAGCCTGCCCTTTTAGGACACAAGGGTAACGAGAGGGCAATTTACAGTTAAGTGTCTTGCAACTTTCCTGAATTTTCTCCATCTGAGCAATCAGGAGTATAATTGAACACAGTGAGGTGTTGAAAGCTTTTCCAAAGTAATACGGAGCAAGATGAACTATTAAATTATCCCTTACAAACTAGAATATCACTTCTCTGCTTCCTAATACTCAAAACCTTCTCCTGTAGGAGATTCTTTGGACACTTTTTTGAGCTCTTTATTAGGTTACCACCCCAGCGTTATTGTTCATTTCTACCGCTTTTCAAATCGGAGGACTAAAGTAAATAATTTATCCTTCGCCTGGGAGCTCCGATATAATTTATCATGATGTGAAAGATAACAGTCCGATGATCACATATTTACATCATTTTTATACGAAACACAGAATAACTATGACAAATACTTTCACTGTACTTATCAAAGTGACATCAGATAGTGCTGCAGGAGACATAAAGTCATACAAAGCAGATACAGTGATTTAAAACCATAGCAGGCTGGGTTTATTTATTATAGGAAGAAACGTGTCCTTTATGACTCACTAGTTTCTGGGTCATTAGTGAGTGACAGTCCAGGATGGTATTGTGCATTTAGCATAATGACCCAGAGTCATCTAATCAGATTAAGTTATTCTTATCTCCTCAGGTTCAGGAGTCAGAGAATTGTGTCATGCATTTTTAAGAGATTTCAAGCTTAGAAATGAAGTATAAAAGTTTATTATGGATACTTTGTGCAGTCAATAAACAATGTGGTTTCAGTGGTAAAATTCAGTCTGGTTTGACTTAGAAGCCCTGACGTGAGGAACTGCTCCCCTGGGGGCCCACAACATCCTGCAAAGACTTGTCAGGGTCTAGTGTAATTGGGTGTACGTCTGTCTGCTCAACTACGATCTCGGCGCCAAAGAGGAAGAATTTTATTTTCTTCTGTGTAACACACAGCACCCGGCGCGTAGTAGGCCATCCGCTAGGTGTTTCCTGGAGGAAGGATACCCACTTGGAATAGTCTGTGTCGGTCTGCATTGGCTGAAATAGAGACTAAGAACCCCTGAATGTCCAGATCCTTCCGATCTAGGCAGGGATAAAGACTCTGCTCTTTTTGTACCAAATGCGGCCATGTTTACAATTACGTCATTTTATAGGTAAGGAATTGATAAAGATGATTTCAGACATTCAGGTTGTTAAGAAAAATTCACCAAAACATGGAAAGGATGACTGAAAGTCTTTTACATGTCCTGCCGGGGACAAGAGGTTACCCAGCTCTCTTGGGTGTTTTCCCTGTGTGACTTGCTCTTTACTATTTTTTAGGACAGTTTGCAACTTTGCAAGGATACATGTTACCCTGCAGAAAATTGATAGCAATGTAAATAATTCCAGGTCCGTTGCAGTGGCAATGAATTTTGGGTGCTAATTGCAAACGGTTTTTGACAAAGGTTACAGTTTTAATTGTCCTTTATGGACATTAGTTTTGCACCTGAACTGCTTTTCCCTTTAAGCCTCTGTAAATATCTCCCTATCTCCAATAATTTTTGAAAGAGCTTAAGCATCCTGATGGTGTCATCTTTAATAAGCTAAACAATCTTGTACTCACTTTATGTTTGCATACTGTTTATAGTTTTAGCTTTTTGCAAATTACATCTAGACAAAGTAAAAACTCATATGTTTAGTGTACATAATCACATTTAAAAAGTAGCAAATAACCACAGAAATAACAATCCAGATCTCCCCCAAATAGATTTTCTTTTTGTATTATGCTTGGTTTTTTAACAAATTAATGTCAGAAATCAAATGTGTATGGGGTGAGATTAATCTGAAGAGTACAGGTTGGATTTTACATGCCATTAATTTTTTAGGGAAAATAAGATGGGGGACGTGAAGGAAATAGATTTTGACAATGAGGATGCCAGTGGGAGAGTGATATATTCTTCAACAAGGAGAATGTAAAACAAAACTACCAGCAGGCCAGGAAATATGCCAGGAAGGGAGGAGTGGGCACATCGGGGTACTGGGCGAGAAGCAAGCATTGTTGAGGCATTCTGCTCCCAGTATCACTGGAGAATAAAAAAAAAAAAAAAAAAGATAATAATAGTACCAGCAGAAGTTCTATAGATGATTTTCCATGAAATACTTGGTCCAAACTCCACCTTCAAATATGTTATTAGGGGAGAAAATCAGAGACTGCTTCAAAAATAACAATGCCAGTTAAAAGATGGCCACATTTTGATTCAATGCAGGAAAGAAATTGGGGTTTCTACTTTATACCAGACTTTCACAAAGCATGTAGCAGATATAAGAAAGTGAGTGAGACAGGGGTCTTTTCCTCAACAATGTGAAATGTATTGGGAATGCAAATCAGAGCAATATAAAACCAAGAAAGAAAGGGAGAGGAGAAACGAGGTAGTGATGTCCCTAGTTTGGGGGAAAGCTGAGTGTGGGAAATAGTTGTTTCCTGAGTAAGATAATTATGGCCATTCTTAAGAACTTCTTGACATTTGTCTTCAGTCTTCGGCTTAGGGAAATTTTTATAAATGGAAATGATAACTGAATGAGTAGATTGATGTTATTTTATTAGCAAATGGGACACTTTCAAGTGAATAGTTTTGATCTGACTCCAGTAGTCTTTGCTTATCTGGGGTTTCCCTATTCACATTTTCAGTTACACACAAGCCAACTGTGGTCTGAAAATATTAAATGGAAAATTCCAGAAATAAACAATTTGTAAATTTTAAATTGTGCGCTGTACTGAGTAGAGTGATGAAATCTTCACCTTCCTGGCCAGGGTGTGACTCATCCTTTTGTCCAGAGTATCCATGCTCTCTTTGCCACCTGCCCGGTAGCACAGGAAAAACCATAGGAGATACAGGGTCTGGTCCTCTCCAGGGCTGCTGGCGTCCAGTGGGGGCTTGGAACGCATCCACCATGAGTAAGAGGGGGATGCGCGATTGAATCACGCTCTCAGTCACATGCACACACCGCCCAGCTCAGATCTACCTGGGGCAGCTCTTGACTCTGGACGTCCCAAGTAGGAAGATGAGAAAAACCCATGTGCACCAAGTCTTTTCTTTCCTCCTCTCAGCCTTCTGGGGAATAAGGAGGGAGATCAGGCAAGGCTGGCCTCCTTTGCTTTCTTTACATCTCTGAATTTGCTACCTTTGCTTCTGTTTTCATTTATTGCATAAATACCCTTAGAACAAAATTTGGTTGGGGGATTATGGGAAAAAATGTAGAATATCCTCTAAGCTCATTACTGGGAACATTTAAACTGTTCTTTAATTTTTTTTTTCCCCTGTATATCCTCCCAGTGTTTATCCATATGCAAGCAAGCTTTTGGAGACTTTTATCTGTAGTACAGGTATAATTTTTTATTCTTCTTGTTCATTTAGTGTTACTTCATATTCTTCTTGTATTATATGTTCATAATTATTTTATACTGCTGGATAAGATTTAGACTCAGTATATACCTCACTTAGTTGTTTATCTAGTTTTAAGCATTTATTTAAATATCAGTTTACTACTTTAAATAACTCTGCCTTAAATATATTTTTGAATGTCTCTGCGTCTTCACCATATGACTAAACCCTAAATCCTAAAATAAATATTTTTAGTACCTTAACTACTCTAAAATCAGGGTATGTTTTAAAATCTATGGGCATCTTTAATATGGTTGTTAAACTTTATTAATGAACTGTATTAATTTGATGGCATGTCCTATAATTATTATTAGTTTGGAATCAAGAAAATTAAGTATTTCCTTTGTGTAAATTCCTAAAATTCTTGATAATAATCATATAGGAAGATATAAATATAATAAAAAATAAACTTGCCATTTCAACCTCTAAACAACTGGGCACAAAAGAAAACAAAAATGAAAAAACTTTTTAAATGCTTGGTAGTGTATATTTAGCAAAAATTAAAATATCAATGAGTTAAAAAATGTATAAGTGTAGTTCTGTATAAGTTGTTAAGTGCTAGCCACTTAGGAAGGCAAAAATAGATATTAACAATCAAAATAGAAACAAACAAAAGTAGGAGAAAACCATTACAAGTAAATTTTTAAAATATATTTTAAGACATTTTACGTTTAGCTAGACAAATACAGAACAAAAATCAGGAAATTACAAATAATATTCAGAAATACTTAGAAAAGACAAATAGTAATAGATATAGTAAATTATATACATTTACACATTCTTACACAAATCATTTTGAAAAATTTAGATCAAATATGAATTTCTAGAAAAAACACATGTTAATAAAGAATACATAGAAAATAAGGAACACATAGAAAACCTAAACAGTCTGATAACCATATGAAATTTTTATAAGGTTGTCAAAGAGCCATTTCTGCTCAAAATTGAAGGGCACAGACATTTTTCCAGGTAAATTAAATTAAATATTTAAATGATATATAATTTTTATACTTTCCAAACAATTTATAACATTGACAATATATAGATGTAGTATGTGTATATATACATATATATAATGTCATTTTTAAAGTTCTTTTTCTTTTTTCAACCATGAGAATGTTTAATGGCACATACATTGTTGGAAAAAATCATTTAACCCTACAAATTCTACATCAACAAGATAACCTATGCCCAGGATTTTACTTAAGGGAAAAGAAGGTCCACAAAATAAAGTTTTAAAAAAAATATGAAACCAGAATAACTCTGAAAGCAGGTAAGCATGTACTAAAGAACTATAGGGCAATTCATTTATAAATATCAATTCAAATTCCAAATAAATACTAATAATTAAACCTTTGAGTGAATTTTAAATATATGGCTTCTTCATTCAGTAAATATCACTTGAGCATCTACTTTGTGTGAATTACTGTTCTAATTCCTAAAAACTATAGATATGAACTAGATAATACAAGAGGTCTTTGGAAAGCTAACACTCACTAGGGATAAACAGACAGCAGCCAAATAAATAAATTTACCAATCATTTAGAAATTTTTAACATTTGCTCTGGAGTAACTGTACAGAAAGATGTGATAAGAAGTATTTGGTGGTGTCACTTCAGATAAGGTGGCGATGGATGCCTCTGTAAGTAATGACATTTGTCCTCAAGAAAGTTTCATTTTAGAGTAAAATGCTTTGTAAAAATTCAACATTCATTCCTTATGAAAATTATTAGCAAAACACAAATCAATGTATATACTTCCTCAGCTCCCTGCACCCCCTCTTCTGGCCCCCTTCTCTACCTTTTATCGCCCCATAAAAACACCTCTTTCATCCCATTTCATGAAAAACCAATGTAAGCAATCCCACTGAGCCAAGAAGAAGACAAAAGACTCATTACTACCAGTATTATTTAAATTTGTTCTGGTAACACAAAAAAATGTAATTAGAAATAAACGATGTATGATATATAAATGCTGCTAAAGAGACAAAATTGTCATATTTGTATATTGCATTTTGTATGGTTATTTATAAGGAAACCCCAAGAAAATTAGCTAGAAAGTTTAGAAACAATAAGTTAATACAGCAAAACAAGTGAAAACAAAAATTCAATCTAAAAGAATCAATAACTTACCAATGTACACTGTATGATAAAATCTAATTACACAGTGTAACAAAGGGAAAAAAATATCCTCCCTCTGCAGTAAAAATAAAAAGAAGTAAACCTCCTAGGGATAAATTTATCAAAAGTAAATATGTTCTTATAGAAAAGAAAAATTAAAAATTCTTCTGAGAGTATAAAAGAATTAAAATAGCCAGAAATAGTGGAGATCAAGAAAGTAAAAATATTTATTAAAAATATATTAATAAACTAAGTGTGATCCATTCAAAGTACCAGCAGTTTATTTCTAATATAATGACATGATATCAAAAGTTCATCTGGAAAAATAAATGTGTATAACAAGTTTTAAATGTATTGTAAAAATGGATTGAAGACCTACATGTAGGACTGGATGCTCTAAAACTCCTAGAGGAAGACACAGGCAGAACACTCTTTGATGTAAATTGTGGTAATGTACTTTTTTGGATCCATCTCCTAGAGTAATAGAAATAAAAGCCAAATTAAACAAACAGGACCTCATTAAACTTAAAAGCTTTTGCACAGCAAAGGAAACCATAAACAAGATGAAAGGGCAAACTACAGAATGGGAGAAAACATTTGCAAATGATGTGACCGACAAGGGATTAGTTTCCAAAATACACAAACAGGTCACACAGCTTTATATCCCACCCCTCAAAAACATCAGAAAATGGGCAGAAGACCAAAATAAACATTTCTCCGAAGAAGACATACAGATGCCCAACAAGCACATGAAAAGATGCTCGATATCACTAATAATCAGAGAAATGCAAATCAAAACTACAATGTGGTATCACCTCACGCTAGTCAGAATGGCCATCATTAAAAAGTCTGCAAATAATAAATGCTGGAGAGGGTGTGAAGAAAAGGGAACTTTCCTACACTGTTGGTGGGAATATAAGTCGATGCAATCACTATGGAGAACAGTCTGGAGGTTCTTTGAAAAACTAAAAATAGAATTATCATGTGATCCAACAATCCCACTCCTGGGCATATATCTGGCAAAAACTCTAATTTGAAAAGATACATGCACCCCAATGTTCATAGCAGCACTATTTACAGTAGCCAAGACATGGAAGCAACCTAAATGTCCATCAACAGATGAATGGATAAAGAAGATGTAGTATATATTTACAATAGAATACTACTCAGCCATAAAAAAGAATGAAATAATGCCATTTGCAGCACATGGATTGACTTAGAGATTATCATACTAAGTGAAGTAAGTCAGAAAGAGAAGACACATGCCATATTATATCACTTATATGTGGAATCTAAAATATGATACAAATGAACTTATTTACAAACCAGAAATAGACTCTCAGACATAGAAGAGAAACCATGTTTTGGCATAGTTTGGCAACATTAGTCTCCCCACTCCCCCTTCCCATTTCACATCTTTTCCAAGCTTGTCTTGACTAGCCTCACATAATTCTTCTAGATGAAGTATCGTGTTGTTGGTGCTAGACCAGGAACACTCAAATCATGGGGACAGAAATGAGGGCCCCTGTACAGTCCAGAGTAATTTAATATATGTTAAAGTTTCTATTTCAGGTACGTGAATAACAATGTTAATTGAATTCATCCTATAATGATACCTAGATTAACATTTTAAAAACCTAAAAAGAAAATAAACACAGATCACCATAAAAAATTTATTTAAGATATATATACTAAATACTTAAATGGAAAGAAAGAAACTATAAAAGTCCTAGAAGAAAATGTAAGTGCATTATTTAACATAATATATAGCCCAGAAATTACACAAGAAGGATAAAAATGTTTCATTATATGAAAATAAATAAATATTAGAGTGTTCAGAAATATCAAAGCTGAGGTTAAAAAAAAACCAATAATAGATAAAAGAATGTTTGTAATTTATGACAGAAAGGGCTAATTTTCTTCATATAAAGTAGTCTAGTGAATGTATTGACAAAACATTTCAAAGTACAAGTGACGAACAAGTAGATAAAAACACACACAACTTCAGTCATGATTAAAGAAATGAAAATGAAATTAAATGAAACATTCATTTTTACCTATCAGCCCGTCCCTCCCTTTCCCTGCTTCTGAAAAAAAGTCTGAAAAGAGCACTTGTCTGACAAGGTACAAGGAAACAGGACATATCACATTACTGCCGGCCTGTTTCTGTACGGAAAGCAGCCCTGAGACTGATGTTCGTAGAAAGCTCTGCTTGCAAAGGAGACAGCTGGGAACTTGGATCTCACAGGGTTTCCATGTTTTTCTAACTAGAAAACGTGACTCACGGCTCCTAGACTTTTCATACAACAATGTGGTTTATGCTGAACGTTTGCTTTCCTTCTGGAATTTTGGTACACGCCAGATAGAAGGTGCCTATGTGAACAGCTTACAATGAAAACCTTGGGCACTGCATCTCTCATGGGCCTTAACCTGGGGAGAGATCACGCATATATTACTGCCTTTTCATTGCTGGAGAAAGAGTGTATTCTGAGTGGCCCCTCCTGAGATGGCGAGAGCACAAGGTGGCCTGCACGTGGACTCCTCCAGACACTGCCTGCCTGCTTTGCCCTAACACTCTGTGTGCCCTTCCTATGTGGCTGTGATAAATCCCAGCTGAGTCCTGACAGTCCTGGTACAACTCTGAACGGGGTCTTCAGTTTCCCATTTGGGCAATCTTAATGGAAAACATATGGCAAGTATTATCAGCTATGCGTATTCTTTGTCTCAGCCATCGCATTCAAATATACACTTTCACAGGGGAAAACCTTGCGAGGATGGGGTAGGGGAAATGAAAAACTTACTATTCAGCAGTGGGGATGGGTTGCCTTAAACATGATAATCCTGCAGCCATAATTTGTATAACCGTAAGTCATGAAAAGAACAAAATAGACTCGTTTTTCTGATGTGAAAACATGTCATCAGCATGAAATCATTGTGTGTGTGTGTGTGTGTGCATGCGCACATGCATGCGTGTGTTTGGAGAAGTTCTGATAAGGTAATACATAAGAACCCATCTAAAATAATTATCTCTGAAGAACGTGATTGGATAACATAGAAACAAGGGACAGGGTATGGGAATGAAAGGAGTCTTTATCTTGTTATGTTTTCTACCGATAGATCTTATATATGTACACTTATCTTTGTGTGTATCTCTATAGCTGAATTAATATGTATTAGACCATTTGACACAGTATTTTCAGTTTCAAAAATGTATTGTCAGGACATATAGATGGGAATGAAGTTACATTCAAAAATTTGGCCAGTTGTTTGTAATTCCCAAAATTTGGGTATAATAACATAATTGAATACTGTTGGGAGAGTTAAATGTTATAATTCTTCTGCGTGATGAAATATGTTGACAGTAAAAGTCATAGTTTTTGAAGATCACATAACAACATGGGTTAATGCCCATAATATAATGCAGTATAAAAAAAGGCCACGTAAGAGAAAAAGAACAAAGGCAGTGAGAGAGAGTGAGAAGGCAAAAATAAGAGAAATGGAGAGATGGAAGCAAAAACTTAATAGCATTAACAGATTAAGTGTGATGACTACCCATCAGCGGTGTGATTACAGGTGAATTTCATTATTTTCTTAAATTTCATCATAATTTTCAATATTTTCTGATGCCTAAGTTTTATTTTCATATAGGAAAACAAAGTATTTTTAAATTGTTATAGTGTATTCTCTAGGTGAAGGTATATCCATGTAGCCATGAACGCCATGTTCACTTTTCACAAGTGGTCCCTCATTGATTTTCATCATATGTGTTGCTGCTTTAGTAAAACTGTAAAGTTATTTAAATATGTGTTGCTTTTCTGAGTTGAGTATTTTTCTATTTGTTGCATTTTGTCTTTTCTAAGTTACCTAGTTCTGTCCTATGTCTAAAAAAAGTTTAATCGATTTATCAGCTATAGTTTATGGATTTTTCTGAGCATTTTTTAATTTGATTTTAACTACATAAGTGCTTCTAAAGGTATTAAATTCATTTTAAATTATAAAAGTAAATATTTCAATACTATCTCAATACTTCCTCAATGACTTCAATTATCATTGAAAAATTAAAAATTAGCAATTTGAATTATATAAAAATTGTGGCATGTATTTCTATATAAAACTCTTATCAGGTTAGTGATGATTTCTATAGTTAGCTGTTCACCTTTAAAATATCTAAATATATTCTAATTTGATATACTAGATATATTTTCCTATCCATATGTGTTTTGATGACTTTCTTATCACAAATTTAAGTATCATATTTAGTCTATAATCTCTGGAAATCTTTTAGGAGATATTTGTGTATGTATGTGTATATATATATATGTATGTATATATAGATTTAGAGAGATAATATATTAAGTTTATTATATATAAATACATATTATGTTATATATATTTTGCTGTGCTCAAGTACTTTGCTTAATGATTTATTAATTTAAATTTTCTTTACCTGAAGCAATCTGTACATATTATGCACTAATTAGAAAACAAATACAAGAAAAAGGCATTAAATATCATCCTTAATCTAACAATTGACACTTAATCATTAGTCACAATTTTGTGCATATATTCTAGAATGTTCCCTATGCTAATATGTACTCATACTATGTATACTGATTTTTATCCTGTTGTTTATTGGTTAGTTCTGCTTGATAATCTACTATGATCTTATTTTCATGTAATTATTTTTCCATTACCTAATTTTTAATTGCTTAATAGATTTCCATAGAAATATTTGGCATGATTATTTAACCAGTTCCATATTTTAGGAAATATATGCTAGTTTCAATTTTTTCTTCTCAACTGTGATCAGATGACTACTGTTGTAAATTAATATTTTCACATGTGCCTAATTATTTCCTTAGGATAAATTCATAGTTGCAGAATTGTTGGATCAAATGTTATGATTATTATGATTTTTGATACATATCACAAAGTGACCTCCCAGAAAGATTTTACCATTTTATAATCTCAACAGCAATGTATGGAGAGAAAAATACATGTTTTTCTAAATATTCCCCAACATTAGATACTGAGATTTTATTGTATCCTTTGGAGGAAAGCAGTATCTTCTCATTTACTAACATATCTATCACGTATAAACTTTTCATAGGTTTTTTTTGACCATTTGTGTTTTTCACTTTTAAAGTTTTGAAGTTAGTTATGACAATTGGTTCAACGATATTCCTTTTTTAAAAAAAATATAATAGCTCTCAAATTAGTTTAATTTTCTTTTAGATGCAAGTACATGAATTAGTGGGGAATAAAACAGACACCTACCTGCTAGTCAAATGACAGAATTAAATGTCTATTTCTTTATTGCCTGTGTGTGATAGAAATGTGACAAAATTAGGTTTATCATCAACTTTGTACTCTTGAAGCTGAAGGATTCTTGTTTGTATTTCAGTCTCCATTATGTTTTTTTTTTTTCAGTTGTAGTCTCTGTGTAATTGATCTTAATACTGTTTACTAGATATGCTGTTGGTTCACTGAAAATAGAAAGTTTTATTTTTATACAGGTTCAGACTTTAAAAAAAAAAGTCCATTCATTTATTTGTTGCTTACTTTGCTTATTTGATCTTCACTCTAGCTTCTGAACTCTCAAGGAGCCAATTAAAACATCTTTCTTCAGGAAACTTTTATTAGTCAGCTTAAGTTTAGTTATTGTGCAGTGAGAAGCAACCCCAAAGTTGCAATGGCTTTCAAATAAAAAAAGGTTTATTCCTCACGCATGATGATATTTACTGTGGATTGGCTGCAGTTCTATTCTGTGTTACCTTTACTAAGGGTTCAGGCTGTCAGAACAACCTCTAACACATCACCAGTCTCCTTCCAGATGGAAAAAAGTGCATGGCAAGTCATGCATTGGATTTTAAAGCTTCTTCCTGGAGGTGAAACACATTATTCAATTCACAGTTCATTGGGCAAAGAAGTTATATGGCCAGGCCTGATGTTAAAGGAGCCAGAAAATATAATTCTCCTCCCAGGAAGATACAGAAACTATTTTGAACAAAAATACTATCACCTTACCTGTTCAAGTAGTTTGCTAATATTTGGCTCTAGAATTATAAAGCTACACCAGTTGCAAAGCCCGTTATGCGTTAATTAGTTTAAGAAATTTTACCTCAATGCAGCCCTAAGTGATTTAAAGCAAGAGTCTGCAAACTTTTCTATAAAGAGCTAGATCGTAAATATTTGTATCTGTGTGGGCCATATACTTTCTGCTGCAACATTTGCAACTTCTCAAGTTTGCTGATATAGCCAGGAAGTAGCCATAGTTATTACAGAAACAAATAGATGTATCTGCATTTAAATAAAATTTTATTAAAACAAAACAAAAAAAAAAAAACAGGCCATGGGCTGGATTTGTCTTACTGGTCATTGTCTGCCAATCCCTGATACACATTAGCTCTTATCTGGTTAGAGTAGAAATTTAGAACATCCTGTTGAGATCTGGAGTTTTATCTGTTCTTATTGAAAGAAATTTTACTAATATATAGAAAGTGTGAAATTTTATTTATGGTAGGTCCTGGTCTAGTATAAGGCAGGCCATATTTATTTTAAAAGCTGTTGATTCTGTAAAGAAGTAGTCTGAGGTGTGGAGACATAGTTTGAAACATCACTTTCAATATGCTTGCTTTCTTAAAACAGGATGTAGAAAAGAAAGTTCTATGAAATTTGTTTGGCGGATAGGAACATGCAAAGAACTGAGAAAGCATTATAAGGGGCATAGATTAAGAAAAGGATTAGGAGTTCTGATTTAATTGTTATAAGAAAAAGAGAGTTGTTTCTTGGAAATGGTACTCATTCCACCATCTTCTTGTAAAAGGCACATTGCTATTTAACATCTAAATAGATATGTAGATACAATCACAATCTAGCATATACATGTATTTTTTCCCATAAAACTATAGCCACAAAAATAATGGAAACTAAAATCTAGATAAAAGGTGACATTGCCTATGTGTTTAAACCTTCAGAGGAGTTACTATTGGTAGACATAAAGATAGAAATGTCTAATAGAGTTGACAAATTGAAACATTATCATTCAATTGGATTGAGACTTGCTGAAAATATTTAACAAATCATATTGCTCAATTTTGTTTTAAGAATAGAATTGGTACAAAGGCTTTCAAATTTCCTTCCCCCAAAATGCAGGCTTAAATACAAAGAAATGTTAATTGATTCATTGAACTTTTGAAGCAACTATTTAACATTTTCAATAAAACGAAGCCTACCTCTAATCCCAGGTGGCGGCTTTACTAAAGGCATACATTGTAATTATGCTTCTGTTTTCATTTCCTCCCAATAATGGAGCCTGGGAAAGCCTGCTTTCTGCATCTGGATTTCAAAGCATCATTCAGACAAAGCTTCATTAAACCCCACCAAACACTAAAGGTCACTGTGGCTTCATATGTTTATGCTGTAGCAACCAAATGTTGCAAAAACTTTGTCAGTAGCCAGCAGAATTTAGAAATATCACAAAATGGCAAGAGAAAGATGAGGTCATAGGTGATGAGTTCATTTGTTCAACAAATAGAAACACAGATGAACAGAATATAGTTCTTTCCCTCAAGGAAATCATTCTGCATAGAAGACTGAAACTAAATTGACAATTAGAATGTTTCATGTAAATGCAAAGTTGGTTTCCATTAAATAGCTGTACTGAGCTGACCTAGGAAATCTTCTTTCCCATTTCTAATACACTGAAATGCCACTTAAAATGTAACAACTGCAAATAAAATTATATAACTGAGCACAAGATCTAAACAAGGAAAAAAGTCTCCAAATAAAAAGGAAACTGAAAGTTGGAGCACTGAATGGAAACTGAAGTTTGGGGGTGGCTCATGAACTTTACTGACTAGAGCCTAGGGCTCTACTACCCTCTGTAAGAGGAAGAGATTGTGCTGGGGTTTGGAAATGAGACACTGCATAAAACCTGGATTCGTAAAGCCTGATCCATTCATAAAATGAAATCTATGCAAACTTCACAATCCAGAAAAGCAGCACAAAAACTTGCAGCTTGTCTGAGGGTATGAACAGAAACGATGACTTGAAAAGAATCATAATGTCAGGGATTTTCCCTTCTATGAAGTATGAATTCATACTCCACAGTTGATACCTCCTGCTAGTCCAGGGAAAAGATCCTTTAAAAGCAAGTATTTCTGAAAAGATATTCTTACAATCTGGAAAAAAATAAAGCTCTAACTGAAAACTGCCCCTGATGAGACTGAACTTATATTTTAAAAATTATGAATCACATATGAAATAAAAGATTGAGAGTCAGCAAGCACACCAAATAGAAGAGAACTGGTGATAATAAACTAATTTAGAAGAGAATTTGATATAAGTAGATTTTATAATGGTCAGATAGACAAAGAAAATAATAAATGCTATAAGAACTTTACAGTATGATATAAGAAGAGATACTGTTGGAAAGGAAACACCTTGTCTGAAAAACAAAACACAAATTTATTAAAATAAAAAATAATAAACCCTTTTTGGATGAGTGGATAAATTGATTGGATATAGTTGAAGAGTGAATATATTAATTGGAAGACAGAGGGTAGGAAATCATGTGGGAAAACACAAACTGGTTAAGACACAGAAATTATGTTTTAAGAGATATAGAGAACAAAATAAAGTCCAGATGTCCAAAGTGAAAAGAGAGAAAGTATAAGGGAGGGATAATGTACACTGAGAAATTTCCCACATTGATAAAGTCTGGATTTTCAAAGTGACTGAACTCTCTAAGTCTTAAACAAGGTAAATATAAACATCCACACTTGGTTGAATTGTAGTGAAATCTTGTAACATTAAAGACAAAAATAGTTATGTTTCCTGAAAGAAGAGATAAATTATGTTTTTATATGGCAATACCAAATGGGCCTACAACAAATATCCCACCCACAATGTCAAACCAAGACAGAAGAAATATATCCCCATAGTACAGAGGGAAAGTAACTGATCACTCAGCGTTTCAAAGCATAATGAACTATGTAAAAATGAAGGTGAAATAAGGATATTTTCTAGCAAAGACTGAGGAAATTTTCTTCTGGTAGATTTTCACTGTAAGAACTACTAAGGATACACTTCAGCAGGAAGGCTACTGACACCAAAAGAAAGATGAAAGAAATAGCAAATGTGGGTCAATCTAAACGAGCATTGACTGTAAATCATAGAACTGACAAAGTTGGAAAGTATAGAAACTGGTAGAACTGAAATGTTAAATATAAAAGGGAAGGTAAGAGTTGGGGAATATTTTTCTTAAGTAATTCTAATGTTCTGTTAAACAAAGGAGGTTGGGGAGGTGGGTAAACTTTTCACTGTTTTGAGTATGTCACATATTTACGTGTCTTCTAAAACAAAAGATACATTAGGTACATCTTTCCAACAGGTAGAGGAAACACAAAACTAACCACTTGGCCAATCTAATAAAGGACAGACAATAAAAACAGTAATAAACAGTAAAAGTAAGACATAAAGTAAGATGATGTAGATAGCCCTGATATACTAATAATCACAATAAAATATGATTATTAACCTCATCCATTTTATCAAGATCTAAGAGATTGGAAAAATAAAATAAATCCAGACATGTGCTATTCAAAAGAGCTACATATACAGTAAAACTAACTTTGATAGAATGAGAACATGTGCACTTTTAGACAAGTTCAAATATGTTTATTACATTACTGTTTGAAATTTTAAAATATTTGAAAACACAAAAATATATTTCAATAGTGGGAATTGGTAAATATTTATAGATTTTTTTATTTTTAATTTATATTTTCACATTATGTTTCTCTAAGCAATTATTTCTGGTACATATGAATATAATTATTTTTGGATATTTATTTTGTAATCATTTATATTCTTATATAAACAATCTAATCCATACATATTTGTACATTAGTTTCTTTTTTCCAGCTGATAGAAAAAGTTAATTTTATCATATTGTGATGGCTAGACTTCCAGAGAAATACTAAAGCACATGGTGAAAACTAGTATATAAGTTTTGCTTCTGAGCTCAGTGGAATTTCTTTAATATTTAACTATTAGATATGGCATTATTTGTTAGTATAATGTAAATAGTTTTTTTATTATTAAGGTAGCTTCTTCAATTCTTAGTTTGTATAGCTTTTATCAGAAAGATGCATAATTTTATTTAAATCCATCATACTAGAGATACGGTCAGATTTTTTTTCTTCTTTGCCTTACTGAAAAGAGTATTATTAATAGTTTCTCATCATCAACCATTCTTGCATTTTTAGATTAAGCCCTAATTGGTTATAATGTGTATTGTTTTGTTATAGTGATTATTATGGTTGATATTTTAATTGGAATTATTGGATCCATGGTTTTAACTGAGATTAGTGTGCAGTTTTCTTGAAAATCGTAATTTATCTTGAAAAAAATCCTCTATCACCTCTAAGTTCAATTAAAGGAGGAGCCAGTCTGTTTTATTTCTAATTTGTTCAGTATTTAACATGGAAACTTAGCACAGTGTGGACACTATGGATGCAGAAAATCAATAAATATTTGTTGCACAAATATGGCAGTCTGACTCTTATCAGCAGCATTTTGCCTAAACTAAATTTTTGCCTTTAATTTGTTACTCAGCCTTTCCTTTTCTAAATTCCTTCAGTAGGCAGGTTATTGTCAAAAATCTCTTATCCTAAAGAAAAACACACTAAATTCTTTATGACCTGTGGTTAGAAAACCTCTCGAAAGGAAGATTCCCCTTTTATTGATTTTTTTAAAAAAAAAATAATAGTTAAGGAGAAGTTAATCTGTAAAATTATTTCCAGTTATGCTTATTTGCTTTTGGAGACGCAAGGAATGAAATCTCTCATCTTTTAAGGAGTAAAATTTAATTCTGAGATATTCTCTTTTTTCTAAGAAGCACTTACATATAGTAACTGTCTTAAGTCTCTGCAAATGGCAATAACCTCTAAGCCACTATTACATTGGATCATAGGGAATAAAAAGAAATAAATTGTTCACTATTTGTGGGAAATTTAATTCCATGGCTCGCTTGACCTGTTTGACTGGAGTTTTAGGGGGCAGTGAGGGTACTCTTAGACAGTCCAGTGAAATGCATTTCCAGGTCATACTCTGAATTTATGAGAAAATGTTGGTCTGAACTATCTGTGGGGAGCTCCTGGAAAATGTTTATCAGGACCTTAGCTTGTGATGACTCTTGGACAACCAAGGCAGTCCCTGGCTCAGCTCTCCTCTTATATCCATGTGGCATTGTCCCTTTCCTCTCCCTGCCCCTCCTCAGCAGAGTACCAGCACTTTCTCTGAGTAGTGCAAATGTTTCTGCCCTCAAGTGAAATTTTTGCAACCAAAAGTTAGAAGTTACTGAAACTCCCTAAAACTTAGCTTCTCCAATTGTAAACTGGGAGTGAAGATACTTAATTCAGAAGATTGATGAAGGAGTGTTCCATCTTATGAAGAAGTCCCTATGGCTCCTAGACCTTAGAATAGGTTCTAAAACAAGGTAACACTTGCTAGTTTGCTCCAATGTCTCATGGTTGTATTGTGCCTTAGACATTATCTTCCTTTTGTTCTTTAGTTGTTTTGTAATAAATCATACAAAAAATACATACACTTGTGTTGGGAAGTGCAGTCTCTCGCATTAAGTCTTTTGGCCCCTACTGAGCTGCATAAGAACAAGCCTGGGGCCTGAAACTCTCTCCTACTAAGACATTAGGATCCCTCACAGCTGGCACTGGGCTGATCACCTTGTGTAGCAACATCTTTCCCTGTTTCAGACTCAATATCCACTCCTTTGTTCAGCTAAAGTGTGTGTGTCATAGAGCACCTGGCCAACCTTGCTACTATCTCTGTCTCTTGCAGAGAGAGGATGGAATCCTTCATTCTGGGACACAAGAGATGTTTGGAGGCCGATGGCCCCATTTCAGCTGCCGGGAGGGACCTGCTGGCCATGGAGGACTGATACCCCCTACTGAAGCTGATCTTGCCATGTAAGTAAAGTGTTGTTCCCTTCAGTGCTTGGCTGAGCTGTGTTTTCGTTGATGACTCCAAAACCAAGATGCAGTGCACGTCTGGTGGAAGAACATTCCAGGCAGAGGGGTAGTTAGGAGGCAAGGGGAACTGGACCAGCATGAGGGAGAGGCAGAGTGGTAGAGATAAAAAGTAGTCTAGAAAAGTAATCAGGATACTATAACATTAGGGGCTTACAGAATATAAGTATGATTTCATTATTTTATTCTAGGTGTGGTGAGAAGCCATTAGAGGGTTGTGAGCAGGAAATCTAAATCTATGGCCGGATTTGCATTTTAAAAGGATGCTCTGCTACCATGTGGGAGAGAGAGTATAGGAAATAGTGGTATAGGAGCGGATACATAAAGATGGGGCTTAGTTTTTTTCATAGAGATGACCAGTTCTCTCAAACACATATTAAATTATTTATCTTTTTCTCAAAAGTTAAGGAAGTGAAATTTTATTCAGTCTGAACTTGATTTTTTTGATTCTCCATTTCATTTTGTACATAGGGCTATTCTATTTACCATACAGTTTGAATTGGGTCAAGTTTCACCTCATTATTCTTGGCTTTAAACTTCTTTACTATTGTGCATTTTTCCTTCTTTATCAATGGTAGAATCAGCATGAAAAAAATATTTTAAAAATGTATCGGTATGTATTAATGAATGTGAAAGAAATTGACAAATCTGCAGTTTGGGGTCTTTCTCCCAGGGAATCTTAATTTAGGTCTTTATAAATGTCTATGTCACTTTTGACAGAGATCTAGTACACTTCTTGTTAATGTGTTTCTAGGAAGTAAATGGCTTTTTGTAGCATTAGTAGATGGGTTTTTAAAATTACACTTCTAGAATTATTACCAGTTTAACTGTGCGAATGTTTAATGTTAATTTCATATTCAGATACTTAATTCAATTGTTGCATTAGTTTTAATAGTTTGTTGGTTGATTCTTCAGAATTTTTATGTAATATTTATGTTGTCTTTGATTAGTGACCATTTTGAATATTCTTTTTTAACATTTCCCCTCCCATTTATTTTCTTAATGTTAATGTATTTGCAAGGACCATCAATAATACATTTAAAAGAAAATTGACACTGAACATCTTACCTTCATCACTAATGAAGTGGAAATCATGTTTTACAATTAAATGCACCTTAAGCTATAATTTAGGGAATACTTACTAATTTTCTCATTTAATCTTTATAACAAACTAATGACACTGTACCCTTAGCATAACCCACTTTTTATATGAGGAAAACAGAGGTCCAGAGTAAATTAGTAACTTGCCTACAGCACATAATTAATAGATAATGGAGTCCAGAATTTAGGTGTTCTAACTTCGGAGTGTATGCAACTGGTGGAAGCTCTTTTCAGGTAAGAAAGTTTTCTTTTCTTAGTATACAGACAGTTTTATCAAGTAGGAATGTTGAGTTTCTTTCAGCACTCTGCCAAGACAATCATATAGTTATTCACCTTTAATCTTTTAATATACTGAATTACATTAGTAGATTTCCTGATGTTAATCCATTCATACATTACACTCCTGAGATACACCCTTGCTGGTAATGACACACTGGTGTATTTGATTTGGTAATATTTTATCTATCCCATTTCATCTAGATTTATAAGTGAAATTGACATTATAATTTCATTTTACTAGCCAAGATGAATATTCAGATTAGGATTACAAACTGTTAAAGTGACGTAGAAAGACTTCCATGTTTTCTAACAATAAAATAATAACATAAACCATCAAAAACATGGCTGAAATTCTGAGAATATGCTAAAGCTCTGCATATAAACCTCACTGAAATCTTGCAATAAGCCCTGGAGAACAACAAAATAATTATCCACTTATTAAGAGATAACAACAGCTAGGATGCTAAGTAACTTGGGAAGGGTCACGCAATAAGAAAATGGCACAATCATGATTAGAACTGTTGAGTTTTTATGTCTGCAGTGTCTTTATTTCCACTTCATGCTTTCAAATGGTGGTTTAGCTGATTAAAAAATTTAAATTTGACAGTTTTTCCCTTAGCACTTTGACAATATTATTCCTTTAGCTGCTAGAATCAGCTGTGTTGTTAAGTCAGACCTGTGTCAATCTGTTGGCCTTTGACACACTATTTTCCCCCTCTTGAAACTACTAAATGTTCCTGCTTATCAGTGACTTTTTTTTTTTTAAACAGTTTGTACAATAGGCCCATGTGTGTGGACTGGGGTGGGAACTTGGGCATTTCAATCAGAGGGTTTTGTATTTAGTTATCTCACTTACTCACTTCACAAATATTTATTGGACACTTTCTACGTTTCAGATACTCTTCCAGCTGTGGGGTATAAATTAGTTGAGAGAAAACCCTGCCCTCACGGGGTTATAGTCTAGCCTGGGGAGTTGGACAAAGGATAAAATAAATAAGCAAATTATATAGCATGTTACACAGGAATAGCTCTGTGGGGACAAATAAAGCAGGAAGGGTGATGTGGAAATTCGGGTTTTGGAGTGAAAATTTTAATACACGTGAAAGGAGTCTTCACTGGGAACAGACTATTTGAGAGAGTGTGCAGTATGTATTTATAGGGAGGAGGGTTCCGTGCAGAGAGAACAGCAAATGCAAAAGCTGGGTTGTGGGTTGTGCCTGGCACGTTTGAATGACAGCAAGGAAGCCATGGTTGTGAAGTGATCAAGTGGGACAAAGTAGGGAACGTAATCAGAGAGGCATCATGAGTCTAATGGTGTAAAACCTTGGAGGCCATTGAAAGAGCTCTAGATTTTAGCCTGTGTGAGATGTTCATCCACCGGGACTTTCAGCAGAATTTCTTGATTGGATTTGTTTTCACAGAATCATCCTGACTATTTTACGCCATTGTAAATAAGTTATAAAAGGGCAAGAGCAGAAGCAGTGACACCAATTATAAAGCCATTGGATTATTTTAAATGATGATAACAACATAGAACAGGTGGTCACATTGGAGGTTATTAGAAGTTGTAAGATTGTGTACATATTTTGAAGGGAGAGCCAAGTGAACTTGCAAATGGTTTAAATGTGGATTAAAAGAGAAGAGGGAAAATAAAGGAGAATTTTGTTCTCACCCACTGGAATGATTGAGATGTCATAAAAGGTCGAGAAAAGACCTTGGATGAGGCTGAACTAGAGGCGTATGCAGGTTTCCTGGCAGGAGGAGCCAGTGCCTGCCCACTGCTGGGTGAAGCTTGGTCCTGGACCTCTGGTGGGTAGAGGCGTTTGTGGCTCCGAAAGTCCACTGATGGGTGGGGCTGTGTTCCCACCCTGTACTTTGTTTGGCCTGAGGCTTCCCTACAGGCTGTTGCGTGGAGCTAGGTCTTGGTGCTAATGATCCAATCAAGATGTCAGCCTCCAGGAAAGCTCATGTAGATTAACGCTCCTGGAATGTCCGCCACCAGCTTTTACGTCCCGTGAGTGAGCCACAGCCATCCCCCATGTCCCCAGGAGACCCTCCAAATCCAGCAGGCAGGCCTGGCCCAGGATCCTATGAAATCACTGTCTCTGCCCTTGGACCTGGTGCACATGAGTTTCCATGTAAGCTTCTCAAGTGAATGGAGTCTCTGTTTCCCCCAGTCCCATGAGGCCCCCAGAGCCAAGCCCCGCTGGCCTTCAAAATCAGATGTCCTGGGGTCTCCTTCTCTTAAAAGCCAGGTTTGAGGGAAAATAACAAAAGTTCAGTTTTTGATGCATTAAACTTGAAACGGTTATTCAACCACCACGTAGAGTAGGCAGTTGGAAACGGGGTCTGCTGTTCAAGAGGTAAGTCTGAGCTGTAGATAGGATCCTGAGACTGTCAGGTTACAGGGTCTTTAAAGCCAAACAATTGATGAGATCTCCAACAGAGGAACTACGTGTAAACATGAAAGGGAGGAGAAAGAAGGATAAACAACAACAAAAATAAGGATTGAGTCCTGTGGCACTCCAATACAAAGAGTTTAAGAGATTATCAGTCTCCTTCAGCAAAGGAGACTGAAAAGGGTGAGGCAGTAATTTAGGAGGAAAATCAGAAGAGTTTGGTATCTGAGAAATGAATTGAAAGCATTTCAGAAGAAGAATTCAAATGCTACTCATAAGTCAAAACTTACAGGAGAGTTATGGGAAGGAGGTCTTGGTGGAACTGGTTTAAGAGAGAAGGAAGGGACAGAATGGAGAGACAGTAAAATAGACGTATAGACAACTGTTTCAAGGATTCTTGTCATAAAGGGGAGGAGAAATACACACTGGTAGCTAGAGGTGATGGTAAAGACAGCAGTGGGTATATATATATTTTTCCATAGGAGAAGTGAAAAGAGCAATTTCATACGTTGATGGGGATCAGCCAGTAGAGAGGGGGAAGCTAGTGATACAAAGAAGGTAGGAGAAAATTGCTGATGCGATGTCATTGGTTACCACTCAAGGGGCTGAAAGCTAGTACACAAGAGAAAGGCCTGCATCTTAGCTAGAAGCATGGACAGTTCATCTGCAGGCGGAGGAAAGAAGGCAGCTTCCACGGCTGCAGACACTGGGAAGTGCATATGCGGCAACTTGTGCAAGTTCTCTTCTCATTAAATCAGGTTTTCAATGATGTAGGAAAATAAGGACATGGAATAAAATTAAGGATAATGGAGGAGGTATTGCAAGTTTGACAAAAAAGGAAAATGACTAAAATAGCCATTTAGGAGATTGGGTGAGTTAATGGTCTAGACAAATGTATTATGATTACTATTCATATATAAAGAGCTCTTACAGATGAAAAAAGAAATCGATGAACGTGCCAATAAAAAATATGAGAAGGAATCCATATCTACAAGCCACATACACATACCTGCAAACATATATGGCCAATAATCAGAAGAAGTAATTGTTTACCTCAATCCTATTGTGAAAAGGGAAAAACTCACACATTGGTTTGTCTATAATATTTATGAACATTGGAAAAAATAAATGTTGAGAAAAGGAAACTAGATAACTAAATTACTGGGAAAGGCAATCAAATTATATTCATCCAGTAAAATATCATTAATTGTAGATGATATTTAATTAAAAAGTTTATGAGGCACATAAGTGAATTCATGACGCTAATATGGTAGTTCCTTCTTTTTAAAATGTAATGCATGTGTTTATACAATGAAAAATGAAATTCGCTGTCCATGAATTTAGCATTGGTTTGGGTCCACTCATTAATTTTAACACTGAAGAAGTTTTTCTTGATCCTTTGTTTGGTTTTGTTCGTTTCTCTGGATTTGGGCCAAGGAGTGGTGATAGTTTGTAAATGGGTGATTCCAGTGCCACATTTCTGGAAAGTTCAACTCACTGATTGTTTCTGATAGATCTGGGGCCTGGTCTGATTTTCATTTCAGAATGATTCCTCGAGTATCACAAGTGAGCTGGTTTGGACAGAGATCAATTGGACACATGGAGACCAACTGGAGCCCTCTTCCAGGGCCCATGAGAGAAGCAATAGGGATTAGGGAGGTGAGCAGAGGGAACAGAGAACAGGGAACAGAGTGGGGAGGGAGGTTCCAGATGTGGTGTATGAAGGGAAAGCCCCTGATAGTCACAGAGAAAACCACATACCAAGAAGAATATTCAGAGAAACCTACAAAGGCAGGCATAAGCATGAAGTAGAACCAGTTCCTTCCCGACGAAAAAAGCTAATCTCCGCTTGTATGGCGGCTTTACTATTATAATTTAAAATTATAGGATTATTTTTGTCCTCAGTTACTCTGCCTGTGTTTAATTATACACCACTGTAACGGTAGGGAAAAAAGCAGCTATTTTGAGGACACTGTACCTTTTCAGGCTCTGTGTCCCCTCTCCGTGTGATGCTGAAGTTAAGGAGAGGAATGCGAAACAGAAGAGGCGCAGGTGGCTGTGTTTATGGGCTTCAGGGAGATATGATTACCTCACTCCACTGATTGCTACCTGAAGGAAGTCAGATTACAATTAAGACTGTCAGGTAAAGCACACAATTAAAGTTCATTGCAGATGCTGTCGACAAACTGGGATTAGCTGGGAAATGCACTCTGGCAAACAGATGTACCCTGGAAAATAGAAAGGGAATGTTTCCTTCTAGAACAAATCTACTTTATCAAATCTGACAACTTTTACTTGAGCTCTGAGTCCTGAGCTAGAAAGAGCTTCTCATTTGATTTAAGCAATTGGCACATAACACGCAGGTTGGAAATGAGTTGACTCATTAACTTCTTTTGCTTAGTAGAAAAGGTAGAGGTTGAGAGGAAACATGCTTACCTCACCACATTTCGCTCTTGGCCATCCAGAGTTGTTTAAGAGCTTGAAATATTGCATTATACTCTGTTTATTAAGGGGTGAGATTGTGGTTCTAGAATTGGAAGGTTCTTGTCCAAAAAAAAAAAAATCTGTTTTTAAAATTGGCTTTTAGTCAATCAGATGTTGTGGCTCTACCCGCCCCATGTGTTATCCATCTCTTTAAGTATCTACTTGCATTTATATGACACTAATAAGAAAGAGTTCCCGTAGACCAACAGCGATTCTGCTATTTGACTTCGGTCCACAGGTAACTGTATATATCATTTCCTCTTAATAAAGTGGAGTATTCCCTCAGCTCGCACACATCACAGACGTCACTGCTAATGGGAGCTATGCCTGGAGACGGTGTAGCAACTAGAGCTCCTACTGCCAAGCCTCCACTCTGTGCTCCTGCACTCGTGGTATTTTTCATGTGGTCGGTCATGGAAGCAGTTGGAACGGCTGCCGCAGGAAAATTCCAGCCTAGGGTGGAAGGGCTGGCTTTTCTCCATCATACTGGGAACGCATAGGGTAGACTAGAATTCTTTCTATAAGAGAAGCTGCTTTCTGACCACCACCAGAAAACTCAGGGAAATATTCAGATTTAAAAACAAAATATAGCAAGTAAAGAAACACACAGGATTCTGCTTTGGGATGAAGAAGAGTTTTATGCCACAGCCGATGTCATCTCTGATTCCTCATGGCGCATCGCTCCCTTGGGAAAATTAACCCCTTCGAATACATCTCAATTACTTCATTGATTGAATAGCATGAGGATTAGATGAGGTAATGCGTATACAGCATGTGGTAAGTCCTCAAAGAAAAGTCGTTTTCTGTCTCCTTCCCTCAGAATCTTTAGTGTCCAAAGTGCACAGCCATTGGTCCCATGCTGTGTAGGCAACACAAACTCACTCCTTCTGGAATCCTCTTCACTACCCACATACGCGGCAGTGTCCATGGGACAGCCAACAGACAGCCTAAGATGTGGCCAGCAACTCTCCTGACCATCAATGGTGCTGAGACAGTGCATTCTGTAGAATTCAGAAGGTGCACTGCTTTGCTACTACGTTCCTTCTGGTACATGTTTTTAATTGAAGCATCTATTACATACAGTAATGCGTGAAAAAAGTATAAAGTTTAAGTGAACAGCTTGATACATTTGTATTTAAATGTGCATTCCTGTAGCCACCTTCACCTCATTTTAACAAACGTTGCCATCATATCTACTGCTTTTAGTAAAATCTCCAAGGGCATTTCAACTTTCACCTCCACTTCCTTCAGTATATAAAAAGAGGACATTCCAACCTGCTCTCTTTTGAGGCACTTTGGAGTTACTTTCGCCTTTTAGACTTCTGTTGCAGAAGTGTAGCAATGGAGATGTCACGAACTCTCCCTAAACTCCGAGCATTTGTATGGCAGTGGTAAAGATATTGTGAAACACTCAGGAACGTGGGAGATGGCCCCTGGTTGTACTGTATTCACGGTAGTAAAGGAGAGGGAAGAGGAAGTGAAACCAGCATTCAATAAGGGCCTACTCTGGGCCAGGGGGTTGTGCCAGGTGATTTGTAGAGGGGTAGCCTTTAATCTTCCCGGCATTTTCCATGTGAAGCCACACTTTCTTGAGAGTCCATCAAGAATTTCCAATGTAAAGCCACACTCTCTCGAATATCCATCATTTCTCCTCCCCATTTCATCTAAACACCTTTGCAGTGATTGTCCCCCATAGAACTATTCTGTGTAGGTATTGCCTTGGTCCTAGCCCCTTTTTCTGTCTCTCTGTCACTCTCTCAGCCTCACATTCTTCCTTGGACACTCATGCACATACTCTCCTATTTCTTGTCTTCTTCTCTTCATCTCTCTCCTCTCTGCTGTATTCTAGTATCTCAGACCGATGAAGGTACATTATCTGTGACTGGTTCCTAAGAACACGCACCCCACCCACAGTCTTGGGTGCTTGGCCATCTCACAAATTGTCTTCTTCAGTCATCTCCCACTGGCACAGAGCGGCTCAGATGTTCCAAAAGCAATAGCCCTTTTGTGGAAGGGAACATATGCTGCTTTACAAATTTGGCCACTGGTATTAGCTGAGTCATTTACCACCCTTTTAGATGCCTGCTTTCCCTGCTTGTTTCCAGATTTCTCTCTCTCTCTCTTTTTTAAACAGTTGTAGGCATCCTTCATTGTCCTGACCCAGTATCCACCTTAATCTTTTGTATATTGTTAATTACCAAAATTTTTTAACATCCCATTCAAAGCAGTTAAAAACAATAAAAGAACATCTTACTGGAATACAACTGTTCATCTTTCTCTGCTTTTCAGTTTGATTCTCACCCTGCATTGTGATCTAGGCAAGGTGGACATTAGCATTTTCATGTTTCTGAATATCGAGGAAAGAGATCCAGCAGGACTAAGCAACTTGTCATCAGTAACTTATCCTAACCTGCAATTATCTTTATACTTTATATTTTATCTCTCTTCCACTGTAGTGTAAACTTTAGAAGAAATAGGACCACGTAAGTGTAGTTCACTTTTCTTTTTTTCTCTGCCCCTCTCCTCACCAAGCCCTGAGAAATCAATATCGTATGCTGTCGATTTGAACCTGCACCTCCAGTCCAAAACTGTGTCAGTCTGGCAGTGGGTGTCCTGACAGTGCTCATCTCTGAGGCCTCAGTGTCTCTTTCCTTTAGTCTGAGTTTATCCCTGGTGACCTGCAAACACTCTTTTAGTACCTTTTTTGTTTTTTTTTTTTCATGTTGTAGCTGTCTTTTTTTTTTTTTTTTTTCCCCTGTAACACTCCTAATTGCAGTTACCTGTACTTCACGTGTCTTGGCACAGGGGCCTTTGGACATTCCTCTCTTAAATATCCAGATATTCTTCAGCAAACCCGAGAAACCAATATTCTGTGATCTGGACGTGACCCACAAGGCAGAGTTCCCTTTTGCCTCACGCTCAGTAGGTCTGGTTCCTGGGGCGGGGAGACTTCTGAGTGGCCCTGAATCTCCACACCTCCCCAGTGAGTCTTTTTTTCCTTTTATTCCTGGTTCTCCTGCTACCTCTCTGCAGCTGTTCTTTGGGACGGCATGAATCTTAACTCTCCAGGGCTGTCAATCCCTTCCCCACATTTAATCCACATAAAAACAATAATGGAAACAATGGCCCCGAGAAATAACAATTCTTATTTCATTTATTGCCTTTTTCAGAGTCTAATGTGACTCTGCAAATAAATCGTCCTGAATCAGTCTTTTCTGAAAAGCGCTGTAAAAATGGCTCATTTTCCTCTCTTTCTTCCCTCGGCTTCTCACTTGGGATTAATCAAACTAATTGTTGCCAGATTAAATTTGTCCATAATGTCAAGAGAGCTTTATTTTATCCCAGAGTTTCCAATGTCTGCAATGATCAGGCATCCAAGAAACAAATCAGTGCTTTTGCATGATGTTCAGCTAATAGTCCTGTTAACAAACAGGGCTTTAGACTAACAATCATGCTTCCCCCAGAGTGGACTGTTTAGAGTGTTGCATACAATCACAGGTAAACTCCGGCTTGCAATATGATGCTAAGTTAAGACTTAGCTAGACTGTACTTTTTGAAGAACAGTCTTTCTGAAAGAGCAAAGCATTTGTGCTGACTTTTCAGAGCTAGAAATTCTCCTGCCCCCTCCCCTTCTCTGACACACGTACTCTGGGCTCTTGGAAGCGGTTGTCAGTGATGGCTTTATTAGAACTGTTGTGTCATAGACTCGCCAACCCAAACCAGGTAAAGACTTGGTGCTGAGAAAATTAGGAATTCAAAGATTTGAAGTACCTGTGCTTTTACTTAGGAAACAGATGGAGAAGAAAAGAATGATGGACTCCAAGTTTAGTTCAATTTGAGGTAAGCTCTTGGTTGATTAGTTGCTTCAGAAGCTTGAGTAGCTCACCCCGATCTACCAGTTCTTTGGATTCAAGCAGACGTCAGTGTGGTGAACCTTGGTTCTTCTGATTGCTGGCTGTGTGTAAACTTGCTTATGTTTCGTCCTCTTTCTGAGCCTTTGTTCTCCTGTCTGTGAAATAGAGATAGGACTACCTCCCTTGTAGTCCTGCCCTGAGGATTAACTGGAACAATATTTGAGTGGCACTTACACGGGGCTTGCACAGCGTAAAACACAGTAAAGGCATTCGTCATTTGTCTTCTGGTCGATTCTACCACTATTACCCATTTCTTTATGGCTTTATTCATTCACCAAGTATTTATTGTCTCAGGTGCCTTGCAAGATGTTATGAATATAGAGCCAAAAAATGCTTGGTGTGTGCTCTTCGTGAGCTCCTGCACCAGCAAGAGACACAGATAAAGAAATCCTGCAATTAGAGTTCAGATAGTTAAGTGCCACAGTGGAGGGGAAAATGGGAGCTTGAGCTGTCATGTCCCCACCACCGCGTGCTTGCTGCAGGGAGGAGGCCATCCCCTGCACTCAGCACAGGCCAGGAGCGCAGAGGGATGGCAGCTGGTCTGCTCCGGGGGCAGGGGACCCACAGGGAGGAGGGCGGGGAGTTGGTGGTGAGGTTTCCGTAACCTTCTGTTGGGCACAGGGTCAGGTTCTCATCTCTGAATCCAGATTTCTCTCTCTGTCCTGCTTCTTAATCAGTTGTGAGGAAGCACCAGTCCCTTGGGAGGACTTTGGCCAACACTCTGTGTCTGTCTTGGGGTCAAGGAGATACTGAAAACCCGAAGAGTCTTAGAGGAACATGTGGACAGTTCTTTCAACCTCATAGTCATGTCTGAGTCTAACCATTAGCCCCTTAAGAAACTGAGGCTCCGAGGGGAAAGTTATTTACCTTGGATGAGATAGATGGTTTGGGGCAGAGCCAAGACGAGGACCCGGGTCTCCTGTCTCCTGGTTCTCAGCTACTTCTGTGAGCTGAATCCATCAGAGAGGTGACAGAGCAGCACCGTAGGCAAGGAATCACAAACATCAGTGTTGTAACAACTCTAAATAACAACACCTCCCTACTACCAAGTGCCTTTTGTACCAGATACTGTTCAAAGCTTTTGCATAGTAGTAATTTATTTGAACCTTCTAGCAACACTAGGACTTAAGTCCTTTTATTCTTACTTTATAAAAACAGTAAAAGAGATATTAAATGGCTGTCCCAGGTCACACACCAATAGCTGGCAGAGGAAGCCTTCCAGCAGCCCATCCGAGCCTCTGAAGGCCTCTCCACGCTGTCCTCTCTCCATGTCACTTCCTGAATGACCACCGTGTGCCCAAACCTGTGCCAGGTGCTCTGGGGTCAGGAGCAGCAGTGTGACTCCCGATCACAGGGTCAAATCAGCACCTTCAGAATGAGAGGGGATTACTGGCAAGTCAGAGTACAGACTCACAAAACCACAGATTAGAAAAGGTGGTCTTCTGAGACATCAGAACTTCTGTTAAAAATCAGGGCATTGGCTAGGAGCCCTGATGGGTGATCTGGCCGGGCCCTGGTTGTTTCCGTTTTCTGTCATGCATTGACTGTGTTTATACTTGGGTGTGTGTTATGAAGCAAGCGCTGTCTGATGAGTTGGGAGAGAGATGGAAAGGACAGCCCTATGGTGGGATGTGAGCAAAGGAGACCCACTGGGAAGAACTCTTGCCTTTCCGCTGTCCAGGCCATCCTGTATCTGCCGCTCACCTCCCTTATTTTTTCCTTCATGAAATGCTCACTCTCCTCTTCTGACAAACTCTGATTTATCCTTCAAGGCCAAAAGGAAATGTAACCCTGCCACTGTAGGTTTCCCTGCACTCCCGGGGAAAGCTGTTCACCATTATCACTGTACAGCACTTTCTACATACCAATCTTACAGCCTTTGTCACGTTGTATTATAATGATGCATTTACAGTCCTTCCTTATATCCTTGGACAGAACCACATGTTGTCGTCATCATCTGTCCAATGCCCAGAAGAGAGTTTGGATCATAGTAGAGATTGTGTAAATTTTTGGATTCCATGCATTTGTCCTAACATCTCTTTATTTCTCATTATTCTCATTAGGCCTGTAGTGCCCCCTGGGTCCTGACTGCAGAACCCTTGATGTCAGGGTCAGTGTTTTCTCCTCCTCATTTCCCCTTGCTAAAGTGCTACCAGCAATGCTGGGAACCCGGCACGTGTGTTCTGTCCACTGGAGGTGGGTGGGCATGATGTGTGTTTTTCCAAGTGTAACTTTGCAGCCTCTGGGTCTTTAGGAAGTGGTAGGATGAGCATGCTCCCAGCCTGTTTCACAACTTGTAACAGCTAAGACCCCAGTGGGGCCCCTGCTACAGAGAGGATTCTGAGATCCATTCTTTTCATGTTTTTTAGATATTGGGGGGGTGGGGGATGGGTAACTAGGTTTGTTTATTTTTTAATGGAAGTCATGGGGATTGAACCCAGGACCTTGTGCATGCTAAGCATGTACTCTACCACTTGAGCTATACCCTCCCCTCCTGAGATCCATTCTCAGAGACCACGAGTTGGTGCTCGTTTGCATACTCCCAGGTAGCGCTGTGTCTCTGGAGGTCTCCTGACACCTGCGCTGGCCGTACTGCCTCTAGGTGAATTGTTTTTTCCTGAAACACCCGGAGTTTGGTAGGCATGCATTATTCATTCCTTCTTACCATTCCATCCCATTCCATTCCAGTCTATAAAAATGATTTCTTGGTGGGGAGGGTATAACTCAAGTGGTAGAACACATGCATAGCATACACAAGGTTCTGGGTTCAATTCCCAGAACCTCCATTAAAAAAATAATAATAATAAATTAATAAATAGACCTAACAACCTCCCTGCCTCAAAAAATTAAATTAAATTAAAATTAAAAATAAATAAATAAATAATTTTTAAAAAATTTCTTGAGTACCTACTCAATGCCTGGCACTATCCCATTGTGCCTGCAATCCAATAGTGAACAGAAATAATAACCAATTTCCAACCACCTAGGATTTTACATTCCAGCGAAGGGACCCACAATAAATGATACATGGAACAAATAAATAGATGTTATAAGATGTTAGAATAGGAGCAAGATAGAGAGAAAGAAAGAGCTCAAGGAGAGCTTGCAGGGAGAGGCAATAACAATTTTAAGTCTCATGATCAGGATAGGTCTCCTAGTGAAGGTAACATCTGAGCAAAAACTTAAAGGATCTGAGGAATTTAGCCATGTACGTTTCTGGGGAAAGAGCATCC
The DNA here is from genome assembly GCF_036321535.1 of Camelus dromedarius. Lineage (NCBI taxonomy): Eukaryota > Metazoa > Chordata > Mammalia > Artiodactyla > Camelidae > Camelus > Camelus dromedarius. Next base: position 49,022,968 of record NC_087450.1, read on the forward strand.
CAGGCAGAGGAAATAATCAGTGAAAAGACGTTACAATAGGAATATATACACACACACACACACACGTGTATGTATGTACATGTATCTACACACAGGTGCATATGTATATACACATGTGTGTATACACACATAGACACACACATACATTGTCTTTTAATGCTGTAACAGATTTTTAATAACTGTGTGCCTGTCCCGGTCTCTCCCTCTGAGATTTCTCCAACATTTTGAAATAGAAGATAAATTAACAGTTTTGAAATGACAGAGTCTGTCATGATTGATATTAAAAGCCCACAAGGATGGACATTACAGCCTGTGGTAGGAATGAGGCTTTTAGTCCACACGACGGTCACAGATTAAACACATTAGGACTCAGAAGTTGTCACAGTTACCAGCACGTTCCAGCCTCAGGGAAAGAGCTTTCAGTGGGGAGATGGGTTCACGGCTGCCTCCCTGCACCTGCCCTGGGCAAGAGCCCTTTGGTCCTCAGATACGAGAGGAGCAGGGTGGGCAAAGGGCAGAGGCCTCCCCTCGGGGCTCCCTGAGCCTGGTTTCCTTCACGCATCAGGAGCCTGGTCTCGGTCAGGGGGAGAGAGTTTCATAGGGAGACAGTGCTGCCAGGACTCCCCAAGAGGATTCAGTCACCTCGTGTCACACATTTCTGTGCCAGGGCTTACTCTGCTTACCAAAGCCTTGCCGGGGGGTCAGGATGGGTCGGGGAGGCGGTTGGGGACACAGCAATGAACAGGTAGAGTCTGTCCACAGCGAGTTCCAAAGGTATCAGGGAAACGAAACTAGTCATATAAAAATAGTCAACACCTCAAGTTTCCAAATGAGTAGTTCTTTTAAGTCAATGGCATAAGTGCTTAGAGAAGAAAAAAATCCCCATGGACCAGAGACACCAAGGAAAGCTTCCTGGAGGAGGCAAGGACCTGAAAAACACTCGGAGGGTATGAGGCTGCTTAAGGAAGATCCTTTCAGGTTGGAGTAAATGGCTGTCAGGAGAAAGAACCTGGGTGAGGGTTGGGGGCTGGCAAGGGAAAAATCTGTAAGATAATTTAGAGTCTCCAAAGAGCCTGTTAAGTCTCCGGGTCTCCTTCCGCTTCTGTCATGCAGTTGATTGTTGTAATTGTAATCATTATCAACAAAAACAGCTACAGCCTGGTGAACAGGGATTCAAATTTGTAGTCAGAGGAACTGGGTAAGTCCTAGCACCATCGATTCAACACCAGCTAATGCTTAATAATGAACTGGGATTCAGTTTCTTCGACTGTAACACTAGGAGTACTCATGGACAATTGAGAATCAGTTGAAATAATGGTCATGAATTCTTTGTAACGAGTGAAATAAGGCGTGTATGCCCTCTTCTTATCATTGGAATCATCTTGATTATGTCACATGAGTTGTCTTCCTGAAGCTTCTAATTTAAATTTGAGACAGCTGATAACCTGATGAAACAAATTTAAAAAAAAAATGTTTGCAGGGTCAAATATCAGCTAACACAAAGCAAGACTGAATTGATAACAGCTCATTATTTGCAAAGCATGGGAAAGCTTTTTGCCTGAGGTGTTTCTAGCAGGTTTTGTTTTCTCCACAACTGTGCTTCAATCTGCCCTCATGGCTTTGCTTGGAACTCTGCTCATAGGGAAATGGGTGTCTGTGGTCTACTTCTGCATGTCCTATGGAAAGCAGGGTATAGTTAAGGTGCCCATATAATTAACCATCCAAACAGGGATAGTTTTAGAGTAATTAAGAGTGCTGCTAGTAACCAGGATTGTTCCAGGAAAACTGGTGTGTTGGGTCACCTTAAGTACAGTTCCTTTGCTTTGATGGGTACAGTAACCTCAGAGGCTTTGAGGTGCACACCAAAGTTACAGAGGACTGTGGCTCCAGAATTTTTGCCATAGGTCACACCTCCCAGTATCGTGGCTTTGAGGAGCCCATCTATGGGCAGAGGTGGGGGGGGGCACATGGTGCATTTCAAGGTAGGGGCTGTAATCTTCTCTCTCTCTATGTGTGTCTTTCACATCCAGATAAAGCGCCAAGGATTCCTAAAATAATCCTCTGGGTGATTCGTATTTTCAGCCTCTACCACATTTGGGTGCTGATTCCTGTATGTGCTTTGGGCTCTATAAAGACTTTCTGCTTCTTTGGCATCTAAACGTCCCTTGAATCTTGTCAATTATCACATCCATTTTTACCTCTCCATTCTCTCCGTGGATCCTTGCGTGAGGTAAGAAAGAAAGGTGGACTTTTCTTCCCCCTTTAAAAGTGGAGACTGTGAGGTCTCAAGTTCACATGTGGGTTCAGACTTTTGTTAGCAGTTGTGACTCTCAAATGGCCATCACCCCCTTGAAGACTTCCTGGTCTGTAGCAGTCGTTTCTTATTTTGTAAGCCCTTTGCACACTGGGTATACTTTCCTTTTGATACTTAATATTTTTATTATGAATTCTCCTGGACAATGAATCTCTAAAAGGCAGAGACCATGCGTAAATTAGATGATACTGCCTCACTCTGCCTCCCTACTCCAGAGTCCGGCGTGTGTTTAATGAGTTTGTGTTAACGAGCCTTGTGGTCAGGATTACATGGGTCTCACTGCGGTGACACTAGCCCAAGCTTTGAAGTCTCTTTAGAGGGAAGGCTCTGCAGAGCTGAAGACCACAAAAACCCTGGCCCAGAACAGAAGATGCCAATCTGGATAGGAAGTTGCCGAATGTTGACCCTGCCATTGAATCAACAATTGGCTCAAACTCCCAAGAGCGGGTGGATGTGGAGAACCTCCTGTTATAAAACTGAGAAGACCCTGGTATTCAGGAGATTCTTAATCAAGGCCCGTTGAGTGACTGAATGGATAAATCCTGTGAAAAGATAAGAGAAATGAAATGCTGTGCTGTTTAAAGCCATCTCCACTGCACCTCCTTAGTGGGGGTGAGTTTTCTCCTCACTGGAAAATATTTAGACTAGGCAGGGTGATGACTTATCAGGGATGATGGGAGAAGGTAAAACCCGGTGACAAATGAGGCTCCTTCCAGATGTGAAAATATAGACTTTAGGCACTTTTAATTAATTTATTTTTTTTTTATTTTTGGCTTTTAGAAATGTCTTGTGAATACAAGTAAAGTAGCTTGACTCACACATTTATCCAAAGATTTTGCATTTACAGTAACTTCTAATATTGTCCAATTGCTTTTATTTGTCCTGTCAAATCTGGAGTATAACCACCTAACAATGATAAAGGAGGGGTAGAAGAAGGGACATTTTTGGTGGAAGCAAGATAGATATTTTTTTCTGGGAAAACTTTGTTTTTCCCTTTTTTTTTTTTTTTCCTTCTAGCTTCTTGGGGGAGGTAGTGGGATGAGGGGGCAGTTGGTGGGAGAGGTATAATCTTTTGATAGGGCAAATCACCCATTCCAGATAATTTTGTGTCAATGACAAACATAGAAAAACTATCCTAAGTTATCCAAATTTGATGTACTAGACAAGAGGAAAGATACATTGTTTACTTCTTTCTTTTTTTACTTCTGTTTTCCTCTTGTCAAAAATATTGTGACTAATCTCGAAGTCTGAGACCTTGTTTTCTTAAAACAGAAAAACTAACACAATTATTGGACTGAGAGAGAGCAAACAGAACCATGACGTAATGTCAAAAACATTCTACTTCTAGGAGCCTAGAACTCAGATTGGGGGAAATAAATATTTATCAGTTTCTTTCCGAGTTCACTGAATTTCATATTTAATATTGTGCCTTCCTATTATTGCTATTATTTCCATCCTAATTGCATGCCAACATAATCCAATGTTTTTCTTCCTACTAAACACTGGATAGTCATTAGACTTGAAACTTCTATCTTATTCTTTAGGACTGAAGGTCATGTCAAAATGGGCAAAATTACAATTATGTAAGGACTAACACCTGAAGGCGGTATCTCCATTATTTCCATAGACCTAAGTTAATCCGAGCTATAAAAGACTAGAACCTTGGGCTCATCAAACTGGGAAATGTCACTGATTCAGAGTGGAGGCTGGAGTGGAGATTGTGAGAGGGGTCTGAGGGCACCAGAAAGGTGGACAGGAGCTTGGAGAAGGGCAGAAGGGGCAGAGAGTAGGACAGAAGGTGTTTCCTTTTTATCTGGGCCAAGTCTGTGTCATTTCTCTCCCTAAATATCACCATCATTGGTAAAGAAAGTTCTGTCCCCACCAGGGAAGGGCAGGAATTTCTGGAGTTAGCCGCTTAGATGACAACGTCTTCCATTTGGCCAAGTCAATATGCATTTCTGCAGCCTTTTCCCATCATTGAAAAAAATGCAGAAATGCTGCCCATGTTTGCATTCTTTTTTACTTGCTTTGTCTTCCTGAGATACATATTTTTAAATGTATTTATTGTAACTTTAATGGGCTTCAGGAGAGAGAGGAGAACCACACAGTGCATTACTTAGGCTTTCTAATTTTGAATATATTGTTTTTAGTTCTTATGTGAGGATTAACAAGGTAAAGCACATATCATGGTGTTGCAGACAGCAAATACTCAAAATATATCATCAGCAGCATCATCATCATCATTTTTATTACTGGCTTAGACCTTCTGTCATATATTCATTTTGTCTCTGACTTCTGCTCTATAACCTTATACATCTGTGCCCTGACTGCAGGTGGGGCTTCTACTGGATTATAATGCTTAGTTGTAAATTCTGGTTTTACTCTTGAAACTTGTCTTTTGGCTTCCCCCAAAGGGATAAAATGGAAAAACCATTGTAAAAGGGGTGTAAAACACTTGACCAGGCAAGTCTTTTATCTCATCAATAATTTTGCCAGGGTCCTCTGACCCATACCTGGAACCAGTGTAGTTCCTGCTTGCTTGAGAGTAGATATCTTTTCCAAAGAAGAAAGCAATCCAATACAAAGAAAGATAAAAAAAAAAAAAGTAAATAAATAGCAATAAAGCTCCCAATGCAAACTCTACCAAAAAAAAAAAAAAAAAAAGAATGTACAAATTACAGTGAAAATTCAAAGAAGGTAGTGATGAACTATATGGAAAATTTATCCCAGGAGAGATAACTTCTTGAAATGCAGGGAAGTGTCTTTTCCCGAGAATCTTTGTCTTTAGTCCCACAATCTCATCTTTTTCTAAATCCTTTCTCTTCTTTCTCTGCCATGCTACCTCTCGCAGTTCCCGTCTCCCTATTGCCTTTGTCCTTATCCCAGGGCTGATGTTTATGACACGCCTGAAGTATGAGACCATTCTCCACATGGGACTGCTGGTAGTTATTATTCCCAACTCTTAGCCACCCAACACACCACGGTTAGAGTAAGCAACCTTCAGTACTATTTTGATCATGACACCCTATGATCAGAGGAGTAGAGTTTCTCCTGGCACTGTTAACATGAAAGTTAAAGACTTCTGGTCTATTTCTAATATCTTCCCATATAGAATTCTCTTATTTGCCGTGGAATATCCATTTCTGTATTCCTTTATGAACGCATGATTAACTTAGTCAGCTAGTCAATATGTGCTTAACAGTTGGGCTCTAATCATAGAACAAGTGTCTTGTACCAGAATTTTGGCACCTGAGTTCATGGAGCTCCCTTGTTCTCTCTCTCTCTGTCTCTCTCCCTCTGTTTGGCATATGTGCGCCCTTTCCATCAAATCGCACACAGCATCCACACCTAGTTGTTTCTCTAGTCCCTCCTGGCTGGCACAAAGGCAGTAAGCAGGTGGGTGTGTGAAATAGGATGAGCCGAAAGATTCATTCCTTTATTTTCTCCTAACTGTTCCAGCCTTCATAAAATCCAGTCCTATAGGTTATTGATTTTCACAAAAAGAAGAAAAACGAGTGGGAGTGGAGAATTATGATGTTATGTCCTAAATGAATTTTTCGCAGCAAAAGAAGAAGGAAAAACAACAACAACAGCAGCAGCAGCAGCAGCAGCTCTTCTCCGTCTTGGGCAGTTGGTCAGAAATGAGGTTTGGGGTACGGACGAGGAGAGGCAGGAGTGCGTCTGTCCCCAGGGCAGTGCAAGCATTGATCTCTTGGGCGACTGCCCTGACTACCTCTGGAGCTGAGAATTAGGTTCAATATGTTAGTGCTAACATTTAAGTCCTTTCAAATCTCCAGGGGCAGAATCTGCTTTCTCTTTCTCTACCTCGTTTATGTTTAGGTGAAAACTGACTTAACCGTTTAACTTCCAGCTTTGCTCTTTATTGATACAGAAGTCTGGGTCTCAGGAAATCTGTGAAAGCTTTGATGAGATGTTTTAACTCTTTATTTCACAAGCAATGTGGTGGAAATAAAGATAAACCAAGCCAAGTCTCTACCTCTATAATAATAAGGTGCTTTCTAGCTAAGATAGCAAAATGGACCTGTTGTTTTGGCTCATCATCTGTGAAGCAAACCCATCGCAGCAGCACGGCGTTGCTAAGACTAGACATGCATCGGAATCACTTAGGGAGCTTTTAAAAATGTGCGTTTGCACATGCAGCTTCAGCCTTGTGATCAGGATCTCCAAGGGTGGGCCCTGGCAATCTGTATTTTTTTTTTTAAAGCAGTAACGTCCTTATAGTTTACATTAGCTACTAGATACAGTATAAAAAGCCAAGGGCAGTGCAGGTCGGGACAGGGCACCAAAGTCCAAGGGGCAAACTGCTGCAGATCAAAAATGTAAAGCCCCTCTGCCATATTCCATGAATATGACCCCAGAGAAAGAGCATAATAAAAGGCACAACCGCAGGCTTCCAGCAGCTTAAAGATTTCCTCCAAAAGCATATCTAGCCATCTATTGATTAGCATTATGAGAGCCAGGGTCAGGGAAGGGGTAAAGAAGAGCTGAAAAATAGTCCGGCGGAAAAATTGCTCAATAGCGTTCAGTGGTGAAGGAGGGAAGTTTAAGGAGAAAAACATACCTACCAGTTATTTCTGTTGCCTAAAAAACATAACCTGTTCACTTAGAAGAAAATCTGGTGAGGAAGTGAATTGAACCCAGAGGTTCTGGGAGCTACAGGACTTTTTGAACCACACCAAGCTAGTGAATATAGAAAGCGAGGATAATATGTGCCCATGAGGCAAGCGATAAATTAGATTTGGCCTGAGGATGTTTGAAACACCAAGGTCATGTAGAGGCTGATAAATACACCAAATTGTGCCCCTCCAACCCCCTGTACGGGATGGTCCAGCAATAGCCAGAGTCTTTCAAGAAAGAATAGTTTCAAGAGAAATAATTGAAAATAAGCCAAGTGGAAACCTGTGAATAGAAACAGTAATGCATATTTTGGGCAAGTTAATGAATTCCAAGGAAAAAGGAAGAATCACAAGTCATTTGTGTGGCAATGGGTAGGGTGGGGACATCAGACTACAGTAAAACAAAGGGGTCAGAAGAATAGACTCTTGGCCTCTATATTCATGAGAGTAGAAGGGGAATTGATTCATTCATTTATGAATTTATTTAACTACTATTTAATTGAATATATACTATGGACCAGTCACTGAAGTTTTGGGGATATAGTGCATCACAATGCAGACAAGATTCCAGCTCTCATAGAGACTACATTCTAATGGAGGAAACAAACAACATAAAAAAAAAAAAAAAGCAAACAAGAAAAAATGTTTTGGAGTCAGGACAACCTGGTTTGAAATATCAGCTGTGCCATTACCATCTGTACTATACTTAACCTTGTCGTGACGCTCTCTCTCTCTGCAAAAGTCAGGTAGAAGTGCCAACCTTGAAAGGTTGTGATGAGAATAAGAGGAAATTTGTGCTGCTGAATAGTATCTGGAATATAATAAGCATTTTGTAATATGTGTTGAACGAAATATTGATAACATGAAAGAGCCAGTTAATAGGGAGGGAATAGAATTCAAATCATGATGGAAGAATATGCTTTTAAAGTGGAAAATTATGACACACGCACATACACATACAGTTGATCCTAGAGCAATGTGGGTTTAAACTGCAGGGGTCCACTTAGACATGGAATTTTTTTTCAATAGTAAATGTTAGAGTATTACCTGATCCACATTTCATTGAATCTGCAGATGCGGAACCTCAGATAGGAGGAACCACGGGCTGACTATAAGTTATAGGTGGATTTTCGACTCTACAGAGGGTCTGCAGCCTCTAACCCCTCCCAACTACCTCTAGCTCTCTATATATGCACATATACTATCTATACTATATCTGCATCTAATCTCTATATATAATGAGAAAGACAGAGATGCAGAGAGGAACAGAAGAAAGCATGTTGAAGATGTAGGTGACATATACAAGTCTACTCTAAAGAAAAGGAAAGGTTCTCAGGTTGATGAAATTCTATTCAAGTATCTTAGTGACATACCTAAGAAAAATAATGTTGGCCAGAAGGAGTTTTGGATCCAAGAAAGCTTAGAAGAAAGACAGTCAGAGAGACCAATGATGCTCATGTCCTCTTAGGCAGGGAAGGATGTTCGAGTGCCACTGGCAGGACCTTCCCTCAAAGGGCAAAAAGCGTTCTTCGACACATCTCAGCCAGACTATGTTCTGAGATTTGATAACATACTATGATGGTTCTATAATTATGATCTGGTTTCCCACGCAGACTTTGCTACCATGAGAAGCTGGTCATGCCCACATGAGCTCTGACTTCTCTGCTCTGTGACCACCAATATATATATTAATAGATTCTCTGGTTAGATATAAGTCTCCAAAAACCTGTTACTGTGATATCTCTGAAAGGTAGAACTGTTCCTACATAATTAAGGCAGATCTCTAAAGGTGGGGGAACTGATTGGGACGGGGTACCATTTGTAATATAATTGTTAGAATAGCAATACAGCACAGTGAATGTCTTGATAAGTAGTCTGTGGTTAATAAGAAAGCTGTTTCCTAGGTGTCACTTATAAATTGATCGGTGGGAAGTTCCTAAAGCAAGCTGTGAAATTATTCATTAGGTTACAGCTTATCCTTTCTGGGCACAGCTTTCTTGGAGCAAACAACTGAGTTATTTTGAGATCAGTGGCCTATAGTCTAAGCTGAGTCATTTTACCACAGATGGGCTCAATTTTCAATTCTCATGAACCAGTTGAGCAGACAAGGTAGCACAGACAACACTTAAAGGAGTGAAGGATTAGATACACCTCATCAGTTCAGAAGGAGACAAGATCTTTCAGAAAAGCGTGGTGATAAATGCTGAGGCAACTTCAACTAGGACTTAGAGAATGGACAGGATGTGTCTGGTGGAGAGGGCAGAGTACTTCAGCTGGGGTTAATAACCTCACGGAAAAGTGTGGAGGTGAATGCTCATGCAGTCATGGAATCCTGAGGTGATTTATCTACATGGAGCAGAGGTTAAATCTGGGGAGCTATGTGAAGTAAGGTTGAGACATAAAAAATCTCATTATAGAAGCCCAGAATTCTAGACAGGTTGGTTTGAATTGGTCAGGTTAGCATGGAGGAACTGGATGTCTGTGCAACCGTTTGGCCATTTGAGATCCTGGTAGTAACTTTAAAGAGAAGAAGTGCAATCTGCTGACAGTTACAGGAGATTTCAGAATCCTCCCGAGACCAAGGAATTCAGTGAGATCTAGATAATATAATACCAGAAGCTTCTCTCAAACATACACATTTTTTGGAATTTAGGTGAAATTCACATACTACAAAATCATCATTTTAACCATTTAAATATATGCGACTCAGTGACATTTATTACATCTACAATGTTGTAAAATCACCAGCACTATCTGGTTCTGAGATATTTCATCACCTCCAAAGGAAACTCCACTACCCAGCTTCTTCTCCCCTCAGATCCTGGTGATCATTAATCTGCTTTCTGTCTCTGTGGATTTGTCTCTTCTGAATATCTTACATAAATATTATCCTATAATATCTGACCTTTTGTGTTTGGCCTTTTTCACTTAGCATGATTTCAAGTTTCATCCATGTCGTTGTATGTACCAGTACTGCATTCTCTTTTTGAGCTGAATACTCTCCCGTTGTATGGATATACCACAATTGGTTTATTTATTCATCAGGTAATGGACATTTGCATTATTTCCACCTTTTGCTATCGAGAATAACACTGATATGAATATTTGTGAACATGTATACGTTTTTCCCCAGGGAGTCTATGGTTCGTGAAAACTGCATCCCCTCATAATTTTAGGATATTCCTAACCTAACGTCATAACAATCCATTCAATTAACAAAGACAGAGGATGGATGAACATATTATCGGGATACACAAGAAAAGTTAGAATATACCTGCCAACTTATCCTTGGTAACAGTAGCTCTTCCTGTTTTCCCCTTGAGAGTTTTTGGAATATTTTTATTAGTCACATCTACTCTTAAACACAGAATAATCTAGGCATCTTAATGACTGGTAGGTATTCTCTCTCGTGCATAGAGAATTATCACAATTATAAAGGCCTTGCCTTTCAACTAGGGAATAGGTGAAAAAAATATTCTAGAGTATAGATGATCAAAAGCTTACTCTTTTTACTAGTTAACTAATGGTAGATTCGGTACAATTCATACACAATGGAACAAAGTTGAAATTTGCCTTACCTGAGAAGTTCTGACTCTTGAACAATGATGGTGAATGGGAGAATCCAGGAGAAAAAAAATCTGAATCAATTCTAAGAGAACTCTTGGAGCTGCTAAAATGTTTGGAGCATGAAAGTGATATGATAAAAATAATATTTTGCAAAATTGACTAATGCGGCCGCCAGATGGATTAGTGAGCCTGTATTTATGAAGGGTTTAAAAGAGGACATGGCAGACAGCATAAATAATAGTAATAACAAAAACAGTAATAGTGATCTTAATAATTTTGGAGGACGGGTAGGAGGTAGGAAGAACCATTAGTACACGCAATAATACACAATAATGCATGGCGATAATACAGATATAAGGCAGTGATGCTTGCCCTGGGGTACAGGTAACAAGGAAAAGTCAACCAAGGGCCGAAGCAAGACACATTAGCAAGTCAGATAAAATGTATGCAACCTTTTCTTTGCTCACGCAGCATTTATTCTGTTAGCCTTGAGCCTGGCTATTTAATGTGTGACAGAGCAACAGCAGTGATTCATCTGGGAACCTGTTAGAAATGCAGAATCTCAGGCTCTACCCAGATGCACCAAATCTGACTCTGCACTGTAATCATTTCTCTAGTTGATCTTGTGCCTCTGATTAATGAAGTACCTACTTTCAAAATCAAATGTACCCTGGCAGAGGGGCGGGGAGGAAGGTATTTTCTTTTATAGAAAAGTTCATTGGCTTCATTTGTTTGAGATATTGGATGCATATGGTCCCGACCCTTGACATTTCCTCAGCAGCTTCAGAAAAGATAACCTTTTCACTCCTTCTCTTCTATTAATAATAGCATTTAAAAGATTAATTACAACTCTACTTAATATTCTTCAAAATCTAAACTTCCTGTACTTATTAACTCATTGATTCTATTATGTTTAATCATTCAGATGAGTTTCCCTACAGGCCAGTTGTTCAATAACATTTTCCACTCTCTAGACTTTTTGAAAATTTGATAAAATCTATGAAATTCCCTCACAGGAAAATGCACATAAATACATGCAAGCATTTCCCCCCACCCAGCGTATTTTTGCATTGGAAATGTATCTCCTTTACATATATTGACTATAAAAATCTCCACAAATATTATGCTTCTCATTTTTCATGCGAAAATAAATGCCTTCGTCCTGGAAAAGGGTGAATAAGCCCAAACTGTGCAAAACAAACAGAATATAAACCATTTTATTGCTCAGAAGTAAATTTCAATGAGATACCAACTTTGACACCCAGCCGATACTGACTTTTCGTTTTGATTCCAACAAGCGTTGAGTGCCCTGACTCGCAAAAGTAAGGGAAAGCAAAGAGCATCAGAGTTCCGGGGCCTTACATTGAAGATAGAAGTAGGCTTTCTTCAAGGAACAAGAGAATTCTTTAAAACCTTTCATGTTGAATTCATGTCCCAGTACTTCCATTCTTTGTCCTCAAGTCAATCAGGCAATCTCTGGCAAAGCCTATGTCATTGATGTTACCTGCATCATCGTGACAGAAGTTATGAATTCATTACCTCTATGAATCTAAATTTTGGACTTACTGAACAGATCTAACCTCCAAAAGAAATTCTGTCGTTTTTTTGTTGTTGTTGTTATGATGGTGGTTCTTATTTTTGTATGTTTGGTTTCAAGGTGTAACTGACTTCTGAGTGCTGAGAAGCAAATAAAATTTAAAAAAAAGAAAAGAATTTTCTGCTCTCGGCTATAGCCAACAGAAACGCTTCTTTAAATATTGGAAATGTTTTAAAGGCACAATCTTTCTTTCCAGAGTAGAAACTTACCTTATCCAAGAAAGGTCATAATTTTGCTTTTTTTTTTTTATTACTTTCTGCCTCCCTTCACTAGCTGTGGTCATAACAACAATTTCTAGGTTATATTTTGAACACTTCCCTTTATTGATAAGGTCAAATACAGGCAGTGGGTAAGTCAATGAATGAAGACAATCTTCCTAGTCAAATTGCCTTAAGAGATGGATTTTTTTCCCCCTCTCTCAAAAAAGAAAAAAGGTAAAAAAGTACTTGAATTTTACTCAAGTGTTTTAAGAATAATTTCTGTGCTGTAGTAATACTCATATTCTAGTCTACTTTCTTGAGAATTGTCTTAGATGGTGATGAGTCAAGGTCTGGGGCTGATAAGGATAACAGTTTGCATAGCAATAAGCCAAGATTTCTTTAAATCAAACTACAGAGTCATATATTCATGGCTCTAGAAACCGATGAATAACAGTAGCTTTTTTTCATCAAAACACCAAGTCACATATGTTCTACACATAAAGTATTACCTTTCCTGAAATTAGGTGGCTCTCTGGGGTATCTTCGCCCAATTTAGGAGAATGTACTTGGTTGGGAGAAATATAATGTCACGTTGTACACAACAGGAGTCAGCAAATGGCCCTTCTTGCTTGACTCAGAGATGAAGACCTCCTTAGGTTTTTCCAAGCTCCTACACCCCAGTCACTCCCTGTCTCCTCCCAGTTCACTTGGTTTCCAAACTGCACCCTCATCACAGAAATGAAGAATGTTATTTTTTTTTTGGTTCCTTTATCTCCTCCTTTCACGATCCAAAACTGTCATTGAAATTTGAAGAAATAAATTACCTAATGTTTACATATAGGTGGGGCTGTGTCTTTGCAAGTTCCTCTAAGCACGCAAGTTCCTTTGCACGCTGAAGCAAAATGGTAAAACCACAGAAAGAAAACAGAAGGTCATGTGGAACTGTCTGTCATTTATCACCTTGAGGAATCTAGGAGACAAAGTGGAAGGTGGAGGGGTTCTCTCTTGAGTTCCTGGGTATCCCTATAATAAGAGCAGCTGCTGCAACCTACCCCTCATGAAGTAGTAAGACTTCATACAGTCACTGAGTTCTCCTTGTCAAAGACGCCTTTTACTCGGCGTCCTCACTGTGAATCTCTACAGCGGTTCACTAAATAGAAAGGCATCCCTGTTTATTGTCTATTTACTTAATTTTATTTTACTATGTGATTCTTGAATGACTATCCTATGCCAGACGCTGCTAAGCAGGGAACAAGCATCACATCATTTATGCTCAAGACAGTTCTCAACTTGGGTGCTCTTATTACGTAGATGAAGAAAACAGAGCTCAGAAGAATGAAGCACTGGACAGGCAGAGCTCGGGCTGTATTCTAGATTTACTTTCCTCACAATCATCCTTCCTAACTGCTCCATTTCACTGCCTCCATGAAAACTTCTGTACTCACCTGTCAGACAAAAACCAGGCGCTACCTAACTGCACCAGAGAAACCTGTAGTTCCATTCAACACACTTTTGGAAAAAAAAAAATCTCTACAGTTGCTCTAAAATATGTGTTCTCGCTAAGATTTCTTCAGACCATTTAAGTATTGTTCAGAACCCAAACAAACTTGCAGACATTTATGCTAGATTCGTTGGATATGAAAAGAAACTTAAGTCACACATCACTGTCTGTGAGTTAACTGTGCTTGTGGGTTTCCGGAGAGGGTGTACGCTTTTGTTTCTCCTGTACCTAGTATTTTATTGTGTATGTTTCCTGTCTCCTGGTTGACAGTCACAGAGGCCTCTCATGGAACCTCCCTGCTAGTTCCTCTGGAGGTAAGTAAGGTTTCTAAGATTCTCCAGAGCGCTTTCCCCGTAAGATGAGTGTCGTGAATGCCACATAGTTATATTTTAAGCCAGACCATCCCAAACACATGCTCCACATGTAGGGCCAATGTATCCAGACTTTTGGACTGACACTGTATTAGACAAAAATAGTAATAATAATAATTTTATGTACATCGTTACTAAGCACTCTCTACCTATTTAAAAGCAACAGTCGTTAAGAACAAAAATACCACTATCCTGCACTCTTTACAAAACAATCCAGGCGCTGTGGGGACTTCTGCTCTGTAAGGCTAGTTATCCAAATAATTCCCCCTTAGGGTTCAACAAGCAGAAATCAGATAGTCTGAATGTAATTTTGCAGAATAATTCCACTCATACGAGAGGAAATTTGCCTCCCCTCCTATTACATAAATACTTCATAAAGGATCATGTCTTCTACCAAATTAGGATAATCCACAAAAAAATGTGGCAGCCAAAAGAAGCTGTCTTCTGTGTATAGTTATAAACCTGCCCAACAGGTAACACAGTTTTCTTGGAAACATTTGACATGTTTCTTCTCTAACCTAAATCATAGAAACTTGCCTTGATGAAGGAAGGTTTTTTTTTTTTTTCCAAAGGGTTTTCCTGTCAAAACTGTTTTACCACTTTATAATTTTTCATTGCTTCGATAAGTTCTTCATGCCCCTGAGGGAAAATCCAGCCAAGCTTGTTTGCTGACGTCAGAAACTTCCATACAAATGTTCCCTTTTGTCCACCAGAGAAATAATGGACTCGGGGCCCCAGAGTTACATCCAGGCATTAAGTCTGTTTACCAAAGACGGTCATTATTCTATAATTCTCTCAGCTAATTTTGTGCGGGAACAAAGCCTTTGGCTCCCCGATGCTAATGAGCTTAGGGCATTTCTCTTGTTTTCGGGTCCAAGGCAGGGATTTTTCTTATTTTCCTTTCCTGTCACCTTCAGGTGAGCTAATCAGCTCTGAGCAGCCATTGCTGTTGGAGCCGGTGAGTTTGCAGCCTCCCTCCTTGGTGCTTCCATCTTTAGCCAGGTCCCTTTTCTTCCCGAGTAATTTTTGGCTCATAGATCCTTTGTATTTGGCCTCCCGTGTGGATGCCCGATAGCTTTCCTCCTGGAAACCGCTCCATGGGGATTTCTTTTTGTTTTCTGAACATGACTTTTAATTACACTTGGATTATTTGGCTATCAGCTACTATGTAAAGCCTGAGCTGGTGCCGTCGAACCGCATTAGAGTGGAGGGTGGCTACTGGCCAGAAAGGTGGCCTTCGCTCCTCACTTTGCAATGGTCCATCTGTAGAAAAACAGGGCTATGGAGACCATCCCTTGTAAGCCTGATCCAAGCTCTGCACACAGCATACGATTCCCACCTGCTGGGCTTGGCAAGGGAAGCCTTTAGAATATTAAAAGTATTTTATTATCGTTTCACCCTTGACGGTACCATCTCCAAGTTTTAAACGTGTCAATGGGAGATACGGACATGTGATTATAAACGGCATCTTCTGTTCTGGAAACGTCTTTGATTCACGGAGGAAATGTACTTTACTCATTGACTGCCCTTCATAAGACGTCTGGATATGGTGTGGTCTTAAAGTGAGTCTCCCTAATTGACTGTGATTTTACGAATATATGCATTGGGATCTTGTCTCAATAACTGTAGAGTCTTTGAATTGTTGTCTAGTGTTAGAGTTCTTACATTCTAGCACATTAGCTTAGTAACAATAAGTATTTAGAATGTATTTGCTAACTAATCAACAGTAATGCTCATTGAGAACAACACAGGAGTAAGAATGGCTGTCAGAAGCACACTTTTGAAGTAGAGGGTCACAGTCCTCAGAAGTCTTCTGGAAAAAAAGTCTTTAAAAATAAACGCATGTTACAGTCTAGCAACATTTTAATTTTTTTTCACTTTTTTCTTTTCTTTTTTTATTGAAATACAGTCAGTTTACAACGTTGTATTAGTTTCTGGTGTACAGCAAAGTGATTCAGTTATACATACATGTACATTTCTTTTTTGTATTCTTTTCCATTATGGTTTATTACAGGATATTGAATATAGTTCCCTCTGATATACAGTAGGGCCTTGTTGTTGATCTATTTCATATATAGTATTTTGTATCTGCTAATCCCAAATTTAATTTATCCCTCCCCCATACCCTTTCCACTTTGGTGACCGTAATTTGGTTTCCTATGTCTGTGGGTCTGTTTCTTTTTCATAAATAAGTTCCTTTGCGTCATATTTTAGATTCCACATGTAAGTGATATCATATATTTGACTTTTTCTTTCTGACATTTCATTTATTATGATAATCTCTAAGTCCATCTAGGTTTCTGCAAATGGCATTATTTCATTCTTTTTTATGGCTGAGTAGTATTCCATTGTATATATTTACATAAGTATGTATATATACCACATCTTCTTTATCTATTTGTCTGTTGCCAAATATGTAGGTTGCTTCCATGTCTTGGCTGTTGTAAATAGTGCTACTATGAACATTGGGGTGCATATATCTTTCTGAATTAGAGTTTTCTCCAGATATATGCCCAGGAGTAGGATTGCTGAAGCATATTTTATGTCTATTTTTAGTTCTTTAAGGAACCTCCATACTGTTCTCCATAGTGACTGCATTGACTTATATTCCCACCAACAGTGTAGAAAGGTTCCCTTCTCTCCACACCCTCTCCAGCATTTGTTATTTGTAGACTTACTATGATGGCCTTACTGACTGGTGTGAGGTGATACCTCATGGTAATTTTGATTTCCATTTCAGCCCTAATTTCTTCAAATACATTTTTGATCCCCTTTCCTCTTTCATCTCCTTCTGGGATCCCTAATACAAGTAAATTGGGACACTTTATATTATCCAGCGGTTCTCTCATGTTACTTTTTTTTTTTTGTCTTTCTGTCTGCTGTTCTGATTGGGTGATTTCCATTATTCTGTCTTCCAGATCACCTGCTCATTCTTCTGCATTATCCAGTTTGCTGTTTATTGACTTTAGATCAGCTTTTGTCTCAGCAAATGAGTTTTCTGATTTTAATTGGTTCCTCTTCATAGCTTCCAACTCCCTTTTACAGTAATCTGCATTTCTATCAATAGACTTTATTAATTTCTTCAGTATTTTCATTACCTCCTTTTTGAACTCGGGACCTGGTGGAATGAAGATGTCTGTTTCATTATTCTTTCAGGGGAATTCTCTTGATCTTTGACTTGGGAGTGGTTTCTCTGCTTCTTCATTTTACTTATATTTCTCTGACTCTATGAGTTTAGGAGACACAGTTACCTACTGTGTTCTTGAAGAGCTGTTTTTGTTCCATGTGTACAGGTATTTGCTGTGTTTGTGGGAGGAGGTGAGCTCCATGTCCTTCTATTCTGCCATGTTGATCTGGTTCTCCACTTTCTTATTTGTTAAACTCAAGAGTGATCTCATTCTTTAGTAGAGAATTACAAAGGAAATTATCAGACTATCAAAACCTGCCATTTCATGTAGCTTTTAAAATTCTAGTCTAAACATATTTTTATTTGACAAGACCTATTTTGTTTTCTTTTGAAATACCTTTCCATCACTTAGAGCTAGATCTTAATGCTTTACTTATTGTTTTACAGAAACATTTATTTCTAGTTCCCATTACAATAGATCATATAAGAGGAAAAATATATGCAAATGTGGTCAGATTTTTTAAAAATTCCTTAGCACGAATTTTGTAAATTTAACATAAATTATTACACAATTAATTGTATAAGATGACAATTTATTTCTCTGGTATTTCAAAAGATACTTCAGGGTCCCTGAGGGAATCCATACTCACCAAACAAAAGCAGTACAGTGTCACCATCCTGGAACACAGAGCACATTTAACAAGGAGAAGTAAAGGCAAACACATTTCTTTGATTTCCCCGTGGACACTTCTGGTCATGGTATTTAAAAGGAGCAACGCAAAGGAAAGTGTTTTTCTTGCAAAACTCAAATATCTAATACTAACATTACCTGGACCTGAATTCTCCTTTGCAAGCTGTAACTGACTGATCTTATAAACTTGAAACATACCCAGCAAGTTCAAGGTGACTTCTGCCTGCACACTCCTTCCCTCTTTGTTTTTTCTAGATAGTCTGTGTCAAGATCTTTTGTTGTGTGGAAAATAACATGCCAGGGAAGCCAAGAGAATTATTCATCTCCATACTAATATTTTGGCTAGAACGAAAAAGAGAGGACCCTTAGATTAAATAAATATTAATTTGATCACTGGCAGTAATATAATTAAAACTGGGTTAAACTCTTGTCTTTGTAACTATTTTGTGTTCCATGGGCACAGCTGACTTTCTTGGCTAGTTCATTCCACAAACTGGTACTGAGTGCCCACCATGTACTAGGAGCGGGTAACAGAGAACCAGATAGAATACATTTTCTGCCATGAAGATGCTTACTGTCTGTTGAGGGGGACAACCACAAGTATTTTTGAAATGTCATGAAAAAGAACAGATAGCTATGTCTAAATTACAGGGGAGTGGAGACAACAGAGGAAATTCAGGGAAACCAGCTGTCAAAACCAATCAGAAGGGATTTTCTAATCATTTCCTAGAGAAAAACCACACTCATGTTAACTTCAAAAGATAAGGAGGAATGCGTCCCCGAGTCACTTGTGATTTGTTTGTGTGGTAGGAAATGGTCAAGGAGGCAGAGAGATGATCAGGAAAAAAGACGCAAACCCTGAAAACCACATGGTATATTTAGCAACGAACAAGCAAATTGGTGTTGCTGGAGCATAAACTATCAAATAATAAATACTGAGAGATGCTGTGAGATTGATAGAGCCATGGAGAGCTTTGTAAGCCACTAGAAGTGTTAACCCTGAAAGTGATTTAGATTAAGGAGAGACCTTCAAGGAGGGGGAAGAGTGATCAGAGTTGTATCTTTGGAATAATGTTTTAGTGGTTA
This sequence comes from Camelus dromedarius, assembly GCF_036321535.1. NCBI lineage: Eukaryota > Metazoa > Chordata > Mammalia > Artiodactyla > Camelidae > Camelus > Camelus dromedarius. The sequence continues at coordinate 49,042,059 of NC_087450.1, forward strand.
TGTGGAGAGTGGTTGGGCTGGTGGGACAAGATCAGAGTAGGTGGGACCACTTAGGAGCGGCCTAAGTCCAGCCAGACCAAAGAGGTTGGGCCTAAAATGGAGAAAAGGTATCAAAATCTGGAAAGGAAGAGCTATTCAGAAAGTAAATTCAGCGGAAAACTGCGCATCCATAAAGAGAGAAAAGAGAAGGCAGAGTGGAGTTTTGAGCTCCTACTTTTAGCCTAAGGACTGAATAGTTTTCAGTGATAAAAGATGTAACATAAAGTGTTTGTTAAAGTTAGATTCTTCGTTTTTGTATCTCTGCCCCCAAACTGGCAGGCAGTAGGTGAAACACTTCATTAAAAGGTGATAGTTGGGCTAGGCTTTCAAAGGTGAACACTTTATTAATGAGTATTTCATTAACCAGACCAGGAACTACTTAGACTAGTGTAGTTAATTCAAGCAAACTAGAGATTAGAGTCTGTCTGTTGTCATGGTAAGAGAGGGCACAGGAGTGCTGATCCTGAATAAAGACCCACTCTGCATATGAGCATGACTCGCAGAGAACATTCCAGCCACTGTGTACCCCTGGGCCAGTCTCTCTCCAAACCCTGAGGGTGGCCAGGGTACGGAGCTGTACCTCTGCTAAGGGGCCAGGCTCTGGGGACCAAGGAGGAAAGACACTTCAAAGTGGTTGTACATTTTCAGTGAGTCTGATCATCCACCTACAGCTCCAGTGGCAACACGCGAGCCTGGACACAGTCCAGGGACCACGGACAATCCTGAGAAGCTCGGCTCTCAGGCCCCGCGGCTGTGCCCCACTTGAGGGCAATCCCAAGTGCCTTAGGCCTGTGACCACAGTGTAGGCTGAGATGGAAGGGACGGCAGCAGGGACTTCTGCCGCAGTGACAATGTAACTGCCGTGCCTTCCTTCCAAGACGGTGGCTTCTTTCTGGTAATAAAAACCGTATTTATGTTGGAAGAGAAAAGACCCATATAAGGGCAACTGATGGGTCATCTATAGGTAAGAAAGTGGTTGTTTATTTAGGTTTTCATTGTTTTTCCTAATCGATAGGGGCAAGACGTTGTAGAAGAAATGGTTTAGGGAAACTATCTTGTGCAGTGTCAGACTAGAGGGATAGGGAGAATGGAGGCAGAGCTCAGAATGAAAATATGAGGCATTGAGATAATGGGATAATGGGAGCTTAAATGTGAGGGTAGTAATAGGAATGTAAATAATTGGTAGGCAGGGCTGGTGTAAGAACTTATGTTTATTCCTTTAGTGATTGAATTGATTCGGTTTCCGTGTGTGTGTGTGTGTGTGTGTGTGTGTGTGTGTGTGTGTGAGTTCTTCTGTAAAACTCGAATTGTATTTTGATGGGGTTGTGCAGGCTTTAGCAATCCCATTTTAAGTCCCAGTGACGAACCATATATTAACTACATCCCCACACCACACCCACCGATTGCTCCCTGGTAGAGATGACTGGCTGCCCAGGTTTGCGAGATACTTGAACACTCTTAACAGGATGCCACCTAGGAGACACAGAGCAAGCCAAAACATCTTACTATGCCAGCTTTATATTTTTATTCTAGTTATCGTAATTGTGAAAACAATAGTATAATAATGAGGTTTTGAAGAAGAAAAGCAATACTTACAAGATCTTTATTTATGAAAATTATTATTTTTCATATTATCTTCCAGTCTCTTTCTATTTATATATATATATTTTTTACAAAGTTCTATACAGATTTTACATACAATATTTTTTCCTACTTTTTCCATTTATATATGTATTCCACATATTGCCTTTTCTGTCATCTGTGTACCACTGAATCATTTGTTTACATTCTAATGTTCACAACCATCCTCTCATTGATAAATATGTGGTTGAGTTTTGTACTAAAATGCCTGCACCATAGGCCATGCAATAGTAAATATCTTTATCTGCATATAGCCCTTTCTTCTTTCTAGGACATCAGTCTGATAGAAATAAAATGCAAGTCACATACATAACTTTAAATTCCCTAATAGGGATATTAAAATAGTAAAAAAGAGACAGACGAAGTTAATTCCAATAATGTATTTTAATGATCAAATATATCAAAAATACTTCATTTCTACATATGCTTAAATTAAAATATTAAAGAGATAGCTTACATTTTTTTAAATTGTCTTCAAGATCCATTATGTATTATATTTATAGGACATCTCAATCATACTAGTCGAATTTCAGGTGCTTGATGTAGCTTATGGTTACTGTGTTGAGCAGCATAGTTGTATTTATTCCCTACAGAGAAATTTGTAATTATGGGATTACTGGTTCAAAAAATTGAATAATTTTTAAGACTTCTGCTTTATTTATTCACATTCCCAAATAAATCTATCAACCTAAGCTGTATCTTTTCTTTTAATTAACTAATTAATTCAATGCTTCCTATATATTGATCCTGAGCTAGATGTTTTAGAAAGACATACTGTGTTCATGGATTGGAAGAATCAACATTATTAAAATGGCCATACTACCCAAGGCAACCTACAGATTCAGTGCAATCCCTATCAAATCACCAATGGCATTTTTCGCAGAACTGGAACAAAAAAGTGTTAAAATTTTTGATATGGAAACCAAAAGACCCCGGATTGCCAAAACAATCTTGAGAAAGAAGAAAGGACCTGGAGGATTCATGCTTCCTGACTTCAGACTATACTATAGAGCTACAATAATCAAAACAATATGATACTGGCACAAAAATAGACACAGAGATCAATGGAACAGAACAGAAAGCCCAGAAATAAACCCACATACTTATGGCCAATTAATCTATGACAAAGGAGGCAAGAATATACAATGGAGAAAAGAGTGTCTGCAGTAAGTGGTGCTGGGAAAAATGGACAGCTACATGTAAAAGAATGAAATTAGTACATTCTCTAATACCGTATACAAAAATAAACCCAAAATGGATTAAAGACCTAAATGTAGGACCAGATACTATCAAAGTCCTAGAGGAAAACGTAGGCAGAACACTCTCTTGACATAAACTGCAGCAATATGTCTTTTATGTTCATCTCCTAGAGTAATGGAAACAAAAGCAAAAAAAATTTTAAATGGGACCTAATTAATTTTAAAAGCTTTTGTACAGCAAAGGAAACAATAAACAAAACAAAAAGACAACCTATAGAATGGGAGAAAATATTTGCAAACAGTGTGAATGACAAGGGCTTAATTTCCAAACTATACAAACAGCTCATATAGCTCAATATGAAACAAACAAACAAACAAGCAAACCAATCAAGAAATGGGCAGAAGATCTAAACATTTTTCCAGAGAAGACATACAGATGGCCAACAGGCACATGAAAAGATGTTCAACTTTGATAATTATTAGAGAAATGCAAATCAAAACTACAATGAGGTATCACCTCACACGGGTTAGAATGGCCATCATCAAAAAGCCTACAAATAATAAATGCTGAAGAGGGTGTGGAGAAAAGGGAACCTTTCTACATTGTTGGTGGGAATGTAAACTGGTGCAGCCACTATGAAAAACAGTATGGGGATTCCTCAAAAAACTAAAAATAGTGTTACCATATGATCCAGCAATTCCACTCTTGGGCACATATCTGGAAAAGAGGAAAACTCTAATTCGAAAAGATACCTGCATCCCAGTGTTCATAGCAGCACTATTTACAATAGCCAAGACACGGAAGCAAACAAAATGTCCATTGACAAACAAATAGGTAAAGAAGATATTGTGTGTATATATATATAGACACACACAACAGAATACTACTCGGCCATAAAAAAGAGTGGAATAATGCCATTTGTAACAACATGGATGGACCTAGAGATTATCATACTAAGTAAAGTAAGTTAGACAAAGAAATATCATATGGTATCACTTAAATGTGGAATCTAAAAAAATTATGCAAGTGAACTTATTTCCAAAACAGAAATAGACTCGTAGACATAGAAAATAAATTTATGGTTACTAAAGGGGAAAAGGGGTTGGGGAGGGATAAATTAGGAATTTGGGATACAAACTACCATATATAAAAGAGATAAACAACAAAGGCCTACTGTATAGCACAGGGAACTATATTCAATATCTTGTAAAAACCTATAATGGAAAGTAATCTGAAAAATAATATATATACATAAATATGTATAACTTAACCACTTTACTGTACATCTGAAACATTATAAATCAACCATACTGCAAATTTTAAAAAAAGAAAACTACAGGTAAGAAAAAATCTAAGACAAAATTTTGTTATTCAATTCCAATATGAAAGAACACTGAAAGGAAGGCTGAAATGCAGTTGCCTTATGTCAGGATCAAATGCTACCAGTGTTATATTGTAAAAAGAAAAATTAAAAGTAAATAAATAACTATATTAATATTTAAAAGTTGTCCACGTTAGTAAACAAAGACGTTTGAGAAATATATCCAGAATTGTTTGAAGTATTTTATATTAACTTCTATTCTTAATAATTAAATTAGAGTTAATATCCTATGATCATATTTAAAAAAAAAAAAGAAGAGGAAACTGGGTCTATATAAACATAATCAGTGAAAAACTGTTCAGTATGGCCAATCCAGACAATTCCAGCCCATCCCGAACAAAAGAGGTGTCTCCCTCCCACCCTCACAGATGCCTGATGTCTGTAATTCCCTCACCAGAAAATATCACTTTGCCCAGGTAGTTATATTCCAGCCGTACATATCTGGGTCTGTTCCGCTCCACAGGGGTGAATTGCCAATCCTATCATAGCAGCTTCCGCTTGAATTTTCGGCTGTAATTGTTCACATTCTTGCAGTACTTCTGCTACGACGGCAACAGCATCAACAAACCGGAGCGTTTGCAGTTTCCCTCCATCTACTGGGAAGCCGCCTTCCTAATCAATTCTCCTCAGCAAATGCTCCAGGACAGTGGAAAATTCCTTGGGCGAGAGATAATACCACCCAAGGGAAAATGCATTTATAATTGTGTGGTAAAAAGCTGTCAGACAGACATGGGTTTTCTCAACCATTTTTGTAAACACTGTTAGCAGCACTTCCTACAACAGCAGAAGCCTACAATCTCTCTACCTCTGGGTAGAAAATTATATGCAACAAGGAAAAGCCCACAGACCAGATCTTGTGGTTGGATCTAATGCGTTTCCCCCAGACTGAATAATTATTATAGAAACTCATGGCTTACGTCTGTCTAACCATACATTTTATTAAAAAGTTTGCTTTTAAACTTAATTTATTATTGAGCACTTTGCCAAGGTTGGGGAAAGAAGGCAGAAAGAGTAATATGAGAGAAGCTCCATCCAAAATTGAGGTTTCTCTTTTTTAAGTGATCTTAGAAGTCATCAGGAAAGGACTTGATTCCTGATGTGTTTGGATAATGAAAGGTTTTCGAGACCCATGCATTGCATAAAGCCAGGTATACTCTGCAATTGACAGAATTTCATAGAGCTAACAAGTTTAAATTATTTCAGTTATCAGGTGTGACAATTCCAACTGTATACATGGAATTCTGTTCTATTCTTACCTCACTTGTGGATGCTTTCAGGGAACCATAAAAAGAAAACAAATGCATTTTATTGTGTCTCTATAATCTCAAGTCAGCCAAAATCACATAAATAACGTACTACAGAACTGGGAAAAGCTTAAATAGAATTCGAGGTGTTTTCCACCTTTCCCAGGGCATTGAATTTTGAATTATGGTATAATTCTACACCTGTGAGTACAATAATAATTTTTTAAAAACATACACAATATTAAGAATCATATTTGAGATTGGATCCTGGTTCTCCACTCATGTTTTGATGCTGAGAAAATAATTTAATCAGTCTGTTCCTCCACTCTCCACCAGATAGATGAGACTAATATTATCTACCCTTCAAGGATGTGGAGAAATTTAACAATGATACATAGGTGAGTCCCTCACAGATAGTAGGCATCTGATGCCCAGTGGCATTAAAACAATACTGTCTTCAGGGTTAATTGCAGGAAGAATCACTGGCTGCTTTATTGTAGGATTTGAATGGAGTATCTTATCAGCCACCTTGAGTAACTTCATGGGAGTTTTCTTTCCAAAATTATCTTTTTGGTTTAGATTCCACCTTGTTATTGGTTTTACTTTGAGCAAAGGATTGACGTGAGTCTTTGAAGTGTTCAGTGGGATTTTGATTTTATACTACAGCTCTTTGTTGCTCACTTTTCCCTTATTTTTAATTGTGTACTTTTTTTTTTTTTTTTTTAGTTTTTCTTAAATCCATGCCTGTCTTTACTGTTTAAACACAAAACAGACAACAGTAGAATCTAGAAGAAGATCATATGAAAACCACGGCCAAACGCAATACTTTCATTTTTTATGGTTGACTCTGCCCACATCCTTCCTGAAATTGATCTGATGATCTTTCTCTCCTCGCAAAGAAAGAAGCCTTTGCTCTTGGCTTCAGCTGACAAGCATAAATTGGAGGCGTTTATTAGTGTTGAAAACCAGTTGTCTGGCTAAATTCGGAGACCCAGGGAGAGCACAGAGCAATCTGTGATAGGAGCACAGATTGCAGAGCCAGACGGCCGAGATTTGAATCCCAACTATGCTACTCACCAGTTGTATGATCTTGAGCAAGTAACTTAATGGCATTCTGCCTCAGTTTCCTTACTTGTAAAGGTTCATGTCCAGACAGTAAGGTGCTGTACTCAAAAGGGACAATTTAAGATAATTTAGTAATAAGGAATATTTACAAAGGTGTGAGCAAACTTAAGAAAAATTAATAAGGGATAGTAAAATACTTTGACAAAAAAAAAAAAAACCCTCATCCTTTCTAGGTAAAAGGTCAAGGGTAGAGAATCATTAAGAGAATCTTAGGACAGTTACTGCTTTAGGAGTAGGCTAGCTATGGAAATCATGGACTTTGGTAGGGAGAAGTATCTACTGTCAATACACAGCCCAGCAAAAAGGAAGCTGATGAAGTAAAAATATTGACCTTTCTCTCCACCTGCTCTCTAATATATCACTGGTATTTCCCAGTGGGTGGGTTCAATGAGAAGCCTGAGGACACGGAGCTTGAAGCAGGATGAAGAATGGAGGAGACTGAATGTAGAGCGGCTAGGGGAGAATGTTCAGCAGAGTAACAGTGTCTCTCTCATAGAATTTTTAAACAATTAAATGCGTAAATATCTGTAAAGCACTAAGAATTATGCTTAGTGCAAAATAAGCATTATACAAGGTTTTTTTTTTTATCAAACTCATTTACTATTAACTCTACTAATACTGATAGCATCATACATTATCAGACCCAAAGATAGCTCAAGATTCCATGAGGGCAGGATTGTCTCATCTTTAGAATAATTTAAATCTCTGTGATGAGATTTAGGAACAAGGAGCTGGAGTCTCTGAGTTACCACGATGTGTCAATAGACCTTAGAAAGGATTAAGGTGTCCATTCGCCCATGTACTTCTGCCAGCACTCCATTGGCTATTTTAGCTTGATTTTTTTTTTTAATAGCAGATGCTCGCCTTACAGATGAAACTGTGGTCAGCACGCGTGGAAGAAAAAGATGGAAATGTAGAAATTGTCTGACTTAACGCCTCAGGTTAAAGGCAGAGCAGGATCCTGGTGGAAGCTGGCCACCTTTGATTAACATGATGTTAGCAAGAGATATGAGTGCAAGCTCACGTCTGTACTAACAGGTGTGTTCATTAGGCATCCACTCCTCTGCAGGCCACGTGCTGTATGGGTAGGACATACATGGATAGCCTAAACATGGTCCCAGATCCTCAGGTGTCATTATTTTGCTGGGTAGCAGACACAGACAGAAAACTAACTGTGCTAGGAAGACATGATAAACTAGTGCTAAGGAGAATGAATGCTAGAGGATTTTGGCAGCTTGAGGATTTCCTTGGAGCAATGGAGTTAAAGGCATAAACAAAGAGAGAGATTTTGGGCAAGGTCTTGGTTAGAGGATGGTTTTTATAGACAGAAAAGGGATGGGAAGGAAATGCATGGTTATGATGGAGTTGAGAGGTGGAAATATGTACAAAAGGACGTATAGTACAGGACAAGGCAAATTAGTCTAGTCCCACAGAAACATGTGGAGAGAAAACATGGCTGAGTTTGAAGTGGTAATACAGACCTAGAAAATTTAAGGTTTTTTTTTTTTTTTTTAAGTCCAAGGGCAAGAATGTTGTCATTTTCTATTCTCTATTCAGCTAAAGACATAGCCTGAGGAGTTTGATTTCCATTTTGGCTTTTAGATACAGATATGCACACATTATTTCTGGACTACCTACATTTGAATCAATGACTAGCACAGAGAAATCCATGCATGCTAACTGGTTCATATACGCTATGTATTTTCTGATTTGTTGTTTGGAATTTATTGATCCCTCTCAACTTTCTATCTACTCTCTGATAGACAGAGAAGTCAACGTAACTATATTAGAATTGATCTTGTGTTCAAAAAGCTGACCTCGAGCCAATACTAATGGATTGGGGATATAGAACCGAGGCCGGACATGAGTGCCTGTCAGTCCTGCATTGGAAATGACGTTGTTTGGCATGATGAAGTACACACCATGAGAAAGCTGCAATCTTGTAGTCAATCTGCTGGGTTAATACACATGCCGCTGAGAGCCTACGAAGTCAATAAGCATGTGTGAGTTCTTCTGCCTGGCTTCCCTTGTTCTCAGACTTGGAACTACCCCAATTAATAATAGAAACAGCAAAGCACGACCTTCCAGTGCCATTCACTTCCGTGGAAGGTTGTGTCCAACCTCCTACCTCACTGTGCTTAAAAGTTGTAGGGGACAGTAGTTCACAGTGAGATGGATACTGCCATTGCCAAGAACTCTCACGAGGCAAACAGCCCAAGAGAACCGTGATGGGGAGAAAAAGCAGACGTAACAAAATAGGAAATCTGAATGATACGTAAACATAGGAAAAGCTGCTTAACATGATTAATAATAAGGGAAACGCAAATTGTGAAATTAAATGCTTCACAACCACAGGATAAATAAAAATTAGTCTGAGAATTCCAAGTGTTGACAAGATTTTGAAGGGATGAGAACCATCGTATCCTGCTGGAGGGAGTGTAAATGAGTACCGCTATTTTGAAAAGCAGTGTGTCATTGCCAAATACAACTAAGATGGAGGAGTTCTACGGCACATACATTTGATTCCCAGGTATATGCTCAAGAGAAAGTGGTACACGTGTTTCAGGAACTATGCACCAAAAAAGTGCATTGCAGCATTTTCTGAGGAGCAGAGTAATAGAAGCACTTAAAAATTGTCCACTGGCAATAATATAGATAAAGAAATGTTACCATATTCACAAACCACAAAATACTATATAGCAGTGAAACTGAAGAGGGTGTAGCTGCATGGATGAAAATAGATGAATCTCAAAAATGCAGTGTCTATTGAAAAACTAAGTCAGAGAAAAATCAAGACAGTGTGCTTCTGCTTAAAATTATAATAAAACTAAACAACAATGTTGTTTTGGATCTATGAATATGTGTTGAAACTATTTTTAAAAAGCAAAGGAATATTAATATAACATTCAGAAGAAGGGAGAGACATGCAAGGAGGGAGTGGCATACTTGGTGGTATCCAAGGTGCTGCTAATGTTCCATAGCTAAGCTGGGCAGTAGGTACAAGGCTTTCCTTCTCATGTTAAAGTCTGAATGCATTTTCTCTCTCTCTCTCTCTCTCTCTATACATACACGTTATACAAATATAGGTATATGCATATATAAATATATGTACATCTACTGTTTTTCTATGTAGTATATATTTAATAATAGAATAATATATGTATATATTTAATACTAGAATAATATATAAATACATTTAATAATTTAAAAGAAGCCCTCTGACACCCATTACCTGCATCTAGACTGCAGCCAATTTGGTTGAGTTTCTACCATTTAAGGAGATGCACTTGCTCTTATGCCATTGGTCAAACTTGTCCAATTTTCACACAGAATAAACAAGAAAACAAGTTTTGCCTCTGGTTGTCTTCCTATTCGCTTTCCCCATCACATAAAATCTTCTTGAGCTTTCTATTCTCACTGTTTCTTGAGCTCACTTCAGTCAGACTTTTGTCCCCATCTCTCCACTGAATCTTTTTTCCTCTAATACCAACGGCTTCCATTAACAAGCCGGGTCATTATTTCTTAGCCCTTGTCTTATTTGACATATCAGTTTTGTTGGTGCAACTGGTCGCGGCATCTTCACTTGGCCCTGGGACACCTCTCAGTAATTCTCCCAAGTTTTCAGTCTATATTTTCAGTCTCTTTGGCTGATTCCTGTTAAATTTGAAACTTCTAAATTGGAACACACCAGGTTTAGTCCTGTAATCTCCTCTCTTTGTATATGCACTTCAGGTGAGTTTTCAAACCAGTCCCATTGTTTTAAGTAACCATCTACATGCTGGAAGCTCTTAACATTTTATTTCCAGCCAAGATGTTTTAGAAACTCCAGATTTATATTCAAGTACCTACTCAGCATGTCCACTTGGGTATTTATAGGCATCTCACACATAACATTTCCATAACAAACTTCAGTTCCATCCCCACCCCCAGTGTGCTTCTCTTTCAGGGTCCCCATCAGGACATGGTGCCACCATTCACTCCACTGTTTAAGCCAAAAGCTTTAGAAATCATCCTTGATTCCTGTTTCTCACTCTCCCAGCATTCAGTCCATCGGCTGGTCTTAAGTTCAACTTCTGTCTTCAAAACTGACCACTTTTCATCATATCCGTAGTTGACACCGTAGTTACAATTTCTGCAGTCTCATGGTGAGAGTATTGCAGTTGTCTCTGTTTCCCAACTTCCACACTCTCCTCCTTCAGTCCATTTTTCTCAAAGCAGCAAGAAATGAACCCTCTGGAAGACAATTCAAATGAGATCAGTCTTCTACCAAAAACATTCTGGAGATTTCCCATCTCATTTTGATTCAAATTCAGGGACCTTCACATTAACCCACAGCTTTATATTTGGACCTTTTGCTAACTCTCCAGGCTCACCAACCACTGTCTCTACCTCACTCACTCTGGTCTAGCTTCAAAGGCTTATTTTTCTTCCTCTATTGCAGCAAACATATTCCTATATTACAAGCCTTTGCACTTGCTAGTCCTTCTGCCTTTAGGAATCTTCCCCCAGATGTATTCAGGGCTGTCTTCTTCTCTACGTGATATACAAGCCTTCCTTGATCAACTGATTTAACAGAACACCTCCAAAACTCGAACCTCTCATTAAGCTTCATTTCTCTTCCAGGACTGTACCCGTCCTTGACGTAGCACTGGGTTTTGTTTGTTTCTTATCATCTGCATCTCCTTCTAGAATAAAAACTTCATGGAGGCGAGACTATTTTTGTTCACTGCTATATGCCTAACACCCAGATTGGTGTTTACTGTATCCTGGGCACTTAATAAATATTTATGAATGAATTATCTATGGACAAAGTGAGTATACAGTTTAAAAGTTGATTTCCAACTTTTAATACCATTTTTCCCCTCTCACCTCTTCTCAGAGGAAGCTCATCAGCTGTTTATAATCTCTAAGTAAATTTTTGTATATTCTTTTTTTTAATATATATACATTTATTGAAGTATAATCAGTTTACAGTGTTGTACCAACTTCTGGTTTACAGTATAATATTTCAGTCATACATGAATATACATCTATTCATTTTCATATTCTTTTTCACCATAAGTTACTACAAGGTATTGAATATAGTTCCCTGCACTGTACACCATGAACTTGTTTATCTATTTTACATTTGTTATTCGTGACAAATACTAGTGAACAACTCTCCAGATAAATAATTCTAATAAATTAACATTTAAGTGTTATTTTCCATTGTTGAAATCGTATTTGTTTTCTCTTTCATTTAATACTTCAAGTGTCTTGCATTCTTAAGTGTGAATTAAGTTAGTGATTACGATTTGACCCGTAATGGCTGAGTGGTGCGTGAGCCATCATTTGCTACATGACTGGTTATGCAGCCTTTCCTCGTGGTCACTATGAAATGTGACATACACAGTAACAAGGAGAGTAAGCTTGGACCCCATTATGATCCATATATGACCCAAAACTATACACCATGCCAACATTTTTGACCCCAAAGTTTTTGATGCCTAAAGGTTTAATAGAGGGTAGATGTAAACTATTTTTTCAATTAGTTCTTTGATAGTTTCATTTGAAATGAATTAAAATCTTGTCAAAGTTATGGCACGTCAACCCATCGCTGACTCTTCCAGATAATAAAGTGACTTAACAAAGTTAAATCAGCACAAGGTAGAACTGGTTTTCAACAAGCTGATTTGATAAGAACTATCGAGACACTGAATGTTACGATGAATTTTAAAACATATACAATCACATTTAATTGACTGGTGGCCTCTTGGAAGAAACCAACATTTCTCTTATTCCCTGAGACTAATCTTTTCGTTCAGTTACCATGGCCAAAGTTGAAACTACTTGATGCTGTGCGTGATGAACAAATCTCTCCTTAATCCTCGTGGTCTTTCCTTCTATTCTGGTCATAAAGGACCTTTGCAATCTCACTAAATGACTCTTTTCAAGATGCATCTGCTTTTCCCTCCTCTGTAAATCCTCTGCTCCCACTTAAATGATCCCATGTTCTTCTTTACAAGGACTGCTCCGTTTCACTTTGAAGCCTTTACTAATAATATTTCCAACTGATTTGTCTATAGCTTGCTTCCTCTTTTCATGTATAAATATGTAAGCCTGTAGTTCAAGGTCTATCTAATTGAGGCCTCCTCCATGGAGCCTTGCCTGCTCACCAGCAGGCAGGAATTTCTTCATCCTCTGAAATCTCAGAGCATGTTTATGTGTGAGCGCCATGTTATTTGACAGCTGTTCAAACACATTGTTACTTTATAATGTTAATTCTCTCTACACACACAAGTGTGTGTGTGTCCTTGTGTGTATAAACTCCTAGAAGCCATTTCTGGTTCCTTGTTAGCAGGGGCCCTCTTGTAATTCCACAGAGTATTTCTACAATTCATCTTCATAGGGTTTTGATTTTTTTTTTTTTTTTTTTTTTAGCTTTGCAACATGGCTTTGCAATTTAAGTGGCTGTTGTCTGCATTTAACTTCTAAGGTGAGCTATTCCAAACTTACTGTTCCTCTTTACTTTTCTGGTCCTTGAGGGGCTGAGAAACAGACTGCGTTTCACACCACATTTTGGCCCTTTCTGACTTTGAGCCATCCAGGCTGGGGCTCCATTCATTCAGGAAGTTCCCATTTGCCTTTGTGACAATAGAAGATGGCCGATACAATGCTTGTCATTTCTTGCATAACAGTGCTGTCATTCCTTGAGAAATATTTAAATAGGATGAAACCAGGCAGCCTAAGGTTTGTTAGCTATCTGGAGGGGTTAAAAGAAAAAAAAAAAAGAAGGATAAGTGGCAGCTATTTCTGCAAGGGATCGCTACATGAAAGATGAAGTTAGCGGATTACCCAACAAGCTGGAGAATCTGCTAACTTCCCAGCCCTGAGGAACGACGCAGTCCCTAGTATATGCCTTCTTCCCTCACATCTGTTAGCACTCTGGGTTTTCAAAGCATCTTTCCATGATCTCAGATTCTCTCGGTGCAGCCTTATGAGTAAGGAAAAAAAGCAGAAATTGTCCCATTTTTTATATTATCTCTATCAAACACTGTTTTCTGTTTCAAAAAAATCTCTTTTCCCATCAGCCATGGGGTTTTTTTTTCCCTTTGAAACCTTCCCTTGTGAAGTCCTGAAAGCCAGAAGGGCGCCCATTGTGGCTCCTGAAAGCCTTCGACCGACTAGCTTGCCTCTCAGATCCTCTCCTGCTGTGCGCTTCTTTTCAGCAACAAATAAGTGTCAGACAATTAGAGATGGGACTGGAGATGTGTAAATTGTACTGTCGCCCCAACAAATTAGTAATTTCGTGATAATACACTGTCCTTGTAACGTGGTTAGAGTTACCAGAGTTACCTGCTTCTATTTGCGCTCAAAGGCCATGGGTAAGATTGATGAAGACCCTGTGTGGTGATTCATTTTCCTTCTTGACACTCTCGCCTCACCCGCCTCTCCCAAGAAATGAGACATTAACCAGCCTCTGAGAGTTGAACAGAGCCTCCACCAGCCTCCCAGCGCTCAAGGCGCCTTCCTCACAGTCATTGCCTAGAAGGTACTGCACCGCCTGGGCTGAACCCGTGAAAGGAAGCCGAAGTCGGATGCAGAGAAAGGAATACACTCCGCACACCTCATGATGCAGCCTTCTTTTATTCAGTGATCAGGCTCTTACTGGGAGTTGATACTGGGTTCAAAAATCTCAGTCACTGCTTTAACTTGAGAGATTACAAATATAAATGGACCATCCAGTGGGCTTTGTCCTCCCTTCATAAGGAGTTGTGGGAATAATTCCTCCACAGAGTTTGATGCTTCCCAGCCTTGACCTCCCCGCAAGAAGAATCCGTGTGGTTCTGGGAGGTTCCACCCATTGATAGATAACTGCCTGTTCCCTTGTCTCCTTGCCTCTCTAGTTGCTTTTCTAAGGGGCGAGAGAGCAGATGTGGAACCATTTGCTCTAGAAAGTCCCAGTTAAGTTGTACATAATGGTCTGGTACCATTTAGCAATGAGGTAGTCTTCTGAGTGGAATTGGTCCCCGTGTCATTGACACATTACTTGTTACCTGGGCGTGATGTTCTATACCTTTGTGGCAATGTGTTGGTGTGTCTCAGAATCCTGATAAACCTAGCACAAACTTTACAGAGACTAGATAGAAAAGAACAACATGAAAAGGAAAATTAAAAGTATATTCCTACTTTTTATTGAGATAGAGTCTTAACACACGAATAGGATATTTAAAAAAAGACATTTTTAAAAGAGAAATTCAAACCACAAGAAGTCTAGCCACACCTCTAGGGAAATAATGGGGCAGGCGAAGTGAGACAAAGGACCAATACTTGTACTTTAGAAAAGGTTTATAGTCAACGTGACAAAAAGTTAACAGCTTCTCTTCTGAGTACCACATCTATAATATGTATTTTTCTCTATTTCTATAAAAAAAAAAATGCCTTTGTAACCTACCTGCCCATGTTCTGAGCATCGTCCTCCCATTGACAGGGCTGGGTTTTCATTTAACCATCCATCAAAGAGGATACATACAGACATACACACAACTGCCAGCCAGATTTAGCAGAGTGTTGAGGGTCGAATTTCACCGGTCCCTTCTTCCTCAGAAAGAATGAAGACAGCACTTGCTGGGAGGAATGTGAAGTGGCAGTCATTGACACAACTCCTCTACTTTTTAGAAAATCCCTATTTAACATACCTTTGTTAATTCTGCACCATCTCAGCTATGTAGGTAAGAATGAGGAGGAAGGATTTGGATTTGTTCACACTGAAGAAGAGACTAAAACTTTAGGTTAGGACTGATGGAAGCAGTGGATATGGATGTGGTTGTGTGTGTGTGTGTGGCTGTGAGTTCATGTGACAGTGGGGTGAGTTGATCAGTAAATGATGGTGCTTAGGGACGGTAGATGGAAGACATGGTGGAGAAAGCTGCAAACATCCTATAGATTTTTCCTCCAGCTTCATCTGTTCAAGCCACGAACCTTTTCCCAGCTTTAAACAAAGCCAGGAACCGTTAGCCTAATGACTCTCAGGTGTTCACTGGCGTTTCTCTTGTTCATGGAAGAGATGCAGCAGAAGGAAATTTGCTGAAAGAATAGGTACCAGAATTCTTGGTAAGTGGAGAGCAGCATATCAGGGGGAAAAGCGCCTTTGTTGCTGGGATGGCTAGGAGAGAGCTGGGGGGAGGCAAATGTATCCCCCTGGGTAAATGTGAGCCAAAATGCCCAGTGATCTAGAAACCAATTTCACTGACTTTCGTGACTTTAGCAAAACCATTCATTTTCCTCTTAAATAAGAACCACTGTCATTTTCTGTGTTGTAGGATAATTAACTAACAGGGATAAAGAGCTGTTGAAATGTTGAGTGTCGTTACCCCGGTGACTCACTTTTTTACAGTAGCTTTGGTGCGTGATTAGCAAAGTTTGTGAGTCACAGTGGAGAAAGTTTCCCAAGTAGTAAAGCCCTAGATTTCTCACCATGCTGATCTCAGGGTACAGGGCACAAATAAAACAGGGATGACAGTCTTGACGCTTCTGTCACTTTTCCTGAAGACAGGAAGCTGCCTGTGGAGGAGTGCTCCGTCTACAAGGTGCCTCCTCAAGTCCGCTGTGACCAAAAGTACTGAAACAGTGTCAGGTCTAAGGACTTAGTAAATGACTTCTATCCCTTAAGTTCATTAGGCATGATGTGAATTATCTGGCCATAAGAAAGGAAATGTAGACATTGATTCTCTAGTATTAAGTATTAAATATAGAATTTAGCCCTTATTTATTGTGTTACTTGGTATTAATTATGGAAGATGGAAGTCAGTGGTCTCAGCCTTCAAAAATTAATTTTACTTGTGCAGAAGAAGCAAATTCACCTAAAACAGAGTAGAAAAATAGAGTCACAATTTAATCAAGCGTTTACTTTTGATTTGCAAAAATGATGCTCAAGCTGTGATACAGGATCAAGATGTCAGGAAGGCTCAAGAGAGACTGGAAAATGCCTAAGATTTGGGTAAGTAGAGAAAAAGGAATAGCACATTTCAACAGGAGATGCTCATGATCTAACATAAATAGTGAAAGCTTTCTTTCCCTTTCTTTTCTTATTTTCTCCACTTGTGTTAGGAACTGCAGGGAATGTGTAGTTGGATCATAAATGCTGTTCAAAGGTCATATGGTTAATGTTGCAATTTTTTTAAATGTAGAAATGGCTTCAGGCTGGCTCTAACTGAGCAATCGCGGCAAAACGCACTAAACCGCAGAGAACGTATGCAGAGAGGGGTTCTTTAATTTGTATGGTCTCTTTGGAGTGAAGGTGGAGGCATTAACCACTTAGAATGGCATATTTTTTTTTTGTAAAATCAACATAAATATGAGCAGTTGGATTAGAGGATTAATGGCACCCTCATTGCCTGATCTTTTTTTTTTTTAATATTCTTTTCAGACAGCATATTGTCCATAAGGGTTTCTGATTATCTTCCCCGTTCTGCTTAGTGAGAACTTTGAAGAACTATGAAATTGGACTCAGTAGGTGTTAAAAAAAGAAGTTTATTAAATGCTGATAGGAATCTGTCTAATTCTGGAGCCTTTCCAGATCGAAGGAAATTGCCTTATTTGCAGTATTTCCATTCCATTGTTAACCGATTGTGTTTGTATCTGTTAAGTGTATGTCACTTAATAGGAAAAACAAATCAGAAAGACAAGTTACGACAAAGAAATGTTACTGCCTTTCTCTGCTGCTATCTTACTCCTTTGTTTGTGCATGGGCTATTTACCAGAGGACTGGGCTCCTTTATAGGTCTCTGGATTAGTCATTAACACCTTCATGTGGGGGCAAGATACACGGGCATCCTGTGGGGAGGATAACGAGTTTGGGATTTTACTGCAGGGACTGCATTCCAGTTTCCAATTTTTTCCTATAGGTCACTCATATTGCAAGTAATTCTTGAGCAAACCATTCCCCATCTGTTCAGATCTTGTTATAACAAAATCAGCCATGACAGATTATGGTACATAAAACAGAATAAACTTTGCCCAGCTGGATGTACGAAGGAAGGCGAGGAGAGATAGACAGGACCCTCTGGCTACAGAAAGCTGCAGGCAGAAGAACATTCTCCGTCAGGAAGGGGGAAGGTGTAAAAAGGTTATGGGGACAGAGAAGTAGGGCTTCCTATTTGGGAAACCACTTCTGGCTACTGATGAACGTAAATGAGCAAATTAAAGCTTTTTGTTTTCGTTTAAATCTCATTTTACTGTGGTAAGAACCGTTAACCTGAAATCTACCCTCGTAACAAATTTGTGAGTATACAGTGTATTACTGTTGACTGTAGTTCCAGTGTTGGACAGCAGATCTCTGGAGCTGATCCACCTTGCTAACTGAAAATTTGTGCCTGTTGACTAGTAACTTCCCTCCCCCTCCAGTCCCTGGCCAATCAGCATTCCATTCTTTGATTCTGTGAATTTTACTATTTTGAATACTTCACATAAGTAGAATGAGGCTGTATTTTTCTTTCTTTGACTGGCTTATTTCACTTAGCATAATATCCTCATAAGTTTATCCATGTTGTTTTATAAGGCAAGGTTTCCTTCTTCTTAAAGGCTGAATAGTATTCTTTTGCATGTATATACCATCTTTCTTTATTTCTTTATTCCTTCATGTGTTGATGGACATTTAGGTTATTTTCATAGTCATTTCCATATCTTGGCTATCATGAATAATGCTGCTACGGACCTAGGAATGCTAATCTCTTTGAAATCCTGATTTCAGTTCTTTTGAATAAACACCCAGGAGTGGGATTATTAGGTCATATGGTAGTTCCATTTTAACTTTTTGAGGACTCTCCATGCTGTTTTCCATAGTGGCTGCGCCATTTTGCATCCCTACTGACAGTGTGCAAAGGTTCCAATTTCTCTAGATCCTCAGGACTTCTTGTCTTCTTGTTTGTTTGTTTATAAAAGCTTTGTTCTGATATGCGCATCCCCAGGTATAGCCCTCTGCTGCCTCACCTCAAAAATGTGTGCACAGGGTTCAAGTTCCTCATCAAGTAAAGGAAGTCCATTCCGGGGAACACACGCTAGGCTATGTGGCTGCCATCATTAGAACAGGAATGAGGACAAATGGAGCCTCTAGTACATTCCAATGAGAAGGCCATTTTGTTCATTATAGTTCTAAGAATTCTAGACAATGCCTCTTCGAAGAGCTGCTTTCAGCTTTCAGGCAACTGTGGGTTCATCTTTGCAGGGACAGTTCTGGAGAGCAGGGCATGTCTATGATACTTTGCTCCAATTTTTTTGCCCTTGCAGTGAAAGGAACAGCATGAATTATGAAAGTCAAACAAAAGGTGGCCCTTCTAATCCATAATAATATGGACTTTTTGTTGATTTATAATATGAGATTTTATATAAAGTTTGATGGTTTCCCCAAATAAGTGAACAATTTCTAACATGATTTAATAAATTATATTTCTTTTTCCCAGTGATTTATGATTTCTTTTGTGGATATACAGTTCTTAGATAAGCGAAAGCATACTAAGAAATGCTCTATGCTGGCTCAATAATTCTTCAGTAAACATTTATTAATGGATAGATTAATGCATGGGGATTTCTGGACTGTCCTGCACCATTTAATAATACATCTTTTCTTCTAATTCTAAAATGATCTTTTGTTTTATTTTTTTAATAAGATAATGTAAGCATTTATTAAGTTATAGTCATTTTACTATGTTGTGCCAAGTTCCAGTGTCGAGCACAATTTTTCAGTTATACATGAACATACATACATTCATTGTCACATTCTCTTTCGCTGTGACCCTAAAATGATCTTTTATTTATTACTAATTTGTACTATGTTTTAATATGTGGAAGGAGAAGTTGCTCATGATAATACCTTTATAAAATACTTTATACTGGTGACCATCAGCTATTTATTTAAAGGAACATTAGAATCACTTTAAGATTGATATCAAATTGCTACTGGAATCTTGCCTAAAAGTAGAGTAAGGCTACTAATTAGCACTTTTTCAAAATGTTATTCTGCACAATGCTATGTCATAGGTTAATGCAGTGGAACTAAAGATATATATTCAAATAAGTCTTGGTTAAGCAAAACTATATTTACTGCAGGTTTACTTATGGAAAAATATCTGACAACCAACAGTTGAATTTCATATGATTGTCTCATAAAGGAAGAGAGTAAGAATTTCTCAGACTTCTCTGTTATGAAGTGTGTGCATCTGTGTGCATGCATTTGTGTGTGTGTGTGTGTGAGATCTATATTAACTCACTCTAAATCAGTTTCCTGAACATTGGCATTTGGATTCACTTCCATAAATAATTTTGAAAATGAATGTTATTTTTATAACACCCAGCCTTCTTAACTAGGGGTGTAATAGTTCTCCATTTGCTTCTTTTTTATTTATTTATTTTTTTCATGTCTCAGGAAAGTTTTCTTTTCTTTTATGCATGGTTTCCGTAAGTTTTCTTAAAATTATCTCAATATATTATTTGAATTTATTAATATGAATAAGTTTTCCAGTGTACTTTCTAAAAAGGTATTGCTAGTATGTGGAAAATAACTTCTAATTAATTTTCCATTCAGCTGCTTTATCTAACTCTCTTATTAATTTTAATGGATTTTCAGCTGATAGTTCAAATTTTCTGAGTAGAAAGGTATAATATATACAAATAAATGTGATTTTATTTATTTTTTTATTTTATATTTTTGCTTTAAGTAGAAATCCCAAGATTATGGTTAAGTAATAATATAGTTGAAGCAATATAGACTAGTATATGGAGAGGTAGGATAAAAGTACAAAGTAAACACTCAATATTGACTATTATTTTATTTCTTCCTACTTTGATAGATACATTTATAATCTTTCACTATTATAGTATAATGGCTTTTATTTCATAATTTGATGCATATAACTGAGATTGTTGTATATATCATTCAGACTTCTGTACAGATATTTATTTCTTGTATTTTTCAGAGGCATTAGTTTCCTTCAATCAGAATGTTCTGATAGAACAGAACTTACTAGATTAAATAACTTTTCTGTGGCCTAGAGATACAGCAATAAACAAAACATTCAAAATCCATATCCTACAAGAAGTATGTATTCTGGTGGGGAAGAGACAGAAAAAAATAAATTTAAAATTTGCTAGATAGAGTGGGTAGACAATAACATGATGTATCTCACCAGAGTTCCAGAGGCAACAGAGGGCCACGTGTACTGCTCACAATGGTAATGGCTGAGAAAAATTCCAAAAATACGAGAGCTACAAAGAGGCTCAATCAACCCTAAGAAGATAAACAGGTGTAGAGTAGTCATTTCCACGTCCTTGTCTGTCTGCTGAAACCAATAGTTAGGTTATCTGCAAGTCTGCTTCTATTAGCTGTCTTTTATCTTGATTTTCAGATACATTTCATTGCCTCTTTATGTCTCATGGGTTTTTATGGCACAAAGAACCACAGAGTCTGTACATAATGCTACCCCCCCACCCCCGGGAGAGTGTTCACACTGCCCTCTGTTAGGCAGAGTGTGAGCAACTAACCAATCATGACAACCAAGGATTAGAATGTTCTGTCACGGGCTTCAGTATTAGTAAGGCTGTCCACCTTGGATTCATTTCTGTTTCTAAAATGTGGCATCCTTGGGGTTTTGATTTAGCCCTGGAAGACTGAGAGTCACTTCTGCTCTCTACTTTTAATCTTAACTCTTTAATTTCCTACTCAAAGTCTTCAGGAGAGACTAGTCATAGTTTGAGTCCTTCTGGTTGGACTTTATTTTCAAAATACTATGCAATCACAAGAGAATTCTTGTTGCCTTTTAGAAGTTTCTGGTCTATCCCTCCATAATTCTCTGCCACTCAGAGTTCGGCAAATGCTCTGTGAGGAAGCACGTTGTGTTTTGGGGAAGGGGTGGGGGGGCTCCATTACATTCCAATCTGTTTCACCAGCCTATGCAAATTTCAAAACCCCACAGTTTTCTCTTTCCTTGAGCAGAATCTCTCTGCCCTGACCAAGTCTGATCATTGGCCCGTGTCTATAATGGACAAATGCCTTCAGGAGAGACAAAAGGCCAGCGAATGTTAATTCACCAAAGATCCCAGTCTTTCCTCTCTGGAATTTTCATTCCTCCAGTCTTCACTACTTTCACAGCTCTTTTACGTCTTTAAAAATAGAATATTTGGAAGTTATCTATCTTTTTAGGTGTTACAGATAACCTTTGTTTGACCTAATGTGATCTAGTGCATTCTACCCAAAAAGAATAACTGAAAAGAAACCACACTTAGACACATCATACTGACGTAGCAATAGACCACGAATGCTAAATCAAAACAGAAATGGACAACGGTGTTGTGTCTGCTGGCTTGCCCTGCATCCAAGTGGGGCACATCCAAATGATAAACAGAGGGGTCCCCAGCCTCTTGAAATGCTATTCGAAGTCACCTAGCACAGAGCAGATCTAATGAGAGTTTATGGATGAGGAATCAAATAAAAAGAAAGCTAGTCACAGAGGGATGAGGACTTCTAGGAAACAATGAAACATCTGAAAAAGTTCTCAACAAGTAATAGGCTCCAAAAACTTAGCTGGTTTTTAAGCATCTTCAGCCCATGAAAGAACCTGAAATAAAAAAGCTGTGACCTCATGTCCGAAGGAGCAGGGCTATTGACAGGTGACTGAAGCAGGACCAGTTATTAGAACAGGTATTAAAGGAACAAGCCATGATCCTAGTACTGTTGCCTAGATCAGAGTGGGATCAGGGTATCACTGATTGATCGTAAGTTTTCTGAGCCCGTTAGCTGATATTCTGCAGAGCCAAATTCTCTTGTCTAAGGGTACAATTGTTCTCAGAGCCCGAGACAGACCTGAGAGGAAAAACACGGACCTGGATATCAAGCCCTGCTTTTCTCCCTGACCCTGCCTTGATGTGCTTTCTCACAACTTACCCTTGATCACTCGTCTTTCGACCCTTATCTGTCACTTGTCTTATTACTTACTTGTGTTTTTTTAAGTGCTGCAACTTAGAAAGAAGCCATCTCTGAATAGCATTTCCCTTGGTTAAAAACTTTCACTGGCAAAGAGAAAGGACTGTAAAGATCAAAATAAATGGAAATTGATACAATGAAGACATTGAAATTCCAGCCCATTCGCCACTGTCACCTGCACAGGGCAGGTGGCCTGACAGCTAAGAGGGAATAAGATTTGTTGGAAAGTTGAAGGGAGTGAAGTTTGCCAAATCAGGGGTCCTCTCCCCATTTGAGGGGTCCTTACCATGACAGTTTGGCCCTTTCTCAAAACTGACCATTATGTGAACTTCAGGGTGTCTCACCAGAGCTTGGGTTCAGTTAGACTCCCCACCGCCCCCCCCCCATGCCCCTGCAGAGATGGAGAATGACAGCGAAGCTCCTGAATTCTCTCAGTGACACAGACAAGTCAGAGCTCTTAGAACCAGTGAGAAAGACAGGCGGGGCCCCAAGAAAATAACATGGCAGTTTTTAAAGAAAAATATGGATAGAACCAAATGATTGAAAACTAGGAACAACTGGACATGCTTCCAGAGGTAAATGAGGGAGATAACTGATCTGCAAAGGAGCGGTACTGTAGGGGGAGGGGCCTTGTTGAAATAAGTCAAGGTTTCTTAAGGATGAAGGTACCCAGATGTTTCCTGGCTTACAGCTAGGAAAGGCTTACTATACTAAACCTTCGAAGGCACACCTTAGAAGCCATAGATGCTAAATTTTCATGATGTCTAGTGTCAGGATAGTTCCTAACTGGTGGGCATTTTTCTGGCATTAATAAACACACAATTGATTCAGGTCTCCAGGTAAACTCTCTCTGTGATCAACCAGTCTACACTGAACTTAGAAGTACACTGATAGACTTAAGTAGCCTAAAAATCAATGAGCGAACCCCACCAAACCCACCACCAACACTATTGGTTCCAGATCATAAACTGGGTGTCCACCAGTCAAATGCCAGCAAGAAAGTTTTTTTGTGTTTATGAGACACATTTGTTTTATGTTGTTATAATTTAGTTATAATTACTTAAATACTAGAATATTTCACATTAAATCCAGAATTTCTGCTTTAAAAAATCTTAGACGTTTTAGAAGTACTGGGGATACTGGGTTCACATTTTGCATGACAATTAGATGGAGGTTGCCCTCTTTAGATGGAGCATATGATATACATATCTCTATTCCATTCATTTATGCTCCTGGCTGAGTCTAATCAAAAGTTAGGTTTACAAACCACGTACACACTAATTTTTAAAGGTGATATGTATCAGAAAGTTTGTCTTAATAGTCTCATAAAATCCCTGGAGGTAAATAGAATTTCCATAAGACCAATCATCACCATCACTAATCAAGAAATTACTCTCTCTTCAGTCTGTGTTTTGTTTGTTTTCTTTGTATTATTTTACTTTCCCTTAGTTCAGTTTACTCAGTGGTCAAAAACAATGGCTACAGGTCATTTTTCTCATTCATGAAAAGAAGACATAAATGATAACATTTTATATAATTAAATGAGGTAACGCATGTGAAACTTTTGGAATAGTTACTGCAATTTTACATCTCTAATAAGTGTTTTTGTTGTATTTGTTAGCTTTATTCCATTAAAAACTGCCTTAAAACTCAGTGGATTAAAACATTTATTTAGCTCCCAATTACTTGGGTTTGTTCCTTAGATTTTCTGGTCTGGGACAGCGTGGTTGATAGTTCTGGGGCTTGTTCATGCTTCTGTAGTCAGTTGTCAAGTCACTAGTTCACATCATGGATTGGCTGGTGGCTGGATGATCTGGGATGGCCTCACATATGTGGCTATTAGCAGGATGACAGGGCAATGGGATGACTGGGAAATATGCCCCTCATCATTCAGGAGGGCAGCCCAGACTGCTGTGCATGCACTTTGAGGTTTTCAAGAGCAGCAGGAGAGAGCAAGCCTCTCTGTGAAAGCCCTTTCCAAGTCTCTCACTGCATATGTTTGCTTCTGTCCCGTCAAGCAAAGGATGCCACACACCGAGCAAAGACTCAGTGATTAGAGGCACTCACTCCGCCTCTTGATGGGAGATGCTTCAGAGTCACTTTGCAAAGGGATACATACATAGGGATAGTGAGAACTTGTGGCCGTTTTTGCAACCTGTCATATCACACGGACTTTTGTAGTTATTTTTTATTATCACTTAAATAAGAATATCTGATCATTTAACTTTCCTAAGTCATACCTTTGACTGGCTCCCCATAGGAAAGAAAAGGCCTGTATCACTTTACACTAACATTCAGGATCCTTTGGGGTTTGACTTAATGCATCCTCCAGTCTCATGCCCTCTTCACCGCATACTATGTGGCTTCCACTCATTCTGAGCTACTTACTCTTCTCTAAATGCATTATACTCTCAAAATTATCTACCTGTTACCGGATGACCATCTGTTACCGAATGACCACCTGAGAAACTCCCATTCAGATCTCAAAATTCTGCTCACACTTCAATTCCTCCACAAAAGCTTCCCGGACTCCTCTTTCTCTCCCAAAGAGTAAGTTTCTCCTGCCTTAATAATACATCTCTTACACGTTCCTGCAAATGCCCACATAGCTGCAAATCTCTGTGCAGCTGCGGGTAGGAACTACATCTTACCTATCTCTCAGATTGTATCACTTGGCAAAGTTTGTAGAATCAAGTAGATTCTCCATAAGAGCCTGGAGAATGAAGGAACAAATAACAGAATGGCGTACCAATTACATGTCCTTAAATATCCTCTAGAGATAAGGTTGAAGAAACGACCATCGTGCATCCCATAGTATATACGAGACAGTTCTAAATATCCAGGGTGTATTTGTGTGGTCAGATTTCCCGGACCTCAGATCTCAGCCACTTTTTATTGTTTGAAATGTGTATCATCACATCTCCTTTCACTCTCAGTGAAAATAAATGTTTTGTCTCAAGTAGACCATTCTCTGCTCCGAAATGATAAGACAGGGTCAAGTATTTTCCAGATTCTGAAACTAAGTTTTGTGCAAAAGTGCCTAACTGCTGTTAGTAACGTGTCTGGAGAATAGGATGTAGCCAGTGTGCGCCAGGGGACAGACTGCTCTGTGAGAACGATTTATGATCTGTCAGGTGGGAACTTTTATGGTGCTGTGCTGAGAGACAAAGAAATTTTAGGCGCTGCTAAAAGCAACACAAAATATGCTTTCAAGCTTAATGAGGAGAGGCGAGAGAATTGGGTTGGCATGTATGGCTGGCTCCATGTGTTAGAGAAAAGCTGAAATGTTCTTAGTGTTATATATTTTGATTTTGCTAAATTTGTTTGAGGCAGAATGGATATTTATGTCCCTGCACAATGAGCAGCAATTTCAATGTCTATCAATATAATTAGTTTTATTTGAAAATTGTGCCCCACAAACAGTTTTTATGTGAGTTCGTCATGAATTTTTTTTCCACCCAAAAGCCTTTTTTTTTAAAGGAAAAGTAGATAATAAATCCATTCTTCATTGTCTTGGCTAAAAGAAAGGAGTTGTACACAGGCTGAATATCATTTTTATTTAACTGATTGGAAAATATTCCCATAGGAATGGGCTTAAATGAGGTAAAGTGTTCAGACTGGCAACAGCTCTAAACTTTTTTTTTCTCTGTAGTCTGTTGATCTGACCACTGGCCAATAAAGTTTCTGGACTAGAAAAAACCTCAAGATGGGCAGTAGTAATGGATTCAAGCAGAGCACAGTCATAAAACTTAGATGAGCACTGTTAGACCATTTTAATCTAAACCAATCATGTGAAGGATGAGGTCAAAGCATTTTAAGTGATAGACCAAGGTTCAAAGAGCTCAAATATATATCAAACATAAGGCATGAACTCTTTCTACACTTTAGGACTATCCTTTGGTGTCTTAATTAAATGTTGGCAAGCTTGTATTTTTAAATATTCCAATCAGGTTTCACATAATGCTCTCAACTTCACTATAAACCAGTGGAAGAAAAAACTGATTCAGTAGAATTCACTTCAAGGTCATTGCAATGCTGCAGGCACCCCAGATCACCTACACCTTCTAATTTATACCATAATACCACAGGTGTGCATAAAAATTTTTATTGGTTGATTTAGAAAACAATGAAAAAGAAAGTATCAATAACATATAAAAGCGTGTTTCTTCTCTTTTTATGAAAAGAAGGAATAGGTTTGATAAATATTTTCCAGATATTGATACCATATATTTTTTAAATATAAATATGAAGACTTATACCCATCCATTCATATATCCATTCAGCAAAACACATAGCTGTGTTTAAATTGTCCTGCAGTAATGCATGTCGGTGTTTGAAGAGTGCTCAGAACTTTAGGGGAGTAGAGTCTGATAAACAGCCAATTGCTAAATGAAATCTTAAACCAAGAATCCTGGTTATCCCCTTGAGTCAAAAAGTGCAAAAGTCTTCTACAGCAAACAGCTTTGCTCCATCTGCTGGTGACCATCCAAATGGTCCAGATGGAGATGCTTCAACCCCTTAGGTTAATGGGTTGCAGAGATTTTGATTCAGTACATCTGTGGTATTGAGGTGGGAGTACAAAAACTTGCATTTTTCATAAGTTACCACAGGTCAAACTGAACATTAGCCTACAAGTACTTTAAGGATCATTGCTCCAGGATTTAAACTGGTTTTCGCTAACTTGAGAAATCATATTGGGTTGTGGCCTGATGAATTGTCATGCGTTTGGAAGAAGTAGGGCAATCGTATCTGCGTAGCTAGAGCTAAAATGCCTGAGTTTGAGTCATAGCTGTACCAAGAATTAGCTCTGTGACCCTGGGCAAATGAATTAATCTTCTTGCATCTCAGGTTTCTTTGTACAATAGAGCTATGGTACCTACCTTATAAGGTTGTTTTGCTGGTTAAATGAATTGTCAGGGGTTGGGGGAGGGAAGAGAGAGAAAGATTCACAATTTATTTTCCCCCAAAAGAAAGGAATTCAACTGAACCCTTCTAGTACTTCTGCCAGCATTTGTACTCAGTTTAGTTAATTTCTACTTTACTCAAGAAGGAAGGGACTAAGAAGCCTTCAAGAAAAGCTTTCCCATGACCTGAGAAGGAAACAGAATGTTCACGGGTGAGTCTTTGGACAGTCGTAAAGGATTCACCTTTTCATGCAAGTTGAGTATCTTGATCCTTTTCTGTTTTCTCCTTTGCAAATCCATGAGTAGACACGTGTTCTTTAAAGAGTGTGCTCAGGGGGAGTGCCCCTTTAATGCCTGGCAGTAATTTTCCTGTGCATATCGTCTTGTAAAGAGTTGAAATAGTTGAGAGATGGAGCTCTAGTTTTCGTATTTTTTACAGGCTGTGCTCCTGCGTCTGACATCTAACTCTGGTTGTGTCACAGAGTGGACGAAAGGGATTATGAGCCTAGATTCAACAAAAGCAACATAGATGTGTTTCTCTTCGGTGAGGAGGAGGATTCTCTTTCTAAGATTATATAGGGATATACTTTGAAAAATGCATCAGCAGATACAAAAGGATTTGCACTTAAGAGAGAGATGTATTTTTTTAAACAATCTTTCACTGAAACAATACTTATTGTAGAACAATTTTTTAACGTGGTATAATAGGAAAAATAAAATTACCCACTGTCCAACACTGAGAGATTGCAATTGATAACATTTTGGAGTGTGTCCGGTCTTTTGAAAAAAACCTCACTATATAGCAATCTATGAGAATTATATAGGATATCTGATTCATATCTCATTTTGTTTGTAACACATGGTATCGTGACCGGGTTCCTCTATCCTTAAAATTAATTGAAAATTTAATTTGTATTGATGGGGTCTAATGGATATGAAAGTCTTCTGCTTTTGAAAAAGTAGATGGTTTCTAATTCTTATCCACCATAAATGATTATTTGTCTAATAAATTCTTTTCTAGAAAGACTGTTCCAATTTATACATCAAGATACAGTGTAAGGGAACATCCATTTTTCTGCACCATTGCTAACACTGAGCATGAGTGATTTTTTAAATTTGTATGTTAGCTAGTTAAATAAAAAAAAACCTCCAAAAAAAAACCTCCTCATTACTATTTTGTTCTGAATTTATTGTTTACTAGTGAAGTAAACTTAGTTTTAACTGATTGAGGATATCAAATTTAGAAATGAAAATCTGATGCCAATTTTTACGATCCGCCTGAGTCTTGACTTCTATCCCTGCTGGTTGGGCTTAAAAATGAGCCTGCCGCCATCTGTCTGTGTCTGCCCCATTTCTGCTACTCAGAGTGAGGCATGGGCGCAATCACATAGACACCCCTTGATTCTACACATAATCAAGAGGAAAATTTAAAACCCCAGGAAAAAAGCTTTTCACAGAACGGGATTGCATCCTCGATCTTTCCATGCTAGAAACAGTCTTCAATTTTCTCCATGGAGATCTGTTTTATGTGTTATTTTGGTTTGCTTCTAACCCTGTTTTCTACTGCAAAAAGGCAATTTCTATTACTGGACTCTTGATTCGATGTGCAGTTAAATGCTACATCACAGCTGAGTTTCGGTATTTCACAGTGGATGGGAAAAGTATTAACAAAGTTTGTGTTTTCCTCTGCATGTAATAACCACTAATTCATGGGAGTTAGGGTTTCAGTGGTCTGACTCTGTACTTCTGTAACAGCAGATTTTCTATATGTTTCATCAGAATTTCACCCAAATACAGTGTTTTTCATAAAACCCTCTGGTTTGCCTATTTGACAGAATGTCAATCTCTTAGTCATTTAACTCACGTGCTTCAAACTTCTGACCCCCTTGGACAGAGGAAGGCCAAAAGAGGCTCAAGGGCAGCAGTCCATTTGGGGTTCAGTCCATTCTTAGCCAGGCTTTACACTCCATCACCTAGCTGTGCGCTAACTATCATTATCTGCTCTCTGGGTTAGATCACTCTTACCCTCATGCACACAAACTCACCTGGAGGAGCCAGTAAGTTTGCAAGTTTGTCTCAAAGACGGCAGTGGTAGGAATTTGATTTCTGAAAACTATCAGGCCAAGCTGTCCTTCCTGGCCAAGGAGTTTCATTTTCTGTGTTCGAAATTATGGGTATAAAGTGATCTTCAATATGAGTATATATTCTGAGTGATACGAATCAGTGAAGGAGTCTGACTAGTTAGTGGAGGTTGAGGAGCTGAGGTTGAACCCCAAACATGTAAGATCAGGAACCTCAGAAGGAATAGGAAGGATGGAGGAGTGAACGTCCTTCCTAAAGGGAGCGTTTTTATTATTGTTTTGTTTGTTTTTAGTATTTTCTCATTGAGTTCTCTGCAAGTGTCTTGATTCCCCAAAACCACACTAAACTCCCCAAGGGCATCGTAGGGCCTGACAAATTTGAAGTGTAAATCCAAGTTCACCAATTACCAGCTGTGTGACATCAGCAAATATATTTAAATTTTTTCTTTTAATCCCAGTTTGCTCATGGGTTAAAAAAAAGATCAAAATACATCATAAGGTTGCTGTGGGGATTAAGTATCATAATATGTATGACTGGAGCATAATCAACATTAATATATGGGAGCTACTTTAAAATATTATTCTTTACAACCTCTATAACATTAAAACTGCACTGTCCACAGGATCAACATTTAAAAAATTCTCTTTGGTTTTGAATTGAGCTGGAGTAGACTATTTTAATATATTGTATTGATTTATTTATCCTTGCAAATACCCAAGCCTTCATATTTTGAAAGATTTATTTGAAATACGTCATAAAAATTGAGGTGACAGGAGGAAAAGAAGCCGTATCACTTTGAAAATCCTGTGCGTGGCACACAGTAGGCGCTAAATAAATATTTACTTACATGTGTGTATACTCCTAGCCACTCAGCTCCGTGGAGGAAATCATGTGTTTCAGTTTGGGTCTCATGTGTGTAATAGAGGCAGAATGCAATCATAGGGATTTCAAGTTACCAGATATGTGCTGGAAGTTTCCTTCAGCTAAATGCAGAGCATCTTAACAAATTGTAGGTTTGCTTGACTGAAAAGTTAATCTCCTAAAAGGGGAATCTTAAACAAAGATCTACCTCTAACCAGGAAGAAACAACTTATGTATTGAAAACCAACCAAAGTGCCTTGGAAGAAAAAGACCGTCACGTCCTAAGGAACTGGACTTTAGGAATCTAGATTGGTTGAAGCCCAAGAGAAGAACTATACAGCATTTCATAATGTGAGTATTCAAGTGGAGAGGCGATTCAGCCTTGCAGGGGATAGCTCAGAAACGAATTCTGAGTTCACGGTGGTGACGGCTTCTGAGGAGCAACACTGGCGGGCATTTCTCAGGGTCCCTAGGACGGTGCCAAGCCGCTCACAGACGCAGGCAGATTTTGAAAGGTGCGAGAGGGAGGAAGTGAGAACAACACAAAACAGAGATAAGCCTAACAGGGTAATGGAGACTTACAAGAACGACAGGCACGTCAGCCTCGCCCCAAACCCCCCCCCCGACGGGACGCCTAGGTGCTCTTTCAGGAAAGGAAGATGGCCTCGGAAGCAAAAGCCACGCTACGTGGGAATGGCAGGTGAATTCTCTCTTTTTCTCCACAGCAGTCTAACTTCTTCACGGTTGTCTGTGTTTCCTAACATTTGACTTCTAACTTCTTAGTCCAGGGATCTGGTTACCACTCCTAGGCAATCTGCGCTGTCTCATTGACAAACAGCAATCCAAAGGATGTTTTGCAGTTGTCACCTTGCCTCTCCTGGTGGCAGCATCTCCAGTTGTCCTCTGGTTTCCCCACCATCTTCTGTGCCAATTCTTTCCTCTCTAACAGGCCTTGAAATATGTTTGCATTCCTCAGTGCTCTGTCCTAGGCCCTCTCCCTACTTTTTCTATATTTTCTCTTGGCAGCAAACTTTTCACAAGTCCATTATGTCAATTTTTCTATGTCCAATTTGCAATATTGATCTGCCTCTTGAATTCAGGTTTGCAGCTCAGGTTTCTCCTCTGAGCTGCGTCCTTGGCAGCTCCATTCAAATTCAACTTCAGTTCTACAGGTTTGAAATTGAACTCACAACCTCACCATGATCTTTTTTTTTTTTTTTTTTTTTTTAGGACCGAGGCTCATTTTCTTTTCTGTGTTCACAACCATCTAGTTGGTTATGCAAACTAGAAGCATCTGAGCTGTGCTGGAACCTTCATAGTGCTTATCACCACACACTTCCCTTCTGAATATGTCTTAACAATGACTAAGTCTCTTCAAGTCACTGATCGCTCTATCCCAAACCATCCTCTGTCAGCCCAACTAGAGCAGGTGCCCTCTAACTTCTGTCTCCTCGTCATCTTGGTGTTCTCACACTTTATACTGCAGCTCAAGAACCTATATAAAATGAAATGTGGAGATGAAATCTTCTAGCTTAAAACATGCAATGGCTTCCCTCTGCAATCAGCCTGGCTTCTGAACTTCTTAACAGAACCTGGAATTTCTGGCAGCATCTCTGTCTCTCTTGTCTCATCTGCCACAATTTTCCACTTTGCTCTCTGAGCCTCTGTCACGCCGATATCCAATCAGCTCATTTTTTTCCCCTTTTTTAGTTTAATTTTTATTTTCATGGAATTTATTCATATACATGGTTTTCCAAAGCTATTGTTTTTCCTTCAAAATTCTGTGATGTGCTTTTATTGTTACTTTTTAATTGTTATTTTCAAGATGACATTCATTTAAATTTCTATTATTGAAAAAAATACTTCTTTGTTTTACAGTACTTTACACACATGCATCTCATCTTCCCATCCCTAAAATATGAATATATCATAGGCTTTGTTTAAATTAATTTTAGACTTTTTATTATTTGCCTATGAAATATTATTTGCTGCTGTCATGTAGTATATATAATATAGTTATATTTTTATTTATTCATTTTTAAAATTTTTCTGGAGTTAATTTTTATTTGCTCTTTTTTCATTAACTTATCATTAACTTACCCTCACACTGTCAAGCAACAATCTATATTTCCTCTTGACATATTTAAACACATCAAAAAATTTCTTAATCCAGAGTTGTTGAATGAAATGTATGTATGCATATGTATGTATTTTTCTCAAAGAAGTTCTTCATCTTTCTGCTTCAGTCTGACTGCTTGTCCCCTAGGTCTTCTGCCAAACTCTTGCCCTGAGATTTCCCTTTACCATCATCTTGGGTTTTCTTGGGCCTCTGTTGGGTTGAATTTTCTTTGCCACCTGCCCATGAGTCCTGATTAATTAATCATGTTTTGCTTTGTTTTGGTTTGCAGTGAATATATTCCAGTCTTTTCCTGAGAACCATATTTGGTAAATTTTTCTGAAACTGCATACATTTTATAATTTGTGTTCTGTTTTTGTAATTGAGTAATTTGAGGGCATTGTTTCCGGGGTTGCTACTCAACAACTGGTGTCATTCTGTCTCCTGATATTTTTTGTGCAATCTATTCTTTTTCTGCTCCAGAAGCTTGCAAGGCCCTCTGTTCATTGTTGGTGTTTCAGAATTTTATATTGATATGTCTTTGGTCCAGGTTTCTCTTCATTTTGCAGGAAATTCAGTGGTTCCTTTAATTCAAAGATAACTTTCAGGTGTGGGACTATTTCTTAAATTATTTCATGGATAATTTTCTTTGGTCAATACCCTCTAACCAAAGAAAACCAGCACATGTTCATAGCTGAACAAAGTTGTTTTTATTAACTTGCTTCAATGATGGGCAGTGCATACTGTGATGAACCATGAGGCATCTCAAAAATAGGGTAAAGAAAGGACTAATTACAGGGTTTGGTCTTGTGGTGAATTTGGGAAAGGTTAAAGAAAGTAGACTTTAGATTAGATGCTGTTGGGAGGTGAGGGAGTATCTTAGTCATTCTCATCTGGAAGGTAGGCAAAATGAAGCCACGCTCAAGCAGAAATAGTAAATAAGCAGCAATTATATTAGTTTAGAAAGCAGGCTATTTAGATATTTGTCTGATTTAGACAACTGGTTTCACTTCTGTCTGTACTCTACATGTTTATGGAGTAGTCTTGTTTTTGTCTTGCTGTGTTGTGACCAGAGAGTGTCTTTCTCTGACGTTAATTTTTTGTAAGATTACAGTCACCCCTTGGTATCTGTGGGGAATTGGTTCCATGACCCACGGTGGATATAAACATTCAAGGATGTATTAAGTCCCTTATATATAAGAGCATAGTGTGTGCATATAACCTAATCTCAACCTCCTCTATTCTGTAAATCACCTCTAGGTTATTTATATAATACCTAACACAATGTGAATGCTGGGTGAGTAGTTGCTGGTGTGATGCAAATTCAAGTTTTGCTTTTTGGTGCTTTGTGGAATTTTTTTTTTCTTTCAAATATTTTTGCTCTGCAGTTGGTTGAATCCATGGTTGCAGAACCTTCTGGTGCAGAGGGCTGACAGTATTCATGTTTGACAGAAGAGTCACAGGGCCTAGCTGGCCAGCCACAGTGCTGGGTCACCTCCCGGCTGTACCAACGCCCAGCTGAGAGTAGCAGGCCTCTTCTCGGCTGCTTTTCTTTCTCACCTTTAATTTATTTTTCTTTTTTCGGGAATTTGTTTTATTTGGTTGTTGAGCAAGATGGGCTAGCCCTTTAATTATCTTTTTACTTTTTGTTTTGTCTTTCCTATTTTCCATCTTTGTCTATTTCTGTTTTCTTTCCAGGAGATTTCCTAAAGTTAACTGGCATCTTTTCCAGTCAATTTAATCTTCTAGAGCTCCTTGTGGCTCTCCAGACATTTCTTTTCATGGCATTCTGTTCTTGTTCATGCATGGAATGCCTTATTTTGTTGCTGGAAAGATACACGCATTTAAAGATGGTTTTGTTTTGTTTTCATTTATTTTTATTTATTTATTTTTGTTTTAAGTTCTCTCTCTGCATTATTTCTCTTTCCTCTGGAAGTTTCTTTTTTCCCTTTCTGTTGATTCTTCCTTTTCCTTTCATATTTAGCAGTGAAACACTAAAAAGCTCTATGCACATGAGTATTTTTTCTTTTTTTCATATTAGTGGGCTTCTCTGTAGAGTGATGTTTCATTGGCGATCCCACACCATTACTACCTATAACTGTATTTATATAGTTAAGTTAGTTACTTAATTTTGTCAGAATCTAGACATCCTGTTTGCTTGACAGTGTAAATCTGGCTTGTAGGGGTTAAGGGGAAGCAAGCCAGGTAAAGAAGCTTGAAGTTGTAAACTCAGTATGTGCAAGTTTTTATTAATCTCCTTTTCAATATTGTGCCCCTGCTCTGGGCGTTCCAAATCCAGAGTCATAGGATAGAAAAGAGTAGGGGCAGCTGCCCATTTTTACATGGTTGGTGATGCATAAGAGTTTCTTGGAGTGTCTAAATTCTTCTCATACAGACTTTCATCCAGTTCCCTTAAGCCTCATGTGGACCTTGCTTTTAGAAAGTATTGAAACCCTAGTATATAGTTTTTTTTCTAGGGTGTTCTGGCATATATTGACTTTCACTTGATTTTCTCACTGCTAGCTTACGTAGTCATTCTCTGCATCTATAAATAAGTTACTCTTTACTCATCTGTCTCCACCTTCTACATTTTTTTGTTACTCCCTAATTTTCCTTTTGCTTTTTCACTGAGGATTTGAGGGTCACCAAAAGTAAGCAAGTCTCCATGTTTAACTAGATGTCTCAGTTCCTACTTTAAAAATAAGAAAGAAAAAAAACAGATTCTGAAAGTTGAAATGATAATGGCATGGATGCTGAGCTAGGATATAGAATGGGATATTAAAAAGAAAATATATAAGTGATCAAAAAGGAACCTGGTACATGATTTTATTAAGAGTAAGTTAGCGGGGAGGGTATAGCTTGGTGGTAGCATGCATGCCTAGCATGCATGAGGTCCTGGGTTCAATTCCCAGTAAGTACCTCCATTAAATAAACAAACAAACAAACAAATAAATAAACCTCCCCTCATAAATTAAAAAGATAAAATTTAAAAAAAGAGTAAGTTATATTGGTCTATCTTAATTCATTATCTTAATAAGTTAACTAACCTAGCCAATGAATGAAATGTGTTAGGTAAACTAGATGGTAGAATGGGCAGTTTAATATATATTGTTCACTTGATGTTGAGAAATAGTATGGGTAATGGATAGGATCAAGGGCTTTTTATTAACCAGTAATATGGGATTAAATCATGACTCTACTAGGTGTGTGACCTTGGACAAGTTACATAACATTTTATCTGCCACTTTCCTCATCTATAAAAATGGGCTTAATAATGCCCGTTTATTAAGTTGTTGCAAGTGTCCAATGGGATAGTATATGTCTGGTGTTGTGCCAGATTGTCATCAACTCAGCCTCATATCCACCCACTTCCATATTGTCCGTTGCATCACAGTGGAGAAGCTGGGACTACATACATTCCTCCAGATCTTTTTCCAATAAACCTTTAAACTAAATCCTGCCAAAGAAAAGCAAGAGTCTGAGATTTCCGTGAGGAGTGAAGGGAAGGCACTTTTCTTTGGTGGCCAGTGCGGGCAGAGTTGTAAACAAATGGCATCCAGGTTCCCTTCCTGGTGAGCTTCCTCAGACCACTCCATTCCTGCAGCCAGCTGAGATCAATAACCACCACCTCCCTGGATAAGCTCTTCCAAATCCCCTGCTTCCTACTGTAAGTGACTGAGAGCATCCTCCCGGGGACTGACCTGGGATTTCCTGGGCTTCTAGATTTGGTGAGCTGTTCCAGTGGCTTCTCTAACATTCACTCACCCCTTCTAACTTTTCTTTGACATCTAGCACGTGGTATCAAAAGTATTCCTACTCCATCATAGGGATACATGCACGGTAGGTGGTAGGGAGTAGTGTGGGAAACCAGATTGACCATGAGTTGATAATGCCAGCATCAGATGACCTAATGTTGTATACTAGACACAGTATTCAAAAACATAATGATAGGCTAAAGCAATAAGACAAATCAAATGAAAACATTAAGTGTTTGGTAAATATGACACAGAAAGAAAGCAAATGAAATCCATAGATTATAGTTATCCTATCTTGGCTCCATCGGATAAAGTTTTAATAATGATTTTTAAAGTTGGTTAGTATTCTAATGAACCTGTCATCTTTCTTTGTGTTTGCCCTGGATCTGTGTCTTATTTAAGCAAGTGACCTTGTCTTCTGAAGCTCCACATTTCCCACAGCACTTAGCACAGAGCCAACCATGTAAACTATCCTCACAAAGACTTATTAAATTAATTTCCTTAAATCCCTTCTGGACTGCCCATTTGCCTTCATTAATTATGTTAGACCTAGAGGAGATGACCTCTACTTGCTGTCATGATTGAATTACATCTTAGACTTGTAAGATTCTTTGAACAATGCAATTTTTGAGGGAAAGAGATAAACTATTAGAATTAGAATTATTCCTTTTACAGACAAGGAGATGAACATTTTCATCTTGCGTGAATTTTTCTCCCTCCCTCCCGCAAGCACATAGATGCACTAATGCCCCCCCCATACACTTTTTCTCATAATCATTTCTAGCTGCAAAATAATGGATTTGGAACGAGACTAGCGATATGCCTTCTCTTTTGTCTTTTCAGCTGGTAAACCACAAGTAAATATCAGTCTTAACTATTATAATGCAAAATACAAATATGCCATGTCAAACTATTTTTTAAATGATAGATTTTCATTTTTTAATTACACCAAGTATTTCTTCAGAGATTTAAGAGATTTTAAGCTTTATGAGCATTAATGCCTTTGTGATTGTGATTTGTTTGCCCCTAATTAAAAGAATCAGGAGTACATTTGGAAGAGAATATTGATGCACCAGGAAAACTTATGAAGAATGCAGCTACTGATTTTCTCCTTTTGTTTCAAAGATCAAAAATCTAGCACGTGGCAGAAATGAGGCAAATCTGTTATGATAGGATAATTGTGACTGTATCCTCTGTTCCATCATTCATTAAGAACAGGATAAGTATGAATCCTGGATTTTGCTAATCTGATGGTCTTGGCTCTGTTTTCAGTAAACAGTATAAATTATTTCCAGAAGAGCTGTGGAGAAAAATGGAAGATATTATTGCAGAATCCAGCACTCTCATAAAACTTAGAAAATTTCTGCCTGGCCCAGGAGACTCTAACTACCCCTGTGTCTTCAGCAGCCCAGGGGAAGACATCAGACAGGCTCTCTCACACTCAGTATCCTCATCCCCAGTTCTGGTTGCACCTGGATGAAAGAGAGTCTGCCAGCATTTCTTCAGCAGGCTTCTGGCTGTCAAAACAAACTAAAGCCTCCTGGGGATGCTCACACTTGCCTGCTGAGGAGAAAACACTGTGTTAAGTGTTTTACATACATTATCCTATTATATCCTTACAGAGCCTTTTGAGTAGAGTCTCCAATAAACAAATGGTGGAAGTGAATCTCAGAAAGGGCTACATTGTTAATAACCTATATCTGTTAAATGGAAAGACCTGGATTGGAGGCTCTGTTGCTTGGTACCAAAGCAGGTGGTACAATATACTGCTTCCCAGAACAGATCTGCCGGTGACATTAGCCCTAAACCCTCCTTATTCCGTTCCATTTCCTTGATGCCAGAGATTAACTGGTAGACGGCTTAAGGTGTTCTAAGTGATGGAGAGAAAGATTTTTTAGCTCACTGTGTGCTGAGAGTGCTGTTGTTACATGATAACACTGCCAATTAATTAAAATATTATTAATGCTAGAGCTCAGGCACCACCATGGAGTTGGGGTATTTTTCTGTTTGGTTCAGTGTGGTCCTTCGAGGCCTTAGAAGAGTGCCTGGCCAAATGAAAAAACAAGAAGGAGAAGAAGAAAAAGAAAAAGAAGAAGAAAAAGAAAAAGAAGAAGAAGAAGAAGAAGAAGAAGAAGAAGAAGAAGAAGGAGAAGGAGAAGGAGAAGGAGAAGGAGAAGGGGAAGGGGAAGGGGAAGGGGAAGGGGTAGGAGAAGAAGAAACTCAAGAAATAGCTGTTGAATGAATGCATTTCAGGTTGAGATGACTTCCTTCCAATGCCAACTTTGGACTTCCGGCCATTATTTTTGTTTTGTTGCAGGAAAGAAAGGTTGCACTTTGGAGGAATAAATGAACCTTTTAGAATTCACTGAGAAAAAAAAATAATAGAAGTTCCTATAAGCCACAACTAAATAGATATAAAGTCTCCAGCTGCTCCTTCAGAGTGGTTCACCACTGGTTATAAACTATAGGCATTTCTGCTTCCAGTCCACTAAAAGCATTCATTTTTCTTCAGAATAAGTTTTAGCCCATTAATCAAGCCCCTACCAGCAGTAGCTGGTGCACACATGTCAGGAGGAAAAGGATGCCTTGGTCTAAACAACCAGAATGCCCAAAGAAACAACTTATTTTCGGGGAGGTTTTGTGTATTTGTTCCTAATTAATGTTCCTCTAGTATGGATGCAATTTGGAGTGATACCTGACTTCCGCAGGATTCCAGGGGCTGCTTTGCTTGTATATGCATGTTTAAAACCAAGAAAGAGAGAGTGACAAATTTTTAAAAAATGGAAAGGCATAAAGGGAAAGGAAAGAGGTTTATGCAAGTAAATAGAGATGACAAGTTACAGAAGATAGAAAGAACGTAAGCAGACAAGAAAGGGAATTCCATTATACTTCAAAGGGAAATGAGCCTGTAAGTTGACTATTAAGATATGATTTAAAATATTATGTACATTGAGAAAAACAACATTCTGGACTCACGAGTCAGGCTGTACTTTCAATGAGCCACATCTGACCTGCACAGCTGTCTACCATCACCTGGTCACAGTTGGCCCCCTTGAAGGCATGGTGTCTAGGAGAAAAAAAAACAAAAGCAAGTATCAATATCTCTCTTCCTGATTTGTATTTTCCCCAATGATCCCTGTTTACTAGTGTAGGGGGACAGAAAGAATACTTGCCAATGCATGGTATTTCTGCAGCAGAGGGAAGATTGAAGATTTTCCTTCTAACTATAGCATCCAGGCTTTGCAATAAAGTAGGTGGCTTGATCGTTTATATAATCATTATTTTTAAGGGAGCAATTCAATTCCCAAATTAAAGAGCTGATGTATATAAACAGATATGATGCTCCCTTAGCACTCTCATTGAGAAGTTACTTTTTAATTGCTTTGCTTATAATTTCAACTTCAAAGCCAGTAATAGCTTTCGAATTAATAGCTCATAGCCCATTTGATACACTGATATTTAATTAATGAGTTCATAACTCCAGCGGCACATCGCCTTTCTGACGGCTCCTCCAGGTTGTTAGTTTCCATATTGCTGACTGTTTTCTGCTAACCATTCTGAGAGAGGTCATTTTGCCCATGTAATCTTTTCGGGCTGGATAGTGAAAAAGAATGGGCTCAATCAGAGAGAGAGTTGCTCCCTTCCTGCTCAGTGGAGTAGCTAGCTACCTTAGGCCTCCGAGGATGGCTGGAATTTCACATTGTTTTTTCTTAGAACATTAGGACCTGTCTACACTGATGTTACCCACAATACCACTCACTGAATAACTGTACCTCTATGGGGTTTGGAGGTGGGGTGGTGAATGAGCCCACACATCTGCCTTCTCTTTTCCAGAAGCCTTTCGAAATACAGCCCACACCACTCCTCCTCCCCATGGCTCTCCTGGTCACTTTGCATGAGTTGATAAACTGTGGCCTTCGAATAAAGAATGTGTTTTCAATTTTTAAAGGATTGTAACAAAACAAACAAACAAAAGGAAATGATGAAAATCATGTGAGCACTTTACAGAAAAAAAGCTCCCTGACCCCTGAAGGATAATTAACACTCGCCATCGGCTTTTGTAATTGAAATCCTTCCCCTGGGCACGGCCTGGCCAATTTTCCTCTCCAGTTCACAGAATGCATTTTCTCGAGGTGTCAGTGACAGTGATGAGGCTCTTCCACAACAGGCCAGCCCTGCTCACAGGCTAGTCCCACCGCCGTTCACAAGGCTACCTGGCGTTCATTATCCCTTTTGTAGGTGAATCAGCACCATTTAGTATTGTGGCCTCTTACAGGGTTTCCCAGTAAAGTAAAGGTCTCTGACCTTGAATCTCAGTCTACAAAGTCCTACCCGCGCCCCGAAACAATGTCTTCAGGTATGACTTGTGGCATTTGGTCCACCATTTGAAATCAGCTCTGTTGAATTTAAAATGTTGACCTATGAGAGGATTCTACTGAAGAGCAGTGACTCTTGGGACATTCACGTCCGCAGTTGTAAAACTGCTCTCGTGTTACCCACCAGGGGTTGGCTGATTGCCAGAGAGAGCCAGGGCTAGTGAGAGTGTGACACAGAGGAAGCACTGAGAGAGGGGCAGAGGATCACGCCTTACGTGTGTATCTGTCAGCTCTCTTGGTGGATAATTAATTTATCCAGAACCTCTCCAGAAATAGGTCTTCACAGGAGAAAGGAAATACCAAAAGAACAGAGGAAAAGAAGCAAACACAAGTATGTCTACTTCATTGTGTGGCTGAGGGCTGGCCCTGCCGGAATGTTATAGATGGCCATGAAGTTAGAGGTAATTAACGATAATTGAAATAGCTGTGAGTTATTAGTGGTATTTGGATTATTAAGATAAAGATAATTATAATAAAATTAGGTACTACAAATGGTGATTGCATTAATGATTTTAATTTTAATGATTTCTTTAAAAGTGTGCTAGAAATAGATTTTCCATAAAGGGACTAATAATAATGGTGATGATGAAAGTAATAGTTACCATTTATTAAATGCTTACCATGCATCAGGAACGGGGCTGTGTTCTTCATGTACATTCTCTTAACTGATTACAAATGTTACGATGATGTGGATTAATGAAAGAAGGGAACGTCTGCGAATTTTGAGGGAGTATGTGCCTAGACAGTTGTTATCAGAGGAAAGAATTAGCTGAAGGGTTCATTAGAATTCCACATATGAAGACTTTCTATTGTAAGGAGAGCATTTCTGAACTTCATCTTCCTAAGATCAGCAAAGGGAAAACATTTGAGATAGACCCCCGGACTCCTGCACAGGAAACTCGCTTCCACACGCACGGATGGGAGGCTCATGCAACATACACGACCTCGAAAGGAGCCCTGACTCAGAACGACCCACTCAAAGTACAGCAAAAGTCGTATTTGCTTTGTCCTGAGTCTGGCATGTTTCAGTCTATTATCAGCTCCTGAAAATGTTGAGCACTGGTGCAAAGGGAACACAGGTATCTGCAATTATATATGAAATTCTGTCATAAATAAGCCTGCGAAAACGCAAAGATCTGCTTTATATTTTGATTGTCTTTGAACTTGTCTCCAAAGACATTGCATCAAAAAAGAGATAAACAAATAATAATAAAAGGCCCTATTTATTGAGTGTTTAGAACATGCAAGATATTGACAAGCATTTGGAGTATGCTCTAGCATCTGAGTGAGCTGGTAACATGATCCCTGCTTTACTTGTAAGGTAACTGAGGCTTAAAGAACTTTCATGATTTCTCCAATGCCAGGCAGACAACATATAATGTCAGTGAGATTGAGGTATGTAAGTCTTTATAGGATCTCTTAGCCATTAAGCTATCAATTGTTAAATTTGGTGCTTTGATGTAATGTCCGTTCTGTGTATGTGTGTGTGAGTGTTGTGTGTGTGTCTTTGCATTATGAGCCGCTGAGAACAAGGGCAGCTAGACTCACAGCAGCGAGCAGTGTTATGCATTTAATTAGCACATGCTTTGATGATGCTGGTGACGTGCAGCCTTTTTCCTCTCTTCTGCTCTGAGCTATCCATCAACATGGAGCAGGATCCTTCCTCTTTGTACTACTGGGAAACTAAGCCCTAAGGTGTGTTGGGAAAGGAAAATCATTCATCAAATTTCAGTTTCTCTGCTTTTGTTTTCTCTTTTTGCATGTGCACACAGCCAGCTGTCTCGAATTTTGAAAAATTCCAAAGCTCTCCTGTCCATTGAGTTAAAAATCTTTCCCCTCCATTTAGTCTGTGAACCAGCATCTTTTTCTAAATCGAAAGCCTTATAAAAAGCCAGTGGATAGAAGCAGGGTTTATGTAACTGCGGAACTGCTGCTCATTTTGGATTCCACTCAGATTTGGTTCAACACGCCATGCTTGGGAATTGGGTAAAACTATTAAAGTCATCAAATACCTGAATATAAAGCCTAACTATGAAAACAAAGAGAGGCTTTCTTAAGCCCTCTGGAGGTGATTTTTAAAATGCCTTTGTCCTCCTCAGGGACACATCTTGCCAGCAAGCAGGTTCCTTCCTTGTCACAGAATCAGGTCAAGATGGCCCACTGTGTGGACGCATGAGTTTGAACGGTCCCACTGAAGCCCACGTGAGGTTCTAAGCAGAGATCACTGAAAACCTCCATTACTCTTAATGATCTTTTGGAATGTGTACTACCTTCCTTTTTTTCCCTTTTTGGTTTATGGGATGGTATCTTGCAGTTGGCAAAGCAAATCCGAGGAACACCCAAAGTTAAATGTGTGAATAAAATATAAGAAAAACATAGTAATGACTAATAAGACGTAAATGCCAGGAAATTCTCTTGTCTTTTAAATTAGACATCTGCGCCCTATTTTTACATGCTCATCACCATAAGCGCTTTAGCATGTTTTCCCCAATCTGTCAGCACAGACATATTCTGCAGGCCTTTAAGCTTTAACACCTTCGCGGCTACAGAAATGCCCGGGCAGTCGCTCTCAGGGAACATCTGCTGAAATCAAGAGATTTCAAGAGATCGAGCGCTTTGTTCCGGGGGCTGGCACACAGCCACGTCTCTAATGAAGGGAAGAACTGTGTTTCTGGGTCACGTCTGCAGAAAGATGGGCTTGGGGGACGCCGCATCTCCCCGACAGGCCTCCTTGTCGTGTGGATTGGCCGGTTCAGACCTTGGCCTCACGTCCACCCAGGAAGAGGGGAGCAGATGAAGGGCCGTCTCCAAACGGAGCCGCCTCAAGC
The DNA here is from genome assembly GCF_036321535.1 of Camelus dromedarius. NCBI lineage: Eukaryota > Metazoa > Chordata > Mammalia > Artiodactyla > Camelidae > Camelus > Camelus dromedarius. The sequence goes on from NC_087450.1 coordinate 49,085,566, forward strand.
CCACACATGTTTGCACAGCTTGCCAAGTGGCAAGAGTGTGGGCAGATCCTATCTGCAGACAAATAATTGGCCTGGAGATGCTGACACGCCACTTGATTGCTGCTGGGAAAGAGGATAGTCAGGGTTTTAGGAGCCAGCTCTGCCCACTAGGGGGAGCCGTACTGGACGTCTAAGGGTTTTTAGAGCCCACCCCGACCCCATTCCCAATGCATCCAAAACTGCTAGTTCACCTGTCTGAAGCCTCAGAACCTACCCCTCTCTACCACACTCTAGAAAAAGTTTATCTTTGAATAGTGAGAGACGGGCTTAAAAATAACCACCCCCAGAATGGGAAAAGGGCTAACAAACATTCATTGAAGTAGAAATGCCTGATAAATTGTTCTGGAAAGCAGAATAAGGAAACTGACCTGCTGAAAGGTTGTGAAAGGGCTGAGGAGGAAGAGAGCAGACGCAGAAACCTCGGGAACAAAAACATAGTCAAGGACACAAAGCCTGTGTGTGTGCCTCTATTATCAAAGCTCAAAGCCAAATAATTCTGTTAAAATGTGTCTGTTCCTTTGCTGCACATTTTACATCATATCCCTGACTTATTCGTTTAACCAATAACCCTGTGAAGTTCTTTCCATTTTATAGATGAGGACACTAAGGCTCAAAAACAAACAAAAAAAATCAGTGACTGGCACAAAATTAGCCGAGAGAGATGCGTGGATTATTTTGGAAAGTGAGTGGAATTTGGAGACAGAGATGTGAATCCCATTTTCAGAAGTGCTTAGCTCTGTAACCCTGAGCGAGTTACTTCAGCTCTCTGTGCCTGTTTCTGCATCGGTACTAGAGGGATGAAAATAGCCTCTTTTCAGAGTTGTCAGGAGGCTAAAAGTTTAAATGACTTTTCCAAGTTTATGCAACTGGCAGGAATCAGTGAGTAACGCACACAGTACAATTCTCACTACATGGCAAGTGTTAAATAAACATTCGCTAATATCAGAAGTGGCGGAGCCTGGATTTAGACTCAGGTCTCCCAGGCCTACGTGTGTTATGTCCTGTCACCTGTTATACTGGCATCCCCACAAAGGACAATTACACGGAAACAAGGGATGTTTTGCCACTTACGCAATTGTGGCCAATGACAGCATCAAGATATATCGAGGAACATTATTCATATTGATCATCACCCTCTCTTCAAGAGACAAAAGCAGTTTCTGTAAATGAATCTCGCACAATTTAGGAGAATAAAGAAGTCATTTCCATGCACACAAGGCTTAGTCTGGTGATCTGTGCCTCCCAGAGAACTTCACTCCCTCACCTTCTATGAAGCTTTCTCTCAGACTCCCAGCCCGTTGATTTGAGTTTCTCTGAGCTGCAACTGCCCCTAATATCTTTGATACAAATTCAGTCATTTATTCTTTTACAAGTATTTACTGGGCTTCCGGTGTGTGTCAGGCACCGTTTGGGGCACTGAAGGTGGAGCAGTGAATAAGACCGACAAGCCCTCTGCTTTTATTCTGCGTGTGTGGGATGGGAACAGACAAAATAAACACGTAACGAGTAAATAGATGAGTAAGTAGTTTTCTGTAGCTTTTGTAACAAATTACCACACACTCAGTGGCTTAAAACAGCAGAAATTTATTCCGTCATAGTTCTGGAAGCCAGAACTTCAGAACTGTATTCCTGGATCAACACTAAGGTGTGAGCAGGCCACACTCCCCACAGATTCTCCAAAGGAGAGTCTGCTTTTTGCCTCATCCAGCTTCTGGTAGCTGCTTAAGTTCCTTGGCTTGTGGCCACATCAGTCTCTGCCCTCTCCTGTGTGTGTGTGTGTGTGTGAGATCTTCTTCTACCTCTGTCTTATGGGAGCACTTGTGATGGCGAGTCAGGCCCACTCTGACAATCTAGGATAATCTCCTCATTTCAAGATCTCTAATTATATCTGCAAAGGCCCTTTTAATCCAAATAAAATAATATTTACAGATTCTAGCAGATACAATCCGATAACTTTGGGGTGTATTATTCAGCCTACTACAAGCAATATGTCAGATGCTGATATGTATTCTGCAAATAAAGTTAACCAAGATAGGGGAGATAAAGGACAGTGTGGGGCTAGGAACTAATATTTTACACAAGGTAGGTGGGGGAGATGTCACTCATATGGTAGACTTGAGCAGAGACTTGAAGGAGGTGAAGCCACCTGGAAGAGGAGAGTTTCGGGTGATGGGGATAGCCTGTGCAAAGGTCCTGAGTGACATTCAGGTGGCCTGTGTGCTGCTGCAGCAAAGTGAACAAGAGCTGGTGGGTAGGAGATGAGGTCAAACAGGAGGGAGGCCAGCCATGCAGAGCCTCACTGGCCAGTGTAAGGGCCTTCATTTGGAGTGAAATGGGAAGATGTAGGAGGAATCTAGGGATCTGGTATCCAATTAAGAGGTTGTTGCAGTAATTTAGGTAAAAGATTATAAAAACTTCAACCAAACTGTGCCCTAGGATCATACACTAGCAGCTGGCTTCTGTAGGTCCACAGGATCTCAACATCTCAGTAAAGGTCAAATACGCATCCAACCAGAATGCAGAAAGTACAGTAGCTTAGACACTCATGCCAACAAAGCAGCATGAACGCCACTCTCACACTCCTTCCAGGGAATGAAAATGTCTCTCTCAACCAGAGGAGCCTGCAGGGGAAATCCTTCGTATCGATGGGAAAATTAATGAAATTACTTTTTTGATTCTTTTTAGAATCTTTCTGTTTGGTTATTTTAAGTGAGGACTAAGCACATTACCTCACATTTGAAATGACCTTTGAAGAGCAAGATTTTAAACACTGAGCCCAGGTTGCCAGATATGCACTACGAAGGGTGATTGGCCAGATTGAAACTCACTGTATTAATACATTGGAAGCACCTATTAGGATTTTAATTAGAGGTCAATAAGCCAAGTGAGCTAGCTGTACTTCTCCTCTGTGAGTAGCATGACAGTAGGCCATTAAGTGGCTTTCCTTCATTTTATTTGCTTAATTTTATTTTAGGACAAATCATATTTTCTCTGCTGGAGGAGAGAGAATCTACGGTGGGAAACTGTGCTCTGTTTATAGAACAAAGCACAAGAGGGTAGAGTGAAACAAATCCGCAAAGCCCATCGCGTGGGATGGTAGTTTCCTTTACTTGGTGATGAATGGGTGGTGTGGATCATCTTGATAACCCGTCAGCTGAGTGGAGATTTATCAGCTGCCAGCAAGAAAAGTGATTGAGCCCTGTGGTTCTATGAATGATAGTAAAAAACCTATTAGTTGTCCAGTGTTTGTCCAGGTGGGATAAATCCACGGCAGCCTGTTTCACCCACTGATCACGATGAAAAACTCTGGACAAAATACAAAAAGCGGCTCTCAAAGGACTCCAATTATATGTATACTAGGCTGCTTGAAGTTGTCTCACATCTCACTCACGCTTCGTTCTTTTTTTATCAGCTATTTTCTTCCCTGTGGGTTTCGCTTTGGATTGTTTTTATTCCTATGCCTTCAAGTTAATGAATTATGTTATTCTGTAGTAGCTAATCTGCTGTTAATCTCATCCAATGTAATTTCCACTTCAGACATCGTACTTCTCAGCTTCTACAAGTTTGATTTCAATCTTTTTATGTCTTTCATGTTTCTATTTGACGTGTTCAAAATTTCAGTTACCTCCATTAATGTAAAGAATACAGTTATAATAATTATGTCCTTATTTGCCAATTCTTTGTCATTTCTGAATCTGCTTTTGTTGATTGGCTGAACTTTCCTGCTGTTCTGCATGACTGTTAATTTTCGACCAAATGTCAAACATTATGAATTTTGGAATGCTGAATATTTTTGCACTCATATAAGTGTTTTTGAACTTTATTTGGGGACACATTTCAGTTATTTGGACACAGTTTAAACTTTTTAAGGCTTGCTTAAATTTTGTGATGACACGATCACAGCAGCCTTTAGTATAAGGCTGACGTTGGTCCACTGTTTAGGTAACACTTCTTTGAGTACTTTACTTGATGCCTGAGGAATTATGCAGTTTTTCCACTCCAGCTGGTGAGAACACAGCCTGTTCCTGGTTGTGTGTGTGCACTGCACATTGTTTTCTTTAATTATTTTGGGTGTCATTTGTTGTGTCTTCTTCCCCAGCTGCAGGTGGTTTTTTCAGAAGCATGTGTTGATCAGTACCTTGCTCAATACTCAAGGGTGAACCGCTACAATTTTCCAGGCACTCTCATCTCTCTTTCTCTGTTTCTGTCTCTATCTGTCTCTTTCTCTCTGTATTTGTGTGTATGTGTGTGTTTGTATAGATCTCCAGTACTTTGGCTTACAGACTCTACCCTCTTTCCTCCTGGCCTTCTTAGAGATTCATCTTAGCCTCCTCAACTCAGGGAGATTTCCTCTCTCTTTCTCAGTTCTCTTCCTCTGGCTACAGAGTGCAAACTATCTCTAGTAGTAAGTTTCAACTTACTACTCTGATCATTCATAGGGTTCAGCTTGTTTCTTCCCTCTCTTAGCAATCAATTCAAATCCATTAAAAAAAAAAGGACCTCAATCCATCTCTCTCACCTTATAAAAATACTAAATATGGATTATGTATCTAAATTGTAACACCTACAACTAGAAAACTACTAGAAGAAAGCTTAGGGGAAAAAATCTCTTGAATTAGTCAGCATTATTAGATATGACACCAAAGGTATGATTCACCAAAGAAGAAATTGAGAAATTGGACTCATCAAAATAAAATATTTTTCTCTGTGAGAGATACTGTTAAGAGAGTGAAAAGACAAGCCATAGATTTTAAGAAAATATTTTCCAATCACATATCTGACAAAGGACTTGTATCTAGGAAATGTACTCTCAAAACTTAACAATAGGAGAAACAAAAAAGCCAATAAAAATTTTTGAACAAACGCTCAGCAAAGATGATGAATGGATGACAAATAACCACAATAAATAAAGTTTGAAATTGTTCATCTTTAAGAAAATGCAAATTAAAACCACAATGAGATACTTCTACATACTTAAGAGTATGGATAAAATTAAAACAAACAAAAATAACTGACAGTACCAAGTACTACTGAGGATACAGAGCAGGAATAACTCTTACTCATAACTATGGAGATGCAAGTTAGTAAAACCACTTTGGAATATAGTTGATGTACACCTAACATGAGACCCACTAATACCACTCCTACCTATTTACTCAAGAGAAACAAAAACTTACATTCAGATACAACCCGCATGTGAATATTTGCAATTGTATTTCTGATGTCCCTGCCCAAATGTCCTTCAACTGATGAATAGATAAACATACTGCAGTATATTCATGTGACTTGATACTACAAAGCAATAAAGAGAAATGAACTATTTATACATGAATCAACATAGATAAATCTCTCATACATTACTCAGAGAGAAATAAGCCAGACCAAAAAAGCTACATGCCTACATATATGGTTTCATTTTTATGATATCCTCAAAAACACAAACATCTGTAGTTGTCAGGATTCTGGAATGGGGATTGGTTGACTATAGGAGAGCTGCCCAGTGGATTTTTTTGGGTGATGGAAGTCTTCTGTATCTTGTAGTGGTGCTTCATTACTTTACCCATTTTCCAAAACACATAGAACTCTTCACAAGAGGTAGTGGAATTTACTGAATATAAATTTAAAATAAGTACATTTTAAATGCCTTTTTATTTTTGTTTCAAGCAAAGAAATGTACCTCCAAAGTACATGATGTCCGAAAGAATTTGATGGTTGACAAGAGTTAGTTGATGAATTTTAACTTGTCATCACAAATTATCCAAATTGTAGCTTTGCTCTAAATGGTTGGACTCTTAACAGGAAAAAGGATCCTGTTTGGACTTGAATTTCTCCTTGCTTCCTTTAGGATGGTGAGAGTGCTTCCAATAATACCAAACAAGAGGAGCTACTAATGTAATGAGAGTCACCATGGGTACCCTGAATGGATCACAGGTTTAGAAAAAGAAAAAAGGCCATAAGAACCTCCTAAGAAACTTATCCAAGGAAGTCTTTTCTTGCTACTGTTTGCCTGGCAACCTCTTAATGCTTTTCTGAGGAAAGTTCAAAGTACTTCTTTGATCTTTTATCCTCTCTCATATCCTCATCCACCCTGAACTAATACCTATCTTTCCTTCCTTTAGCTTTCTGTTTAGTTCTCTGTCACCAAAACTCCAAAGTCAATCCCATGCGAGCAGACTTTTATATCTTATTCTTTCCTTCTTACTGTCTGGAATATTCTAGAATATGCATGTCACCACCACCACCACACCGTTTTCTTGAAACACTTTATCTTCCAGGTTTTAGTATTGCCACATCCTCTGGGTTTACGTCTTCCTAACACCAGCCAGCACCTTCTAATTTTATGTGCTGACTCCTCTGCTCTTTCAGGGTTCTAAATGCGGTGCTAGCCCTACTTGTGTTTGAAAGTCTCCTTTCTTGTCAAACCATCCGGGCTCCTTGAGTAACCATGCCTCATTCTACAGGTGCAACTAAAACAGTAAGCTGGCAACACCTGTGAAAGGCTGCCAGTTGTCCCTCCCCAAATCTGTTTGCTCCATCCTCTTCAGTGATAGAATTTTATCTGGGCTGAATTTTCCAGCCTCCCTTATAGTTAGGTGAAGTAAGCTTTCATCAGTGAAATATGAACAGATGTAATTAGTACATTATTTGTTAAGATGATTGTTACTTTTTGTTAAGATGATTGTTCTTCCCTGCCTACTGGGTTAGGCATGGTTACAACTAGAACAGCCACCTATACAGACACAGAGAGGGGAGCCATATGTTGAAGTCTTCAGAAATCATAGATCCCTTGCAAGGTGTCTTTAAAAATTTTTAGTCTTCCTCAACAAGTATACTTTAACTTTAAATTCTCTATCTGGAAATTTTCAGAGAGCTGACTTTGATCTAGTGGAGTTGTTTTGGCTGCAGATATTTGTAGAGAGAAAAATGTGTCTGGGGATTTATGTGCAACCTACATTTAAGATGTTGACAGCCAATAATGACATCTAAGCTCTAGGTTGAAACAAACATGGAAGCAAAATGTCTACCCCTAAAGGAATGTTCTCCTGCAGGATAATGCTGAATATATGATCAAGATAGACCTTTCCCTTAAATTATACTCATTTTTGTCTTCTCCCTTTTTCTTGCCTTCCCTCACCTATTCACTTGCAGGATTCCCTTGGGAGTATTTTTTAATAAAACACTTGCATACAAGTTCAATCTGAGGGTCTGCTTCTGCAGAATCTGACATAAAGCACTGCTCATGTTCTAAGTCAGTCTCTTAGTCTCTTACTCAATTATATAACAAATAGGTTAAAGAAGAATTTCTTTATATAAAAATGAGCGCACACACCCACACATCAGTGTGGAAACAATAAAGTTACTATAGGAAACTATAGGGAATTTAGGATACCCAAATCTTAAGACACCCAAAGTTTACACCTTCAGTGTAAAATAGAATAAAAATTAACTTGAACCTTGGTGAAATTGAGAATAATACCTCATCATCAATATTGGTATTACAGAGCTAATTTTTTTTTAAAATCAGGAGACAATAACTAAATCTCATACACCAATGGTTAAAGTGTTTTCCACAGGGAAAGCATCAGACAAAATGCTTTATGTTTATCAAACATTGAAACTACAAGTAAATCAAATACCCCCAAGATAGAGCATATATTGTACATTTTCTATGGGCACTTGAAAGCAATTTGTATTCTGCTATTGTTAGGTGAAATATTCCATAAATGTTGGTTAGATTCTTTCAGTGGTTTGTGGTACTGTTCAGTTCTTCTATACCGTTGCTAATTTTCTGTCCAGTTTGATCAATTATTGACAGAGGAGTGTTCAAGTCTGAACTATAACTGTAGATTTGTCTATTTCTTCTGACAATACTATCAGTTTTTATTTCACTTATTTTTCACCTTTTGATTTTATATTCACATTTAGGTTTGCTATGTCTTCTTGGTAGACTAACCTTTTTTTTCATTATACAACATCCCCTTTTATCTCTGATAATTTACTTTGCTCTGAATTCTATTTTATTTTACATTAATGTAGCCATTTCTCCTTTACTTTGATTAATGTTTACATGATTTATCTTTTCCCATCTTTTTACTTTCGGTCTGCCTATATTGTTGTATTTGATGTAATTTTCTTTGTAAGTAATGTATATATAGTTGGGTTATTTATTTAATATACTCTGCTAATCCCTGTCTTTTCATTGATGTATTTATACCACTTATATTTAATGTAGTTTTTGAGGACTTAAGTTTACCTCTTTTTTTCTGTTTTTTTTTTCTTTCTAGTTTTGTTCTGTTTTTTCTATCTTTGTACAGGTTGAGCATTTTTAAAAATTCCATTTTCATTTATCTACTGTTTTGAATATATCTCTTTCTATAGTATTTTTAGTGGTGGTTCTAAGTATTACATGCATAACATCACAGTCTAATGTTTTGTCAGCCCTCATTGGTCTTTATGAGTTTTTGATTTCTTCAGTTCCATGTCTAGGTCATATGAGTGGAAGGAAAACTCAGGGAATTTACCGCTTCTTTGGGTCCTGATGAGTCAGGGTAGTCTGCTTTCTTTATTCCACCTTTCAGGATTTTCTTATGTTTGCTGTATGTATGATGTCTAAAGTTTTCATTGTAGTTAGTTGGAAAATAGGGGGAAATATATTTACTCCATCATCCTAGAAGAAGAAATCCAAAATATTTATTTTCATTTGGTTTTTTCATAATAAATTTTAAGGTAAAATAACTAGAGTTGAGGAAATATTCTAAGTTAGAAGCACTGTCCACTAGGAATATATATGAATTTCCTAATACTGCTGCAACAAATTACCACAAATTTAGTGGCTTAAAATAACACAAATTTATTATCTTATAGTTCCGGAGGTAAAAAATGTGAAATGGGTCTCACTGAATAGGATTGTGCTCCTTATGAAGGCTCTAGGGGATAATCTGTTTACTTACCTTTTCTAGTTACTAGATTCTGCCTACATTCTTTGATTTGGGGCTTTCTTCCATTTTTAAACCAGCAGTTGTATAACTCTGACCTCTGCCTTTGTTGTCACATCTCCTCTGACTCTGACTCTCCTGCCTCTCCTTTTCACTTATAAAAACCATTTCAATTACATTGGTCCCACCCAGATAATCCACCTCAAGATCATTAGGTGATCACAGCTGCAAAATCCCTTTTGCTGTGTGAAGATAATGTATCCACAGGTTCTGGAGATCAGAATGTGGACCTCTTTGGGAGGTCATTATTCAGCCCATCACAGAAAGATTTATTTAGAAGAGCTCTCTCGTCTCACTTTTAAGCCATATATGCATTTAACATAGCTTTGAGTCAAATGAATTTTGTATTTTTTGGTTAAACAAGATTGAACAAGTTTTTAGATTTTTTCAAAAAATCAGAATTGACAAAATCTTTAGTAAGCAAATATTAAGGACATAGTGACCTCCTATGACATGACTCTTGAAGAAAAGAATATTAAATACATCATTTCCTGGAAATATATATGTTTCTATTTATTATTTTTCATAGAATTAATTTTTGTAAAACATCCACTGTAAAATGTTCCCTAGAAAAAACTCTCTTAATGATTTTTTTCTAATTTCTTCTTTTGTCAAATATTATGGAGGTGACTGCCTGGACTGATAATGTAATAGTATGCTATATGTGTCTAGGACACAATCCACTTTCTTGAGATGTGCACATGATGTTATGAACTCTTTTTGCTCTAGCAAGTGCTCCAAAAAACTAGTTTGTCACATTACTCAAAAAAAAATTAATTAATTACAAAATGATCATGGAGAGTTGTAGAATTATACATTGATTTCAGGAATCCAAAACCTTGACGTATACTTTCTGCAAAGGTGCAAAAAACATATTTGTTAATTTGTCCACTTGCCATTTAACATCCATTGAGCATTTATCACGTTGCATGCTATATACTAAGCATGAAGTCTGCAAAGATTTGGAAAACATGTGCCTTGCTCCTCAGGAGCAGAGTTTAGCAGAATCAGGGAGTGAAGCCAAGGGACAGATTGAGCCTGGTTGGGAAAGAAGGTGGGAAAAGACTCCAAAAAGCATCTATGAGTTGATCTCATTCTTACAGAACAAGTAAGAGTGAGATGTTAGCCAAGAGAGTAGTTACAAGGGGAGTGGTTGGCTAAGTGACTAATTAATAATGGAAGAGGAGTGGGAAGACCATTACAGAGACAGAATAGTATAAGCAAAGTCAAGAAATTTCAAAGAGGTAAATTCTGAAGAGCTCTATGAGATTTAATGATTTGGAGTGGGGAATGTGAAACAAGTCAGTGGCGGATGAGGCTGCAGAAGGATTTAGGGCTGAATTAGGGAAAATAGTGTTTTAATTACTTAATCCTATATAGAAAACACAGAGTCACCAAAGCTTTTCTGGGCTTTGCAAACTGCATCTTGTTCTTCCTTGCAACTGTCAGACCTGAGGTGGGCAATCCATAGGCTACAGTCCACAGGGTGATCATAGTACTAACTACCCGTGATAGGTGACATTTATACACACTGTCCCAGTACAGTCTCCAATAGTGTCTGCTTTCACCCTTGAAGTGTCCTGGTTTGACTTACAAACTATATAATCATATTCAGACCATTGCACTATTTACTGCAGAAACATAGATATTGCATAATTAAGGTGTGTCTCATTTTATTCTTTCTTACAATTCCTGCCATCTGAGACTAAAATTCTGTAAGTCGAATTGATACTAGAGAAAGTGAATTGTATGAAAAAAAAATTAGTGTACCTAGATCTTGATTAGAACGCATACATTTAGGGCAGCATTTTGTATGAGGAGCAAAGAGAGAAGGGTGACTGCAGTTGTCTTAGGTGGTTTTCTACCATCATTTCAGGTACAACTCTGAATTTAGGCTGTGCCTGTTCTGTTATTCACCTGAGGCTGGACAATTTACTATACTTCTCTATCCACAGTTTCTTTGTTTGTGAAACAACTATAACAGTACTCATCTTACAACATTAAGAATTAAAGCAATCAACATAATAAAACATTTATAATATACTTAGCCTAGCACTATCTAAGATTATTATTGTTACTGCTAAGTGGTTTTCTTGTGCTCAATTCTTGACTTTTGACTTCAGCCGTTGTCTAATTCCCTCGTGGTCCCGACTTCCTTGAGGGGTCATCTTCCGTGGCTCTAACGTTTTCTGCGAAAACTGATTACAAAATTGCCGTCAATACCATTGCACTTGACCCAGTTTACTGGCTCTTCCAGTGTCATTTTCCCCACTAATTTGTGGGCTGTCCAAAATCAGGGCAAAATCTCTTTCTTACTCAAAATAATATCCTTAGAGCCTTAAATGACTGTGCCTGGAACATAGCAGATGCTAAACGGATGTTTTTGAATGAAAAAAAAAAAAAAAAAAAAACAGAATGAATGAATAAATGGATTGATCCTATTATTTTTTGTGATGGTGGGAGCTTCCTGAAGGGTTATCTGTAGCCTGGGTTCTCTGTGTGTTTCTCTGGCATGCTAGACAATCAAAGTAACATCTCAAATCACTTCGCAGTAAATTGCTTCAGGTCAGTGGTCTCAATCATGGGTGATTATGCCATCCAGAGGGCGTCTGGCAGTATCCAGAGACATTTCTGGTTATCACAGTTGGGGGAGTCTAACTGGCCTCTAGTGGGTGCAAGCCAGGGATGCTGCTTAACATCCTGCAATGTACAAGGCAGCCTCCAAAAACAAATTATCAGGCCCCAAGTGTCATTATGCTAAGTTTGAGAAACCCTGGTAGGTCCATGGATATAACATATAATTTGTGTGATACTTAAGACATCTCCTTAATGCATCTTTGATTTCAGATATATGTCAGAGTGCCACCTATGTGTTATTTTTAACTCCAGGAATTTATCCCCAAAGGCTTAGGACGTGGTTAGCCCAATGTCATGCATGCTGGGCAACCTGGAAGTGGGAGGAAGTCAGTGGTCTTGGAGGACAACTTTAAACTATGTGGGATAGGGCTTGGTGGATAAATGGCTGAGTATACAAGTCTTTCGAGGGACTTTTTTAGCTTATATTTTTAGAGTTATTCAGACATTTCCCTGTGGGATTGAGACCCAGTTGTCTTCAGTGGTAACTTTCTTGGATTTTTCTCCTTCCCTTTCTTGCTCTCCTTGCTCTGCCACTCCTAATCCCAAATAAACTACCTGTACCCAAGCACCTGTGTAAAGCTCTATTTTTGGATGAACCCGAACTTAGGCAATGGATCCTCTCTCAGAAAACAAGTAACAGCCCCTGGAAGTGGTGAAACAGACGCGTGAAGGTCGAGCTGTTCCAAATCCACTGCAGGACACGTTGGAAATGTAATAGTGAAGTTAAATAGTCTAAGCAGATTATTGTGAGTCACTTCCATTGATCTCAGTAATTTTTATGACTAAGGCATGAGAAATGAAGGTTCCCGTGCCCTGAGTACTGACGCAGAGCTGGAGATTACTAATATAGAAGTATATTAGTATTTCTATACTGGTCTTGCTTACTCCTCATCTTACTTTTCTTTGGTCTGAGTAGCGTATGTGATTGGAGTTAAGAAAAAGAACTAGCTATTGTAATAACTGGGAAAGAGGAAGTGAGAAAATCGGTTTTCATTTATGGCATTTCCTGCGGTTCAGATGCCACAGATGCTCTTTAAATCACTGCCCAAATTTATAGACGCTGTCATTCAATTGAAAGCATTAATGAAACCCTGTTGAAGGCTTTATATTATGAAAAATGATGCAGAGAAATGAGGAAGACATACAAGTTCTCTAGATCGAGACGGAATCCACACTTCAAGTTCCATACTATAAATTGATATGTAATTTTTCTGAGGGTAGCTAAGAGTTGCCTTAGCAGGTGGAGTTAGCTGGGGACCTCACAATATTGTGATCTTGACATCCAAAAGCTTTCAGGGTTCAACGCGATCAGTCATATGAATGCCTACATGCAATATTATTCTGCCTAGATTTCTTCATGCATTATATATAGGTTAAAAAAGGTTGCCATAAATAGTAGGTTCATAGAAAGGACAGATTGAACGTTTGAACTCTTTGCAAATGAAAAAAAATGTGAGAGGGAGAAAGACCATTTTTCACTTCCTTCCTGGACTCCCTGTCACCCCTCTAATGCAGGCGACTGCAGAAGCAACATTAGTTCAACATTAAAATTCGATAAGACTTTTTCTTGATTCCAGCCTGACAGGACTCCTGCATGGCAGAGAAGCCACAAGGCTGAATGAATGGGTTTCTAAACAAATTGGGTCAGATGTTGTGTTTGCTTGACTTACTTAAGATTGATTGGTAATTAAGTGGTTTAAAATTGGTCTTTTCCTAGTGGAGAAAACTTAGAGCAGGGCTTTTTGGGTTTTTTGAGACCTTCAGAGGATTTGGTGAAAAAATAGTAAAGAGAAATAGATGTTTTTGAAGAGTCTTGGTGTCCAAAGAATAGGATGCTGTTTCCTCTTTTGAACATTCCTCAAGCCTGGGGCAGAGACATTTAATGATGGAAAATCACTCTGTGGTCAGAATTACAGTGCGTAACAAGTGCTCCCTCTTCTAAAGAATGCAGAAAAAAATAAATGTACATCCACCTTCCTCTTCAAATCAAAATCAGCGATTTATGGCTGACCAGCTTACACGGAACTGAACTGATTCTCTCTGGTGACCTAGATCATGTTTGGTAAGTGAGTGCAGAGACAGAAGTGGGGGAAATGGATTCCGGGAAGAAACATAAGTGACGACCAGGGTGGGTAGGTCAGCTCAGGGTGAGACTAAACAGATGGTGGAGAAGAAATCCCAACACTACTTATTCAGGACCCAGTAGAGCACAGCTAAGCATTACTAAAGATCACAGTTAAATTAAGGTCACTTCTTCTGTACTCCTGTGGAAATTTGGAAATTCGTGCATATCTAGTATTAGATATAATAAAAATTTATAAATATTATGAAATGTGTGTTTACTTGCTTATCTCCATCCCTAAAATATGCACTCTGGTATTTCTGTTATAGCTTCCCAAGGTGACAGGTCTTATTTATTTTTATTTCTCTAGAATCTGATGCAGGTTTGTAGAGAACTTGATGCAGTCTTGAATATTTCAATAACATATAGAGCCAGACAGAAGACATAGGGGAATTTTTGTTGTTATAGTGGAGGAGGGGGGCAAGGGCATAAAGTATTTTATCTGGTTTCATATTTTGAGTTTCCTGGAAACATAAAAAGTCTTTCTAATGCATATACTAATTAATGAAAGTTTCCAGGAAATAAACAGTTGCCAGATGCTGAAGGCAATAAGCCAGTAATCAGACAGAAATGCCATCTTTTTTAAGTACTTATATATTCTATAGGTAATAAGATGATAATGACTCTGAAGGTAAAAGGTTACAGGGTATGAAGGTACAAATTATTACATTAGTTGGATTGGTTATGTAGACTTTTAAATGGGAGAGACACCAGGAAGAGCCTGGAAAATAGACAAAATTAGGCTGGAATTGGAGGATGGATGGGGTTTGTGGATGGGGTTTGAATTTGTGTAAGTTAGATGCAGTCTGTGAAGAAGTTTTGTTAAAAAGCACATAGATGGGAAAGGATGGGGACAGACACACAAACTATCAGGTGGCTTGACTGCAATGTAGGGGCCATGAAGGAAAATAAAAGAGTAAGGTGGGGGAGATTGTCTAGGGTTGGACAGTCAGGGGTCTTAAGTGGCAGTCTAAGGATCTGGAGCTTTGTTAGTAATCATTGGGGGCCTACTGAAGATTCGTGAGCAGGGTTATGCCCAAGGCAGACTCACTTGGTAATGGGATTCAGGATGGATTCAACTTCAGAGATTGGAGTTAGGGAGTCTGAATTAGTATTGAAAGTGTGCCAGCAGAGAATCCTTTCACAATGTATACGTGTAGCAAATCGTTGTGTTAAACACTTCAAATATTTTACAGTTTTATTTGTCAGTTACACCTTAATAAACCTGGAAAAAAAAAATGTGTGCTGAAGAGGAGTACAGTGGGTTAAGAGACACTGGCTTAGTGCTGGAGGACAAAGATGAGAGAGAAACTGGTTTCAGACCTGTTAAATTTAAGCACCACAACCAGGTACTTAAATGACCTGATTTTCAGAGCCTTTGATTGCCCATTGTTAAGCGGAAGATACCACATGTGATGATACATTTAAAATAAAATGTGAGTTCTTTCACTAAGCTTTAGGTAATCTTAAAACTTATTTTCATGTCCTAAGCAAGTAGTTTTCAACCTGGGCTATATATTTAAACCTCCTGAGGAGTTCTTAAAACTAGGAGAGCCTGGAGCAACTCCCCCCAACTCACTTGGGTTTACATTTATGCTTCCGCGTGGAAAACAGTCTTACATGCTGCCTGTTACTGCAGGAAGGGACAGTAATTAGTGCAATCACAGATACTCATGTTGGGTGATTCATCAAACATCATACAATTCTATGAAATCCTTATGGTTTATAATTATGCATTTTGACAGGTTGTTTTTTTTTTTTAATTTTCCCGTACTTTACTAGTTGGTAACCTAGGATTATTCTTAGAAATTCATTACTGAATGCTTGTTGTTAAAAAAGTCATTATCACTTGATTGATTGGAGTTAGAAATTGCTTCATACTGTCCATCTAAAGCCACTTTTTTGGCTTCCAGTGTATATATTGAGCAGTGTGCTAAGAAGGGAATAAATATTGCCCTGAATAAGGCCATCATATTATGTGAATCAAAACCTCAGTCAATTGTGTCTAAAAGTATGACATTTTAAAATGCAATTTCTAAAAAAAAATTATCATGAAGAAGAAATTTCAACAAAGAATCCACAATCATTTTCATATTTAAATGAGTATAAATATATATAAATATTTCATATTTAGGCTATTTTATTTTGCCTTCCAGTTCCTGTTTACGTATATATATTTTACATAGTTCTCATACAGATATTCAATAAAATTTCCTTCTTTCTCATGAGTTAGTTTAGTTACCATCATATCATTTTAGTTTTTCCAGTATCTTAATATATTTGAGTTTACAATAGCCTTTTAATGAGTGCATGATCCTTCATCAAATGGATATGCTCTGATTAACAGATCTTTCCCCCATCAGTAGATGCTTGGGTTGTTGTGAGTTTTGTTATGATAACCAATGCTGTTGTGAATATGTTATCTCTGTTCCCTTTCAATTAACAAATATTCATTAAGCAGTTCTTTATAGTACATAGGCTGTTGGGAAAAGATTCAGATGTGAATAAACTACTACCTGTCTTCCTAGAGCTGACAGTCTCATAGGAAATCACATGAACCATGCCATAATAGATGGATATACAAATATGGAACCACAATGGAGGGAAACTTAACCATGATATATGGATGGAAGACAGCGGACATTAAAAAAAAAAAGGCATCTTCATTGAGTCCTGAAGAATTTAGTAGGAAGACAAAGTGGGTAGGGAATCCATTCTGAAGAAATTAAGTATGATTTTTGTGGAGGTTCAAAGCTTATAGGAAAATACAGATAAAATGAAAAGAGCAGGTTGTTCAGTGTGACAGTCTAGAACATCTAAGTTAGAGCAGTGGAAAATGCATTTGGAGAGAGAGGCAAGAACTTAATTTCCGTATTTTTTTTTTCTTTATAACAAAATGCAAGTAATATTATCATGAGGTCAAAAGGAAAGAGCATTTTTATAGCTCTGGGTATGTATTGCCAAGAATTTTGCAAAAGTTATGCATAAGCACACCAGATTCACAGCACATCACTGGCGTTACAAATATAATTAGAATCTTAGGTGTATAATGGTTTGGTTAACTTCATCTGGTTAACTTTTTATTGAGAAATATATCATCCATACTGAAAAGTATATAATATGCATAGTAGAGTAAAATAATAAAATTGAGTATGCACGTCTCCAACACTAAGCTTAATAAATAAAAGTTTTCCAATGAAGTAGAAGTCCTCCCATATTATCTCATCCTCTTTACCCACCTTTTCACAGGGATGACCACCTCCTTAAATGCTGTGCTGTTACTTATATATCTGTGGGGTTCTAATATATATGTATATATCCCTAAAATATTTGGTGAAATTTTGCCCACTTTAAACTTTACATACATAGATTTATATATTATGTGTTCCCTTTGACCAGCTACTTTTTCCAACATTTCATTCTTGAGATACATTTTGTGACTGGCCTGCTATAGTTCATTTATTTTTACTGCTTTATAATGGTGTATTGAATAAATGGAATATATACTACAGTTTATCTATCTATCTAATCTACTGTTGATAAACTTTTCCATCATTATTACTATTTTGAACATTTTGTACATGAGTCCTGGTGTCACTCTCTCTAGAATGCATATCTGGGTATAAAAAGACCATGTGTAGATATGTGCATCTTCAGCTTTACTAAGAGATGTCAAACTCTTTTCCAAAGTAAATGTGACGATTTACACCACCACCACCCCCCCAGCAAGTGGGGAAGTTCCATTGTTCCATTGCTCCAGGTCCTCGCCATCAAATTTTAATTTTAGTCATTCTAGTACAAAGGCTTTAATGTAATTTCATTTTGGATTTCCTTATTTTTAATGCTATGAAACAACTTCAATATTTTTGAACCATTTTTCTTATTCTAGTTACTACTGCCCAGTCATGACTTTTAGAATTTTTTTTTTCTTCTGGAGTTTTGTAGTGGTACATTTTAGAAATTATTAGTTGGTTATATGCCTTCTCCCAGCTTGTTGCTTGTCTTTTTTCTTTATAGTGTTTCTGATGAGCATTAAAAAGAGTTTTGTACAATGCTTGAGAATTGAGACAACACCAAAAAAAACAAAACAGATTTCTCTAGGGAGAGAAGAGCAGGACATGATCACTTTGTTTGAACCGTGAGCCAAGACATGCTTCAGTGTTGTCCCTGGAATATCACGATTCTAGTAGATTTCATTTTTTAATTAGAGCCCACTCAGGTTTAGGTTTCCTTTTAATTGCCATTTATATTATTTGAAAGGACAGTGATGTCATGCTCTTGTCTAAGCTTTTGTTTGCACTACTGCATGTCACCAAGTTGGATTTACCATGCAGTTGTTAAATAAGAACCTAACTAACTTTCATTTGTCTCATTGCAGAATCTGGTGATTTTTCTTTGCACAATCCCCTAGGATTCTTTATTATTTTTCCAAGCATGTTTCTTACTTGCCTTGAATGTAGGCAACTCTCGAATGTAGGTCTTTGTGAGCCAGAACAAACTTCTCCCTTAGGGGTACTTGGAGGAGGAAAAAAAAAAAAGAATGCCTTTTACATTTCCACACTGAAGGACATTTTCCTCAACATGAAATGATAACCTTCAAATATATTGGATGACTGACTTTTCAAACCTAATTTAGAAAAGAAATACTTCAAGTCCTATGAAAAAGACCCCTCTGGTGGGCCAGTCTCTCCTCTTGGACCCTGGATCTCAGTCCTCCTTGCTTTGTCAAGGATGTTGTTCCTTCATTTATTTCTTCTCTTCTGTCCTATCACTCTCTGCTCTATTGTTGTTGTTGTTGTTGTTGTTGTTAATTTCTATAAGCAAAGAAACATGCTTTAGTCATCTCATTAATTAAAAAAATAGAAGTCTGTTGTCTCCTCTTGTCCCTCTGGCTACATTCCCATTTCTCTGCTCCCCTCTAGAACAACACTTTAAATAAACAAGACGGTATTGCCCACACAGTGTTTCCGCTTCCTCCCCTGTCAATCTGGCTTCCAGTGCTGTTTCATCCTTATCACACCACTGAAAGTGTTCTTGTCAATGGATGCTTTTCTGTCCTTGTCTCACCCAATCTTTTCACATTCTCCTTTTTGACTCTTTGCCTAAATCAGGAACAAATTGGAGCTGTTCCTTATTTCCACTTTTACTCCTAAGGCAGTCCGTTCATTACCAGTTTTGACCAGTATCTGCATGAGGGGTAACCGCAAAATTCATGTCTCCAGCTGAGATTTCTCCACTAAAGATTTCAAACTTGTCTACTATTTAGCTACATTTGGATACTTCAGAGTTAATGTGAGCAAAACTATTTATTTTGAAAATTTTCCAGAATATACTTTCTCCCTTTTTCTTCTTCGTTTCTTTTCAGGGTGCCATTATTCCTCGATGATTTGATTATTACTGAATAACTTGGTCAAATCAGAAACCTGAAATGCAGTCTTGATTCATCTCTTTACTTCACCCACAAAATCAAATTTATTCACAACTCATTCGTGTCTTTACAAAATATGCCTTGAACCCACCCTTTCCTCTTGAGAATTACTCCTACAATCGTATTTTCAGAAACAATCATACCTCATCAAGATGATTCCTAGAGCTCCCTAATTGGCCTTTCACGTTTACTCCACTACGATCCATTTTCTTTTTAACAACTTGAGTGATATTTTTCCCAACATAGATAAAATCATATGATGCTCCAGTTTAAAAACTATTAGGGGCTTCCCACTCATGTAAGGAGAAAACCCAAACTCCTTTTCTTTGCCTACTTGGCCCTGCTGATCTTGCCCTGATCTCTCTCCCTTCTTATCTCAGGACTGTCTCTCCCTCTCCTGGCCGTGGCCTGTCCTCTGACTTCAGAGACTGCATTTTCTAGGTGCTTTGCCTGGATTGGGGTGCCTTTACAGATTCTTCCATGCCTGGCTCCTTCTCATCCTTTGTTTCATCTAAACCCACAACTACCTTTTCTCAAACAGTTCACCCCGACGTGATGTTTCTGTCACCTTACTTTCTCATGTTAATGATAGCACTTTCCAAAAAGTCTGGAATTATTCATATGTTTGCCTAGGATGTTGTAGATACACCATAAAAAAACTGTTGAATGAATTAATGGCGATGATTTTCTGGGACTGAAGTAAAAAGAAGATGTATATATAGTACTTATCAGTCTCACATTGGCACGAATTTCTTCACAAAATTGTGACTTCTTTTCACTGGCACTAATTATTCAGTCTACGGATCATGCTCCCTTCTATTTTATAGGAGGTTGGACTAATTTGCCAGGAAGGTGAAAGTTTGGATGAACTAACCTACATAATTAAAATACTAACAAAAATGTTTAAATGGTAACAAAAGAAGAAAATAAGCAAGAAAAGTAAAGAAATAATGAAAATTTTATTGGATAATAATTTCATAGCTGTTGTGAACCTGCCAAATCTTGTTTGGCTCTCTGGAAGTAAGCTGGTACGAAGGTGCTCCCAGTGTTTACAAGAGCAAGGGACTGGTATTCTTCATTCAAGGGGCCAACTTGTAACTACAGAGACAAAGGCATGTCTTTCTCAACTTTCTTTATCCCTTCAAATTTTTCCCTCAGAAAATTTTACTAGTCAATTTCAAAGTTTGATTAATCTGAATGCATCTGGCTCTTATAAGCTTTTTACATTTGTACAGTTTTTTTTTTAATTGACTCCAATTCCCTGAATAAGAACATGAACTTCAGAATTCTAAAACATGATGATCTGATAAGAGAAAATGAAAGTGTTTATGAGCTCTTGAGGTTATTTTGGGTCTACATCTGGACTAAGTGTGGGAATGTACATGGTTATAAGCTAATTTAAATAGCACTGGAAAGTAGTGAAAATTGTTTCATGAATCACCAAACTTGGATTAGCATTTTATTCATCACAGGGCTTCTCACTTTAATAAAAGGCTGAATGAGCCAAGGCTCCATGATACCTGTCACATCTTTATGAGTGAACACAAATTTTGAGACATGACATACAGAAATCACAGGCATATATCACAAAGAAAAGAAAATAAGGACATTGTTAGCAATATGATGTTATTGATGTAAAGCAAGTAAAATACTCATGGGTAGGGCAATTTAGGCACATACAACAGCTGAGGGAAAAACAGTTTCCAAAGCTGATTTTCGGGGGAAGGGTATAGCTCAAGTGGTAGAGCACATGCTCAACACCCAAGAAGTCCTGGGTTCAATCCCCAGTACCTCCCCCAAGTGGAAATCAATGAAGACACCTAATTACTTCCCCCTCATAAGAAACAAACAATACAAGCAAAGCTGATGTTCACTGTACTAGGAAGTTCCAAGTTCATGACCTGAGTTATTTAGTCTGGTTCTTTAAACCCACCACTAGATTTTGAGCTGCTTAAGGACTACATTTTTCATATTTATATCATGGATAGCTGACAAGGATTTTTGGTACATAATAGTCATCTTTGGAGTTAATCAAAGAAACATTATTTGGCCAACCTTCATTTTTTGTTAAATAACATAAAATATTGTCACTACTTTCGGCTTGCATGAAAATAACTATCATTTGTGCTGTTTACAAATGGTCTCCAACGTATGATGGTTCTACTTAACGGTTTTTTTGACAATATAGTGGTGCAAAAGCAATATGCATTCAGTTGAAAGTGTCCTTGAATTTTTTATTTGGGTCTTTTCAGGGCTAGTGTTATGCAATACAATGGTCTTTTGTGATGCCTGGCAGCAGCAAACCACAGTTCCCAGTCAGCCACGTGATCACAAGGGTAAACAACTGACACACGTATAACCATTTCGCACCCAGACAACCATGCTGTTTTTCACTTTCAGTACAACATTAAATAAATTACATGCGATATTCAACATTTCATTATAAAATAGGTTTTGTGTAAGATGATTTTGCCCAACTGTAGGCTAATGTAAGTGTTTTGAGCAGGTTTAAGGTAAGTGAGGCTAAACTGTGATGTTCGGTAGGTTTGGTGTAATAAATGCATTTTCGACTAATGGTATTTTCAGCTTCTACGAGCTTGTTGGGATGTAACCCCATTGTAAATCGAGGAAGATCTGTGTTTGGTTTTTGATTGTGTCCTTTTGGGAAGAAGCTATCTGAAATTATGTAGAGAACTGAGCATATATTTGAAAGACACCTTTCTTGCCCTAAATACACTTCTGTTTATATTGCAAATATGCTAGTCATTACTATTATTTGTTTTTTAGGAATTGATAGTATGCTAAAAATTCAGTATTAGCAAAGTTAAACATGGTTCTGTTTTAATAAATGTTATTGTAACTTTCAGATAGAGAAAAATGGCATATCTCAAGAAATTTCTGATGACAAAGCTTTAAGCAGGTTTTAAACTTCCAAGTAATCAGTAAAATTTAGCAGTGCCTTTCATTCTTCTTATTAACTTTACAGATTATGTTGGAGATCAGGGTAAGAAGATTGAACAAAATTATCCCAAATTTTGATACACTCCATATGAGTGTGCATATATTAATATTAGATAGGAAGAAGAAATAACAGCCATGATGAAGCTGTTTTTAACTAAAACATAGATGTACTTCAAGAAGTTAAAGAACCTGGTGATTTTTAGGGATGCTAAGAAGGCAAATCCTTGTTGAAAAGTTAAGCAGCCATTTAAAGGCTGCATCTGGCCCACATATGGCATTTTTTGTTATTTTGTTTTTATTTTTTCTGTAATGGGACAATATTTTCTCTGTCCATGCTTATCACTGAAGTGAAGGAAGATTAGAAGACTTCTAAAGAAGGGACTCGGGGGAAATTTGTTATTTAGATCAGGGAGATAAAATCAGATTTAAATTATTGAGTAATAGATAACAGCTGAAATTTACTGCCAGGTATTGCAAATTATAGCCAGGTGTGTCTACTTTAAAAGTTATTCTAGATTTTATCTTATATATGATATGCAAATAATGGTTGGGGGTTATTATTATTACTATTATCGTAATAGAGATAGTGGTGTGGACTAATTTCAATAACCATGCATGCTGTTCAATGACCTCACAGGTACTTCTGCTCACTAGAAACCTAACTGCCCCCAACCAGGACTAACACTTCGAATCTCTCTGCACCCTGTGGCAATGAATGGAAAAATTAACACACTTCTGAAAATGACCTAGATTTTTAGGAATCTAATTTATTCGAGAAAGCCTAAGAAATGTCTGTCATCATAAAAAATGTTTGATAAAGGAATTTGTTTTGTTGTATTTTTATTATTTAAAAATGGAAATTCAAGGTCATTTAAACAATTAGAAATGATTGTATTGAGAACAAAAGACATTGTAAGTGGTAGTTTATAAGGAGAAGATGGTAATACCTTCATGAGAGACTACTGTTAGCTCTCAGCGATAGGTCACGGCACCTTCTGTGCATCTGATACTGCAAACGAGGAGTCCTACATGCGTACAAGTTAAGCATGAGTTTTGCCCACATTCTTAAGGGTTCTGACCCAACAGTTCCAGGGGAAGCCCAGAAATCCAAGTGCTTGAAGGGCTTCTGATTTTGGTTCTTGAAAGAAAACATATTGAGAAGCACAGACCTAAAATATCCTCCCACCAGCAGAGACCTGGAAAGTGCCTTCATACGGCCTTTCTCTTCTGTATTGATTTGTTTTTCCCTCTTATCCCATTGGTTCATTTCAACATCCTCTCTGAAACCTTTGCAGATCACCTTCAGCACATACTTTCCCAGTGTTCACTATGTGACCCTTTCAGTAAAACTGCCTTAGCACATCAAACAATACTCATTTTATTTTATATTGTTTCTAATTAGTTTGTCAGCTCTTTAAGGACAAGGACTGGGACCCTTTTTCCTTTTTACTTAATTTAAAAAATCATTGGTGCAAAGGAAAGTGCCTAGTATATAGGATGCACCCAATACATATTTAAATAAATGAATATATTGAAATGAATGGATAAGAACAACTAATCAACTAAGCTGTTTCTATATAAGCATGGTTCTGGCTTTGAAAGAAATGAGACGCGTGGAAGACATGATTTGGTAGGATCTGTGTTCTTTGTGTGTGCCCAACTTTATGATCATTTTGCATTCTCTGCATAATTTTAAGAACGTAAGTTCTTGGCAGAGATCCTGATTTATGACTTAAGTAACAAGTGTCTGAGAGTCCAGTCATTAGTATCTATTGTGTGAATCTGTATTTAGTACCATAAACTCTAATAGAATCCCCAATTACTGATCATAAGAAATAGCTGATTTTTAAATACTGGAAGTAAAACATCATGCTAAGTGCTTTAATTATTTTTTCCTTGAAACGGATGGTTTTTTATTATATCTGACACTATTAAGAAAAATGAATTCTTTGGGGGACTAAAATCTGAAAAGGCTGCACATTTTAAGTGCTTTCTCTTTGGGGGAAGATTTATTTTATTTTAATGTGGGACCGCTTAGTGAGTGAGAAGGTTGTAAAAGACTTGTGCGCGCATTAAAATTTTACATGCTCTGTGTTCTTAATATTTCACAATGTGTATCATTATCTATCTCCTGAAAAAGAAGAGGGTCCCACAGAATGAAAATAACAATACTTAAAGTTGCCATTTGTGGGTACCTAGTATGTGACAGACACTCAGACCCCTGCTTCATGTATATGATTAGGAGACTTGCAGGGTTCAACGTGGTGTGGTTGTTCCTTGCTGGGTAGTTTTCACGTTGAATGTGAGACTCGAGTGTTCTAATAGACCTTCTAAATGGCACCCGCTCAGGTTCCTGTATGAATACTTTTTAAGAGGTCAGGCCGGCGCACCTCGTTCTGTTGCTTTTCACTTCATTGTGCTTTGCAGATACTGCTTTTTTTACAAAGTGAAAGTGTGTGGCAACCCCGTGTCAAGCAAGTCCATTGGTGCCATTTTACCAGTAGCATTTGCTTATTCGTGTCTCTGTGTCACATTTTCGTAACTCTCAGGGTATTTCATATGTTTTTATTATTATTATATTGGTTATGGTGATCTGCGATCAGCGATCTTTGGTATTACTACTGTGACTTGTTGAACTCACTCATTAGCATTTTTTAGCAATAAAGTATTTTGGGGTTAAGGTACATGCGCTGTTTTCCTGGATACGGTGCTATTGCACACTTGATAGATCACAGTACAGTGTAAACCTATCTTTGATATACAGTAGGAAACAAAAGAATTTGTGTGACTTGCTTCATTGCAGTATTTGCTTTATTGTGGTGATTTGGAATCGAACCTACGCTATTTCTGAAGTATGCCTGTCTATGTTTGATTTTCAATAAAGACCTATGATCATGAGAAATATGCTTAATTAAACATATAAAATGGTGATGGAACATAATTTTTGATATTGGAACTACTTTGAAAAATCTGGGGAGAGTGGTCATTACAACCAGCAGTCTGAGCTTTGCACTGGATCGTCTAAAGCTATGTGTCTGTAATCCCACGTAGATTCTTGGCTCTAAAGATGTCGCCGCTTCAAATGGAAACGCTTAGGCAAAACTAAAAATGCTTTTGATCAATAGGAAACCCTGTCTTAACCTGGTTTATGGGCCCTTTTGTGAGGGAGACCTTCTTGCCATGGAGTTGCATGGTAGGCTGAGTAAAATAGGTTTGGGGTCACATTTCATAGTTATACGTTATTTTCATTTTTCCCTGTGGATCCAGGGCAGAGGATCTTTTTTTTAAGTACATCAAATATGATATATTTTGCAATAATTTCTCATGCATTCAGAATGTATTTGGGCTTCTCTTGTATCACTTGAGCTAATATAATCCCAGGATGCAGCCTTTCTCAAAACTTCACCTACACATCTCTTTCCCAGATTGAAAACAAGAGTTTCTCCTCCACACTTTTCTTTTTTCTTATTACTCAAAATGAATAACCATTGCCAGTAGTTACTGAAAACAAAACAAAACAAAAGATCTGGATGAAAGATAATATTTGCAAAGTGTGACTAAATTACAAGGGTGTATGTTGAAATGCATGATGTTATTAACGGCTTATCTTAATACAGTTTTAAATTCTAAGACAGAAGGATTTTCAGGAGGAGGGTGTACCTCAGTGGTAGAGTGCCTGCCTAGCATGCAAGAGGTCCTGGGTTCATCCCTAGTGCCTCCATCAAAATAAATAAATAAACCTAATCCTCCCCACAACCAAAAAAAAATAAAAAAACAAAGTAGTTTAAAAAAAAATAAGACAAAAGGATTTTCTATAGAAAGTATGTATTTTGAAATAAAATCTGAGATTCAGATTCTGTTTTTTTAATTGAAATATAGTTGCCTTGTAATATTACATTAGTTTCAGGTGTACAGCATAGTAATTGATATTTTATAGATTGTATTTCATATAGTTATTATGATATAGGCTATATTTCCTATGCTGTATATTACATTCTTGTAACTTATCCATTTTATACCTGGTAGTTCATTACTCTTAATCCTCTTCACCCATTTTTCCCTCCCCCCCCCATCTGGCTACCAACTGTCTGTTCTCTGTGAGTCTGTTTCTCTTTTGTTATATTTGTTCTTTTCTTTCATTTTTTAGATTCCACATATAAGTGAAAAATACTGTTTTTGTCTTTCTCACTCTGACTTATTTCACTAAGCATAATACCCTCTGGGTCCATCCATGTTGTTATAAATGGCAAGATTTCATTCTTTTGATGGGCAGTGAGGTTGCTTCCATACCTTGACTATTGTAAATAATGCTGCCATGAACACTGGGATGCATATACCTTTTCAAATTAGTGTTCTCATTTTCTTTGGATGAATACCCATGAGTGGGATTGCTGGATCATATGGTAGTTCTATTTTTAATTTTTTGAGGAACCATACTGTTTTGACTATACCATACGTAATGGCTATACCAATTTACAGTCCCACAGCCCTGTACTAGGGTTCCCTTTTCTCTGCATCCTCCCTGACACTTGCTATTTCTTGTCGTTTTGAGGATAGCCATTCTCATAGGTATAAAATGATATCTCATTGCGGTTTTGATTTATATTATTTCCCTGATGATTAGTGATGTCGAGTATCTTTTCATGTGTCTGTTGACCATTTGTATGTCTTCATTGGAAAAATGCATTTTCAGGTCTTCTGCCTATTTTTTAATCTGGTTGTTTGTTTTTTTGACACTGAGTTGTATGCTTTCATTATATATTTTGCATATGAATGCCTTATCAGACATACTATTTGCAAATGTCTTCCCTCATTCCGTAGGTTGCCTTTTTATTTTGTTAATGGTTTCCTTCATTATGCAAAAGCTTTAAAGTTCGATTATGTCCCAATCGTTTAATTTTCCTTTTGTTTCCCTTGCCTGAGGAGGCAAATCTAAAAAAAAGCTTTGCTAAGACCAGTGCCAAAGAAAGTACTGCCTATGTTTTCTTCTAAGAGTTTTATGGTTTCAGATCTTAAATTTAGGTGTTTAATGCATTTTGAGTTTATTTTTATAAATGATGTGGAAAAAAAGTTCTAGTTTCCTTTTTTACATGTAGCTATCCATCCATGGAGTGATGGAGGTCAGCCTCAGTCGGGGGCAGAGCTGGGCCTGAGGGGCTGGAGCAAGAGCCCAGTGCAGTGTGGGGGGGGCCTGCTGGGGGCAGTCCTGGCAGGCTGGCCACAGCACCAAGCAGTTTTCAATCTGCTGCCTCTGTACTGGGTCTAAGGGCAAGCAAATCTATGCAAGCTCTGTTCAAGAACAAAGTCTTGATTTATTACAGCCCTCTGGTAAGCATAATTGGTTTTCAAACTAGCCAAGGGGGTTTGTCTTCCTGATGCCAGACCCCAGGGCTGAAGTGCCTAATATGGGGCTTAAACCCCTGCTCTTCAAGGAGCATCCCTGAGCCTGCAATATCCCAGTCCTCTTCTGGGTCACTTGCTAGGGGTGTGGGTCCCAACTTGATTGCTTTTTCTACCCTCTTGCCAGACTCTGTATAGTTCTGTTTTCATAACCTTGGTTGTAGAGGAGCCATTCTGCTAGTCTCCAGGTTGTTCTCACAAGAGTCGCTCTGTATGTTTAGTTTTGATGTTTTCCTAAAGAGAAGTGAGCTCAGGGTCTTCCTATTCTACCGTCTTGATTCCTCCCTTCCCGGAATTCTCAAGTACTGTTCTTGTACTGGTAGCTGGATAACTTGGGATGGTAAATTTCTATGAAACTTGATGTCCTGATTTGTGATACTTGGAAAATTAAATTATATCTACCACATATTAGTTTCTATAGATATGAAATGAATCAAGAGATTTTAGCACAGACTCCAGTGTCTGTCACACATTAACGACCTTGGATGTCTTTGTTGGCATTTCTCCCCGCCTGGACTGAAAGCCTTATTGATGCTGGCATTAAGAAGGGACCACGAAATCAACGTGTAATCAAATGTAAACAATAGACCCATGGGATTTAAATCTTCCATAAGTGTGT
This sequence comes from Camelus dromedarius, assembly GCF_036321535.1. Taxonomy (NCBI): domain Eukaryota; kingdom Metazoa; phylum Chordata; class Mammalia; order Artiodactyla; family Camelidae; genus Camelus; species Camelus dromedarius. The sequence goes on from NC_087450.1 coordinate 49,113,768, forward strand.
ATAATCAGTTAAATAGATCCACGGAGTAACCAGTCACACAACAGATGCATTTCATACCGTACATTGTCATCATATCCCAGTAAACACACTGAAGAGTCCCCTCCCTGCCATTGCTGTTTTGCTGTTGTTGTTTTTGTTTTTATGGCAGAAGGGAAACTGAATATTGTGGAACATCTTCATTAGAATTAATGGAATTCAGCAGAATTTCTTAAAGAAACATATACATGTGTACTAAATGGATATGCATGTTTTAAAGAGACTGTCCCTTGAGTATGTTTGAGAAAATGTTACAGGAATATTATGTGATATTTAATAATATTATGTAGAGAATCTAATCTTTCTATATATCCACCCATCAATCTTTGTCAGATTCTCCAGATCTCTCACTGGAATCTAAATTTCAGATCCTGTGGTCCCAAATCAAAATACCTTTATCTTGTAGAAATCTTGAGCAAGAAAAGATCCAGAAAAAAAAACCACACATTTAGAATGGCTAAAACACCAAGAACTGTGGGAAGTAAACTGCAAAATTACCTTGTAGGGATTCCTCTCTTATCCAGAGCAAGTTTGGTGGGTGTGGGATAATACTGAAGATGAGTTATTTGCCCAAAATGACAAATGAGTTTTCATTTAATTTAGTAATTTTTCAATTTTGGAAATTTTATTTAGTTTTTTTTTAATCATTTTTTTCCTTTTATCTCTTTCAGCATTGTAATCATATTTTGAAGTTTTTTTTTCAGATTTAAACATTTTTAGTTTATATTTTTTTTGAGGAAATAAGTCACCAGACTGATAAATCAGCAGCCTGAGCAAAGCAAAACTTTTGAACTATGTTATAAACTAAATTGTGTCCCCCAAACATTCATATAATGAAGCCCTAACCCTAACGTGACTATATTTAGAAATAGGGCTTTTAAAGAGATAATTAATGTCAAATAAGACTGTAAGAATGGAGCCCTAATCCAATAGAACTGGTGGTAATTATAAGAAGAGAAAGGGACAATAGAGATCTCTCTCTGTCTCTTGTTCCCTGTGCACACAGAAGAAAGGCCATGTGAATATACAGCAAGAAGAGGGCTGTCTGCGAGCCAAGAAGAGAGGTCTCAGCAGGAACCAACCCTGCTGGCACCTTTATCTTGGTTTTCTAGCCTCCATAACTGTGTGGAAATAAATTCTATTGTTTAAGCCACCAAGTCTGTGGTATCTTATTATGGCTACTCAAGCTGACTAATATAACACCAAGAATTTATAAATTATGAATGATCTGAAATAACTTTTAAAACACTCATGATTGTGATGTTTAAAGAGATAAAACTCATTTAAATAAGAGAAACAAAATGGTAATGACTAATTGGAAATTCCAGATATGAAGAATATAATTATTCATTTACACAACTGGACATTAATTATCAGAGTAAAAGTAGATTTCTTAGAAATCTGAAAGGGCTGAAACCATTGCAAACCTCAAACCCACCTGGCTGGGTCTGAGTATAAACATATGCAAATGCTGGGCAGTGTCTAACAAAAACTTTAGCCTAAAAAAATGAAGGGAAAAATTCAAAAGAAAAAATGGGATCACTAGTTAGTGAACATAAAGGAGAATTTCAAAGTCATGTCCTTATGTTGCATATGATGCCAACCTGGGACTATGATATAAAGAATCTGCTGAGCAAGCACTTCTGCTAACCAGGTGGATGTCTCGGGGAGGGGATGAGGGATGACGATGCTACTGTTCAAACTCTGAATTAACAGTGACCTTCTAAAGCATGGAGTCCTGAGTGTTGGCTTATGGAATTTGAACTATTATAAAGTGGCACCAAAGTGGCTGGAGAGAGACAGGAGTTCTTACTGGTTGCTTAAACCTCAAGCGAGTTTGATTGGAGGATTTAGAACAGTGGGCTACCTTCTTTAACCTTGACTTAAATCAGACTCTGACCTCAATTCTTGTCTGAAACTCAGCTTCTCAGCTTCTCCTCAGAAAACAGCCCTGGACTGTGTGACCTCCCTAAATATTGTAAGACACGTATGCATGTCTCAATTAAAATGTCGCGATGTCCAACTGGAAGAGTCTGGATATAAAAGCTGCGCTTTTCAGAGGAAAGGAGACAAAGGGCCCCTGCTTTATTTTTCTCTTCTGCAGGGAGGGTCATCGTGACGAGGACAGTAGCAACTGAGCTGCACCTGCCCCAGCCCACTGGGAAGTTCTGTCTCCTCCTTTCTCCTCCTTGTCTTTCTGCCAAGAGGGCCAGCCCCCTCACTGTGTTCCCAGGTTTAGGGCAACTTACAAAGCAATGTTCCTCTCCCTCAGTCTTTTAAGAATCTTAGGAATATAAATTTATCTCTAGAAAAGCAAGATGAGAATGAGTAGCATTATTTTCCTTAGGGCTTGTGCTTTATCTGTGGTTGTAGTTATTCGCTTTCCTAAACTTTCTTTCTTCATAGAAAAGTCGACAGCAATCCAGGGTTATAAATATTCTATGTGATAGCCACTGGAGATGAACTCTTTGCATCGATTTCTAAAATAAAAATAATAATAATAATAATTGCCTTTGCTCGTTGCCATAAATTTAAATAATGTTTGAGCATCATTCTTCCACTCAAGGTGACATTAGTGATAAACCTGGGATGGGTGCTCTGTAAATATTAATAACATACCAAAACCTGTAATTTGTCAGTCAATATTGCTACAAAATTGGTCCAAATAATGGAATATGAGGCATCAGTGACCATCAGAACAAATTCAAAACGTGCCCAGATTGATTAAAAGAATTGGAGAGAATTGTTAATATACAATTGCTTTTTAAAAGTCTTTGCATTATTTGGTTGAAAGATCATTGCTGGCATCTCAGCCCTACATTTTAATGTTATTAAAAGTGCCTCATTTTCTAGGAAAGATGTTAAGAAAATGTGATTCAGTAATGTTCTAATTTTTGTAACTAACACACATTACATTTATAACTAGGGAACAATATGCATTAAAATAATAATGGCTCAGGTATTTTGCCTTAAAAACATTGAAAATTACAAAATGGAAGTGTAAGCAATGCAAAATCTAACCCTCTATTCAAAACACATAGACATGATATACAAAATAAGTTTTAAAATTTTAAATAAATGTATGGATAAATGTTTATACTCAAAGTCATGAGCACAATTTCTGAGTAAGGCAGAGAGAAAAACCTAGAGCCAAAGGATCTATGGGAAATCAGGGCTACATATAAATGACCTGGTTCAATTTTCAATGCCAGCCGAGGAACAGTTGCCAAGTGCATCTTCTACTTGATAAGCAACAAGAACCCAGTTCCCTATGTGTGAATAGGGATTAACCTTTGCATCTTTTTAGTATGCTGTGACTGAAAGGTACCATCCCTCTCAGATGCTGACCCTAGCCACTTTGCCACTTCTATAATGACTGATGATGAGAATGACAGCAAATTTCTCATCACCAATAATATCTGCTAGAAGACAAGGATGCAGTAGCTCCAAAAGGTTGGGTGAAATAACTGTCTATACAGGTCTAAATTAGAACTCGAGAATGAGGGCTGCATAAAGACATTGTCAAGCTTAGAAAAGCTTAGCAATGCACTAAAAGGAGACTGAAATGAAAAAATTAAAATAATTCAAATTTAATAATAAAATACAAAATATTTACAAAGGAAATTGATTACATTGTAAATCTAATTACAAATTAATTATACATTATCATGATAACAACATGAATTATTTTATTGCAAAGTGAACTAGAATAAAAATTTTAAGAATAAGGCATGGAATTGGGAAGAGGGTAGTTAGAATGAGAGAAGTTAAAAAAGTCTAAGGCCTTATTTCTGGAGGAAAATAAAACAGATCACATTTTAAAATGTTTTTAAAATATAAAACATATGTTAGAATTTTTAAAAACAAATGTACAAACAGATAACAAAACAAATAGAATACTTAACTTTGATGTAGTAGAAAAATAAGGTGGTACTTTTTAAAACTTACTGTTTTATAAGTAAAGGATGTCAACATTGAAGAGCCATGCCAGCTCTGGATGATTTACCCAAACTTCCGTGTATGAACAAAGTGAACTTCTGGCTTATTGATGCCTTTGAATCTTAGGTTTCCTCTGTTGTAGTCTCTTAACTTACACTTAACTAATGCAGATTTTGCTAATAAAGTGGAATCCTGTCACAACAAAACTAACATGACATCATTGACATTAGTTCAGGCAACAGCTACGCAGGACACAAACTTCTAGCTAAAGAGTCAGTCACTATATTTATGAGTCAGGGTTCACCCTTCGATGACAGAAACAGATCCAGTAGGATCTCCCTAGTTATCAATATCTATCATCCATCTATCAGTCAATCTATCATCTATAACCTATCTATCTTCATCATCTCATCTATGTAGCCATCTACATGGCTTACGTGATTGTGAGGGCTTGCTAGGCAAGTCTAAAATCCAGAGGGCAGGCCATCAAGGACAGAGTGGAACCATTAGGCATGGGCTGTAACTGCTGTCCACACAAGAAATTTCTTCTTTGGGGAAGCTTCAGCTCCACTTTTAAGACTTTTCAACCGATTGAACCAGGCCAACTCAGATTGATTTTAAGAGTCAACTGATTATGAACTTCAATCACATCTACAAAATACGAAATGTGGGTGCTAACTGCCTTATTCTTGGCAATTTTAGGAAACTTCTATGAGAAAGATAAACTCAGTTTGTACTTAAGTGAGTTTGCAAGCAGAGAGGAAATGAAGAAACTCTACAGAGGGAGACTCTCTCTGCCTGAGAACTGTCTAATTCATTTGGAGATTCCAGGGTTAAAATCCAAAATTTAAACAGTGGTAAGAGACGTTATCTAGGCTTGCTGGAGAAGTTTGCGTATTACCTAGGAACCCTGGAATTGGAGCTCTAGTAAAGAGATGCAGTTATTAGGTGGGACGTTGTGTTGTCTCTCTTAGAGAAGAAGTGAACTTGTTTCATTTTGGAAATAAGGGTGCATTTGAAAAGTTTGATCTCCAAAGAGGGGGATTGTGACAACATCATGATTTGCAAGCCCAAAGCCAATGGCTCTTCCCTTCTATAGCACTAGAATTTCAGCTGTGCACACTGGTCTGCAGCTAAATGACTGTATTTCACAAACTCCCTTGGAGATAAGGGTGGCCATATAAGTACGTTTTGGCCAATGTAAAATGAAAGCAAGTGCTGTGAGCGGCCAAGTCATGTCCTTAAGAAGAAGAGATAGATCCTCGCTTTACAATTTCTCCCTTCTTACCAGCTGCATGCTTTTATGATGGTGGGAGCTGGATTGATCATCTTGAACTATGAGATGGAGATTTTAATGACAGCAGAGAAAGAAGAAAGAAGTAGCTTGGATCTGTTACAGTATAGAGATGTGGTACCTGCCTTGTCCCACCAAAGTAGACTTTTATATTAGTGATAACTAAATACCCACTTTGTCTGAGCTAACATATTTATGAGCCACTTTGTTATAACACCTTAACCTACATGCTAATTCATATTCATCATAGATTGGAATTACCTACAAAAATTACTATCAGCTCTAGAATTTACAATCTATAAAATAATAAAAATCATTTAAAAAAAGATATCCTACTCTGTTGAAAAATGTAAAAATACAGACAGGCTATTCACAGAAAAAGAAACTGAAATAGCAACTGCACATATGAAAAGACATTCAACATCCCTAATAACAAGGATTGTAATTTAAAATATCAAGGATGGTTTGTCAGTAGTCAAATTTTCAGTCAATAAAGTTTTTGTCAATAGCAAGATTTGGTAACAGAAATTGGTACTTTCATATATTGTTTTAGGGACTGTAAAATGTTGCAACCACTTTGGAAAATAATTTTGCACCATCTAGTAACATTTAAAGTGTGTATGTTCCATGTCTCAGAAGTGTGCATTTTTGGATCAGTGCATCCCGTGATGCATGGTTTATAGTAGCAAAAAATCACAAACAAACAAATCTGAAAATAACTTAAATACCCATTAAATTGAACCGATAAATACAACGTGGTCTATTCAGAGTGTAGAATAGACCTAAACTCATCCACACATATGGAGAAATTATGATACTGAGAGGTAAAAGCAAGCTCAGATGGATAAATGCATACAGCACTACACCGCTTATTGAAAATGTTTAAGCACGTACATAAAATATGCCATGTTATATGTGTGAAAAGGCTAGCATGATCATTTTACATCTATGACATCCATTAGCTCTAAGAAAGAGCATAGGAAATGGAACTGGCTGTGAGAGGAAAAAGCAAACAATCCCTAAGATTTTTTTTTTAATTAAAGACATGACAATATTAAAAAAAATGACAACATGTAAACAGCCACCAATTCAGGGGGTTGGAATCATGAGGGTTTGTTATAGTATTATTTCTAGTTTCGTGGCATTTCTTCTTAAAAAATAGCACAGAAAATTTATCAATATTACAAGGCCCATTTCATTGTAAAAGGTTTCTTCATTTAAATTTGGCAAAATAGATATTACTTTTATTAACATGAAAATTTGAGGCACAATTCTGTGAGACTTATATACATTTAGTTAGAATTTTCTAGAACGAAGTTATTCAAAGTTCTAAATACCCATATATTCCAGTTTTCGACTCCATGCCTATCAGAGACCTCAATTTCAACATGTGAACAGCTTAGCTAATGATTTTTTTTTTTGGTACCCAGGAAATCCCAAAATATTTTTTGTATTCTTTACTTTTCCTCACTGGAGATTCTAAAGTTGCTTTTAAAATTTGATTCGCTCCTGGAAGTGAAAAAGACACTCTTCTCTAACTAACCAATATCACAGGACACAGTGACCCATTGAAATAATTTTGCACGTAGAGATTTATCCAAATTATATTTTGTGTAATAAATGCCTCCAGAACAAATAATTTCAAAGTGTTCATTGAAGATATCCTGGATGGCAGGTGCAACTGTGAGGCAGTAAAAAATGTAAGTGTTTGCATATGAGATATTTACCTTTCCTTTAGGGAACCAAAGCAGAGGCCCAGGAATTAATTGGAGCACAAAGTAGCACTGAGTGCTAAACTCTGGTGAGCTCTCAAAGTCAGGAGAGATGTGAACTAGAGAAGACCTCAGAATGGATTAGAGAATTGAGCTGGAGAGGCAGCAGGATGGAACTTCCCAAAGACAAGAAAAGAAAATTATCTATTATATTAAGGAGGTTCAGAAGAGAAACCAAGCAGATAGGAGGCCGAGGGATGCACGTTGAAAAGCAATGGAGGTCAAGTTTGTCTTTGTAAGGTTGACTCTGGTCATGCAAGGTCATGAAAGCTAGGTTAAAACTAGAGTTCAGTTGAAGATCAAGAGCCCTGGATTTCTCTGAGTTTGGGAATAAAGCTACTCATACATGGGGCTTGGGAGCAAAATTGAAAGTTTCAGTTATTGGATAGTAATTATTTGGTTTCAGTTAGAACTGGGAACTTTAGGTTAAGGGATAAGCTTAAGAATTGCAACGGACAGCCACGAGAGTCTAGCAAGTCAGAATTTCTCAATAAGCGAAGGTGTCCAAGAAAGCAGAGTAACGATGTCCATTGGCACTTCGATTGTCAACTCAGCATCTGATTTTTCTTTTCCTGATGAGGAAAAGGAGTTAAGGAGGAGGAGTTGTATGTGTGGCGCCTCTACTACCTTCAGATGTGAGTGTGAGCCATTTGACTTTTCCTCACAACTCCACAAGCCAGCATCGTTATTGCTGCACCACAGGTGAAACTGAGGCACGGAGGATTGAAGCCGTTTCCCAAGGTCACACAGTACATACATGTTCAAGCCCGGCTCAAAATTCAGGCTTGGGCGGTGGGGGGTGAGCTGGGATGGACTTTGAATTCTGTGTTCTTTCAATTGCCTCTGACCTCCAGGGAGCCAAGCGCCACCGTGCCAGATAGCCCAGCTGAACTAGGATTCCAGGCACAAATTCTGCTTTCCAGCCCCTTGCACCAGCCACTTGAAAGCCTGCTCTGCTCTTTTTGTGAAGGAAGCCTCAAGACAGTGTTCCAGGAGATGAAATGGGCAATATTGAGAGGGGGAAAAAAGCACAATTTGACCAAAGACAAGCATGGCTGTATCTGGAAATAGATGCTCTGCTTCACTACCTCTTGACTCTGTGTGGATATTCCCACGGGAACACAGGGGACTGTTACAGGCAGGACTTAGATTATCAGTAAGAGCTGGGTGCAGCTCTGTGGTGGGCGTCTCTCTGAGTTACTGAGGCAAGAGATAAGCTGGAGACTCATTCAATTGTGAAATTGTTTAAAGGGGAGAAAACAAATACCGCCCCTATCCCATATTCACATACATACTCAATGCCAACCATCTTGAGTGGAAAAAAGCGATTCTCGTGATATTAAAATTAACCATTTTGTTACTGTTGCCTACTTCTCCCTGTGTTTAAGGAAATCTTCAATAACTTTTGGTGGGGGGGATCAAGATATCTCTCAAAGCAAGTGCTTAATGGACAGCCAAAGTACCACAAAAAGGCATTCAAAATTCTAACTGAGAATCCCAAGTCTGTAGTTTCTAGTGACACACTAAAGTTTAGTTCATAGCTTTGGCAAATGTACTATGGTTGTGTAAGATGCTAGCATTAAACACCATAACTGGGGCCATTTGGACAAATAGAATATAGTACCATTCTCGAGTTAGCCTTTTTATAGATTTCAGAGTCCTGGAACTCATGTTGGAAAAAAAGTGCTCTTTATAAACTCTTAAGAGCTAAATATTGGGCTGGAGCTGATGCACTGTTTATCTAGGAAGTCACCCCAAAATTCAACATACTTCCTAACCTAGGATCTTATGCAGCGGGACATTACAGTGCTAGGAGGGCATAGAGCATAGGGTTCGATGCACTGATACATCTGCCACTTCCTGGATCTATCTAGGTCTTTGGCATTGTACTAATGACCTTAATACTCAGGGGGGGGAAAAATATATATATATATATATGTATATATATATCTCCTTATTTTAAAATGCTCTTAAGCTTTCTTGAATGGGATCACTATTCACAGCTTTATGCTAATTTCCAGGAGTTAATCTGCCTATTACTTTCTAGGTAATTGATTTTTCCTTTGTTAGCATTATTATTTAGAGTCTAATTCTATGCTTTTAAGAGAAGAACCAGTTAGAGTTTCTGAAGGAAGGTGAGATATTAATGAGGATGGGGCTTTTGGAGCATCTAAATACCTGAGTTTTCTCGCATCTTTGGTGTTAGAAAGAGGACCATACAGGACCATGCCTGGAACAGTCCTGATCTCTACCTGTTATCCCAGCTCCCCCTTTCATCTTCAGAAGTGTTCCACTGCAGGTGATTATATTGTCACCTATTTACAGACTGACCAACAGCACCTCTTCACATTACAGTGAGGAAATAGTGATCCAGTGGGACTGAAAGATTTACACGAGGCCAGACAGACAGCTTCGTGCTCAAGCCGGGTCGTAGCATCATCTCTGTAGTTGGTTAGGTCTCTTGAAAGCCGATGAGGGAAGGTGATAAATATTAGATTTTAGGGAGACACTTGTGAAAACCCAAGCACAAGCTGTTCATCTTGGCTCGAAGACCACTCAGCTGAGAAATGCAGAGAGCCCCTGGACCCAACCCGAAACTGCTCTCTATGGGATGTGTGGCACCGTGGAAGCATTTGAATTGGTGGCATTGTAGAGGCATCTGAATTAGGAGCTCTTGCCAAATGCTAACTTATACTTGGCACTTATAAACAATTTTAATAATATAATTTATATTAAACTTACAAGGGATTTTATCGCACGGGAGTAGGGGGACCCAGCTATTCATAAATGTGAATTAATTGGGAATTGCTCCCTCAAAAGCAGCTGTGTTTGCAGCTACAGAACACCTCCTCCCCTCTGTTCTCCAACTCTGCCGCGGGGGAGGCGAGCTGAAGAAACATAATGGGCTGTGCGCGTTCACGGACACAAAGCCATCTAGTTCCGGGGCTGGATGGGTTCCAGTTCTTATGAACTCTCCACTGCAACGCTGCAGAATTAAACATGAAAAAGCTCTCCTAATAAGGCAGCCGTGATAGCAGAGGCCCCTTCGCAACTGACCTTTAGATGAACTTAATTACCATCAGCAAGAGAAAATGCTAGGCCTTTCATACAGCATAATGGAGTTTCTCTAATTTGTTTACCAGCGATGCCCAGCAAGGGCCTTCTCCCCACAGAAGGCTTTGGTGTGCAGAAATGAATCCAGGCAACCACATATTAGAGAGGCTGGCAGATTAGGCTGGGAGGTGTGCATATTACAAAGGGATCAAGAGTCCTGGAAGACAAATCCCTTTTGCAGTTGGCTCTCACTTTTGGGGTTATTGTCTAACTGGATGTTATGAATTCATTCAGTACTACGTATGAAAACATTTAAATCATCGATGGCAACAGGAAACTGAAGTTTATGGCTATTGGGGCCTGGAAGGGATTTTGAGTGTCTGATAAGTAATTTTCAGGCTCACAGAATCAACATTTCATACCTTATATCTTATAAGGATCTTTATTTCTTTTTAGACTAGGAGACAAATGTAGCATCTTTTTCCAGTTTAATATCTACTGATATGTATTGGTGTAAAATCAAATTCCAACATAATCTAAATACGCATTAATAAAGAGGCCAATAATTCTAAATTCTAAAATTGTTTCTAAAATGTGTAGCACCTATTTTCCCATTCTCCTCAGTAAGGTCAAGTCACACACACACACACACACACACACACACTCATATACACACACAATAGACCAAAGAACTCTGACTTCAAATCCAAGACGAATGTTAGAAACGGAGTCCACATATTTTTCTGTTTCTTCTTGCAGCTTGGCCAAAGAAGGGTGTATCCATTGTCAGTATGAGGTTCACTGCTGTTATGATGAAGGGTTGATGACTGAATGCAGAGATAAATGCTTCTCCAGCTACCAAAAGACAGAGTATTGAAATATTCCAGATCATATATTTTGCAAGCAAAAATAACACACCATAAGCCTTTTGTGTTGGCGAATTCTGGCCCCTTGGTGGATAAGTTTGACCACCTGTGCTCTAGGGCTGTACTATCACACTGTCTGACATGAAGAACTCTTTTGAAAAAAAATTCCATTCCTTTACACACTGATAAGATAAACAAATTGCAGGGAAATTACTTTTAAAAATGATAACCAGTAAAATAAAATGTAAAATATAAGCCTGCTGTTTGAATAATTATTAGACTCAACAGACATTAAAATTACTTTGTCAAACTGCTAGAGAAGTTTCTAAACATTTACTCTCAATTTCTGTGTTTATTGAATCACAGACTGACATCTTTGTGCAGACCACGTTTTGAGTAATCCTGCTCTAAGGCATAGTGAGTTTAATAACCTCATCTTTTCTCCATGCTTTAGACCAGGGATTGGCAAACTTTTTCTGACAAGGACTAGAGAGTAAATAGTGTTGGCTTTACAGGCCATATGGTCTCCATCACAACTATTCAGTTCTAAAAATGTAGCATGAAAGTATCCATGGACAGTCTGTCAACCATGAGCATGGCTGTATTCCAATAAAACTTTATTTACAAGAGCAGGCTACAGGTCAAATTTGGCCTGTGGGTGGCAGTTTGCCAGTGCCTGCTTTAGATCTGAGCTATATTTCCATATGTCCTGAATATTTTGTGTTTTCAAAAAGCTTTTAGAATAGGATACTTACAATGGCCTCTGTATATTTTAAATACATTTTGCTATATGTGCGTAATGTGTGACCAGAACAACTTGAACTCAATCACCACTAGGAGAGTTGCAAAGCACACCTAAGATTATATACACTCAAGTGTTTGTAATCTATGAATAATTATGCAAGTGAGCTATTATTAGTGCTTGTGGGGAGAAGCTGGATCTATGTGACATTAAAAACAAACATAAAATTAAATGATGTACACTGGAAAAGTTGTGATATTAACAATCTTAGTACTACGGAGGCCAGAGTGTAGGACTGAGGTCTCTTGAAAGACAACAGAGTAAGTGCCAATTACTCAGTGTGTATTGCCTAAATGAAGAAAGAGAATGTCAAACTTGAAATGAGAAGTATTGAATTTCATGTCAAAAATTCCCACTCACCCCCAGCCACCCCCTACCTCACAGATAACTTGGCTTTACTTCCTGTTCTCTGAATGGATTAGTCCCTTTGCTCATGCGGTGGCTTCGCAGCATCCGCCTGTGAATCCAGCAGAGACTCTGGTCAATTCGCCTCTAGGAACATTTGAAGATTTGGGGAAGACTGTTGTGTTTGTAGAAACCAACCCCGTTCCAGGTGAATATGCCTTCGCCTCTGTTTAATGCACAGTCATCACCTAACTCTGTTCCTGGTATGGAAAATGCAACCAATTGAAATTGTTAAAAAGATCTTTTGAAGCTTTTTGATAATTCTCTCTCTGCAGCAGAGTTCATTTCCAGGACATGCTGGCTGATATCCTGCAATTAATGCTTCGCTGGTGGGTGGGGACTAGTCTGTCACCAGCCACAGACATAGCTAATGAACACAGTGGTCACCTTTTACTGCATTGTGGAGCATGCAGGCTTCTGTTGGGGCTGTGGTTACTCTATCTCATCTCTCCAAACTACCTGAATGCTCACACCTGCTCACACGTAGGGAGGCTTGGTTTTTATTCAGTCTTTCGTTGTCACCCTGGGACTGAGTCAAGGTCAGCTCACCTCACCTCTCACAGAGTATCTCTACCTCAGCTTTCTGGGATTTTTGTTTCGGAGCAGAGTGGTAGAAAAGGATGCTGAGGAAACATACCTTAGGAAATAGTACACAAATGATCGGACTGCTCAGGCAATATCCCTTCTTAGACATCTTGGAATTTCTTGATGGCAAGTGGCTTTGGAAGCAATAAGTGAGGTATAGCCACAAAAATCTCTGTTAATTTCTCTCATTGTATGTGTTAGAATAGGCTTGTCTGGATGTTGAAAAATTCCATTGCTTATACATTATTATCATCATTATTGATTTCGTGTATTTATTACTTGTAAACCATGCATGTCACTAAGAAGAGTTACTTATCTATATGCATAAATTGGTGATTGTGTGGTCCCTGGGGGCTTGTACTTTTAGAAACCAAGGCTTGCCAGAAAGGAGGAATCTCAGATAGTCTGAGAAGTTGAGAGCTGAGGAGGACCTACTAATAATTTGGTTCTTCTGGGAAATGTGAAATCCAGAAGGAAAAGAAAGATCAAGGGTGGGTGGGCTGACTCTGAGAAGAGAACAGATGGGCCTGTGGTTCTGCCTGCCAGGGACACGGACAGAAAGAACTGGAAAGCTGTTCCCACTCCCCTTCCCCTCTGAACAGCGAACACGTACACCAGGGCTCCTTGTGGCTTGGGGCAGATGGGATGCTCAGGGAGAAGAGTCTAGCGGTGTCTTCCTCCAAAGAAAAGGAGGCGAGCCCGCGAGTCTCCCTTCCTCAGAACCCACAGCCTGGCCTCTGCTCTGCATGTTGGCCTGCAGGATGAAAAACGCATCAGGAAGGAGGGCTATGAAGAGTCTGCAAACGTTGCTGACACCATGTCCCCTCCTGAACTGATTCCTAATTCGGAAAGATATATTCAATTCAACATTTTATTATACGTTACGCTCTATGGTTTGTCCCTCGTGGAGGCTGCTGTGATATAACACAGCCAGAAAAGGGGGGTATAACCCTGTTTATATGTTGCTGGATGTGGTTGGCTGCTATTCTGTTGAGTATTTTTGCATCTCTATTCTTAAGGTCTATCGTTGGTTTTCTCATGGTGTCTTTGTTTTTCAAGTAATAGTGGCTTAAGGTTAAACTTTTTAAACATAATTGTTTTTTTCAGTTTTGCCATCACAGCACGTGATGCTTTAACTTCTGGGATCTGACACCTAGTGGCTTTTACCTAACATCAGCCTGGAGATGTTGGCAAGTGACCTCACCTTTGCAGACTCAGTCTCCCCACTTGTAAAAGAAAGATAATGACTGTATCTGCGTCTTCTGGTAGAATCCAGGCAGGACAAGGGTATGATTGCTGCCCTAGAACAAGCGTGCCACAAATGTTAACTATTGTTATTACTGGTCCTTGTTTAAGGTCAGTTTTCAAAATACCAACTAGCTCTGGAGTCAGCAAATATTTATTTATTTACCACCGCATGTGTAAATTTATGATTTTTCCCCTTTTTATTAATAGAGGGATCCAAGATAGAGTCTATTAGCCTGTATCCTATCCTTTCAAGTTTCAGCCAAATTTCAATTTTTGATCAATTTATAGTTTGATCTAGCACATGTTAGAGTGGAAATATCAAACAGTGTAACATATATATCTGTATCATTACCCACAAATGAGTTATGAAATTTAGTTTAATAAGGGGTTACTAAGATAATTCTTCATGACAAAGAAAAACAGAGGAGAAAAGATTTTAGGGTGTATTTTAGAAGAAGTCCAAAAGCATTATCATCACTGTGGACTTGTCAGAAGGAAGATTCTTGGGTGCCACAGACCCCCTGAGTCAGAAACACTAAAGTGGAGCTCAGTCAACTGTGCTTTCACAAGTCATCCAAGTGATTCTGACACAGGCTGAAGGGGCTGGAGTTTGAGAACCACTAACAGTGTAGAGGTAGGAGCTCCCAGTTAAGATCTTGGACCACTTCTTTAGTGCAATTGTGACTTTAAGCAGATTACTCACACTCAACAAAGCCTGTATCTCAGAGTTGTTGAGAAACTTTAAATGAGATGCTGCATATGCAAACATAGAAACAACTGAAAGTTGGAAAACTCTAAGCAGATACGTAAAGGAGAGAAAGAGAGACTCCAGAGCAGCCACACGAGACTTTTCAGGAGAGAAAAGCACTAGTCCGTGTGTGCCTCCGTATTTTCTAGCCTCCCTTGGCCATTAGTTTGAGGCCTGCTAGCTGGTTGCTAGCTCTGGTGGATGGCTTGTGAGTGGAAGTGGTGTGTGTCACACTACTACCCACTGGAAGCAGTGGGCTTTCTCCATTCTTTTGTTCTCCTGCCAGGAAGCAGACTTCCTGTCTTACCAGACTCTGGGATCCAGAAATAAATCTTTGTTGTGTTCAGCTACTGAGATTTCAGGAGTGATATGTTGTGGCAGCTAGCATAAATTATCTGGGTCAGCAATGTAGAAGGAAAAGCAATGAGAAAGGGAGTAAGATTGACAATGAGATGTCAGATAGCGGGAGAAGCTGGTTCAAAGAAAGAGAATGATATTATCTCCCGATGATCAGAGGCAGATACTGGGCCAAGTCTTTATCTCCATAAGTCCTGGGAAGAAGACAGAGATCTCTAAAAGACTTAATACCAACAGAAGGATAGGTAATTTTCTAGAGCATTGTTGTCTAATCAATGCCTGGAAGATGATGAATTCAGATATGTATTCTCATTCTCTGGTTGTAAAGTGAGAAGGGGATGGGATGGCATGAGCTTACTTCCCATAAAAGCTGCACATTCTGTATGTTAAAAACAAATGCTCTATGCCAAGCATGCTAATGCACTTCTTGCCTTTATTTATATACTTCCAACCCATTCTTTGTAATGCATTTCTTTTCTTTTGCACCAAAAAATCACCAGAAATCCACTTATGATCTGTTCACCTTCCTTTGTTTCCCTTCAAGTTCAACCTCTCAACATTTTTCTGAATGCCTTTAACAAAAATTTTTTTTAATTGAAGCATAGTCTGTCTACCATGTGTCAATTTCTGGTGTACAGCAGGTTTCAGTCATACATATACATACATATATTCCTTTTCATATTCCTTTTCATTATAAGCTACCACAAGATATTGAATATAGTTCCCTGTGCTATACATTATAAATTTACTGTTTATTTGATATATAGTGTTTAGTATCTGCAAATCTCAAATGCCCAATTTATCCCTTCCTACCCTCTACCTCCCCTAGTAACCATAAGTTTGTTCTCTATGTCTGTGAGTCTGTTTCTGCTTTATAAATAAGTTTATTTGTGTCTTTTTTGTAAATCAGTGAGTGCCTTTTTAAGTTTAAATCATACTGCATGACTGGTGTTTTACTGAATGCTTATTGTCCCTGTATGTTTCTTCATGCAAAGTTTGACTTTTAGGGGTCAGGTTACGGTATCACATTTCAGGAAGGCTTCTCTGACTCTATAATACTGAGTAAGTTGTTATTCTGTGATTTCTCAAGGCATATGTTTAATGCATTCCCACTGAAGAGGGTAAAGAGAATGACAGCTTCTCTTGTGTCCAAGGATGGAGAGTTCAGGTTAGTTAGAGCCATTTTCTATTAAAAACATTTTTGATAGACACTTTTAGTTACAACATAAAGTGTATAGACAACCATTGTCTTGGGCATAGGAAGCCAAAAGAGTCTTTTATGGCTCAAAATCTGCAGTTTGCAGAGCTGATTTCTCTGGGGAAGACATGGATTAATTTATATAAAAATGATGATAACCTCCTTCCACTTTTCCTTACAGCCTTCATTTTTGTGTTTCTGTCTGGATTTATTTTACTATTGTCTGAAATTATCTCAATTTAATTTAATTCAGGTATGCTGGTAATGAATTATTTAGTCTTTAAGCTTCCGAAAATGTATTTATGTCTGCTTAAATTTAAAATACATTTTCTATGTGTCGGATTCTAGATAGACAATCATTTTTTTTCCCAGAACATTAAAAAATTATATTATTGACTTCTGTCTTCCATAATTTCTGTTGAGATGTCAGTTGCTGATCTTATTGTTGTGCCTTTTACTCACCTTTCCAAATTTTACTGTTTTAGGATTCTTTTATTTTCATGTAGATTTCAACCATTTTACTCTGTGTATTGGTGTGATTTTCTAAGTATTTATTGTGTTTGGAGTTTGCAGAGCATCACAAAACTCTATGAAACTGTGGCTTGATATCTTTATCAATTGTTTACCCAATAGTTTTTATTTCTTCAAGTATTGCTTTCTCCCACCCTCTCTATCCTCTCTTTCTGGGAATCCAATGATCTAGCCCGCCTTTTTTCTGTAATGAAAAAATTGTAGATGATCTAGATGATACTGCTTTCCTCAAGAAAATGTTTACCTTTTTTTTTTTTCCTGTGAGGCAGATAGATTGAGAGCCTATTCATATAAATTCTTATGGACTGAGTTGACTTGAAGCTAGGTTGCTTTTCGGGTAAGCCACCTTCTACTTCTGGTCCATTGCCTCTCTCAGGGCATTTCTCTGTAGGCATCCCAGCAAAGAGCTAGTGGTGTTCATTGACACCTCTTCACCTAGTGGACAGGAGCATGAAATATATAGTGGCAACTATATAGGATTTCTTCTATTAGGAAAGATTTTTAAAATATCTTTTTAACAATACTTGACTATTTAAACAAAAATGATCACAATGTAGTGGGGATTAAAACAGATGTATTGTAAAGTGCACAGCAATATTAGCATAAAGGCCTGGAGGGACAAAATGAACGTATATTGTAATCTTCTTATATGTGAAGTAGCATAACACCAGTTAAAAGTAGACTGTGGCAAATTAAAGATATATACTACAATCCCTAAAGCAACCACTAAAAGAACAAAACAAAAATTATAGCTGATAAGCCAGCAAAGGATATTAAGGGGAATTATTTAAAAACTTATTAACAGAAATGAAGGCAGAAAAAGAAGAAAAATGGATTAAAACATTGGGAAACTTGAAAACAAACAGCAAGATGATAGAGTTAAGCGTAATTAAGTAAATTAGCACATTACATATAAATGGTCTAAATAATGTTAAAAATTAAATAATTAAAAAATACAAGACAGCTGTATGCTGCATATATATAAAATATTTTAAACACATAGTCACAAATAGGCAAAAAGGAAAAGGGATAAAAGAAAAAAATATACTTTGCTCACATTAGTCAAACAAAAGATGTCGTAGCTATGTTACTACCAGACGAAGTATAATTCAGAGAAAAGAGCATTACCTGGGGTAAGGAAGCTCATTTCACCTGAGAAAGGAGTCAGTACGTCCAAAGGGCATAACAATCCTAAATGTTTAGGTACAAACAATAGATTTTCAAAATAGATGAGCAAAAATGAATGCCAGTGCAAGGAGGAAGAGATAAAACCAAATTACAGTTGAAGATTTCAGTAACCTTTTCTTCATAATTGATAGAACAAGGATATACAAAATCTCCAAGGATATACAAAATCTCCAAGGATATAAGACTTAAACAGCAACAGCAACCAACTGACCTGTTGACATCTTCAGAGCACTCCAACCAGCAACAGAGTACATATTCCTTTTTCAGGGGCTCGTGAAATATTTTCCAAAATAAACAACATTTTTGGCTACACAAAAAATTGCCTCAATAGATTTAAAAACGATTTGAGCCACAAAATATGTTCTCACACCACAATGGATTTAAATCAGTAACAGAAAGCTTTATGGAAAATCCCTAGGTATTTGAAAGCTATATGAGACATTTCTGTATAACCTAGGGACCAAGGAAGGAGAGAGAAATTAGAACATGTTTTGAATTGAATGAAAAATGAAAACATATCAAAAATAGTGGTATATCACTAAGGCAGTACTTAGTGGGAAATTTATAATACTTAAGGCCTGTGTTAGAAAAGATGAATGGTCTTAAATCAATAACCTCAGCTTCTATTTTATAAAACCAAATAAATAAGAACAAATTAAACTCAAAGTAAGCAGAGTGAAGGAAATAATAAAGACCAGAGTTGAATTCACTGAAAAATTAAAAAGAAAAATAATAGAGAAAATCAATTAATCAAAGTCTGGTTCCTTCAAAAGATCAATAAACTTGATAAAACTATAGACAGGCTAATAAGGAAAAAGGAGAGAAATACAAATTACCAGTATTGGGAATGACAGCTGATGTCACTACAAATTCTAAGAGATAGCAAAAGGATAATGCACAAATACTATAAGCAAATTTATGTCAATAAATTTGACAACTTAGATGAAATAAGCAAATCCCTTGAAAGACATAAACTATCAAAGCTTGCTCAAAGATGAGATATATAATCTGAATAGACCTATTATCTATTAAATAAATTGAATTTATAGTTAAAACCTTTCTGCAAAGAAAACTCCAGGCCCAGTTGTTTTCATTTGTGAATTCTACCAAGTAATTAAGGAAGAAATTAAATCAGTTATACACAAAGTGATCTAGAAAATTGAAAAGATGAGACTATTCCCAACTCAGTGTATGAGACCAGAATTATTCTGATACCAAAACAAGACAAAGACATAAAAATAACAACACAACAAACACAAGAGTATAATGTCCCTCACAAGTGTTGGTCAATAATATTCAAATACAATTTCATTAAATCATGTTTAACAAGTATGTAAAAAAGGATAATCATGATCATGATCATGATCAGTTCTGGGGTTTATCACAGAAATGCAATGTTGGTTTCACACTCAAAGATCCATCAATGTAACTCAACATATTGACAAATTAAGAAATAAAATGTATGGTCATCATAAGTAGATGCAGAAAAGCATTTGATAAAATTCAGCATTTGTTCTCTCAGCAAACAAGGAACGGCAGGAAACTTCATCATTTTGATAAAGGGAATTGATAAATAACCTATACTAACATCAATCTCGATGGGAAAAGGCAAAATGCTTCTGGTCAAAGATCCAGAACAACAATAGGATGTTCTCTTGTCTCTTGTATTCTCTTTTTATTGCACTGATTACTACAATAAGGAAAGAGGATGAACTAAAAGTCATTCAGTTGAAAAGGAAGAAGTAAAAGTGTTTTATTCATAGACAAAATCATCATCTATGTAGAATATTTATTGGAATCTACAGAAAAACCTATTAGAGCTAATAAGTTATCTGCAAGTTTGTAAGACACATGAGCAATACACAAAACTCAATTTTATTTCTACATACTAGCACTAAATGATTGGAAATTAAAATAAAAAGTTACCACCTTAAAAAATATAAAAATAAACGGTATAAGGAGAAATCTCATGATATATATAAGATATGTGTAAGACTGTCAAACTGAAAACTATAAAACATTTCTGAGAGAAATTAAAGACTGTCTAAATAAATGGGGAGATAGATATGCAATGTTCAAGGGTAGAGAGATCCAATATTCTAAAACTATTAATTCTCCTCGATTGGATCTATGAATTCAGTGAGATGATATTGTAACCCTAGCTCACTTTTTTTTTTATAGATATTGCTAAGCTGATTATAAAATTAATCTGGAAATGCGAGACTCGGAATAGCCAAAACAAGTTTGAAAAATATCAAAGTTTAAGAGTTAAGTACTTTATGGATAATCAAAATGGTGAAGCATTGGCATAAAGATAGACAAATCAGATCGATGAAACATAGTGCGTACAGAAATAGACCCACACATATGGGTCTTTATGTGTGTCACTGATTATTGCAGTCCCATGGGACCGGGAACATAAGCTCTTCTGGCCTCCAGTGACAGGTGATCAAGAGGCTTTTCCTTAGGGCAGCTGCAAAAATTGGGGCACCAGACTCATGCAAAAACTCCCCTCCAGGAGACACTGTTGCTCTGGAACATGGCAAAGGGACAGTGCAAAGGTGGTGCCCATCAGTCTCTGTTCCAGAGAGTGTTCCAGCAGGCTCCTAAATGTGTGTGCTAAATTGGATGCCTGCCCTTCGGGCCAACACTTTAATATAAGCAGGTGAGCCTCCTTCACTTTAAGTCTGGGCTGTCTCTGAGCTGGGCCATAAGGCTAGTGAGTCCAAGCACCAAAGCCCTTTAAAAGGAGCTTCTCAGATCATTAAAATCTTAGGAGTCTTGGCATGTGAGCCCTCGTTGGTCTTTAAAGTCCCAGATATGTTGAAGACTCCTCTCTCAAGTGTGCTTCCCCAAATTTCCCATATCAGGCATCCCAACCGCTCACTCCTCAGGGAGAAGCTCTGGCTCATTTCCTTCTGGTTGTAGGTCACAGCCCCAGGGGTGGGGTTTATGGCAAAATTGTGTCCCAGCCCCTCTTACCCACCTTGATGTGATTTTCTTCTTGTTGTCCAATCACCTTGATGTCATTTTTTTCTTGTTGTCCAATGTGTACTCATCCCTCAGCCAGCCTTTAGTTTTAGCTGTGGAATCTGTGTCTGCGGGAGGAGGTGATTTCAAGATTTTCCTACGTCGCCATCTTGAATTGGAACTCCAAAACAGGTCTGAAAAGCTCATTTTGACAAAGGTAAAATTATATTTTTATGGAGAAAGAGTAGTCTTTTCAATGAACAGTAGTGGAACAACTGTAATCAAAATTTTAAACCAAATTTTTAAATTAATCAAAATTTTAAATGTTTCCCATTTGAAAGATATCCTTAGGAGAATAAAAAGATAAACCATATATCGGAGGAAAATACTTGCAACGCATATAACTGACATAGAATTTACATCCAAAATATATAAAGACTTTTCAAAGTAATAATGAAAAAAGTCAATAAAAAAAGTAGCCAAAAGACTTAAACAGAAACCTTACCAAAGACGATATAAAGATGGCAAATAAACCCACAAACATATGACCAAATAATTATTAGGGAAATGCAAATTAAAACCACAATGAGAAACCACTACAAACCTATTTAGAAAGGCTAAAATATTAAAAAGACTGACCCTACCAAGTGTTGGTGAAGGTGGATGTGAAGTAACTAGAAATTTCATACGTTGGTGATGGGAATGTAAAGTGGTGAGAGCACTTGGGAAACAGCTGACAGTTTCTTACAAAGTAAATCATTCACCCACCATAATTCAGCCATTCTACCAGTAGATATTCACCCCAGAGAAAAGAAAACATATGTCCATATGAAGACATGTTCATAGTGACCTTATTTGTTACAAGCCAAAATGGGAACAGCCTAAGAACCAACAAGTAAATGGATGATTTCTTTGTTATTGTAGTACATCTAAAAAATAAAATAGTAACTAGCAATAAAATAGAATGGGCAAGTGATACACAAAATAATGTGAGTAATTATGGTGAGTAAAAGAAGTCAGACAAAAAGGATACTTACCCCCGCAAAATTATTTTGTGGATATCAACAAACTGATTCTAAAGATTATATGGAGAGGGAAAAGACTCGGCTAAGTCAACACAATATTAAAGGAGATGAACAGCATGGGAAGGCTGACACTGCCTGACTTCAAGACTTACTATTAAGCTATAGTAATCAGGATACAACAGGACTGATGAGGGAACAGACAAATAGATCAGTGGAACAGAATAAAAAGCTCAGAAATAGATCCAATTAAATATAGTCAATTGATCTTTGACAAAAAGAGCAAAGACAATACAATGGAACCAAGATGGTCTCTTCAACAAATGATGCTGGAATAATTGGAAATCCACATGCAAAGAAGAAGAAGAGGAAGTGGAGGAAGAGGAAGAGAAGGAGAAGAAGAAGAAGAAGAAGAAGGGGAAGGGGAAGGAGAAGGAGGGGAAGGAGGAGGAGAAGAATCTGGACAGAAAACTTATGCTCTTCACAAAAATTAACTTAAAATGGTTCACAGACCTAAACAAAATCACAAGACTATAAACTCCTAGAAGATAACATAGGAGAAAAACTCGATGACCTTGGATTTGTTGATGACTACCTAACCACAACACCAAGTCCTGATCCATGAAATAAATTGCAGATAAGCTGAATTTTATTAAAATTAAAATTTCTGCTGTGTGAAAGATAATGTCAATATAATTGAAAGATAAGCCACATACTGAGAGAAAATATTTGCAAGAGACATACTTAATAAAAGACTGTTATTTCAAAATACAAAAAAAACTTAAAATTCAACAACAGGAAAATAAATAACTCAATTAAAAAAGGGGCCAGTGTTTACAGACACCTCCCCAAAGAAGATGTACAGATGGCAAATAAACATATGAAATAAATGTTCCATATCATATGACATCAGAGGAATACCAGTTAAAACAACGAGATACCACTACACACCTATTAGAATGTCCAAAAATCTGAAACCCTGACTATACCAAATGCTGGCAAAGATGTGGAGCTGCTAGGAATGAAAAATGGTGCAGCCACTTTGGAAGACACTTCAGTGGTTTCTTATAAAAGTGAACATATCCTTATCATAAGACCTAGCCATCACACTCCTTGGAATTAATGAAAAGGGGTTGAGAACGTATGTCCACACAAAATCTGCACAGGAGTGTTTATACAGTTTTATTCATAACTGCCAAAAGGTGGAAGCAACCAAGATGTCCTTCAGTAAGTGAATGGATAAATAAACTATGGCGTGTACAGACAATGGGGTGTTTTCCAGCTCTAAAAAATCAAACATCAAGCAACCAAAATCCATGGAGAAAACTTAAATGCATCTTAGTAAGTGAAAGCAGCCAATCTGAAAAGGTTGCATGCTGAATGTATGATTCCAAATATATGACAGTCTTCAAAAGGCAAAACCATGGAGACATTAAAAAATCAGTGGTTGTGGGGGAGTAAGGAATAGCAGGACATGGAATTTTTAGGGCAGTACTAATGCTCTGTGTGATACTATACATGTCATTACACATCTGGCCAAACCTATAGAATATATAACACTAAGAGTTCAGGAGTGAACACAAGCGCACATACACACCCAAATATATATATATATTTACATTAATACATATATAAAACAATATATATATTTTGCTCATCAGCCAAATGCTTTGTAGGACAAACCTTAGGGACATTTTAAGGAAATAAATTTAATTCTACAGCTTGTTTTCTTGATAGTCTTCGAAGTGTCTTTCACCTGAATAATCCTGAGAATCATTCAGAAGATGGAAAAGTCTTAAATAAGGGCATGGATGCTTATTCTTTAAAACGAATATTAGGAAATACCAGTGGGCAATAAAAAATAATGTAGTGATATGTAAAAAATGGCATGCAGCCTACTGAGTCACCAAGCCACCCTCCTCACGTGAGATTCATTAGTCTCCGTATCAGTTTTGCTGTCGCGCACCTTTACAGATATGCACGCGATGTAATGGAAATGTACCTGTACCTTATTATACAAGTCTCCTGAATATAAATAATGCAAGAGGCCTGTTCTTTGCAAAAGATGTGTTAGAAAAGGAAAACCGTAAGCAGGTGTCTGGTGATAGGTATTGTATATGCTGTAGACAGCATCAAGCTTTAATGCTTGTGCGAGTTTGAGCGTGGATGTGCTCACACACATTCACACACTCTTTTAACAGCCCTGGATTTGGATTTGGTTTTATTTTGGTTTTGTTTTTTTCTTTTTTCCTTTTTTTCTTTTCTGTTCCTCAGTGAATCTCTACAGAATCTGTAATGTAAGTGTTCTTTGTTCATGATATTGTATACAAGGTTCCCTGGAAAATTAATAAGGCTGTCTCCAACTCACAGCCCCATTTGCATACTTCTCCCTTACCAGTTAGCTTTTGATTTTCCTCTGTATCTCTTTATCTTCAGGCTACAGCTGAATGGTTCCTTTGCCAAATCCCAAATCACCCTTTCACATGGATCTCACATCATATTCTTCTTCAATTCTGGACCTTGTATTTGGGGCATTGACTCCTGTAAGGTTCATATGATTATTTTATAGTTCCTTTTCTTTTACAGATAAAATATATGTGTCAAATTAATTTGATAAGGCATTACTAATGGCTTAATAAAACCAGAACTCTATAATGATAATTAGGATTATAACCAAGAGCTTTTCAGTAAAGCAAAAGTGCAACTAACCTTTTAAGAGTATAATATTAAGCCAAATCTAATTTCAGAGAATGTTGAGTTGATCAATATTGGTCTCTTTTTAACTTGCTGGGGCTGTCTCTGAAAAGTACTTGACGAAAAGAACACTGATCTCTCTTTCATGGCCTGAAATAACTGGCGTCTCAGATGCATGGACAAATAGAGTTACACCTGCTGAGGATGGGCTTCCAACTCTCTCCCTCTTCTTGGAATAACTCTTGTTTCCCAGGGAAGCTCTGTCGTATATCATTAGTTCATGGTGTTTACAGGACCATTATTTAGTAACTGATGAGTTCTATGGATATATTGATTTTACTGAGGAATTTGGGTAACCAAAGGATGGGGAAGGGTAAGTTAGGGGTTGGGGATTAAAAGACACACATTACTACGTATAAAGCAGATAAACAACAAGGACCTACTGTATAGCTCAGGGAACTATATATTTTCCATCCCTCATGTCCATAGGCCCACCAAAAAAAATTACTTAAAGTTCCTACTTCTGTAACTTGCCATCACTCAGAGCACCCTACAAAGTTCTCATTTCTAGGCTACTACAAAAGAGCAGTTTAATAACATCTCTGTAAATGTGGCCTGTGAGATACTTTATTTCTTAATATATTATTTGTTTATTCATCTATTTATTATTTGAATGTTACCAGGTAATTAAAATACACAGCCAGGATTGAGAACCACTGAGTTATCCCACTTTACTTAATTATTTCTATGCTTATCACCACGTATTTTGTAGGTACCATTTTTATCATTTTATCGTGAGTTCTTTTATTCAGTTTATTTGAGTATTTTTAGTGATTCTTTTTTTTAAAAGAAGTGAATGTTAATGGGAAACTTTAAAACTTTTCTATGTTTGATTTTTTTTTTTTTGGTTGCTATTAAGTACAAATGAAAATTTGGCTAAATATGCAGTATAATTATTGGTTACAATTTTCTCCCTGATCAACTTATGGAAGTTCCAGTTGTAGATTTTACTGACCCTGCGGAGAAATATAATATATCAGAGTTGTTGCTACATTTTCATGAGTAACCCCTTCAGCTTAATAAACATAATATCTCCTTGAAGGTATTTGAACCTAGGAATTAGGTAATTTCTAAACTTTCTTTGATAAAATAACTTTGCATCTATTTTATTTTAACTCTTTGCCGAGTGTGGCATTTGAATTCTTTCTTCATATTGGTTGCCTACTTTTAAACTATGAGCTGTTTTCATGTGTCTGGCACCTTTTCTCAGCTGGGACTGTTTGTCCAATATTGGGATTTTGTATGGAATCTGTCAGAGTTGTGTGAGTTCCTGTCAAATCTCTTAAGCCCCAGTGAAGGGGCAAATGTTGAAACCAGCTATAGCCTTTCTTTGTAAATATGAGTTCCAGGTGCTCATTGAGAGGAGGAAATAAGCTACAGCTGGAGGCGACCTGACCAGAGAATCACTGCTGGGCCAGAGTGATTGTTTCCTTGTGTACCCGAGAGACTAAGTCGCTCTTTTAGAAGCTGCCTACAGTTTGCACCTGTGGCCTGAGGCGAAGTTGGGATTCATAGGAGCACACTGCTCTTCTGTTTGGAAAACACCTTAATGGGCATTGTGCTGGGTGGTCCAGTTCCTCCTGATGGGAGAGACTGACAAAAGAAGGTGGCTAGCCCTGTATGGCAGAGTAACAGGAATTAGAGTCGTTCCCTGGAAGATCAAAAAGAGGCAGGGACCATGGAGAAAAAGATGGGTTTTAGAAGAAGGAGCTCTCCCATCTGTCTGGATGGCCTAGGACATTCAATACAGCTGTGTCTAGCATTTAATTGTAACTTGTTCACTGTTACTTGATGTGCTGTAGAACTGTTTAGTCATGATTTAGTCAGTCTTCAGAAGTCATGTATTATAGACCCTTTGGTTGTATTAATGGTGCTTTGGGGAATAAAGGCTGTAGCTGGGGCTGGAGTGGCCCTTCAGAGGGCCTGTGATGTAAGAGCTGACCAAGGGAATCAAAGTTTTCTCCACCTCCAGGTACCTTCCAAAATATTCGGGAGATACTAGACTTACACACATACTACAGGATAAGGATACTGGAGTCATTTTTACTTCCATTAAAGAGAATGTTCTGAAAGAATTGGAGATGAAAGATTATGCTTGATTTTGAAAGTGGAAATGACTTAACTCTTTAACTTTTCTGAGTACTCTAATTAAACAATTACTGTGATGCTCCCACTTCACCCAAGGTGTCGTTAGGACCATGGGTTCGCTAGAGTTGAGTCTTCAGGACCCAAGACCCAGGACTATACTTCAGCTGATAATTCTCAGATTCCATTTGTTGCTGTCAGATCCTGTCATTCTGATTTAGGAGGTATAAGTATGGTTCCTCTGGGGACTCCATTCACCACCTCAGATAGACTTTTTATTCAGATGTTGTAGGTTTTACAATGTTCATCATAAAATTCTATCTGTTGTAAGCTATGATATGTCTTATAGGAATTTCTTCTCCTTTCTTTAATGGAACTCTCCCACAATGATCATTTCATTTTATGCTTTATTTTACATTCCTATGAATCTGAGAGGGCAACTGGATAGCCCAATTTGTCTCTCATACATTTAGATTACTTCTTGTTTTCATGAGGGAAGTTTCAAAATTTTGTTTGTTGAGTTGTTTTTTTAAAATGACTTTCTCTTAAATGTGAACAGAAAATATTATAACAGTTGTTGTGCCATTTAATTAGTTTGCCATCCTTAATGCCTTGGAAGAGGATAGGAAACGGTAAGGTACTGATGAATTCATTCTGGTGAGAGATTCGTGAATTGTTTTGTATTGCTGCTGTAGCAATGACCATGAACTTGGTGTATCATCTTGCAGGGCTGTGCTCCTTCTGAAGCTTCTAGATAAGAATCCCTTGCCTTACCTTTTCCATCTTGAAGAGGCCCCCTGTGATCCTTGGCTTGTAGCCTCTCCCCTATCTTCAAAGACTGCATCATAGCATCTTCAAATCTCTGTCTCTGCTTTTCTCTCTCCCTTTCATTGGCCTCTACTTTTGTCATCACATCTCCTCTGACTGTGACCCTCCTGCCTCACTTTCATAAGGACCCTCTTATTTATTATACTGTGCACACCTGGATAATATGAGATCATCTTCCCATTTCAAGATCCTTAAGTTAATCGCATCTTCAAAGTCCCTT
Source organism: Camelus dromedarius (assembly GCF_036321535.1). NCBI lineage: Eukaryota > Metazoa > Chordata > Mammalia > Artiodactyla > Camelidae > Camelus > Camelus dromedarius. The sequence goes on from NC_087450.1 coordinate 49,141,670, forward strand.
TTGCCATGTAAAGTAGCATATTCACTGTTATTTGGGATTAGGGTGTGACTGTCTTTGAGGGGCTATTATTCTGTCTACTAGAGTGAATAAAAACTTCATTATCTGCATGCAGATATGGGGACGACTATTGAGGCTTGCAGTGAATGGAGAATCCTACCTCAGCATTAAATTATTGGACTTAAAAATTGCTCCAAGGAGTAACTCCAGTCCCAGGAAGCCAGTTGATACCACGTAATGAGGATATAGTTGCCCCAAATGAGATGACCTCCAAATATAAGGAATCATTTTGTCAAACACACTACCCTTTCTCTTACCTCAGTCTTCAAAGATCCAGCCTTTTTCACATAGAATGTTTATCACATTCCCATATTTCTACTTATCCTTCAGATCTTTAAGTTAATTAATGTTGAAGCATTGTCAGATGGAGTTTTGCAGGCCTGATGATTTTGGACTACACTTTGTGTGTTAGTACCTTGTAGTCTCTGGAGCTGCTAGCTGAGTAATTTTAGATGGCTAATAACCTCATAATTAGATAAATAATTGATACGGTTCACTTATCTGCATCTTTACAACTTTATTAATCATGTTTGAGCTGTAGATGCCTCTCTGCCCTTTAACTGCCTAGGAGAAAATGTGATCCTCCATAGATTTGGTGAAACATGCTGGAGAACCCTTGCCAGAGTCCAGGATATGTAAATTAGCTGTCTTGTTCCAAGGCATTATTAGCAGCTGGGGTTTTTAATTATTAATGAGATGGTCAGTATCTGCTGTAAGGGGGTGAAACCAAATGAATAGGTTTGGTGTTCATGTTATTTAAAATCAATTTATTATTCAAGAATTATTAACCAAAGTAGCTGAGCCACCCAGAAGGGGTCCGGAAGTCAGCTGGCTTTGGTAACCTGTTTGTGTTGCTAGGCTATGCAGGGGGGTGTGTCCTTGTAGCCTTCTCTTGTGAGCTAGACTATAGTTCATAAGATATAATTAATAAGTCACTGAGATACCATCAGTTGAAATAATAAATGAAAGGACTTTGCAAATGCAAGAGATATTTTTATTATTACCTATCACAAGGTTAATAAGAGAGTAAGCATACAGCTGCCTCATTAACAGGAAGAGCATTGTAGAAGTATTAAGTTATAGAAAATTGTATATATAGCTGGCATTAAGTAGTAGAAAACAGTAGTTGGGAAGTGGCTGCTGGTGGTTACAAGGTAAAAACTTCCAGTCATAAGATAAGCAAGTGCCGAGGATGTAATATACAGCACAGAGTTAATGATACTCTGGTATATTTGAAAGCTGCCAAGAGAGTAGATCTTAAAAGTTCTCATCACAAGAAAAAAAACTGAAATTACATATGGTGATCAATGTTAACTAAATTTATGTTGATAATCATTTCACTGTATATGTATATCAAATCATTACGGTCAACACCTAAAACTAGTACAGTATGTCAATTATATCTCATTGAAAAAAACTAGCACATTTCAGTTCTAGATGGAAAAAAACAGTAAACAATTCAAATATCTGCTAATTTCTCTTGAATGTACTATCTTACAACTCCATTTTATCAAGCATAGTTTTTATATCTTTAAAATATTCATTTATGCAGTATATTTCAATCTTATTTTAAAAAATAAAGCATAATTTCAATTTTTTTTTTCTGTCTTACACTTGAATAGAAATTTTCCTGGAAACGTCTATGTGTTTGATAGCCACACTAAAATTATCTTATTCTGTGAAGTAAGATTTTTATATATTTACATATAATACATATGTATTTTCTAAGATTATATATTACATATAAACTTTAAAATAAATTTATAAAGTAACTATTACAAGCAGAAAAATCATTGGTATTTATTGCAGAAGATTGGAGAAAGAAATCAGCATTTGCTTTGAATATTTCTTAATAAATTGGCTTCATGGCCTTAGCATAGAAGTATATAAGAAATGACATATCTATCCACTATGTTAATTCAACATAAATTAGTCCAGAGAGATCTGATTAGATGATTATTGATTTAGATTATAGAGTTCTAAGGGACAGATAGACTCTATGATATTTCTCCAGAACTCTGAACTGTTCATAGGCAGATGTTTTCAAGTGATCAGAATATATGCCGTGGTTCCACATACACCAGTATAAGTTTGTTTTATGTTATCCGTGACTTCTTTGTGCTTTTCATGCATTGGCAACTACAGTAGCTTGAGCAAAGTTTGCAATTTCAAAATAACATAAAGTGCTCAGAAGCAGGTAGTATAAATGATGTTCAGGAAACAGGACAGATTAACAGGGAGAAAATGTTCACCAAGATTTATTGTGGGCTCTTTTATTTACTGCTGAAAATGGCATTCCTTGAATTTGACATCTAATTAAGATGATAGAGCAAAATGGTAGATATTATTTTTAGTGTCTGGATGTTCATTGTAGATGTCAGTTCAACAAACAAATAAGTGTAGAGAAGATCAATACTCACCAATTAGAAACAAGTTGGCCTATCCAGAGAGACATGGGCATGCTAAAGGTGGGCTTGTTAACAAAGGCCACTCATCAGAGGGCCGTGATGCTCTCCTGGTTGGAGACATTTCAGATCATTTGGAGCAAAGATTCTCCCTGACTATTCACTCTAGTACCATTTTAACTTTTAATCAATCAGATGATTTCTGATTAGTCAGAAATTTAAGAACTCTTTACAGCCAAGAGAGCAAAGATAGATAATCTGTGATCAGGAACCACGTTGAATGACTGACTTATTAATACCTTAGGCAAGTGCGGTGAGGCAGAGGCCAACTGCATCTAGCAGTGATAGCTGGTTGCTCAGTAAAGTCATGTAACCATACAGTCTGTGCTCTTGCTGGACATAGGGGAATGGGTAAAAGGTGGCCCTACCAAGGATGCCTCAAACTTGACACAAGTGAAGTCCTCCCTCCCCACTTCCTATCTTTATAACATTTAGAAATTTTCCTGATTTTCACCTGTAGGAAGACCTAAGGATTTGAAGTGTTTATCTTTTTAAGTGGATGCAGAATTAGGTCATCAGACATACAAATGTGGTCCTAAGTCCATTGCTTTCTGGTATGGAGGGATAGTGGTAAAGCTGAGTGGTCAAGTTTCACATGGTTGGGTTTTATAGAAGTGGAAATCGGTAGTTATCACCAGTAATCTCAGGAAGGAGGAAGGAATAAGGAGGTGTGCGAGAGATGCTGTATTCCACACAAGGGGGCCACTCCAGCTCACCCTAGTGCCTCCAGCCCTCTCCTCTGTCCAGACCTTATCTCAGTGCCCTTTCATATGGGCTGTGAATTTAAGACTTGGAGAGGGACTTAATCTCCCTAATCCATCTGTAAGTAGGAACAACAATCCTATAAGGAGTTGTTGTGATTATTAAATAAGATGCTGCTCTACAACACTTTGTGGTCAGAGTTGGGTCATTGAAACTACATGTGTGTTTCAAGCTGATTTCATGCAATGCTATCAAACTTGCAGTAAGAACTATTAGACTTCTTTTTCCTCAAGGAATTCATTTTAAAACTGCACCAATCCAGTACAGACTGTGTGTTCAATGAGTAAAAGTGATTGGAAATACAAGACTAATCCTGTAAGAGAAATATGTCATTCTTGCTAGCAAGACTGGAGGTGTGAACCTCTCCCTCCCACAAGTAGAGACTGGAGAAGGGTCCGCATTCTGCCAAGTCATAAACTATTTCAAAGTTTAAATTAAATCTTTTGAAATGAAAAAGGAAGCTTCAAACTAAGTCTGAGGTAGATGCTGTAGAGAACTGAACTGAATAGGTTTGCTTACAAAAATGAAAGTGTTTTTGTTTCATTTTGTCTTTTCTTTGTTGTCAGATGAATGGGGAAAAGGAGCCAGTAGGGAAAAAGGGGGAAGAGAGAGAGGAGACACTGGGCAAGAAACTTACCTGAGTGGGAAACAGATGCTCATGAGGACAGGGGAGAAACTGATTGTTCCATGCGAAATTTTTGGAGTTGTTAACTATAAGCCTGCTTTGTCTCCCCAAGGCAAAATAAATGCTCTGCCCTAAAGAATTAAATTTTACTGTGTGTGTGCACATGCATGAGAGCACAAGGTGGGGTGGATAGGAGAGAAGATAGATAGGTAGATAGGTAGGTAGGTAGGTAGGTAGGTAGGTAGATAGATAGATAGATAGATAGATAGATAGATAGATAGATAGATAATAGATAAAATAGTTACTTATTGTGTTAAGTATATAAGGATTTACTCATGGAATTTTGGTAGATATTTCAGACGGTATCCTTCTTTTGGGGGATCTGGTTAGACTTATCTAAGAAGGAAAGGGTTGAGTCTTCAAAATAACAAGGGAATGGAGTTCCAGGATGAGAAATAGCAAGCACTAAGGCCCCAAGGCAGGTTAAAGAGAACTTGTGTTTTAGGAACAGTATGGAACATTCATGAAGGGAGGAAATCGATTCAAGGAGAGAGTGTAACAAGATGAGGTTGACCTGATATGTTTATGTGTTTAAAAATTTTTAAAAATTACTCTGGCTACTATGTGGAAAGTGGATTGGATAGGGGCAGATTAACCCCACTGACACCAGGGTTAATCTTGCATTAGAATACTATTCAAAGTCAACATTCCGGTGTTTAGAAGAGTATATCTTTTTAAATTAGAGAATAAGCATTCAAAGAATTTTTGAATGAATAATCAAATGAAGATATGAATGAAAAAAATAAACATGTAAACAATCATTTAGCTTAACAGTGGTTTCTAAACCAAAAAAAAAAAATTACAGTGTTCTTTCCATAAAAATCTAAAATAGGTTCATGGCAGGTGGAAATTATGAAGAGGAGATCTTATCAGTAGGAACAGCCCTCATGATGAACTGTCAGAATTAATGGAGAGAGTTAGTCATCTCTGATTTTAAGTGGGACAATCTCTGTTAAGCAATATGGATTTTGCCACCTGAATGAAATTGTAGTTTTATGGACACCTTAGCCCTAAGTCTGGGGGTTTCTCAATGCTAATGTCAAGTGCAAGCTCTATCTGAATCGCAGTCTCAGAGCAGTTAAAGATTCCAGTGTGGGAACATGCTATTTTGTCATTGTGTCATGTGGCATTGTTTTATGTATCTCAGCACAAAGTGAAAATGTAAAGGGATCATAACTTAGATGATAAACTGTAGACTTCCAGAAAAGCATTTTAACTGATTTACATCAGTTTTTCCTCTAGGATAGTTCTAGTTATTTGATATATCTGTTCCTCAACTGATCAGAGATAGCTGGGGGAACATTTCTTTAGCTGTATGCAAACTGACCATGAAATGCAGAACGCCAAGCTATGTGCCCAGAGAATGAGATCTGTTATGAATATCAGCCATAGAAATACTGATCCAGTCATCAAACAGGGAGCATGCCAAAGATTTTGGAATAACTGATTAGCCAAGTCACATAGGGGTGTCAGGGCATATACTGAAAGAACCCTGAGCACTCCTGGCATGGTCAATAATTGACCAAAAGTAGCCTTATCAGAAATGAATCAAAAATCAATCATTGATTCATTGCTTAGACACATAGAGATGGCTTCATTTAAAGTAGTTGTTTCTTGCAAAACTTCTGAGAGAGGAAAAATGTAGAATTTAAATTAGTTCTCTTAGTTGCTGACAAACTGAGTTAAAAATCAAGAAAAATTATTTCTTTGTTTTCAAGGAAAACAGAATTTAGATCATCTTATTTTGTGTCATTATTGTATTTTTAGGCATTCATGGTCAGTTTGCACTGAACCTGTGTTGTCTGTGTTTGGAAGGGTTAGAGTGAAGTTTCCAGAACCAGCAACTTGAGAACAAGGTATTTTTCCATGACTCCAAGTGAATCAGAACCCCATCACTAAGCTGCTGTAGACGGGCAACAAAGAAGATTCAAACAAAAAGTTGTTTGATGAATGAACTGTAAGGGAAAAAATGATAATTGATAGGAAAAAGGAAATTATTTGGGATGTATCCTGCTTCTAAGAATGCAAGTGACTTTTAGACATAATTAACAATGAAATGGATTAAGGTTAACAGAGAATGAATTCCAGAGAGAATATTAGAGCTGATATGTGCCACATCCTTTACTTTTCCTGGAAGTTGTACTAAATGATTTTTAAACCTAATTTTATTTAAGACTTATAACAACTACATGAAATAAGTACTATTATTATTACCACCATTTTGCAGATGCAAAAAGTAAAGCTCCCATGTGATCAGTCCCGTGATACTCAACACATGTGGTAGACCTTGGCTTTAAACCCTCAGACTTTACCTTTAGATCCTGGACTGTTACTGACTACCATACACAGCCTCCCAGTGGTCTGTAGGGCATTTTTTCCTGAACAGGGAACTGTCATATGCTGGCTCCAAGAGCACCTGAAAGTTGATTCGTCCAGTGGTTCTGTATCAGTGGCAGTTTTGCCCCTTGGGGGCCTCTGGAAATGTTTGGAGACATATTTTTATTGTCATGATCGGGAGTGGGAGGGTTGCCATTAGCATTTAGTGGGCAGAGGCCAGAGTTCCTGCTATGCCTTCTATAATGTGCTGAATGTTGCCTATAATAAAGAACTATCTGATTGAAAATGTTGGTCATGCCAAATTGAGAAGGGTTAGCCAATATTTTTCCAAACTGTGGCATGGAATTCCTGTGTATGAAGAAACATAGGTTTGTGGTTTCAAAAAAAAATAGCTTTGAGATGTGCTGTATATTCTCTTCCCTTTTTGAATAATCTGTGTGAAGATTACATTTTAAATCTTATTTTAACATACAATTTAAAATTCTAAACTGTTCTGCAGCAAAGACACCTGCTTACCTGTGTTTGCTCCATAGTTAGAGATGCACAATTGGGACTGCAAATGGGGATGGTCCTGCCAGTCACAGGTGATATACCCAAGGAATTGGGAGATAGAGCCAAAATTTAAGTGCTATTCTTCAGACACCAACTCTAGAAGCTATGAGATTTTATTTTTCCAGCAAAGCATGGCTTTACCCTTAATCTACAAAGTCGAATACCTAAATCATATGTGATCTAATAAAATGTAATAAACCACAAGTTATAAATGCTATTTTAGTCCATTGGTAGATATCAAACAAATTTCATATGTATATAATGTTTTATTATATGTATCAACACATCCCTCCCAGCTGAAGGTAGAGAGAGGATAAAAGTGCCTATGGACCCATACAGAGGTTCTGTCTGTAAATCTCTTATCTTTTACTGCTGGGTGCGACAAACAGAGTTAGTGTTATAAGCAGGAGGAGGGTTAAAGACAGGTTATGGGTTAACTTCTGCAAGGCTGTTCCTGCTTCTTGGGCTCATCCCTGATTGTTAAGCTCTAGGCCTGCCTCGGCCTTTGCTCTCTTTGGAGAACGGACTGAAACACTATCTTGGTTCCCTCTTTATATACTGACAACTGTCCCACACTGTATGTTGGACATGGAATGTCCCCTGTGTTCCCTTGAAGGGTTCCTAGAAGAGTAGAAAGTAACACAGCTATTTAACCATGCTTTTCTTGCGTTAAAAGATACAGATGGACCACTTTTCAGCAAAGTGTAAAAGGAACCCATAAGGAAAAGCAAAAGCCTTGGAACGATATTTTTCACCATGTTCCAGGTTGAACTGGAAGGGAAGTGTCTGCCATGCTGATTTGACTGTCTCCAGCCTAATGGATGGCTTGGCACACCTCTGGGTTCCTTCAGACTTGGGCACAAGTGCTTATTCCATTCTCATAATGAGATTTAATCAAGCAAAGCCAAAACCGTGGCTACAAGTTAAACACTCCCCAGGGAGGGGAAGCCAATGACTAGGGGAATAATGAACCTCTATTTAACTTTCAGATTTTGTTAATAGCAGTTTGACTTGAACTGGTTGGAGCTAATTAGTTGCTGCAGCTTCTCCATTAGTAGCTTATAAAATGGGACTTACCTTGTGCATGTTAAGCAATTTTCTCAGTGTGGGTCATTTTAGAGAAAACAGAAGGAAACTAAGTATCTTAAACATGCACCATGATTATTGTATTTTGTGGTGGTCTCCTTTCATGTGAAGTCTCAAGAATGTCTGCAGATCAAGTTCTGACCTCTTCAGAAGCATACACTAAGAGAAGATGATTTGGCTTTATTTTGGTATCAGCCCAGTTAGTTGTGAGGCATTAAAGGATACAGTTCACATATGTATCTCGTGGAAGGCGACCCAAACATGGTATACATTCTCACGTTTGGTAGCAGCATGAAAAGTAGGATGCTGTTGGTCTTGAATAATGAGTTGGGGGTTCTCCTTAGAACAAAAGATATTCACTATATCCTTAATCTTGTAATGTTTGGCATTATTCCAGAAGCCGACTGCCCCCACTGCATATATTCTTTCCCAAAATAGTATTCTCCAGTAAAACCAGGGAAGGATCTTGATTACAATACAGCATTTAAAAAACATCAGATAAAGGATCACACAGTATCAGGGCAAGGAACGAGGAAACAGTGATCACAGCCGCAGGCTCCAGTGGCTTTAGAAGGATATGCGTGTGGGAATTATGGAACATGCCCTTGAGACCAGAATATTTTCCATCCTAATATGATTTTCTAAAGCTCAATGTCACTAGATACAGAACTGGAACTGGAGATGGATGCCATCCAAACTAAAAGTGATAGATAAAGGGCAGTTGCTATATGCTGTGGATCATTGCACTAGAGGTATGAGGTCTCTCAAACCAGTATCTCCCTTTCATCCCAGGCTGATCTTAAAAAATCCTCAAATCCCTGGGCCAGTTTTCTGTGTTCTGTGTGGTCCTTTCCATGTGTATTTACTTTCTGTGTCTCATCTTTTCAATTTCCAAAGTAAAGATTTGGAATCTAGTCTTGCTGGTACTTAGGGTTGTATAATGCATGGAATTAATATGCAGTACAGGCTGTATTAGCTAGAGAGTTTGATTTTGTCACAGGAAGTGCTCTAGGCTATTTCAGGTCCTGGCATCTGATGGGGTAGGAATAATGGAGGAACGAAAGGTGAGAAGGGTTGGTCCTGACTTAGAAAGAACAGAGTCATTTTTATAATTCTATTTACTAAGTAATATTTCTGCATTTGATTTTAAACTACTTACATGCATAAGCATGCAAAGTGGAATAAACTTGGTTCTGATGTTGAAGACTTGCCTAATGTGTCAGTTCCTTGAAGTCTATAAAACCTTTATTTATACACATTACATTTTAAAATCCAAAATGTGATATGTTCATGTTGGTGGTATAGTGGTTAGCATGGCTGTCTTCCAAAACGTGATGGATTTAACTATATTACTAGCTAGCACTTAAGCAAGGTGTACCCAACAGTTGTAATCTCTCCACCTCTGGTGCCAGAATGGAAATTTGCTTAATGGACAGAATGGAAAAACAAATGTGGTGGCAGATACATAATGAGATGCCCCTTTATTTCTGGTGGTTCATTTAACATTTAATGAAATGGGCTCATCCTTTAAAGGACACTGAAATCCCTATGTGCGACTATCACTGTATCTGGTATTTAACAGTCCAGTGCTCACCCGTCTAATGGGTGGTGTGCTCTAGAAAGCAGTCCTTTAGGGAGGCTGCTGCCTTGTAATATGCTTAGTCTGAGAACTCTCTTTGGAGTCAAACAGTCCAGCACACGCTGCTTTTACACACTGAGAATATAAAGCTTATATTCTCAAAAAAAAAAGTGAGTACTTTCTGTTAATATTAAAGGATAAGCATTGGATATACAAATGCTCCAATGACTTAATATTAATCACGTTAAGTCTACTGTTCAAGTAGACAGTTTCGGAACCTGGAGAAACAGAAAAACATCTTGATTTACATTGTACTAACCTCTGTTGTTTTCTCTGTGTGGGTATGAGAGATGGATCATTTCTTCCTTGAGGCTAAATGCTTCTCAGCTTTTACACAGGTTGTCCTTTCTTTCTGATTGGCTTATCTATGATAGCCTTCTATTTGACACATAAAGTGATGGAGCAAAGGGAAGTAACAGAATGCAGTGACTTTATGGAATGTAAAAGGAAGAGGTAGAAGCTTTGGGAACAATAAACATCAAAACCCTCTAGTTATGAACTCATGGTTGCTTGAATGTTCTTGAGAACAGAAGGCATAGTTGTGAGAAGACTGAAAATGGAAGAAGACATTTAAATGTGGAAACTGGCGTTCTCTATGTGGGTCATTTTAGAGTTGGTTGAAAAGTGTGAACTCCACTGAGGTACCACTAGCACTGTGATATTAGTACTGTTTAAAGATTTTGTAACCTAAACCTACGCTGTCCTCAAGACTGTAAGAGACCACTACCGGGAAAGGTCCTGGCATTGACAATATGTTTCATATTCTCCAATGCTGAGTTTTTGTCCTTTGAGGAGAGATTTGTGAAAACCAGTCCTGATTCTTTAGCTCCAATTATGGTGAATAAATGAAGATATTAGGTCAGGGTACATACATTTTAAAATTATCTATTCACCTGGTAGTTTATTATTTATAGAGCTAATTTATGCCTTTGGATAAAAAAAATCCACACATCAAAGATAGGTAGATAGATAGATAGATAGATAGATAGATAGATAGATAGATAGATAGATAAATTAATTAATTAATTTTTTAAGAAAGTTAAGAGCTTCCTTCCCCTACCCAGCTTAGTTTTACTTCTTAGAGACAAATAGTGTTATGAGCTTATTGTCTTGTTTTATGTGGTTATCTTTTTTCCTTAAATAGTGAACTCATAGATCTGTGATATATCATCAATAGATTTTGAAATAACATGAAAATTAGAGATGTTTTATATTTACACCATCAAACACCTACCCTCCCCAACTTTACTGTCTAATTTTAGTATATATGAATGAGTGAGCAAGTATTTCATTTCTCTCTTGAATGACATCATTAATAAATAATAAGTTTAAATTACCAATTCCCTGATGCATCCATTTTAGACAGAATCTGTTGTTCTTTCTTTAATGAAAGATGTAGAATTAGGGCACTTATTTTTTCTTTATTAACATTCCTACTACTCCTGTTCCATTTATCTTGGCCATTTTGTTAATTTGCATTGAGTAATAATATTACATTCCATCCCGCATCTATAGTTGGATTTTTTAAATTGTGTCTATAGTTTGATTTTAAAACATGATGACTAATATCAGTACAAAACTTCAAGCACAATTCAGTATGGAAGTAAATAGAATGAGTGGCTCTTTAGAGAAGAAAATGTAACCCACTGTTATTAAAAGTTACTGCTTAAAGAAGAATCTACCAGGGGTCAATAACTGACAAACTATTTCATTTCCAGATCAGGTTCAGTTACCAATCTTTATTTTACCCATGTGGACAGGCTTCTTTTGCATTTGTTCCCAATATCCTATGCCTATTCATGATTTGACTGTATCTCCAAGTCACTGGAAAATTTTTTTTTTATCAAAATTGTGAAGATAGATCATTTTTATACAGATGCAGTATTCCTGGTAAGAACTCTCATCATCTGGAATAAGGAACATATTTTACTTCGGAATAATTTTACAATGTTCTCTTTATCCTTATAGTTGTGAACAATCATGAATGCATGTCCAGGTTTAATTTTTTTCGTTAATTCTGTTTCATATAACCTGGACAGACATTTCAAATCTGGCCCTGTTTTCCCTTAGATCTATTGTTTCTCTGATTATTTCCTCCCTTCCATTGTTTCTGCTTTCTCATCCTGGACCTCTTACTGGGCAGAAGCTGAATATCTGTGGCTTACTTTTCAGTGGGCTTCTGTTTCACCCCTCTTTCACTGCTGTGTTCTTTGTTTATCTATATTCCGAGCATGTGTTTCAACTATATTTGCAGATAGTCATCTTGTTTTTTTAATCCAAGTCCATTTGGTAATTCATATTATTTACTTTCAAAAAAAAACCATAAGCAATTTATCAAGTATGTATTTTGTAGTTAATAAATAACACATTATATAATTTTTATATGAAAATGTATGCAGACATATGTATTTTCATTGTCCAATTGCTCTATTTAAAACAGTCTGGTCTTGTTTTATGAATACATTTTGTTACGCTTGCTTCTGTTTACTGATTTGTCTATTTTCCTCAGGGGTCATTGTTTATTCTTTCATTGTTGGCACTTTCTTTCAAATTTACTTCGTTTTTCTCTTCTCAAATGCTTAATAACTTCTAGTTATCTGTCTGATTATCTGTGAATGAAGAACTGTGTCAGGAGGAGATTGCAAAGGAATGGTGCAATCAGAGTAGATACCCATGCCTTACCTGAGATGGAAAGTTTTCTATTTTGAGACTGAAATCCAAAATGAAAATGAAATAATGAGGCTTTTATTTTTTTTGTCTTTTAAATTTGCTTTGGCATTAACGAAAGTAGGAGTTACCAATTAGACAATTACACCATAACTGGAAGCACAATATACAAAAATGATGGCTCCTTCAAGGGAAAACATCTCATTTGGATGTAAAATCCCATGTCGGTCAATGTTATTTTCGTTTTGGAGTAGTCATAACTCATAACATGCCAGATAAGCATAAGAAATTATGCTACTTCTTAGTTGACATTGTTTCAGTCAGTTTCACATTAAAAAAATTTGTAGCAGTATGTTTGGGGATCCAGTCCCACTGATACCGAACATTCCAGGTCTGGGTGTACAGCAGTTGATCCATTCATTTGTTTATTCATCTAACTAATAATTGCTTTGTATCTCTTATGTGCTAGGCACGCTGCTGAAAAGGGGGTTTATAGTGGTAAACAAAGCACAGTAGATCTCTTTCCATAGTGGATGAGTAAGATAGAAGACAGACCCACAATAAATAAATTACAGATGTGGTATGTGATGGAAAATCATGGAGTTCTAGGGGAAAATAAATAAATATGAGTAATCAAATATTATCCTTCAAAGAAGTAGTATTTAAACTTAATAAAATAAAGAGGAGGAGAAAAAGGCCTCTGATAACAAAGTGTGGTCACGAAAGAGGGAACGCTAGATGTGAATGCCTGATGCAGGAGCAAGTTGGGTGCATCTGAGGTTAACTGAAGGGTAATGTCATTTGGAAGGAAGAGAATTGTGCAAGGCATGATTGAAGAACAAGACAGAGGTCATGACATATAGGGCTTTGCCCTAAGGAAAATTTGAAATCACAAAATTAATTTAAATGTGTGAATAGGGTGATTGGATTTACAATGTAAAGATCAGTTTGCTTCTTTGTGGGAAAAGTAAATCAGTGGAATAGAACTGAGAGTCCAGAATTAAACCCATACATCAATGATCAATTTATTTTCAACAGAGGTGCAAGACAATTCATTGAAGAAAGAAAAGTCTTTTCAACAAATGATATGGCACTATCTTATATTTAGATTTAATCACAAATAACCAGACGAAAAAATAGAAAAATTGGACTTCATCAACATTAAAAACTTCTTTTGTGTCAAAAGACACAAAAAGGAAGGGAAAAGACCAGAAAATGTGGTAAAATATTTGCAAATCATAAAACTGATTTAGGTCCAGTATTCAGAATATGGAAGGAATATAAAAAGAACTCTTATAGCTCAACATAAAAAGACAAATAATCCAATTTAAAACTGAGTAAAGGGCTTTAATAGATTTTTTTTCCTCCAAAGAAGGCAAATAACCATTAAGCACAGGGAAAGAACAGCATTAGTCATTAGGGAAATTCAAATCAAAACCACAGTAAGATACTACGTCATACCTGTAGGATGGCTGTAATCAATAGATGGAAAATAACAAGGGTGTTGATAAGGATGTGGTCAAATTGAAGGCTTATGCAATATTGGTGGTAATATAACATGGTTCAGCCACATTGGAAAGTTTGGCCATCCTTCAAAAATTTAAACACAGAGTTACCATATGATCCAGCAATTCCACTACTGAGCATATACTCAAAAGAACTGAAAACACACTTCTACACAAAATTTGCACACAAATGTCCGTAAGCAGCAATTTTCATAAATATGAAAACAATCCAAAGGTTCATCAACTGGTGAATAGATAGGCACAATATGGCATATCCATATATACAAATGATTCCATTTATATGAAATATCCAGCCTAGACAAATCCATACAAACAGAAACTAGATTAGTGGTTTCCAGGGACTGGGAGAGGGGGAAAATGGGGAATGGCTGCTGTTGGATACAGGGTTTCTTTCTGGGGTGACGAAAATTTTTGCATAAATTTGTGAATACACCAAAACGTTCTAAATTGTACACTTTAAATGGGTAGATTTTTTTGGTATGTGTATTTATTTACCAGGGATGCTATAAACAGCCACAGCAACAGAAACTTATTTTCTCACAGTTCTGGAGGCAGAAAGTCCAAAATCAAAGTGCTGGTAGGGCCATCCTCCCCCGAAGGCTCTACGGGAGACTCCTTCCAGCTTCTGGTGGCTCTGGTGTTTCTCTGATTGTGGTAGCATCACTCTAACCTTTGCCACCTTCTTCCCTGTGTGTCCGTGTATGTGTCAAATCTCCCTCTCCTTTCTGTTATAAAGCCATCATCATTGAATTTAGGGCCCAGCCTAAATCCAGGATTATTTTATCTTGAGATATTTGTTAAAATCTGCAAATGCCTTATTTCCAAATCAGATCACATTCTGGGGTTGCAGTGGATGTGACTTTAGGGAGACACTATTCAACCCACTACGGTATGATAATTATATCTCAATGTTTAAAAATAGATATTAAGAACTATAAAATAGTTAAACAATCAAATGCCTTATTCAGATCCGGCCAGCATTTTCGTTAAACCCTTCCAAGGTTATGGATCAATTTTTTTATTAAATTTTATATTCTCGGTGCCTAAAACAAGCAAACAGAAAGTGACTGTATTCAGGCAGTAGTCATCAGGTGAGTGTGTTGGATGGAAAAGTGAGCACAGTAGACTAAACCCAACAATTACGGGGCTGAAAGTCTTAACTGTGTCTTAAACCAATAAGCAGTCAGCTACTTTGGGGAGATTAATGTGCTTTCCTTTCAGTGTAGAATTTTAAAAGTTATATGGTCCCCTCCCTGCAGCCGAATTGGCGTATGATAAAACCATTATTTGAGCACTGTTGTGCCAGGTAATGTGTCAGGCACATGTTAGTTAGTTTAATTCTTACAACCACTTTATAAAATACATACTCATATTATCATTTATGGGTTAAAAAATACAGAGGCTATGAGTGGCTACAAAACTGCCACGGTCACACAACTATTAAATGCGTTTCAGAATGTATTTATCATTGACTCGGATTTCAACTCAATGGACCCACAACATGCAAGCCTCTGATTGAAGACTAGTTCATTTTCCAAAAGGAAGACTGCTTTTCTGGGTAATACACATCCCCCTTTTATCATGACAAATTTCAGAATCTAATAGTATTGAATTGCCATTTGGTTATGCTTTTCACATTTCAATTTACTTTTTAATGTGTTTTCATTTGATTCCTACAACAACACTGAAATGAAGTTTAATAGGAATTATTATCTCCACTTTACAAATGAAGAGAAGAAGGTTCATATTAAGGTTACTCAGCTGGACCCCAAGCTTACATTTACTATGAAGCTGACTCAGTTGGCTCCCAGGCCAGCTGTATAATTTATGATATTATGTCTGTCTACATTTATTTTTTTTTAAAACACCTTTATTGTGGTATGATTCCTGTACAGTAAACTACACATGTTTCAGATGTACAATTTGATGAATTTTGCTATCTACATTTCTAATGTTTTGATGAGACTGTGAATAACAAATAAGCTTGATTAATAATGATTTCTCCACTCCAAGACACTCTATGAAGTTCTCTAGTTTTATCTCACATGAATTGTTCAACTCTGGGCCGTCCTCACCAGTTTCATTGTCCATCATTATAATACTGCTCTAGGTCCCAGGGGAGAGGAATTTTCCATTTTTTCAACTCCCCAAAGATAAAAGGCCCCCGAGGACAAATCGCCCAATCGGAAGAGGAGACCTAAGGTATACTGATTGGACACACACTAAAAGGGGGTGACACACTTAATGTGTTGGGAAAACTGAGACAAGAATTGAATTTATTTCATGCCATTCTGCTTCAGCTCTGGACAGAGTCAAAGCTAAGATGTCAGTGTTGGCAGTAAGAAAGAGGAGGTTGGTGAGCGCGGCATGTAAAATTAAGGAAAAGGAAGAGATCCTTGTAAGCATGAAATTTATAACCCTGAAGGGTTTAAGGGAGCTCCCATGGGCAATTAATAAAGATTCTGCACAAACATGCATTGGCAGACAGGTGGCTCTGAACCCAACCTTTCCTGAGACGGATCAATAATCGTAGAAACTTGAGCTGATCTGGGAGTAGAGGCCCCTGGGAAAGAGTAACTGAACAGAAAGCATGGATTTCTGAGACAAAATTTCAGAGCATTTTCAGCAGTTTAAAACGCATGGTTCAAAAGAGTCTCAGAGAAAATGGCCTTTCACTAATGGGATATTGTGAGAAGCAAGTAAGTAGAGCTGAGGCTTTTGAAATATTTACCTTAAGGGTAAGACTGGAAAAGTTCCTCTGACTACAAGGCATTTGGTGCTGAGCTGTAAAGCTTTCTGTGCAGCTTGAAGCTTCTCCTAAGGCTAGGGCAGTCTCCCCAGTGTATCATAAAATAGCCCTTTGGTTTTACTAATAAAAAATAATGAGTTTCCAAATTTTCCTCTTCAGTCCTTAAGTGTTTTAATTGCCTAGAACTGAGCTGTATCTCAGGATTCGGCACACTGGGGCTAAGGTCTTATTTTTATCCAATCATAATTTTTTTTAAAAAACTGTTTATTTTTCCATTTATGCTCATAGAATATTTTAGTACATTTTAATTATCTTAACACATTCTTTTTCAAGGATTGACATTATCTCAGAAATCTATGAATTTGGTTCTAAAATTATCACATTCGTAAATTTCTACAAGCAATACTCATAATTATAATTTCAACTACAAGATAACCTTCAGGTTGGGTTTTTGAGTTTGTCCCAAAATCTTGCCATCCATTTCCACAATCCTTGCATTAACATATGAACTGGGAGGATTTATCCACTACAGCCGTCCCTAGGTATCTGTGGGTGATTGGTTCCAGGACTCCTCAGAATCCAAAATTCACGGATGCTCAAGCCCCATGGTTGGCCTCCTATCTGCTGTTCTGCATCTAAGGATTCAGCCAATAGCAGATATGTGGTACTGTATGTATTTATTAAAAATATGGCCTATAAGCAGATCTGGGCAGTTCAACCATGTTGTTCAAGGGTCAACTCTATTTTGTTTTTAGCTAGGTGCTGAAAGTCTGGTGAGGAATTAAATTCATATTAACTAAATGAATGACTTAAGCAAGAGCCCATTTAGTCTACCAATATATTCAAAGATCTGGTTCTCGGGAAGGCCTTGAGTTCTGCTAATGCTTCAGGACACCAAATGCTACACTATCATGAGCAATCATTCTCTCTGATATGTATAAGGCGCATCATTAAGAAATTTATGGTGTTGAGGTGATAATTAGGCACACGTAGTAGCTATTTAACAAATTTCACAACAATCCCCAGAGCCAGATGGCATTTAGGCGCACGCTGCTGATGTGGAAACTTAAGCTCAGAGAGGGCAAGAGGATTCTCCGGTTTCCCACAGCAAGAAGGCAGAGGCTGCATCAATCTCCACTTCTCCAGTCCATGCAATTCTAAAGCCTTGGTTCATTCTAGTGGGCTGAGTGTCTCTCCCTCAATTACCATTTTATGAGGCTTTGAGAAGTACCCTTGTTATTTGAGTTTCTGTATTTTGGATTCCAGGATAAATGTTTAACAATATCATAGCTAAATTCCCACTGGTGTTATCATTTCCCGGTAGCCTTTTCGGAAAACAATGAGCCGGACATGCTAACCCAGGTCCTCTCTCTCGCTTTCCTGTGCTAGCAGCGTGATGAAACCATGTCCGGGCTCCCGGGAAACATCAGAAAACCCTGCCCTTTCATTTGGACAGTGCCTCAGAACAAGTGATTTTTGTGACAGGGTTTATGATTTTGGTCTGGTGAATGAATAAAATTGAAGACTTAAGAGGATTTGGCTGTTCTTATGTCTCAAATAGAAAATGTTTCTGAAGCCACTATCCCTGCCTTACAAATGATAGTCGAAGTGTGCAGCCCTGTGATACCAACGCTGAATGTGGCCAGACCTTGAACTTTCTGTCTCCATCTGACTTTCTCACATTTAGCGGCTGGAATACAAAACGGTCAGCCGCAGCTCTGCCTCCCAGGTGTCGGAAAGAGCAAATGCAGGAGGACTTTCAACTCAGTGGGCTTCACACAAACTATACCCCAGAGAGGAAATCTAAGCAGTGCTTCAGCCAGGTGCATGATGTGGTTCAGAAGCAGAAAACATTTGATTCATGAGCAGGAGGCACTAAAATAGAGCTTTGGGAAGAAAGGAGGGGATCAAGCAGGGATGGAAGCAATATTGCGTGTGAGTTCCAACCTGGGCACCGCTTCACCTGCCGTCTCTTCATCGCGTTAATGATCGATCAGAACAGATCAGAGAGAGCAGGTGAGGCCGAGGCCGCGATCGGAAACACACCGATCCCCAAACATCCCGGGGAGGGAAGGGGCGTTATGCCTTCCCAGAAGGGGAGGAGACCTGCCTCCCCAAAAGAAAAAAATGTCCCAGACCTGGTGATTGACTCAGAGGGCAAAAAGGCATTCAGTCCACATGGGATTTTCTGATTTCCTGGAAGAGCAGGAAAGACGTTGTTGGAGCTGATGTTGCCACTGCTCTCCTCTCTCTCCCCCTCCTCCTCTCTCTTCCCCTCCTCCTCTCTCTCCCCCTCCTCCTCTCCGCCCCCTTCCTCTTCCTCCCCCTCTTTTCCAGCCTCTTCCCCCTCCTCCTCCCTTTCTTCTTTCTTCTTTGTCATCTTCTTAAAAACATTTTTTTGGTTATTGTTCTGAAACAGGCTTGGCAGAATTTGCAGCAAAGTTTTCTGAGCACACTATAAGTAAATCTCTGTTCGTGGACTACTCTCTAACTGATTTAGTTTGTAGTGACGGCTAAGATTGGAGTTGTTTTCAGGGTTTGGGGAGAATTTCTTGGGTTTGGGGACAGCCTGGTGTTTTGTGTTTGCTCACCAGACATCCTTTTTAGGACAAAATCCTCCCACAGGAACAGTGTGTAATCAGAAACTTTTCTTTCTCTGCCCTTGTCATCATTGTGTAATGAAGCCTGGGGCTGCAATCTAGGGGTTTGAATGGGAATCAGCCCTGGACCCACTAAGTTAACAAACATTGAGGTGCAGCAAGCACTGGGCTTAGCTCTCAGGGAGTAGGTGGAAATACAAAAATGGATTTAACATGGTGTTTGCTCTTGTAGGCTTCCTCTTCTAAATAGATCTCATTTCGTTGTATTTAGTTTGTTTGTATTGGTGATATTAGTCTCAAAAACCTAACGCCGTCAAGGAAAAGTCTGATCTGGCAGAATAAACTGAGGCCAGTGTGACTATTATTTGTTGATTCTTATTACGACAGATCTTCCCAAAGGTTAACCCATCAAGCGGGTTCAAGTTGCTTGCAACATTGATTCTTTCAGCCCCTGTGGAGGCTGGGTTGAAACTCTAGACAGCCACAGCCCCTGGGCTTGTCACCTCTGGTCTCAGACAGCCTCATCAAATTACCACAGTCTGCTATACAAATATTCTCATATTCTGTGTGTACCGATGTCATTATACCCTCTGCTACCTTGTAGACTCTAATCATTTGATGTCAACAGACATGCAAAGGAATAAACAAACAAAATAACAGGAGCCCTTTTTACTCCCAGAAGACCGGACTCACACTAGCTCAAGAGGCTAATTTTGTCTACATATCCTCAAGCTATAGCTGCAGGATTGTCAAGCATTGGACTCAGTCATAGCAGCTCTTTTACAACTTGTCCCCCCCCCCCCGCCACAAAAGATTATCTGTTTGATAATTGTCCTCACTGATAACATGTCGATGACTCATGCATTTTAATTGCTGCAAGTTATACAGCTGAATATATCGCTCCATTTTATCCCACTGTTGATGGTCATAGAGAAGCTTAATCTTTTTCACGATAATTGCCATTGCTGCTGCAAATATCCATATGCAAAGATGCTGAAAACACTTCAGGGAAGGGGCTCATATGTCAGGGGGTGTACTCGCCTCCTCAAGTGTGTTTGCAGATGTGTCTGTGCAGTTTGCTCACAGTGATGTCTGGAGGTCACTACTGGCAGTTGGTACCAGGGGCCAGGGATGCTTCACATCCCACAGCTAATATCTGGCACAGTAAAGAACTGGCCATCCAAAATGCCAGAACCTCCCCTATGGACAAATTGTGCTCTAGGTTGTATGCTTAGAAGTCAAATTGCTAGATGTGATGGATCTAGTTGATCGGGGTTCAGCTTCCATTTTAGACATCTTCTTATTTGCCCGACCATATCGTAAAATCTGGAAAGTCAGAAGCTCCCCTCAGTCTGTCCTAGCAGACTGTTTTAGATTTCCCAGTCAGATATTCACATGGAACATTGGGAGGGGAAAGGAGGCGAAGGCTGGATTGTTCTGCCGACAAGCAGGCACAGAGGCTTTTTATTTACTATTTTTCCAGCAGCAGACAATGTCCCACTGTCCCACTGTCCAGATCCCGGATACAGGGCACATTTGTGCCTGTGAACTGCAGTTGTGTTGTGGCCCTGGAGCTGACGATTGTGGTGACAGCTTCCCAACCCCAGGATAACAGCTATGTGGTGGCATTCCATCCCGATTCCCTGGAGTCCTCGCTGTGGCAGGGACAGCAGCATCCCAGGTGGGCCAGCACGAGGGGTTGCCATGGAAGTTATTCTCAAGGGCCCTGCACGGGGCCTTCCTTCAACCTTTTTAACAATATTATACACCCTTACCCTCCTGTTTTGAATTGCTTTCAGCTTCCAATCTCTAAATTTTTATTTTTTCATTATATTCACCTGAAATGTGGCTGATGCACTAGGTCTTAGGAATTGGACATCTTCATTTTTACTGAATTTTGCCATGCTGCTCTTCCAAATAATTGGATCAATTTATACCACCACATGTATGCGTTCCTGTTTCCTTACAACCTCAACAACCTTTGAGATTGTCCTATTACGGCTGCTTCTCCCTCTCCTCCTCTTCCCCAGTCGCACCATTATTATCTGCCAATCTGATGACTGTAAAAGAGCGAACTGTTGTCTCTATTTGAGTGTCCTGATTATTTGCTAACTGAGCACCTCTGCACGTTTAATATTTGCTTCTATTTTCTAATAAATGCCTGATGATTTCTCTAATCTTTTGTGCTATTGATTTGTTCATACATTTCTGTGTCAATATTGCGGAAGTTCTTCGTATCCCTGCCCTTCCTGGTCATTGGCTGGAAGCGGCCCGAGGGAGCGCGGTCTCAGGATAACTTAGTGATGGATTCCGAAGCTCAGCAGCTGATGAGACCTTAGTCATTATGCCCTGTAAGAAAAGGTCGGTGAGACATGTTCTTCCTCCGTGCGCTGCTCGGCTCTGCCTCTTTTTTACTCAGGCATGGGAGCCGTTCCCCTGTCTTTTGCAGCCTTCTTTTCTGAGGGGAAACTCAGAAGAGTAATGGTTAATGGGATGAACTAGAGGCCCTGCTGCTGCAGATGATCTTAGGCTGTAGCTGATCCTCCACCGTCTGTTCTAAATTCCCCTCACCCTCAGCTGCCCACCTCTACCAGCAGGTCTGGGTGCTCACCTGGGGGCGTGATCCAAACCTTCATTCCCGAAGGGCCTGAAGCTTTGATAGTCCTTCTCCTTTCAGTTCTGGCTGGCTGCACATTACCCTGCACGGTTTAACGGAGCAAAGAAGTACCAGGTGGTGCCCAAGTCCCACAGGTACTTCTGGGTTCACAGATATTTCTCCTTGCTCCCGTGTTGCATAAAAAGAGCCTTATCTCATCCTGCTGCTCAAGGTCAATGACTGCTGCGAATACAGTGACTCCCTTTCAGCCTGTCTTTCCCAGGAACAAGGGGTCCGAAGTGCCCTGGAAACGGGTGTAACTTTTGGTTCAGTAGGATTCCTAGCTGTGTCCCTTAGCAAGAGTGTATCCCTTTGGGTACACTTCAACCATGGGGAGCCTGGGGTTAACGGGACAAAATTATAAGGCCCCCAAGGGAATCACTGGGAATGATGGTAAAGCAGAGCCACTCATGCCTCCACCCCTCAGTTTCTGAACACACACGCTCTTCCTGCTGGGGACAGAGCACCTTACAGAGAGATCTTTGTTTTAATAAATGCACTGTCTTATGAAGAGCGGCACCCACTCCTTTCAGAGTGTTTGCTCTGAGTTGGCATTTCCAGTGTGCTTTTAGGAGGTCACTGTAGTGTCCTGTGCGGCCAGAAGCCTCTTGATGGCATGGTATCTGACATAGCCCATGACTCTTGTAGACAGGGGCCGTATCTTCTCTTCCTCCTGCACTTTTTCCACGTCACCTCAGTCCCCTGATCTGTGTGTCAGGTGTGTTGTGATCCCCCAGATAGTGGCACTGGCTTGGCTGTTTTGGCAGGAAAAGAAAACCCATATCCAGGGTGTATCTATTATCCATATGAGTCTTTTTAGAATAAAAAGGATGCAGTGTAATCAAATGGCCACCAAGCAGACAGTTGGTATCCTCAAGGGACAGTGCCATACTGGGCATTCAGTGCTGGTCTCTGTTGCTGATAAGTTAGACATTCTGAGGCATCAATAGATCTGCCTGTGCTGTGGGCCTGTTTACAGCCTCTGGCTCAGCCATCATGACCACTCTGTTCATGTGCCCATCATGCCAGTGGAGGGGTGGATGATGATAAGGTCTGGCTAAAGATACTGGCTTGGTCACATTGTCTACTTGATTGGTTTTTGGTTCTGGTTTTTGTTTGATGATTTGTTCATTTATATTTATTAATTTGCTCTTGGCAGCTTCTCCCCTTTTTTTAATTAAAATATAGTCAATCTACAATGTTGTTAGTCTCTGGTGTATAACATGGCGATTCAGTTATACACACACACACACACACACATACATACATATATATATATGCTTTTTCATTATAGGTTGTTACAAGGTATTGAATATAGTTCCCTGTGCTGCACAGAAGGACCTCACCGTCTATCCACTGTATATATAGTAGTTAGTATCTGCAAATCCCGAACTCCCAGTTTAGCCTCCCTCCACCTTTCCCTGCCTGGCTGTTCAGCGTCTCTCCTGCGGTGCACACTTTCCCATGGGGAGAACATGGAACGCCAAAGTCGCATGTTGTGCCCACTTCCGTATGACCTACCCGTGTCTTTATCTGGAAGATGACTCCAGTCTTCTAGTTCTTTTCATCCTGGGCCCTTGACACAGCACCTTAGGCCATTTCTTCTTCCAAAAAGAATAGGCAAGTAGACTAGCTGCTTGTGGCTTAGCCCGTTTTGAAAGTTACCACTCTCAACCACCTTTCAGGGCCACCATGAATGTGGGTCTGCAGCCCCCGCACATGTTTCGTTTGCTCCCACACACCAAGCTGAACTATCCGTAAATCGAGGCCATCTGCTTCCCTCCACCCTTCCCTGGTTGCACAGGAACATCCACCCGGCCACAGGCACAGACGGACGGGGAGGGCGCTGGTGCAGCGCTGCAGGTGCGTGGTGTCTGGCCTGTATGTTCTCAGGAGTAGCTTGTTCTCTCCGGTCCTGCTCCGGTTCATCCCCAGATGTGGGTGCCCTTTATCTCTCTGATCTCATGACCTGGTGAACCCAACAGAACCCAGTTCACGGTGGGAAATGCCAAAGGCATTATCACTTTGTGTCCGATACTCAGGAGCTCCAACTCTAACAGGACTCAGTATGACATCAAAAGATGTGCATTTCTTACAGAGTTTTAATTCTCTGTGGTCGAAGCCAAGGGCCTGCTTTGAGACTCTTGCACTAGAACTTGTCACGAGCTCCATGGTGCATCCTTTCCCACCACTGACACTTCCAACGCCACCGTGTTTGCTAGGTTGTGTGACCCAAGTGGCTGCACTGCTGGCACCATGGCCTGGACCTGCTCCAGCGTCCTTTCCTACTCCAGGAAGCCTTGCTTACAGTCTTTCATGTTTCCCGGTAATTATTCTTAGGTGTGGCTGTGTTGCCTGTGACCCAAAGGAGTCTGTTGGGCACTGTGGTTCCTTCTTTGTGGTGGCAAACGCAAGAGGCAACAATTTGTCTTTTACTTTTGGAAGGAATATCATGCCACCCTTCTGATGCTAGAACCCCCCACATTTCTCTGAATCTTTGTAAGTTATGTTTTCCCTGTTCTGGGCTGCACATCTCACCAAGGCCTGCAGCGCACTAGCCATTCCTTCCTCGTCTTGCCGACTCAGCATGCTGTCATGGGTGTGATGGGGCAGCGTGATGTGGAGATGTCCAGGTGGTCCGGATCTCTCAGGACTTCCTTATGACAGAAGGCAGGAGGCTTAACAGAGTCCTGAGGCCTAATTGGAAATAAATATTTTTGTCTGTCCCACATGAATGCAGACTGTTTCTGATCTTGTTTTCTAATTTGAACAGAAAAGAGCACATTTGCCAAATCAGAGGCTGCACACCATGTACCCGAGGCCTTATTAACCTGTTACAGTAACACCACCTGAAGCACGGCAGCTGCCCCCGGGCCTGCCACTCAAGCCCGTCACAGAACACGCTGGTTCCCCAGGACCCATCCAGCTTCTTGAGGTGTCAGATATTTGAATTAAATCAAGATATGAGGAAGCCCACCATGCTTGAGTCTTTCAGGTATTTAAAGGTCAAACTGACCTCTACCAACCCCTCCAGAATGAATTTTTTTTTTTAAATAACATATGTGTGAAATTCACCAAACATAAAATTGTTTAAAAATGAACAACTAAGTGGCATCTGGTATAATGTTGTACTAAATGTTACAATGCTGTGCAAACATTACCTCTATTTAGCTTTAAAGCATTTCCATCACTCCAAAGTTAAACACTACACACATTAAGCAATTTCTCCCGATTTTCTGCTCTCTCCAGTATCTGGCAATGAATAAACTATGTCCCTTCTCTATGGATTTATCTACAATGGGTATTTCATGGAAATAGAATTATGCAGTACGTGACTTTGTGTATTGGAGGTCCATCCATGTAGTAGCACATATCAGTACTTCATTTATTTTTTATGGTTGAATAATATTCCATTTTATGATTATAGCAGATTTTCTTTATCCTTTCCTTCACTGATGGACACTGGGACTTTTTCTACCTTTTGGCTCTTGTGACTGGTGCTGCTGTGAACATGCATGTCCACGTATTTGTCTGAGTTCCTATTTTCAGTTCTTTTGTCTATATACGTAGGAGTAGAATTGTGAGGTCATGTGGTAATTCTATCTTTAACTTTCTAAGGAACTGACAAACTTCCAAGGTAGCCGAACCGTTTTATTTTCTTATCAGCAATGCACAAGGGTTTCATTTTCTCCCCTTCCTTATTATTTTCCTTTTCTTATTTTAGCCATCCTAGTGGGGATGAAATGGTATCTCATTATAGCTTTGATTTGCATCCCTTAATGACTAGTGATGTTGCGCATCTTTTCATGTGCTTGTTGAGTGTCCAAATATCTTCTTTGGACAAATATCAGTTCTAGTCCTTAACCCATTTTTTAAATTTAATAATCTTTTTGTTTTTGAGTTGTAAGTGTTCTTTACATATTCTGGATACTAGACTTTAATCAGATATATGCTTTGCCAGTGTTTTCTCCTATTTTGTAAATTGTCCTTTCACTTTCTGGATGTTTTTTGATGCACATACATTTTATTTTAATGAGGTCTAATTTATCTATTTCTTTGGGTTTTTTTGTTGTTGTTGTTGTTCATGCTTTTAGTGTCATAGCTAACCAGGTCATTATTACTTTTCTGTTAACTTTAACACTCAACATAATGATTCAACATAGTAACAAGCCTGTCATGTTTCTCCCAACTTACTTAAAAATTAAGTTCAGTTCTGTCATACAATGGCATGGGCTCACTCTAATGATCATTACAACTTTTGAATGGCCTTTGTTTTATTTTTTTAATTGAAGAATAGTCAGTTCCAATGTGTCAATTTCCGGTACACAGCATAATGTCCCAGGCATGCATATATGTCTATATACACATATATTCATTTTCATTAAAGGTTATTATAAGATATTGAAACTAGTTTCCTGTGCTATACAGAAGAAATTTGTTTTTTATCTATTATTATATAAAGTGGTTATTATTTGCAAATCTCAAACTCCCAAATTTATCCCTAGCTTCCCCCTTCCCCCAATGTCCTTTAAATCACCTGTTTATTCTTTAATATTAAAAGTGAGATGAGTAGATTGGCTCATCCAGATATATTCCTGAGTATAAGAGTTTTTCAAAGGGATAATTGCAAATTTCCAAGTTGTCTTATTTACTAAAATTTTTAATCTTGGGGCCAATAATAGATCTAAGGTCTCACGTTCCAACTTCAGTCACTGCAGAATTAATTCCCTTTGACTCTTCACAGATGAATCGTCCACTTAAATTCTCCCAGAGATGAAGCAAACAGTACTTCAGTCACACAATATGGTTGGACAGCAATAATTGTTACAAAACTTTTCTTTAAATGAGATAAAAACCTAACATATTGCAACTTTATCCCCTTAGACCTAATTTTATTATGTAAAGCTACACAGTATGAAACTATTCTTTTTTTTCCCCTTCATAGTAGTGTCTCAGATGTGTAAAACTATACAGTGGCTTTCCTATGTATTCAAGCTAAATAGTCCTCACTTCTAATTTGAATTCTAGATATTTCATCCTCCAGATCACTCTCCTCTAACAAAATTTTACTTTGTCAGTGTTCTTAAAACGTAGGAGTCAGAATAAGATAAAATGCTCAACTGTGATCAAAGCCAAGAGAAGTAATTATCTGTACATCTTGATTTTATTCATGAAACTCTAGTTGCTGGCTTCTTTATTAGCAAGCTTCGTTTAAATCAGGTCCCTTTCATCAACTGTTACTTGTTTTTGCCGAAGTGAAAATACTGACCCCTAAGGAGAGCTCCACATCTTTGCATGTAAATCAACGTGATAGTCTCCCATTATGAGGTCTATTATCAGGGATTCCGAGGCCACCCAGGAAAACTCACAATACCTTATAAGGGAAATGTATTACCTTAACATCAGTCTGCATAAAGCATCTTGTATCTTTTCCCGAAATGGATACGATTCACTTGTCAACTTGTAATTTGTTCTTTTAAAATATATTGGCTTATGCCCACTCTGCATCTAACCAAAATAATAAATTGTCACTACTCATATCCTGGGTTTTTTTTTCCACCTAGACTTTGTAGTACATAGGGTGTGTGTGTGTGTGTGTGTGTGTTGGAGAAAGAGAGAAATAAAGTGACAGAATGTGTCCATGTGAATATAATTTCTCTGTGTAGTTTACAAACAGCTATAAAATGAGACTTCATGGAGTTTCATCCAAATATGCATCAAAAGCTCAATTTTTTGGTTTCTATCTAATTATATTTCTTTTAACAGCTAAATGTTTGTATTTTTTTCTATTTTTTCCCATGGTAAAATACACAAACATAAAATTTCTCATCTTAACCACTTTTAAGTATAGTTCACTGGTATTAAATATGTTCTTGTATGTTACTCTCACCACCATCCATCTCCGAAACTCATTTCATCTTGTAAAATGGCAACTTTTTGTCCATTAAACAACAGCCCTGTTATTTTTTGCCCCTTTCCCCTCATCCCCCGGAAAACACTATTCTACTTTCTATCTCTGTGGTTTTGACTACTCTAAGTACTTCATATAAAAGCAGTATTCTGTTTGTGTGTGTATGTGTGTACCTGCATGTGTGACTGACTCATTTCACTCAGCATGATGTTCTCAGAGCTTGTCTATGTTGTAGCATGTTGCCAAATGTTCTTCCTTTTCAAGGCTAAGTAATATTCCATCATGGGTACATATCACATGTGCTTTGCCATTTCTCTATCAGTGAAAACTTGGGTTGCTCCCACATTTTAGCTATTATGAATAATGCTGCTGTGAACATGGGTGTACAGATATCTTAGGGAGATTCTACTTTCAATTCTTTGGGGTAAATACCTAGAAATGGAATTGCTGGATCCTATGGTAATCTTACTTTTAATTTTTTGAGGAACCACCATGCTGTTTTCCATAGTGGCTGCACCATTTTACAATCCCACCAACACTACCCAATTTCCCCACATCTTCACCAGCACTTGTTATTTTCTAGATTTTTAGTAGCAGACATTGTGACGGGTGTGAGGCAGTATCTTATAGTTTCTGTTTGCATTTCCCTAATGATTAGTGGTGTAAGCAGTTGTTTTTTTATGCTTATTTTGGATGAGACTTGAGGCTAAATGGATGTGATGTCTCTCTAAGACATAAATGATAGTGTTGTTGGAATGTGAACTCCTATGGCTGAAAGGAAATGTCAGCAGTCACTGTAATGATCTGCGGGCAGCTTTGGTGAATTAATGTCCCCAGAATTCTCAGATGCAGGAACGATTGTTTTCTGGTTGTTTGTCCTTATCTGCAAAAGATTTGAAGTTACTTAGTCCAATCTCTTGTGAGCATATTCAGAATGAATTAGCATTTGAGTAATGAATATCATCATCAGTATAAAATAATAAAGAATAGAGAGAAAATCAGCTTAGGATTGTGTAAAGCTATTTTTTTTTTTTTTTTTTTTGCACAGGTGTGATAAGAAGCTGGAGTTCTTCCTGTGTGATAGATCAAGGTGATAATGTGCCCCATTAGGACAATTTGTTTTATATTTCTTAAAATAGATATGACTGAGGAAATGACAGATGGAGGTCAGGAAAAAATTCATGAAGTCCTTCAGCATATATTCATAAATCAGTGACTTGGTCCCAGAGAGTTGGCTAAAAATATATTTCTCTTTCAGATGAAGGAGATTAGGATGTGAAAAGAAGAATGTGTTGACTGAAATGACAGAGAACATCATCTCTGTCATTAACACTACACTGAAGCATTACACAGAACACGAGGAAGGTGATTTTTTTCTCTTTCACCTGTACTTTTCCATTAACACACAGATATTTCTCTGTCTCTCTCTCCGTCACACACGCACACAAACACATATACACACGTACACATTTCCATTTTGTAGATGAAAGCATGTGAGTTTACAGTGAGAAAAATAATTGGCTTTGCCTAAATGTTTGGCTCCTGGGAGGGGGAATAGTTAAAGAAGAAATACTTTAAATAAAAATGTACCAAGTAATTTCATAAGGGAAGAATTAGGAAAAATATCCAGAAGAGAATATGTAGAAATAATACCAGTGCCTGAAAAAATAGACTTTAGGTGTTTTTTCATTCTAAGAAGCCAATACCAGAATCAGCTCCCAAAAGAGATCAGTGTGTGAAATGACAGTCTTGGGTTGAGAAGGCAGTCTTTAAAGTTCAGTGTGAAATACTGATTTAAAAAAAAATAATAATTCCTTTTGAACTATAACTGTAACCTTTTAAACTTATAATCAGGTACAACCTAAACTATAATGAAGGTACTTAATGTGTCAGGAAACAAGAAGAAAGAGTTCAGATGGCAAGGCAGCATTGTGAATGTCTAGTGAGATCTGCATTCTTGCTTCTACTTTTTTAATTGCATTCCGTAAGCATCACAGGAAAAAAAAATCCTTTAAAGGAATACGTTCCACAGCTTATCACTCATGTCTGAGAAAACTCGTTTAATGCTTTTGTTGGCCACGATACTGAAAATAAGTCTTGACTGAAGCAAGCACAGTCATATACCGAAGGACACAAATCCACTCGTTTGCTCGGTTTACTCTCCAGCCTTGCCGCCGGAATGCAAATGAGCTTTTCCAGGCCCAGTTTCAAGCTGTCAAGTGACAAACTGGGGAGGGGGCAAGAAAAAAAA
Organism: Camelus dromedarius; assembly: GCF_036321535.1. Taxonomy (NCBI): domain Eukaryota; kingdom Metazoa; phylum Chordata; class Mammalia; order Artiodactyla; family Camelidae; genus Camelus; species Camelus dromedarius. Next base: position 49,171,613 of record NC_087450.1, read on the forward strand.
ATCAATTGAATTAACCTAGCCCAGAAGTCTACAGATTAATTATATTTTAAGAAACTGAAAACAATGTGTGTTTTCTTGGCAACTTGAAAAGATCAGTTCCTGAAATACTCCTTAATAGTATGTAAACAAATGGAGCCTAATTAATTGTAGAGAAGGCAGCCACCATACCTGGGAATGGTGAAGAGTGAGGATGTTTTCCTTTCAAATAAATGAATTGGGTGCAGAAGACAGGAGTCCTTTTGCAGCTGCAGACAGGGTTTATATATTACTTACAGGATGATGACAGACCGGCACTGTGACTTCAAATGCCAAATAGGTATCTGTACCCCTGGTCTTTCTATTGTGACTCCAGAATCCCAGGGATTCAAGGGTAGCTAAGAAGGCAGGTTGTGCTGTCATTTTATCCCGAGCGTTTTGCGGACCTCTCAGGCTTGTACAGATGTCCTTATCATTGTTTTTGGTTCACTTGGATAGATTAAGCCCAATTTAGTACCCGATTATTATAGAGCCATTAATCAGTAAATCAAAAATATCAACATACATTATTTTGGTTCTCGATCCAACCCTGACATAAATATTGGGAAATTAACTTGTTTATTAGCTGCTCATTGTTGAGTGAGACTCCAAAGATGGTGTACAATGTGTTTATGATAAAAAGGAAGGAAGAGTTGAGTTATGAAGGGTTCACTGGAAGAGGCAGCTCTATGAAACTTCAAAAAAGGACATACTAGCTTAAGGCAAAATACAAAGGCTGTCCTTTGGAAGATAGAGACTCTGAAAATAACAGATGCCTTTGAGGTTTACCTAGTATTTACAAGCATCAGGACTTTTTTAGTAATTAAAAAAATACTTGAATATGAACAGAAGAGAGATCCAAGGAAAGCAAAATGACTTGGTATGGTTTGGAATGGCAGATGTTCACCAACTGGCAGCAAGAAGTTAAGGCAATTGGAAAGAGATGAAAATAAAAGAGGATAGGTTAATTTGTTTGACATGAAATGCAAGGAAGATAACTTTAGTTTTCACAATTTTAGATGAGATCTGTGATTGTGCAGAGATAAGGGGCAGGTTTCGTGGAGAAGCATTAAAGGGAAGATAACTTTCTGAAATTATTTTTATGAAATGAGAAATCAGAAGACGGGATTTGGCAATGCATTGGAAGTACAGGTGACTTTGAAGACATTTTGCTACTCTCAGCTGAAAGTTAAATAGATATGGTTATAGTACAGCTCAATACAAAATGTTGGCTAAAATTTGTGACAGAAAATAAGAGAAAACAGATTATTAATTAGGAAACTTGTTTTTGCCCAATCTTTTAAATAGTTTACCATTTATTTTATTAAAACTGTATCTACTACCTTAAGTCCATGACTGATCAAAATTAAGCAAAATTGTATAGTGTGTTGCATAAACTTATAATTAATTACCTAGCACTTCCATGGTTTCACTTTGTTAGTAATGTGCTTTATAACTGTGCAATCCACATAGTTTCATTAGAAATGTTTGAATGAATATGGTTGCCATCCAGAACTTACTATCTTGACTTTGGTTAATAGTCGTATTGCATTTAGTGAGTGAGGGTCTTAACGCAGGTACTTTTTATTCTTTTTTGTCAGACCCAACTTTTCACCCCTATCCTGTAATGAATAAACATATCAAAAAGAAAATTCACTGCAAAGTACATGCCCATTTAAGTTGTGTTGATGAATACACTAAATGCACTAACTAAACAAGGTACAGATGTGAATAGTTCATTTATATATTATGCTGTATGTATATGTCTATGCATACACACACACACACACACACACAGACAAACTTACGTTTAAATGTGAAAGCTGACATCCTAAAAATAATTCCGCTTCTCACAGTAAGCCGAGTTACAGTACTTTGTTAAGCAAAAGCATTAAATTATTCTCATCTTATGCATTGCCATCTGGCATACTTGTACTATTTTTTTTTGTGAATCACAGGAAAAGCAATTCAAAACCAGACATTAAATAGACTCATAAGTAATTATCGACATATTAAGTAGTTTGAAGACAGGTTTGAACACATACATTCCGACAGGATTTTCTTAGGTTGATAGCCACAAGCTTTTTAAATGAGAAAAAAATATTTTATAATATTATTGTAAGATAATTTGGCAAACTTGGTAGGTACATCTGCTTGAGGAGTCTTAGAACATGTTGCATTACAGAAGTCGTTCTGTGATTCAGACTCATCTCCTTTTCTTTGATACTTTTCCATGTTTTATTAATGGGGAAGGAATCCTCATAATGAAGAAAGTGTCTTTACCCTGAAAACACCCAGATTTTGTTTTACCTTACAGATCTCAGGATTCCGCAGATTCAGAGGAATGGTGGGTGGAGCTAATTTGCTTTACTTGTGGACCAGGGTTCTTGTCAAAGGGGCCACTCAGACACCCTCCCATTAGCTTTTGTGAGAGCAAGATAATGATGTCATAAGAAAACTGGTTTCATTTTGCTATAGTTCTAGTCTTGAGAAATATGCCTTTATATTTACCCCAAACAGATGACCCTTCTAACACTGCTACCCTGGATGAGTTTACTCCACGTGGAAGCCATTTGTAATTCTAGTCACTCTAGCGTATGGGTCATTGACCCTCTTTAATGTGGTTCTTGGAACTGAACACCCGACTCCAAATATGGCCAGACCAAGTTAAAGTATAGCAGAATCTTCACTTTCAATTTTCCTAATAGAAATATTACAATAATTCACAGACTGTATTTTTCTTACTGAGAGACATTGCAAACTGTTGCCAAAAACTGATCTTGAGTCCTTAAGATCATGAATATTAATTAATTTGTTGTCTCCTCAGATATTTATTTCTAAGCATAGACATTTACATTAAACTCTACTAGATCCCATTCTATTGGCTGTTTCTGATTTTAACTATTAGAAAATCTTCCCTTAACATCCCTTAATCTTTTATGGCCATAAAAATAAAACACCTTTTAGCAAAGAAAAAGTGTAAAAGGTAGGAAAAAATAAAATACATATAATGCCTAGGGCATCACCATTGCAGTTATACATGTAACAGTTATATATGCTGCTTTTTTTCACTAAATTACCTTATGGGTGTTTTATTGAATTATTTAATGTTTTTTTTTTGAAATCTGATCTCTAGGAAGGATGAATAATATTTACAATATGAGTATATTATATTTAATTAAACAGTACATGGTTATTAAGTGTATATTTATCCATTTTTTCTATTGCATACAATATTTCCTGCATTTCTCAATAACTATAGGATTCATTATTGGATATAGGATTCTTGGATAAAAATGTATGAATATTTGAGGGCAACTTTGAGGCATATTTCCAAATTGAAATTTATTTTCAAGGTGATGTTTTACATCCCCCATAATATTCTTTGCATATATCCATATATAATCATATACATCTATGTATATAAAGCATATAGATGTATACATGCATCTGTGTGTGCATATGTATACACATCTATAAATCTTGAGAGCAAGAAAAGACACAGAGAAACTGGGGAATTTGTACTATGAATTATCATGACCTATCTTATGTCTGACTTAACTGTGGGGTTGAAACTGGTGTGTAAGGGTAAGTGGTGTATGGCAGCTTAGTCTAATCCAAAAATTTATACTTTGCTGTGTGTGATATAAAGGTACTATTGTGGACCTGACCTGTATTTTACTTTCCCTGTTTCTTTCACAAACATTTTTGTAACGAATGGAGCCAATGGGATTAACATTTTAGTAGGATATTACCATCATGTGAAAAGTTTCATGTGCAAATTCATCCAGCAGTCACAATAAAAACTCCAGCCTTTAATGGAATATGGTTAAAATTGTTGCTGTTATTTCCTGAGAAGACAAATGCTCCATTGAGGCTTTCTCGTTAGTTGTAAAGGTTTATTCAGGGAAATCTATAATACTAGCATTTATTGAATACTCTGGGTTAGGCACAGCTCTGGACACTGTAGTTTATTTAGACTAATAAAGAAATGTCCCTTTTTTTCTTTCTGAAGCTCTTACTCTCTAAAAGGATACTGAAAAGTTCATAGTGCTCTGCAGTAATAAAGATACCCATGAAGGTCTGTGTGAGACCGCCTGGGACGCTAGGACTTTTAAGACTTAGCCTGTATTTTCCTCTTGAATTTCAACTAACATCTCCTTTCTTCCTTGGTCACTTTCCTCTGTCCTGTGGTGACTGAAATAGTGCCTTGGGTGGGCAAATAATGGGCAAAGAAATCTAATTAAACAGAAGTCCTTTCTATCTGAGACCCTTTCTCCACTGAATATGCTAATTACCTTTAGATAAGATGAATTCAAGAACTTGGCAGCAAAATTTGCTAAGGTTACAGCCCTGCAGGGTGCCTACCTGTTTTCCATTTGCCAGTCAACGGGTTCATGCTGGCCATGAAACCAGGTCTGTTCCCAAAGTAAACTGGTGGAACCTTGTGTGTTAACACCACTCATTGCTGGTTTACCGGTGAGAGTAGCTTTGGTGCAGAGCCACTGATGTCTGCATCTCCAAAGTGGAGAAGGGTCACGAATGCAGACAGGCAATCTGCAAGTTAAAGGATCCACAGACCTCAGCCTTAACTCAGGAAACTCCGAAGGTTATTATTTATAAGTCCCACTTTATAGCTTCTGTAAAATTGGGTACTGTCATTGTATCCCGCAACCCACAAATTGACAAACGTTTTCAAGAACTTAAAGTATTATCTGGACATCTGCAATGTCTAATGCAGAACACAGCTCAGTTGACAATGGCTTTCATCCTAGCACTAGTAACAGTAAAGGGAGATGATAAAGAGGTAAAATGATGGGAATGAAAATCTGTTTATCGCTGCATTGGAAGTGAGTGTAAGAAATCCCAGCTATGGACTGAGGAACCAAAAGGCCAGCAACCGTCACATTTAAGGCTGTGGCCGCCAAATACTTTCTCAGCTATAGCGCCAATTAGTCGTCAAAGAGTTGCACTGCCTATATGAGGTATTAAAAGAGGAAACTCTAAAACTATAGGTGCGTGTGAGAGGGTGGAGGAGATGGTGCAGAACAGGGGTTCAAGCAGACTTTCCTTGCATTTCTGGGAAGCTCAGCAAACAGGTATCCATCCAGGTCATCGTAACAGATGTGGTGGCCAAGGACTAAATCCTATTGACAATCAATTATTGAGAACCATTTAAGAAAAGAGGATTATCAAGAAAATCAAGAAAGAGCAGCCAGAGAGGTGGAAGGAAAGCCATAAAAAATATGGTGTCACAGAACTCAGTGAAAGAACATGGAGTGATTAAAAACATCAAATATTAAGTAAGACTCAGAACAAAGAAGTGGGCTTGACAGCAGGGAGATCACAGAGAATGACAGCAAAAGTGAGCTGTCGGGAACCTGGTCGGGGAAAGCCAGATTGCTGCGAGTGGATGAGTGAATGGGAGATATGAAAGTTAAGAGACACGAGGAGTAGACACCGATTCCAAGATTATGTCATGGAATTCGATTTAGGATGAGAAAGAGCTGAGGATGTTTAAATGATATGGGATGCAATCAATGTATGGTAGCAAATAATTCCCCTATCTAAGGTGTCACACATTTCAATCTCCCGTCTAGCCCTTCCATTTTCAAGCAGCATGACTTTGGACATTTGTCCTGGTCTCAGTGTTTTCATCGGTAAATGTGTGTCAGTATACTCTCACCCCAAGGTAGCTAATTGTTTTCTTTGAAGGCACTGCAGAGAGAGGGTACAATCAAGGTCTTGGAAAGTAGAAGGGTACAGATCTTGCAAAGGGGGAAGTTCTCTCTCACACTGCGGTGAACGTAGGAGACAAAAATATGGGTACAGGTTCATTTACCTTTATGAGAGTGGTGTTGACAGATTTCCAATTTTAATGGCATTTATCTTCTCTGAAATAAGAGGTAGAATGTCTAGCTCCACACAGATTACAGAGTTGGTGGGTGGGAGTCTCAAGGGAGATGGTGTTGAAATAACCAGTGCAGTGATGGTGAGAAAACAAGGTTCCCAGATGGTCTTGGGTGCCCATTTTCATGCCAGTGAAAATATATTTCAAGGAACAGCCCTTTGTGAGGCTCTCATGTTTCTCTGAACAGTGTACCTAGCCGGGCACTTGATTAAGGAAGGATGACAACGGGTGTAGCCCAGAATTAGTGTTCTGTAAGGTGGATGCGAGAGAATGACAACAGACCAGGTGAAAGGAGGATACTGGAGAGTGGGTCGACTTGAACTCCATTCAAAATTGAGAAGGATGGGGGCAGAGCAGAATATGATATAGATAAAAAATGAAAAAGTAGGAAGGATAGAGGCACGGAGAATTTGGTTGGGTGAAAGGCAGGTTGGGAGTGAAACGAACTGGAGAACTCGGAGGGTAGGAAGTTGTATTAAAACACTAGGGTGTTTATACTTTTATAAGTGAAACTTTCCCAGAATTTAAGATCCAGGAGTGTGCCAGGGTGAGTGGGTTTATCACCAGACTGGAGTTAGAGGTAATGGGACTCATTTTATGCATGTTGTCCTTACAGAATCATTAATGGTTCCCCTTTCAGTCTTTTTTTCTTAATCAGGGACTTAATACATCATGTATTTATTTGTAAATCAATAAATAATATATGAATACTAAGTCTAAAATGTAAACAATCGAGACCACATTCGTAATCCAAGGGCATGTGGAATGAGACTCCATTTGCATATAGATGTGAGTGCTTTATCAACAGCATAACCACTGCGTACATATACCCTGGTTATACATTGTTTATAAGCTCATTATTCCCACCGACTTTCCTTGGAAAGAATTAATTCTACTTCCGTTCGATGTATTATACGTTCCAAACTAACAGTTTTACCGTATTTGAGGGTCTCTCTTTGGCCAAGGACTGATTTCTTTAGCCATTTGTTTCTTACTTACATATGCACACATGGTAAGTCATGCTTGTGGGTGTGCGATTTTTGTTTTTAAAGTTTGTAATAACAATATTCTGTTAATGACTAGTATACAAAACTGCTGTGCAAAATGACCTTTCGGTTCCAGTCTAAACTTACAGTTGAGTTTATGGCCTTCACCCAAGTATATGCCACTGTCATACACAGGAGAAAAACGCTGGGACCCTACATATAAATGGAAGTTTGCACTACTTTGCTTCGAATATGATTTACATTTAAATATGAATCAAGAAGTTAACGTAGGAGACAGTTTGAGAGAGATTTTAGAATCCTATGTTCTGACTCTAACTTTCATGAGGAAAATTGATGTATGATTTCTGGATAATTTAGAAAAAAGTTACGACCTTTTTGGATAGTTTTAAAATGAACACTTTTTTTCTGTTAGCACTTTTCTTAATTCATTTTCTGAATTCACTGGTTTCTAGAACTAGCCTTAAGCAAATGTCTGAAACTTGGGGAACTTACCAGGAACCATGGAACCCAGACAAGAAGACACTTCAAAATGTCTTAGATTTGTTTTTAACTTAGGAGAAGCAATAGATTCTACTAAATTCTGAAGTCAAGTGTGGAAAAGGGCCTGATATAAAGAGTTGAACCCCCTCCCTGACCCACGACAACTCCCTATTCTACTGCAGAGCCTTAAAAATTTTTGTCTTGTGGATAAATTATGGTTATTCTCAAACACTTCTCACTTGACAACATCTTTACCCCTAATTCTTTATATACCAAGGTAGCTGGAGAAAAAGAAGTACAGTTTAATTACATGGCACCAAATACAACTACCAATTTATTTTTTATCAGGAAAGAGAGAACGAGCAGAGAACCTAAGAATCACAAGATTAAAGGGTATCTAAAATATTAATATGGAATATTTCATACAAAATTTTTCTCCTTACATGAAAAGTGCTTAATAAATTACATTTAAATGATATATACATATATGGATAAGTGGATAAGATTTAAAATATAAGGAGTAGGAGTAAAGAAGGAATTGTATATCCAGTTCAAATGTATTAAAACACAAATATAAAATATAAACGGAAGTTACATTTTCCTAAAAGGAAATAAATATTCACTATCACTCTGAAGTAGATAAATTATACCATTAAGAGAAAAAAATATATACATAGACTGAGATACTTTCTTGCTTTGATATATGTAAAAAATAAAAATACATTTTATGTTTGTCTGAATGTTTAGGATTATACCGTTGGAAATGTATGCTCTACTTTTATGGACAGATCAACTAGGGGAAATAAGTTGGCATAATCATTTGAATTAGTTGTCTTCATAGTGGGCAGGGCTTACTTCTCTCTCTTTTTGAAATTTTCTGAGGTATAACTGATACATAAAAATTGCATATATTTAATGTACACATCTTGATGAGTTTGGACATAAACACAGACCCATGATATTATCACCACAATCAAGGTACTACACTTAGCCATCACCTTCGTCAATTTCGTTCTTGCACGTGTGTTAAGAACGCTCAACAGGAGATCTGTCCTCAACATATTTTAAGTGCACAATGCTGTGTTCTGAACCACACATACTATGTTGTATAGCAGGTTTCCAGCACTTACTCTCTTGTATACTTTTTCAAGCTTCTTTACACATGTGAAGCACGTCATAAGATGCCCTGTGTTGCCATGGAGGTTGCAGCTATTTTGAGGTGGGCTGCAGCAAATCACACAAGGATCAATGGCATGAAGAGGAAGACTAGATTTCATCCTTTCCTCTCTGTCTTCTGTTTCTTCCCTCTCCAATTCTTCTGCATCCTCCTGGCTGCTGTAAGTGATGCTATTAGAGTTGATGACTGAGAACAGTGCTCACCTTCTTGGGACTGGGAGGCTCAGGTGATCTTTATCATCATTTTCTTCAGTGTATAACTCTGAAATCATTCACTGCAGGTTTGTTTTTTTTTGGTTTTTTGTTTGTTTGTTTGTTTGTTTTTGCAATCAAGAACATCAAAGCCCTCTTTTACTTGTATTGAATTTTCTAGATTGGCTTTCTCTGACATTTTCCCTTTATCTTTATCTTCAGGAACTAATTCTCACAAAGGGTCCAACATCTGTTGCAAGGCAACAGAAGAGGGAGGTTTATTTCATTTCATAAAGGACACTTCCAGTAGTCAACTAAGGGAATTTCAGGATCTTCTTCAAGTGAATCTATATCACTCTCCCCTGTCTGATGGATGGTAACTTTATAAACCACATCATCTTCCTCTGAGAGTTATTCTTCTGCACTAAAAGGCTATATAATCTTCTGAATCGAGACTCAACTCCAAATTCTGCAGAGAGTTAATCTGAAACTGAATCCTGATCCAACCGTCTGAAGGTTCACTCATGCCAGCATCAAGATTAGGATTTGATGGTGTCTCTGTGGAGTCACCGCTAATGTTTCACAACATATGTCCCTCATTACACATAAAGCAAGGCTTGTACCAAAGAAAGAGAAATGCTATCAGATTTCTGTGCTTTCTTTCTCATTCACTAGGTAATTCATCTGAATTTTCTTCTTATCGAACGTCATCTCTTCTTCCTCTGAATTCCCAAAACATTCACATCCCAGTCTCCTGGGGCGCTGACCGCACTAAGGCTGGAGAAGGCTTCCCAGGTGAAGGGGGCAGAGCCCGGACAGAGCGGTTAGGGATAGCCCTCCCCTGGGCTTCCCTGCCCATCTTCCTTCCAGGCACTCAGCTCTCACAGGCCTCAGAGATGCCAGTTCACTCAAGTCCCCCAGCGCCTCGCTGGGCATTGGCACTTGTGCACTTGCCACCATCCTCGACCAAGTACCCCTTTCATTTTCAAAACTGCCCAAGTTTGCACACAAATTCTCTTTTCATGCTACGTAAAAGTCACTGAAAATTATGAAGCTGAGGAAGAGGGAAGGCAGAGTGCTTGACGGATCATCCAAGTGGGTGTAGAATCCATGGCAACAAGGGAAGAAGGAGGGGCTTAGTAAGAATACTCATAAATGAGTGCATAGTAATAAAGCATAATTAGGTGAAAGCTAAAAACTTAAATTTAAGTCTTCACACACTATAGACAACACGCCAAGTAGAACACCTGGGGACCTAACACATAACAGCATCTCACACTCACCGTGGTGAACGATTCTATGAGATGCTGCTCTGATTTAATTACCTTCAAAAGTCCAAGTCTGATTCCTTCCAAAATTTAGCATCTATTGCCAGCCTAACAAGTGAAAACTTGAAGCTGGAGAACAGAGCCATTACTGAAATAAAAGTAATCAACAAACTTTTACAGATTTAAAGCGATGATTCACACAGGATTTCATACAAAACTCCCATTAATGCTAATGAAATTGGGTAAGTTACAGGCTGAAACTCTTCTATACATGGATAGGTGACTAGTTCCCTGAGGTACTTATTTAGATGAGGGAACTTAATTTTCTCTCCACTAATCGTCTCTGGATGAAAAGTAAGAAATCATGCTTCATAGGTTCAATTTCTTTTTAAAGTAGATGGCAGAAATTCAGAAGCATGGGAATGGATTCATCGAATGCCACATTAGGACACTGTAGCTCATTTTTGACCAATCAAACCATCTTCCATTCAGATGGATACTCGTTGGCCAAAGTCTTGAGAAGTCAGTCCTGTTTGAGGCTCTGAAAGTAAGTCATTAAGTTCATTCAATCTTGCTTCTTTGAGACTCTAGAAAAAGAAACTGCAATTATATGAGGGAACAAGTTGAGAAGAAGTAGAAATTCCTAATTGCTGTAGTATGAATTGAAGAGTGCTGTCACTGATTTAATTAGCTGCCGAGGGAAGGAGAGATCATGAAATGTTGAGTTAGAAACAACATAAGATTATTCAAAGACTTTTACAAAATGATAGGACAGGTAGAATTAAGTTTCTGGAACAGAAATGGTTTTTGTGTGTTTTTCAGAAGAAAGGGGAAACTTTCACTACCATGTCACTGTTTTTGCCACATAATGATCATTCTAATAACATCAGCTCGGTTGTATGCAATTCTGGACTAGCGCCAAATAAATTTTCTATTCACCTTCTCATGTGTTGCAACTTCTTAGTGTATAGGTACCGTGTATATAGGTAGTATGTGTAGCTTGTGGTCTTATTTTATAATTGACATAATGAGGCTCACTTTGGTAACTTACCCCATAGAATAAAAGTGGTAAGCCCTAAAAATAAAACTCATTGTAAATAAAATAAGTACGCTGATTTCGATGAAGAGGTTGATGTCATGGAAAGCAAATCTTAAAGTCTCGTGTAGCTGACCTTTGTTTTTTGACAGCTGATGCAATCAAGCCTTAAAATGGGAATTTTCTAAAAATCGTAACTTGGGATTCTAATGGCAGACGAATCCTAGTGTCTTGACTTTTAGTTAGTGGTATTTAGGAACTTTTAAAAAAATAGGTATAGACCCCAAATACCAAAATATATCTTTGATTAAATTATGCATGAACACATAAATAGTTATTATATGCTGCTCAATGAAAAGTATCTGGTGATTCTTATTTTGATTAAAGCCCAAATTACTTTGAATTTAAGCATTAGCAGACACATTTGGGCTAATTATGTGGCTTTAAATAATTTTTTTAAGTTTGCTAATTTATTAGACATTAAGAATTGCTACACATGACATTAAAAAAAAAGTCTAGTCTAAAATCTACAGTTATAGTTGGAAACGTCTCAGTAATTGATAGAACAAGTAAAGTCAGTAAGATCAACACTGTCAACTAACTGGACCTAATTAACCTTTATAGGACAGAGGGCAGAAACCTGACAACAGCAGAATACACTTTTTTTTTTTTTTTCAAATGCACAAACACTATTCACCAACATAGGCCATATTCTGTGACACAAAGATTCTAGAATGAAACTGTACAACATAAATCCTCAAACCGCAATGGAATGAAACTAGGAATCAATAGATAATAATTCAAAAATGGTCAAATATCTGGAAATTTTAAAACATACTTCTGAATAAATCCTGCATCAAAGGAGAAAGCAAAAAGGAAGTTAGGAGGTATTTTGAATTAAATGAAAGTGAAAATATCAATATTTATGTGGTCAGTTTAAGTGGTGCTTAGAAAAATTGATAACATTAGGGGAAAAAAAGAAATATTTCAAATCAATCTTTGGAGATTCAGCTTAAGAAAGTAGAAAAGGAAGAGCAAATAAAGTTCAAAGAAAGTAGTAAAAGAGCAAAACATCAGTGAAATTCAAAATATAAAAGAAATTCAGATAATCGATAAAACCAAAATTAATCCTTAGAAAAGTTCAATAATAAAATTGATAAAACTCTGGTCAGACTAATTAAGGAAAAAAGAGCGAAGACACAAATTACCAATGTCAAGAATAAAAGAGGGAACATCACCTCAGATCCCAAAGACATTAAAAATATAAAGGAATATTATGACCAACATTATGACTATAAATTTGATAACGTAGTTTCCCTAAAATGGACAAATGCTTTAAGATAAACATCTAAAAAAGGGTGAATTTTGTTATATATAAATTATACTTCAATAAACCTGACTAACAAAAAGGGAGAGACTGGTTTAAAGGAAAAGAAACAAAATGTACTGCTGCTGTAACTAACACTGATACAGTCTTTTTTATAAAGTTGTTTTTATTTATTTGTTTTTATAGCTTAGCCTAATATTTTGGGGCAACTTGAAGATTATTCAGAGGTGCTTAAAGCATAGTCTCTTAATATCTACAAAGTACACATTTATTTTCCCAGTTTTTCCTTCCTTTTCCTTTATTTCTCTTAAATAGATCATGTATTTAAGTCACTTAATTCACTTCCACTTTGGGATGTTTTCCAGTATAAGTGAAGCTTTTCAACATAAGCTATAGAGCTAAGTGTCAGTTCCCCTGCCTGGAATATGGCAAGTCCATTCAGCTACCTTTTTAATTTTTCCTTAATTTGAACCTGAAGTTTCTGATGAAATTGTATTGAAGCTAAAGAGTCTATCTAGATAGGTATTTTGGGGGAGACATGAAGTCATCACATTGCTTTTTGCATCTCATCATAGTTGTGAGCTTTGTCTGCTGGTAGTCAGTCACCAGTATAAAATAAAAGTACTTTCTAACGTGAGCATTAAGTATTCATGAAGTTATTAATTCTCCAATAGACCCAGGAAGAGAAAAAGTAGACAAAGGTATTATTAGTCAGAGAGATAATAATAACATGAGAGCCATAACTTTTCAAACACTTATATGTGCCAGTGTGTTAAGCAGTTTTCATTTATTACTTAAATTAATCCTCATAACATCACTGAGACATGAGAATAATTCTTATTGTACCACAAGAACTGATATTAAAGACTAAGAAATAGCCCACCAGATGAATTAGCAAAACTTAAAAGGGAAAAACCACCAGTGTTAGCAGTGGCTGTTGGGAAATGTATGAATTCAAGCTTGCATTGTAGATCGAAGGTTAAATTCTGTAAAAACCATTTAATTAAGTAATTTCTAGTATATAGCAAGAGGCATGAAGTTGTTTTGTGTTTTGTTAGAGCAACCCTAGAAACATACTCTAAAGGCATAATCCAGGCTACGGAAAAGAAAAACCTGAGATTAATGATATTAATGTGAGCAGTAGCCATAATATTATTTTATTTATTTAACAATATTTAATAATATTTAATGTTGAACAATATTTATTTTTAAATGTGTAATACTTAACAATATGCAACAATAATTGTTAAATAAAATACAGTGTAGCCATATGACTTTATATTAAATACAATATGCTACACACCCATCCATATGTATCTATGCATGCATATGCATAAATATATACAGATATATGTACCCATATACATGTGCATAAAAATAAACACAACTCTGTATTTACATTTCCTTTGATTAAAACTATTTTCAAAAGTGTGATGCACAGACTAGATTGAAGTTGGCAAAAAAATACAATGTCTAATATTTCTTACCACTTAGTTATATTCCTGCAATAGTGAATTGCTTATAGTACTCCAGATAAAGCTGTGGTGTGAGCTTTGATTCATGTATTTCTTTTTCCTGCAATGATCCTCCTTCCTTCCTGTTTTGAGTTAGCCCAACTTATTCTTTAAGATATAACCCCCAGGAACATATATATAACTCATACAATTTAATAATAAAAAAAAAACCCAATCTGAAAATGGGCAGAAGACCTAAACAAGCAATTCTCCAGTGAAGACATATAAATGGCCAATAGGCACATGAAAAAATGCTCAATATTGCTAATTACCAGAGAAATGAAAATCAAAACTACAATGAGGTAGCACCTCATACCAGTCAGAATGGCCATCATTCACAAGTCCAAGAACAAAAAATGCTGGAGAGGGTGTGGAGAAAAGGGAACCCTCCTACACAGCTGGTGGGAATGTAGTTTGGTGCAGCCATTATGGAAAGTACTATGGATATTTCTCAAAAAACTAAAAATAGATTTACCATCTGATCCAGCAATCCCACTCCTGGCATGTATCTGGAGGGAACTCTAATTGGAAAAGACACATGCACCCCAATGTTCATAGCAGCACTATATACAATAGCCAAGACATGGAAGCAGCCTAAATGTCTATCAACAGATGCCTGATTAAGGAAGTTTTGGTATGTTTATACAATGGAATATTACTCAGCCATAAAAAAGAATAAACTAATACCATTTGCAGCAACATAGATGGACCTAGAGATCATCATTCTAAGTGAAGTAAGGCAGAAAGAGAAAGAAAAAATACATATGATATCACTCATATGTGGAATCTAAAAAAAGAAAAAAGAGGATACTAATGAATTCATCTACAAAACAGAAACAGATTCGTAGACATAGTAAACAATCTTATGGTTACTAGGGGAAAGGGGATGGGAAAGGATAAATTTGGGAGTTTGAGATTTGCAAATGTTAGCCACTATATATAAAAGTAGATTAAAAAAACAAATTCCTTCTGTATAGCACAGGGAGCTATATTCAATAGCTTGTAATAACCTTTAATGAAAAAGAATACGAAAATGAATATATGTGTGTATATGCATGACTGGGGAAAAAAAAAGATATAACACCCAGGAATTATCTTTCCTGAGACTGTTTACTTCCTTCCGGTGTACACCTAAGGCTCCTCCGAATAGTTCTGTCTTAGCGTCTGACACAGTATTCTAAGATGGTCTTGCTGGCTTTGTAGGAGACTTCCATCTCCACTGGGACCCCTTGGGGGTTCAGAAACTGTTACATTTCTTCTTTATATTCTCGGGATCTAGAAAGTTCTGGGTGTGTAGGAGCATTATAAGCATCCCAAGAACTAAGCCTTTGTGATCTGAAATGTAAGCAGTTTATATTAAGATAGTATGATTACATCAAGATAATAAGTTTCCCTTTTTTCAGTTTCTCATAATTTTATACTGTGGTTATATTGTTTTCATAATGATGAAAATATACACATTCAAACAGAATAAAATATGATGCCAATACATGCTAATGTCCATCTATAATTTTATCAGTACTACATTTCAACCAGCAAGTTTTAGAAATACCTAAAGGAATAATTATGATATATTTTACAAAAACCTTTAAATCTTTACTTGAAATCTGGGATCAGAATTGAAGAAAATGCACATAAAAAAGGAATGGTGCATGTCCATAGACGTCAACATTATGTGTCATTGAAAAGTATATTAAAACATGAAAATTGCAAATTTTTTAGTCAAACCTAAACTATCAAGTATTGTCCTAAAGAACAGTGTATATAGCTAAGGGTAAACTCTCTTAGCTAATAAGGAAAACTAGAGGTCCTAAAAAATTAAAACAAAAGGAGGAAATAATAGATGGCATTATAAAATATATAGAGATATTCCAAATATTTAGCTATGAATATGTCCTTTTATAATCATACAATTTGTGTGCATTCTGCCTCCACCATGAATATATAACAGTCTTTTGAAGTCCTGTGGTTGTTGTGATTTCTGGTTAAGTAAGAGAGCAAACACAGGAAATTATTTTAAATAACCTAAAGACACTTATTTGAGCAGCCTTGTTAGATTTACTGCACAATGGTTGAGTAGCTGGTTTTTTTTTTTTTTTTTTGGCTTTAGTGAAGACCCGATTTAGGGAATGTATACCAATTGATTGTTGGGTGTTAAAACAGAAGTAAAAAGAACTTGTGCAGGAATATTGAGCTTCTCCAAGGTAATATTTTTCTTTCAAAATACCAACAGTAAGATACCATCTGACACATTAAAAGTTCTGGAGGCCAAAAAGCTTATTTAAAATACACTATTGTGACACCCTAAGTGAAGGAATCTCTAAGAAGAGAAAGCTGAAAAATAAGCCAAAAGAAAAATCATCGTACAAAAGGATAACTAAGTTTAAAGCACAGGCATGATAACTAAGCCTAGAACAGAACGTCTTTGATCCTAAACACGTATCCAGAAACCATCAAAGGCAAATGTTACAGGTAGAAGCAATAAAAAAGATTACCTCGAGAGGAAGGAAAGGCGCATATTTAGATGCACTGTTAGAAGAGAAAACAAAACCAGGGAAGCAGTGAAAGATCTGAAAATTGAAAGGGAAAATCAAATCGGTGGCTTTTCTGCCTCATCCA
This sequence comes from Camelus dromedarius, assembly GCF_036321535.1. Lineage (NCBI taxonomy): Eukaryota > Metazoa > Chordata > Mammalia > Artiodactyla > Camelidae > Camelus > Camelus dromedarius. Next base: position 49,188,158 of record NC_087450.1, read on the forward strand.
TCTGCCGGCACCCAGACAGCACACTTTGGAGTCCAATGGAGTGAAAACAAGATTGGGCAACTTCAGCAGAAACACATCCTCTCCATTTTTAAAATAATGAAAACAGTAACAGAGGCATGACCAGGAACCAAACAGGAGAAACACCCAGGAAATTGCACAGGGGACAGTCAGAGAGGCAGTAAAAGAGAGTTTATTCATTGGAATGAAAATTCAGCATGGCTGGACTAGGTTACATGTTTCAATGGCCTGGGGAAAAAAAAAATGGGTTGAGAAAAATGTGAATTATCTAATGATCACGTTTAGTCAAGCAAGAAAAAGGTCCTGGGCTGCTTGGGAAGAGCTGGGTCTAGTTCTGAAGTGACATAATTAGATTGTTTAAATTCCTGATCATGGCACCAAGAATCCTCACCGTCTGTCTGCCCAGAGGATCCCTCTCACTGGACTTCCTCCCAGGAATGGGCTGTCTTTGTCACAGCTGCCCCTGAGAATAAACCCAGACACTGTACTGAGGTTTGAAAGAACCTAGGTTTTCTGGACCATGCCTTCATGCCAGCCTCTCTCCCATCATTCTCCCTGGTGTTTGCTAAACATCAGCCACTCTTTCCTTCCACGAAGACTTGAAGCTCCACCATCAAATTTGTGTCTTTACACATGTTATTCCAACTGGAAAAAGTTATCTCCATTTCCCCTGCTTCGGATATCACCTGATCTGAGAGGTTGTCCCTGACTATACCATCCTCCCCTTCACAGTTAAATCACACTGTTAATTACCTCGTAAAATGTATAAACATTTGAAATGAGCATGTATAATTATTTGATTACTTTTTTTTATGATTCCTAAAAAATATAAACTCTAAGAAAGCAGAAACCTAGTTTTTCACCATGCAATCCTAAACAACTGGAAAAGCAAATACTGTATAATAGAAATTCAATAAATGTTTCTTTAATTAAGGAATTGATTGGCAGAGAAACAGTGATCATCCTAGCCTTGAAGCAAGGATGAGGAAAAACAGATACATCGTTTCAGGAAAGGAGCTAGGTATGTTATATACATTATATCATTTAATCCTCCACCAAACCTAAGACATAGGTATTATTATCCTCACTTTACAGATAACAGTGGAGGCTAAAAACAATGAAAGAACTTAACCTAAGTCATGTAATTCTTAAGAGGAAATAGTTGGTTTCAAATCTGATTCTGAATTTCATGTTCTACCCACTTTACCACACTGACCCTTCATTATTCTAGTCATTTCCTTCTCTAATTAGCTCATTTTGCAACATCTTCTGTGAAGCAGACTATTTATAATAACCTTTTTCCTTGTGTGATATCTTGTTCTGATCATCAATTGGACTTTTAGGAGAAATACATAGACTGGAGATGCTAGCTATGGTTTATGTATTTACTCTAGTTCTCTGACTGAGCAATAAAGTCTTTCAGGGCAGTGATCTTGTCTATTTCTTCTTTGCCTGCCCCGTTTTGCCCCTGGCCCCACTACACCCCTCACAAGCCCGTTACCTCCTGTACCTCCTTCTCCCTTGTATCCCCCACCCGCCTATGTCTTCTGCATCCTGATGTGTTCTGCCCTAACTTGCAGCACAATTGTCTACACATCAAGATAATAAGTTAGCATAAAAGTAAGAGAAATCAGAGGAAACTTTCTTACTTCTAGATACTTGTTCATCATTTGGGGCAGAAAGGGAAGAATGAACAGGACAGCAAAATTATTTAGAGTGAGTAATAGTCTCAACTGCTTCATTTGTTCATGCCTGGTGACCAGAGCCTCACTCAAGTCTCTGAACTCATCTTCCTTCAAACAAAAACTTATGTAGTAGTTTATAAGCAGGTGTTTCAGACCTAATTTATCTGTTTAATTTACCTGTCTAATCCTAGACTCTTTATCTCTAAAACTGAGCTATTAAAACACCTATTTCAAAAGATTCTTGTGAGGAACAATTAATCTAATATATGTAAATATTCCACCAAAAGGGTGGGGCCATAGAAAGCATTCAATAGCTACAGTGTTCAAAATTTATAGAAGTCCCACCTCTACCCCTCTGGAGGTAGGGTTTATGCTTTGGGGAGATTCCCTTTTGTCTTAGAAGATTTTCTCAGATTTCTCCAAAGGCTCTCAAAGTTAATAAAAGGTTCACTTGTTTTTTTTAAGAGATGGTACCCATCTGGGGGGAAAGTATATTATTCCTTTTCAAAAGATTTGATATTGACCTCTGAGTAAACAAAAGGACAAACGTCCTCATTACAAAGAAAGATTTTTGTTACCACTTGTTCCCTTGTGTGGCTTTTTAACTTCTCAGTAATTTTAAAAATGATTTTCCTGATTATATGTATGAGCTCTCTTTCATTCATGGATTTAACATCCACAATATTGATAATTTGCAAATATGATGGACACCACTAGTTCTCACTGATAACTGGATCTCTGTTCCATTTTGTGCACATGTGAGTCTGAAGTCCCTCAGCCTTGCAGTTAGGTAGGGCCCTGTGAGAACCAATGAAATGAGAACAAAAGTAACATCTGTTAGTGGTTGATGCAATGAAGAGCCCAGGGAGATTCTCCAGTATCGTGTTCCTCTGCCCCTCCTGTGGCAGGCAAAGCCTTGTGCTCCCACGGCAGAACCAAAGAACGGAAGCAGCATGGGTTACTGAGCTACTGAGTGGCAGTCAGGTGCCTTGGAGAGTCCTGCAGATTTTCAATACATTTTACATCAGTGGGGTGGGTGGTGGTGGTGAAATGCTTTTGTTGTCTTAAGTCAATGAAATTAGAGGGTTGTTTCGGTCATCATAGTGTATTCTAACATGCGTGCGCAGGAAAGAGTCAATTCATCAGGTCTGAGTTGCTAAAAACTTGTGCATTCCCAGACAAACTGATTTTCTTGACTGGTCCTTGGTGGGTTACTGGAAATGGTATGTTTGAAATGTTCTGATAAATGTGTTTTGCATGTTTGGAGCTTTGAAGGAAACTCTACCAGTTTGTCCAGCTTGTGGGAGCAATGTGATTTGTGGTAGACACCTGCCTTCTTCTCGACAGTCTCTTGTTTTGTTAATTGCAGTCAGTCATGAAGGCAGTGTGTGCTTACGTGATCAACCCCCAATAAAAATGTAAGGCTCTTGGGCTCAAGAAAACTTCCTAGTAGACAACACTTCACATAGTTTGCTACAGTTTACAGCAGGAAGAATTAAGTGTGTCTTGTGTGATTCCAGTGGGAGAAAACCCTTGGAAGCTTGTTCCTGGTTTCCTTCAGACTTTGCCTGATGCACCATTTCCTGATTTTGCTTTGTATCTTTTCACTATGGTGATAAACCACAGCCATGAGTATGATGACTTCTGAGTTCTCAGTCCTTTTAGTGAATCACTAAGCCTAGGGATGATCTTATGAACCACCAAGACACTCCTCTCACTGATACAGAAAATTGGTACTGGAAGTGGGGTCCTGTCATAGCAAAAACCTAATATATGTGACACTGCTGTTATAGGTGCCTGAAAATATGATGATTTATATTTAAAAGTGGCAGAACATTTGTCATATATGATACAGTGATAAAACTCTTGCCTGGGGTAATTTAAGCATTAGATCATGTAAGTGATGAACTTTCCCTCTTGAACTGAGAGTCTAGAGGAAATGATTGGAAAATTGAATTTTATTAGTGTATTTTGAATAAAATAGGCCAGATTTTATATTATGTTTCAAGAAAGTGATGAACTCAGAAAATAACTGGCTATGGAAAGGAATAATGGAATCACAAACATTCCAGGTTTTGCAATATTGGGGAAGTTGATTGCTTTTGATCCCAAATGATAAGTGATGAATATAATAAAAACTTTGAAAGTGAAAAATCTGTAAAAATTTAGCCATCTAACAATGAATAAATTAAAGGCCTTCCTGCCTTTAATTAAAATTTCTCAAAAGACTTAAGTGCCTTGAAACAAAGATTAGATTAAAGGTCAATGCCAAATAAATTAATATCAATATTTAAAATATGTTGAGGTAAAGATCACATTTATTTATGATGTAGCCTTTTCATCTACTAGGCAAAATAGACTCAGTAGGTTGATAGAAAAAATTAAGAGGACAAAAAAAAAGTAAATAAAATCAGAGAAATTACTGGACCTAGGAACCTGTAAAAAAAATGTATGTTTCCTGGTACATGGATCTAATGGATTCAAATATGTAAGAACCCTACCATGCATGTGTATGTGTGTGCATGCACGTGTGTGTGTGTGTGTGTGTGTGTGTGTGTGTGTAGTGTCACATTGCTAAAGGAACTTGGAGCTTAGACTGAAAAAAAAGCCTGTGATTCCTTGAGGCTTAAAAATGACTTTTGCATTTGTCAAAAATATTAATTATGTCCAGCTACTCCAGGAATTACCTCTAACAATTCTTGAAACAATTCCCTTAACTCAGAAGTATAAAGATAATAGAAGTAAAGGAAACATTACAAATTGGTATCAGAGCAGAACAGAGTCTGAATCCAAGTCCCATTATGGACTAGCCATGGAACCCTGGGCAATTGAAACAGGAATCATTAAAATACCATTTCAAAAAGCTATTGTGAGGATTAAATGCATGCAATTGCTCAGTATAATTTTGATCACATTGAAAGCATCCAATAAATGTTAACATTCATTGTCAAAATGATCCTTGAGCCCCCATGCTTGCATAGGCAGGTAGTGGATTGAGAACCTGTTATAGTCCCCATGAAGGGCCTATCCCCCAAAGTCCACTTCAGATACGGATGTGGAAGATAATGAGAGACAGAGGAGGGGAAAAAGCTTTCAGAAAATGGAGCCAGGAGGTCTCTGAAAAAAATGGAGAAGAGAATTTCTCCTGGAAGAGCAGGATAAGGGCTTCATCAAGGAATATTCTCTGCCTTCAAGATAGGACATTTACACTATGTCTGCTAGTGGGGTTTCAGAATTTCTAAGGACCAACGACTGCATATGATTCTCATCATTCTTTTTTCAGAATGAGAATGTTTACTGCAATTATCCAAGCCTTATTGTACCATTGTCTACTAAGTGTGTATGGGGAGGAGCAGATGGTTGTCGTTTGAGTTCATAGGTTTCCCATCCAAGACAAGCCATGTTCACATCTGACGGAGAGACCATTATTACACAACACGTAAACGTTAGAGCTGTTGTTGGATAAGACTTGGGTGGTCTTCCTTGGCAAGGGAGTGTGTATTTTGCATAAAAATTAAACTTCATATATTAGAACTGGGAGCACAAACTATAGCAGGACTTACCAATGATCACCAGTATCTAGCTCTCTTCTCCTGCCTCACCTTACAGGAGCTGCACTTCCCAACCTCCTTACAGTGAGATGAGCCCACGTGACAGGTTCTGGCCAGTAAAATACATCACTTTCAAGCTAAGACAATGAAAATACCCTGAGAAGTTTTCAATTTTATTATTCTACTGCTGCAGCTGTTATGAAGACATCCTCATCCTGGGTTAGCCAAGTCCCAAGAGTGCAGCAGGCTGGGTGGAGGAGAGCTGCCACGGAGAGTTTCCTAGACCTAGGGTGGATTTTTTATAAATAAAAAAATTATCATTTTGTGTGAATCCCAAAAGATTTGTGGTAGCCTGTTAAAGCAGCATAACTTAGCCCATGCTGACTGAAACAGGGAGCACTGCTGAGTATCTGTGACTTGACATTGTTTTCAGTATCTCTAAGGATGAATTTTAATCTTTTCCACAGTAAGGCCATATGCTGGTTATTGTCAGTTTGTGCTCCCAGAGGTCAGAGTGGCTGCAGCATGTTAAACACGGAGAAGGGCAGTGCAAGAGAAGTTCTACATTTAAAAATTTTAGATTATAAAGGACTTTTTAAGTCATGGCAATGTGAGTGCAGGTTTTAGTCTAAAAGCAATGGAAAGATTTTAAGCAAAGGAATGACATACGATACACACTTTATTAATATTCTGAGCTATGTGCAGTTCAAAAATGGAAACATGGATAACAGATATAGTGGCTATTGTGGTTTTCAAGAAGAAGATGCAGCTTAAACTAAAGTGCTCATGGTGACATTTAAAAGGTGAGGCTAGAATCCATATATATGTTGCAGTGAGAAGCAATAAGGCTTGGTGATCATGTAAGGAAATGCCCTAGAAACTTATTTCTCCTGAAGAACATATAATTTTTGAGAAAGTCAAGAGACTATACAAACTTCTCTGTATTTGCAAAGCTAGAAATTTGCAAAGATCTTGGGATTTATCCCTTGTAAATGTCAAGGGTCTTATGATACCTGCTTATTGTATAAAACTTGAAAAATACAGTTGTACCCAAATGTCATTGAGAAGTGGGTAGGAATTGCATCTATGCCACAATTACTTTTTTTTTTCTGTGCACTTCCGAGTTCATTTTCTACAACATTCTTCTCCCCAGTGCAGACAGAAACACAGACCTCCAAGTAGCCCCCCACCCAGTACACCCAGTACCCATTATCTCTGGGAACACCCAAACATGTGCTTCCCACATCTCTCCAAAGATTTCTGACATTCTTCATTCTCTCTTATTTTGTCCTCGAATTCTCAAGTGACACCCCCACAACACACACATACAGGCACATGCAAACGGAAGCTCTTCAGAGAGTCTCAAGGCTAATGCTTATATAAATGTCTTCAGGTAAGCTCTAATATACATGACATAATACTTTTAAATGATAATTTAAGTTTTTTGTATGAAAAATCTGACTTTTTTACACCTTCTGCCACTTATATCTCATCCAAACTCTCTCAAGAAGACCATCCAGTTATAATTGAGCCCTCATCATCCTATTCATATCATTGCATCTAAAGTCTGTAGATTGTAATTTTTCCTCCATTTATGTTTTTACTACAGTATTCAGGCCCCTCTTCCTCATCTCTTTCTGGGACTATTGAAACAGCTTCCTAACAGACAGCCCTCCATCCACTCTTATTTACAATCAATCACCACTGTACAATGCAGTCAGAATAAACCCACTAAAATGTTGACCTGACCACCTCTACTCCTCAACTAGATCCATTAAAATTTTGCTGTTCTCTGGATAGATCCCAAGTTTCTTTACAGACTTTTAGAAACACTTACTACTTGCCACTGCCTACTTCTAAAGCCTCATCTTTCAATTCTTTCCCCCTCAAACATACACTCTGCGTATGTCCCAATCAATCTGAATACCGTTCAGTTTCTCCAGCGTGGCAGGGGTCTCTCATTTCAGGGACTTCACGTGTCCAGATCTTTCCTTCTGGACAAATATTGCCAACATCCCTTTAGGATCTTAGTCTCAATAGCTCTTCCTCTGTAAGTCTTTTGACATTTTCCTAAACTAGACTCTACGTTCTGAATATGTCGTTTCCAAATACCTCTCATTTCCCTGTTTCTCACATAAATCACATTTGTGTTGGTACTGCATTTAAAAAAATTACCTTTAGATCACGTGACTCCATGAAGACAGGGGATTTCCCTTGCCCAATATATAGAAGGACTTGTGGCAAATGCTCACTGACTTGTTGTTGTGTGTTAGTTTCTTGTGCCCCGATTCCTCACTTGCCATTTGAATACAAGCCAATAAGTGATTGTGTATATTTTATGGAGAAGGCAAAATTATCCACCTAAGAGACTAGTGATGTGTGAGTTCCCTCACCAGATTTCTCTACCACACTGGGAAGCATATGGAGAAAAATAATTTAAAAAGGAAAAAAAACCCTAATATCTAATTAATGTGTTTCCTTCCAGTCTCCTATACATGCCTGGTAGATAGGCAGATTGAAAGCACAGTTAGTTGGAGAGATCAAGGCATGGCATAGAGCTAGATGAATGGATAAATGACAGTCATATGTGAAAGTGTATTGAGTGGGGCTGTGTGTATAGTTTTTGTCTGATTGTTGTTTTTTGGAAGTTTGTGTGTGTGTGTTCTGTTTTTCTAAACACTACCCAGAGAATCTTTTTCCATTTAATTAAAAATTTTTCCTGATGCCTACATGATACTGAAATATGTAATGCACATTATTTATTTAGCCTTCACATTCACTAACACATACATTATTTCCATTTTTTCTCATTATAAATAATCCCCTAGCAAACATTTCTGTCAAAATCTTTTCCTGAATCTGGATATAATATTAATCTTTCACACTTCTATGCTTCTGTGCTCTGGTGCCTGGTCTTCCTATGGGAACTCAGTAATCCTTTGGTGTACCTACACTGAGACCCATTTTTATAACCCAGTCCTCCTCTTTACCAATTCTTAGCAACTTTCTCCAGCTTGGTGTAGTAGCATCGAGCTATTGAGTTAGAAAACATCAATGCGGTGGAATTGTGTGAACTTGAAAATTCATTTAGCTGCCCTGAGTCTGAGATTCCTCATTCTTACAATGATAATCATCCTACTATTTGTCCTACTTCTGCAGAGGTGTTTTTTGGTTTTGTTTTTTTTTTTTTTTTTTTTTGCCTCTGTGTTTTACAGACCATTACTAAGGGAAGAAATGTAAGATGTAAGTGCATTTTAACAAATAATGTTTGTTTTTATGTATGTGTGTAGGTGTGTGTGTGTGTATAAAAGCAGTTGATAAGTCTTATTTTGTTTGAAATGATTTGCGTGCCCTTCAGATCACTTGGATTAAGTTCAGATACTTGATTCATACACCGTGTGTTTGGATCATGTCCAGGGTCTGAGGCTTGGCACATAAGGCTCTTCTCAGCTTTACTCCAAGTTTCAGCTGCAAACTCATTGCGCATGTGTTATTTTTTCTCTGCCAGATGTACTTACTTCCCCATGTTTTGCAAAATTTCAAGGTCCTTTCAACCCATGGTGCCTTGCTACAAGCTCATTCCTCTACTTGGAGTGTCATCTTCCATCCATCCTCCCCTACGGGCAAATTGACACAAACCAAAGATGAAAAGGTGATTGGTGCATCATTTTGAAACAACTTTCAAAAGACATTCTGTGTCTTAGATCGTATAGTATATGTAATTTTTAGAGTGTATGTGTGAGTGTGCACGCATGCAAATGTATATCACATGTGTGTGTTTTTGTGTGAGTGTGTAAGGACTGAAATAAAATGTGCTTTTTTCTCCCCAGAGTTTCTATATGACAAAGCTTCAAGCCAGTGAATTTCTAGTTAATGGAAAAGTTAAGGATAGGATTGCGTTCTCCTTAAGCTTTTACGCAGAAGGCAAACGGGTGATGGGTTGCCTGGAGGCCACTTCACCTGTAGGGTCTGTTGCTGTGTGCGGCTGTCAGCTTCCCATCGGACGACCTCACACAGCCAGGTGCAGATGCTTCTCTATGTTAGTTCTAACAGTACACTGGAGACGGGGAGCAGACATGCACTATTGTAAGGAAAATGAACAACCATCGTCTGGAAGAGAAAGGATTGAAAATGACAGGCCGGTTTTAAGAGGGCTTTTGTTTGGGCTTACGTTTTTCACCTAGAAATGGACACAATTACCGAAAATTAGAAATGAAGCTGGGCTTTATACAACAAAATGAGATAATTTCACGGCCAAAACAAGTGGGCTCGCGTTGAAAGGAAAGCCATTAAAATATACCTAAGCAGTAAGTTAATGGGGGAGAAATTCAATTTGAAAATGAGAGAACATTTTCAGATAGAAAGGGCAGGCAGTGGAACAGGGTGCTTAATGAGGTACAGTAGATATATTCAAGTTTAATCTAGATAATTTTAGATAATTACAGAAAAAGCTTAAGCTTAGGAGTTTTTTTTTTTTTCCCCCGACTTTTCCCCCTCACTGCTTGATGCCAAGCATTTGACTGGACTAGAAAAAAAAATTACACTATTACCCTATTATCTGTTGTTTTATATAAAGTCTATTTTCCAAAACTAAAAGTTCAAAGGGTTTTTCTCATAACTGACTGGACGTCAGTCCCATGAAAGAACTGCACTGTTGTCAAATAATGTTCAGAGGACATTCAGGACTTTCATTGCTCCTGACCCTGCCGCTCTGTCCAAAGAAGAGTCTCTCCTGGGTGGCCACCCTTCTCTGTCTCCTCATTTCACAGACTTAAGTCTGTTCTGGGAAATGACACACCGCTGACTGATCACCCTGAGAGTCAAAGGCTGTTTCCAGGGTGGCTGTGGGATGTCCTAAGGATGAAACTTCTGGAAGTTATGCTACTATGTTTGTAGTGGGGTTTGCACTCCCTGTGCATTAATCCTTCCTCCTCACTATTTTCCTCAAATCTTTATCCAGGTTTTGCTTTGGGTACAGACCTCTAGTGGATGCTCTTTAGGTCTCTAGCAGCTTGTAAGATTTTTTTTCCCCCCTTACCACCAGGACTATACTGATTTATCAAGGCTTCAGGACATACTGTGATGTAGCTACAGGGTGTAGAAAGACAGAAAGGAGTGTTGCACAGGACAGAGGTGGTCTTGAGCCCATGTGTGCTGAGGCTTCAGACCTGTGGGGACACACTTGTTATCATCAGGCAGGCTCAGGTGGGCATCTCGCAGGTTCCTCGGCTCAGACTTATTTTTCTGCTCAGCACTACTAACGTTCCTGATTAAGGGCGGTATGAACTAGGCTACCTGGGTCCTAGTAAGAGGCAATTTTATCCGCTTGCATGCTAGAGAATTCTACTCTACAGAAAAAGTTTCATGAAATGGTTCAATATGCAGGTTTAGGAAAGATATATACCTGGCTTCAAGTTTCTATTTTAGCCACTTTTTTGCGGAGTGTTCATGGACTTGTTGCTTATTTCTCTGTAGGACAGATTTCTTATGTCTTAAACTGATACATCCAATTCTCAGGTTTTTAGGAGGAAAAATCAAAGTGTATATTAATTGCTTTTAAATATAGACCATAAACTAGTTTAATCTGAACTGATCACTGATGAATTCTCACTGTGTCTATGGTAATAAAGAAAGTGATAGACTTACTCTACCATCATCGTTATTATCATTTTAGGTAAGAAATAATTAGGGAAGATTCTACCATACCTTCCAGTTTAGTCCAGCTCCAAAAATACGCATATGATGTGTACTGATTTATCTAGGAAGATGACTCAACAGCACAAGATGACCTCGGAGAGCATACATGTTACCTTCCTAAAAGTGGTACAGAATCAGTTCCCGGGTGTGGCTGCTGAAATGGCAAGCCCCACGTCTGGCGCTATGTTAAGGCACACATTCTAGAAACCCCGGAAACCAAATCCAACAAGAAGTGACTCCCAGAGGAACTGAAACTAAGCCATACACCCAACAAAGACCACCACACAAACCATGTGAATGTACTGATACCCTTAATGATTTCTTAGATGATAACAACTACTCTGGTTTCTTTTTTTTAATAACATAATATTATTAGCAATATTATGCAATATCAACCCAATTCTTATACATGTTAACAATTAACACTACATTTGTTCTTTCAGTGTGATAAGCTATTATACTGCGTCTTCACCATTAGAAATACACCTCTACTACGATGTTTCGTTCAGTCTCTACCTTTTATTTCCAGAAACTCAGTAAAAGCTGCTGGGAGCTCAGAAATTACATAACAAAATTAAGTTGCTACTAAATTCAGTTTATATAAATCCCATACCATACCTTTATCTATGAAAAAAATGTCATATGCTCCATATAGTTGCTCTCTTGCTTACAGATAGAGATGTTACCAACCATGGGCAGCATAAAGCAGATTAAAGCTGCTTTTGTCTCCATTCACGCCACAGGCAACTTCAGGAACAGCAGAGATCTCAGTTGGCTCCAGCAAGTAAAAAAGCATGATTTTCTCCCTTAAAGGATGAAGATAATTCGCACAGGCAAGACCTGGCTAAGCTAACAGGACACCAGGATTAGAAGACCGCAGATCCTCCTGTTACATTTGGATTTTCTTGTCTTGTATTTCTATGAGAGAAGGTTCAAATGAGTTCTCTTTGCTATAGAGAGTTGAGGACACAATGAAGCTTCCCGTGAAAATATTTTCCATCCATCAAAAGCCTTTCCTTGAAAAATATATATACGTGTGCTTGCAAGTTTTAAAAATGGATCGGTTCCCCCGTGACCCACCCCCATCCTGAAACGTTCATCTGAATAGCAGAATGCCCCCTAGCTTTGTACTCCACGCAGATCTCTGGCCCTTCCATAACCCATCCCCCATTAGAGGAAGGAGAGCTTACCTTGGTAGTGAGATCGGGATAGGAGAGGGAGCATGTGCGGTCCACCCTCTCTTTCTCCTATTGGCAGTCCCCCTATTCCATCGTAAGGTTTGCAGTCGTGGACCCTGCTCCCTTCAGTGGTGAGAGCTGCGGGTTTAGTAGTGTGGTAGCCTCATAGCCCTCCACCTCATCCGTCAGCAGTGAAACCTCAGAATTATCAGTCCAAAGTTACATATGGAGAAACTTTGAGGAAGCCAGGACATGTAGTATCTTATCTTCAAGGTGTTCTTTGGGGGTTGTTAATACCCAGTTTAGAGTAACTTCTGTGCACCTAGTAGCCTGTGTTTTGTTTTCTCAGCCAGGTCTGTAGGTTACTAAGAGTTTTTTGTTTTTGAAAAGCTTTGAGATTGTCACCACCAACTTTCAGCAGGGCGAAAGCAAGGCCAATTAGAAAATTATATGCCATTTTAAATTATTATTAGCATACTCTTAAAAATTATACTCATCAGTAAGTAGATTATTATGCTTGTGAATACTGGAAATCCAAATAGGAGCCCTGTGTACTGAAATAGGATATATTGTGTAAATGAACAGACAGAAATGAAGGCTCCTGCCAGTTTTGAATATATAACCCTCACATGGACAGATTTAGAGGAGAGTTGATCACAAATACTTGAGCCACCTCTTCAATTATTATTATTCCCCAAAAGCTTATACCTGAGGTGGCTTAATCTTGAGAATTAGCCTGGTATGAAAACAGTGTCTGGACATAGGCAAATGGTACTTTAGATGAATAGGAGATGGTACTTGAAGAAAAGTCTTTGAAAATGACTGAGGATGATCTAGGAGAACCAAGCAAAAAGAGAAAAGGCATATTCTTCAAAGAAATTCAAGGTTTGAGAGACTGTGATTCAAATGAAAGGGTAAAAAAAAATGTACTTAGGAAATAACATACCAAGGTTTAACTACTTTTAAGGTTTTGGCTGGACAAGGGGTAAATGTTTTATTGATGAGCAAACCAAAAAAAAAAAATGATCAGAGCTTGAGAAACCTAATGGAAGAATACAGGCAAGATCACAGAGACCAGAATGAAATAATTTCTTTGTATGGAGCTAGGACTCAGGGAACAATTGAGAAATGCCATCTTAAAGCTATAGATAGAGTCCATACTAGGACTAATAGAAAACTATGTCCTTGAAGACTGGGATAATTTTTTTTTTAATTGAAGTACAGTCAATTACAATGTGTTGATCTCTGGTGTACAGCACAATGTCCCAGTCATGCATATACATAAATATATTCATTTTCATTGTTTTTTGCATTAAAAGTTATTACAAAATATTGAACATAGTTCACTGTGCTATACAAAATAAACGTTTTAAGTCTAGTTTTATATGTAGTGGCTAACATTTGTAAATCTCAAACACCCAAATTTTCCCCTTCCCACTTCCTTTCTCCAGTAACCATAAGATTGTTTACTAAATCTGTGGGTCTTGTTTCTGTTTTATAGATGAGTTCATGGTATCCTTTTTTTTTTTTTTAGATTCCACATATGAGTGATATCATATGGTATTTTTCTTTCTCTTTCTGGTTTCACTTAGAATGATGATTTCTAGATCCATCCATGTTGCTGCAAACGGCATTATTTTATTCTTTTTATGGCAGAGTAGTATTCCATTATAAAAATATACAACACTTCTTTATCTAAGACTGTGATAATTATAACAGCTTATATACTATTTGAACAGGTGTAATGGGGAAGACTAGGTGTATTATGTTTGCAAAATGCTCAAATTATTGTTGAAGGAGTTTCAAGGGAAGTTATTATAAGCAGAGGCACAGGTATTAACTATTCTTTTGAGGAGGAGAATATTTCCTTCCTCTATCCCTCTTGAGATCTTGTGGCTGGACTAACAGTAAAAACGACACAAAGCAGATCAACAGGAAAAGAACCAATTTAATTTCACAGGCACAGATCATAAGATAATGCTCACAGAGTGAATAAAGCAGGCAGATTTTGTAACTTTTTACACAAAGAAACAAATTTTTGAGGAGTTGATAGGGCAAAGAAATAGGTTTGTGTACTTAATTAATAAGGGACTTAAGGAAATTGCAGTTTGGGTAGTAAGTAAGTAAGTAATAAGGTGTATATATCCTGGACCCTAAAGTAGGAAGACATCTTTCACATGGAAGATTTATTTCCCGCTTTTAGGATGACAGAGAGGAGGGTCAAAGTATTCCTCTTCCATCAGCCATTTCTTAAGTAACTTTAATTCAAAAAAATAAATATGCCATTTAAGGCATATTTTTGGGTGGCCTGCCTGCCCTGAGTCCCAACACTTCTCTCAAGGAATATGTTGTAAAAATTTTATAAAATAAGAAATAGAAACCAAGATAAAGGATGGATGATATGAATGAGGAGGGAAACAGGCAGATCTCAAAAGGCAGAATCCAGATCTGGGCTAGATTTGGGGTTCACAGAAGACTAACTCTAAGATACGATTTTCTTACTCAGGAGAATAAAAACAGAAATGTTTTGACAGAACCAGAAATGAAAGGCAGCACATTTCTTACAACAGAGGATCCCAGTAGGGTCTGAGACGTATATTATAAAGAAAAATGTAAAAGACCATTCAGCAGAGAAAGTTAAGCACAGCTGTTTTCCCAACAATCTAAACAATGAACACATTTATATATTGAGAGGAATGCCAAGGACCATCACAGGGGCAACACCCAAGTTGGAAGAACAGACAGAATCAGGTTGATACATGTTTAGGGATATCAGGAAATCGAAGACGCACAAATATGACTGAACGAGGTCAAGCACTATTTGGAGAGCAAATAACTGGAGTTGTTTGAATGATAAATCAGTGTGTTTTGTCAGTAGGATTGCCTGTCATCTGTATAAACACCGTACTGTCCAGAGAAAGCAGCATCGGTAGAAATGTTTCAGACTCAGAAGTTAAAGGAAACTTGGTTATAGAACAGGAGGCACTGAGATGCTCTGAAACGTAGCAGGGCCAATGAGAAGGAGGTCCGTTACCCCACATTCTGATACTTTGTTCATGCCAGAGATGGGCAGCTAAAAAAGCCCTTAGAAATTAACTTGTGGTGCTTATTCTCAATTGGTGTGATTGCCTCTACCCTTCTGGAAGACTGGGACATGGGACATTCTTTTCTCCCTTTCTCTTCCCTCTTTTTCTTCTCCTCTTCCTCTTCTCCCTTTTCCTCCTCCATCTTTTGTCTTCTTTTTTTTAAGGAACATAGGAATGTGTAACTTCCCGTTTTCAGGAATAAATATAATACTGTAAGATAGGCTAACAGGGGGTTTTGACTTATTTTATTATTTTCTTCTTTAGACTGACTAGAACATTGCATATTTTAATTTATTTTCTTTGGTTTTATATATAATCTTATTCTGAAAAATAAAGTCGACTTAAGGCAAATGATTTGTTTTCAACTTGGGCCATGTATTTATTGGAATTTACATCTGTCTTGATTCTGTCATTTGACTCCATTCAGAGTCTCTGAAAGACTGTTCTGGACAAAGTGGCCTGAAATATTTTCGGATGGAACATTGGAAGAGTCTAGCCTTAAATACAGTATGGATCTAGAATGGGCTTGATAAATGCACTGCTGTAGTTTTTCTTAGACTTTTGGGTAGCCAAGTCTATGTTACCTAGTAGTATTCCCAAGAAGGTAATCAAGAAGAGCAGTTGTTATTATTGGGGCAGTGGCCTTGTGAGAGTAAGGCAGTAATGTTGGTCTCCTTCACGGTGGAAGAATAATCACACTCTTGGTTGACCATAAGCTTAGTGGCTAAAGCCAGTGAGTTAGGAGATGGAAAGACATAGAATATTTGGGGAACATACTTCCTCCCAAACTGCTATTTTTTATGTGATATTAAAGACCCCATTATTGTAAAAATTCTTGCCCCTCCTCTTCACTACCCCCTTATAAAGTTCAGTGAGTTATCATATTGGCGAGTTTGAAAGAGGAACGGGATCCAGGTGGCCAGCCACCTTACTGAGTTACGTGCTGACCAGAGAAGGCACATGTATTTCATACCTTTTGGCTGTGTGTAGAACAAAGAGAAAGCTGGCTCTTTTTCATGAATGGGGAAGTGGTAATGCAGTCCTTAGAAATAAGTTCAATTCAGGGAATTGTCAATAGCAAGAAGTTACAGAAAGGTCAAGTTCTCCTTGAAAAGAATCTCTGCCCACGTTGGAGCAGCAGCATAAACTCTGCCAAATCAACAAAGTGATGATGTAGTGGGAAGGCAGTGGGCATGCATGATACAGGTGCAGCACTGTGCTAATAACTCCGTGGCCTTAAAGGCAAGATGAAAGTCAGGAAATAATTCAAATGAACCCAAGTGACGTCCCAAAGCCAGGTTAGGCATTCAAAATCATTCAAATGATTCATTAAATGATGACCGAGGGATCATCTATTTAGGAGTTCTGGGTGTAGGGGTGGCCACAATAAATGTATAGCTAATAATGGCAAGCATTCTATCTAAACAGAAAAAAGAGATCTTAGAGATATAGTCCCTCCTTAAGCAGTCCCACTTATACAAAACGGACCAAGAGAGAAGACCAGGGTCCCCAACTTACCTACTCTTTGAGAGTTGGGCAATGTGAGGCTGAAATTTCATTCCTGAAACTTACCAGAAGTTTCATTCCTGAAACTTATGAGACTTTGGCCACAGGTAATGACTAGGAATAACTTCTTAAAACCAGCACTGTTTTCAGAAGGAAATGATTTTAATAAACTTACCAGTTATCTTTTCACCATATTGAGGAGCAGTACAATTTACAGAGAACAGTGGGCTTATTCTAAGTTTTGAAGTGTTGTCTGGATTAGTGCCAAGACAGAGCAAATTATATTTGCATGATTTTAAGTTATTACATAATCAATGAAGCCGCATCAGTCAAAACTTAAAAAGCCATTAAACAACCCAATGTAGTTAGATTGAAATTTGTCTTTTGATAGTACAAAATCTCTTGTTTAATTCAATTAAAAAATACATATTTTACAGATGTTTTCATAATTAAAACATAATACACCAGCTTGTATTTAATAGATAAATAAATTACCACAACAGCTTGTTTTTAGTAAATAAGTAACTAAATTTTCACATTGAAGTCAAGATGAGAAACTTGAAATGATGGATTCCATAGCTAACCAGTTCACCAGTTTTCTTAAATAACTTATTCAGAAATTGACAACAAAAGATTAACTTAGAAGTTGTTTTTTTTTTCCAATCCCTAAACGATCCTAAGTTTATAATTAATGAGCTTAACGAAATGAACAGTTGTTTTTCTGTGTCAGTAAACGTGTGAAGCATTAAAACATGAACAATCAATCATTTCATTTATCATGCTTCTCACATTATATTTCTAGATCACTGATATGAGATCCTTTAACTCAATTTTTAACAAATATGCATTGAATGATGCACAGAATAAATCTCAGTATTTATAGAGGAATATGTATCAATGTCATAACTTCCCCATCCATGTCCGATTATTCTCATTCTTAATATTATTCATTTTCCCTAACGAAATTCATTCCCAGGAGAGGTAAGAACTTTACTTTGTTCAGCAAACTTGATGGCTGGGTGTGTTATCTTTCAAATTCGCATTTTGTTATTAACACCCAATTCATCTCTACACATACAGTTCACAGATTAATAAGTGAAAAGGCTTTTATTAATAATTAATGACATTTTCTTTATTTGCCGAAGACTAAAATTCAGTCAGCTGAGAACCTTTCTTAATCTTTTTAAACAATAACTAGCAAAATTCTCTGTGAGTTCCATTATATTGTATTCTTATGATATTCTAGAGCTACTTATGTCTTATAGTCAATGTATTTTGAATAGGTTAATCAAATTTATCCAATATTTATTAAGTCTCCCCTTCAACAAAATAGTGTAGAATATAGAAATGAAAAATAAGTGTGATTCTTTTTTCTCCTTAGGTATTTCTTCAAGTAGCAAATCCTGATATTCTATGTTCCTTCCACTGATTTATATGTTCAACAAATATTTATTGAGTTCTTAGCATCTGCCAGGGACCGTTCCAGCACCTGAAGATTGAGTAGAGTGGAAAACATTGCTTTTGCCCTCTTTGTCCTTAAAATCCAGAAGATAACAAATAAGCAATAGATAGATAATTGAGTTTGAAATAACATGAAAATAATGTTCTTTTAAAAATGAAATATATCAGAAATTAGCTTTCTTTGTATAGTTTTTGTGTCTGTATGTTCTGAATGCATATCTAAAGAATGAATCAAAATCTGTTTTTCTCAGTAGCAAAGTAATGGAAATAATTTTTTAGCTTCCCAAGAGGACCTCAAAGGAGTGATAATCTTGTTAAGCTTCCTAAAGACAATGACCACAAACATCTGGTCCATCAAGTATTCTCAGAACACAACCAATGATTTTAGTATATAAAAGAAAAAAAACACAGTTTTGTGATTTTAAAAGACATATTGTTTCATATTTACATAAGAACCTGTGCAGATTAGTATTTTAATGCTCCCTGGCATTCTTATTACAATTCCCTTGCCCATGCACTCTCCTACTTTTCTGGGGGATAATAGCATGTCATTTTCTCTCTCCTAAAAAAAATAAAAACTTATATATCTTCCTTTTCTCCATGTAGAGCTAATGTCTGTCTTTCCTATTTTACTGAGACAATAAAAGTGATTAGAAAAGACACTTCAGGAGCATGTATTACTATATCTGACTACCTATCTATAGCAGTGTTCCAATGATCCATCTTCTCTGGTGTTGTAATAAATGAATTAATTGTGCTCCTAATAGAAGTTTGTCAACTTGCACAAGAGACCTCATGACTTTTGCCCATTCCAGGATATTGCTTCCATATCTGCTCTCTTTCATGCTATTAATGCTTCTCTCTCTCCTGTCACTCTCTCGTCAGCATACACACATCCTATCCTCTCTCCTCTACTTCCCTCTCTTGATACTTCCTTTTCTGTCCTTTCCCTTAGAGCAAAACTCTTCAAGAATGTTCCCTATATTCTACCACGGGTTTCTCCCCCTCTCTATTTGAACCCACTTCAGTTGAGACTTCACTTCCACCAGGCTTCTGAAAATTGTCTTTTCAAGGTCAGCGATGGTCTCTACATTTCTAAATCAATCAATTAATAGTCCTTTCTTGCCTTGCCTATCAAGAATTTAACAGTTGATTGCTGTCTCCTCCTAAAACTATTGTTTCTCCGATTGATTTCCAGGCTACCACTATCTCGTGCTGATGCTTCCATCTCACTACCAATCCTCCATCTCCTTGGCTGGTTCTTCCTCACCTCCACAAACATTTAAACTTCAATGGTTCTCTTCCTGGCTTTCCTCTTACTCTGTATTCACTGCCTTGGTAATCACTTTCAGTTAAGTAATTATAATACTTTCTCTTCACCAATGACTCCCACGTATAGTTTCCTAGCCTCTCCCTTATCCCCCAAATCCAGATTTGTATATGCAACACCTACTTGACATTGCCCTTGGATTCATAACTGGCATTTCTGATTAACCTGGCAAGAAACCAAGTTATTGAACCATCCCCTCCACCATGAAAAATAAAGGCTGTTCTACAGTCTTTCCTACACTGATAGATGACAACCTCATTCACCCATTTGTTCAGACCACACCTTGAAATTATTCTTCACTCCATCCTTTTCTTCCTGAGCAGATACACTCCAACAGCAAATCTATTATCTCTCCTCAAAATATATCTATAATTTACTACTTTCACCACCTCGACTGCACACCCTGTGCAAGCTACTGTCATCTTTCACTTGATGATGCCAGATTGTTTGCTGACATGGTACATTTCCACTTGCACAGTGTTCTATGTTCTCACCATGTGTGGGATTGTCAGTCTTTTGTGGTAGACATGCAGTGACATTTTATTTTTATTGAACTAGCAGTTGCCTAATTACTAATGAGTCATCACAGGTTGCCATATTAACCATTTGGCTATCTTCTTTTGTGGATTTCCTGCTTAAAATGCTTACCTACATTTTAAGAGTGTACTGTTTCTTATTGATTTGAAAACATTTTTTATATCTCCTGGATATAAATCCTTTGTCGATGACATGAGTGAGTTGCAAATATCTTCTACTCAGTGGGTTTTCCTTTGGATTATAGCTTTGAATAGGGGTACCTTTTTACTATTGGTAGTTGAATTTTATCAATCTTTCCTTTAAGGTTCATGGCATTCAGTTTCTTTTGTTTTATTTCCCTAACCCAAGGTCATGAAGATACTCTCCTCTATGATCTGAAAACTGTGACTTTCACATATAGCTATACAATCTCCCAGAATCTGACTTCGTGTGTATTGAGACAAAGGGGCCAAACAACTTTTTTTTTTATATATGGATATCCAGTCTCCCTTTGAAAAATGGTTTTTCCCCCATTGATCTGCAGAATCACCTGTAAAACAAATTAATAAACAAAGTAGGGTGATGTTCCCCTTGGGTTCTCTCTCTTCCATCCTATTAAAGAAGAATGAAAGGTCTTCTAAAGCAGATTTTTAAAAAAATGAAGTTGTAAATAAAAATATAGATGAATTTACTTGCTATTATTAAAGTAGATATTTTTAAAGTCATGGCCTAATATAAATATTAAAATGAATTCAACAGATAAAAAGCAAGCTGTGAAAAATACATTTGCCATATTTAAGACATAGAGCACCTCCATGAGTCAAAATAAAAATGATGAACCAAAAATTGACAAAAGAGGGAGAGGAAAATAGGGATTGAGGGTTCACCAAAAAATCAATGAAAATTGTGCATGAACATATAAATACCTTTATTTTTCTCATAATTAAAAATAAAATTTAAAACAACAATGAAATGCAATTCTCATCCTATCAGTTGCAAAGTTCATTTGTACTTTAGAATATTCCGTTACTGAGGGTGACTGAACACTGGCTCCTCCTTATTCTTTTGGTGGGGCTAGAAGTATGTGATGCCTTTTAAAAGGCACGTCTGTACTGGCCTAGGTATTCCATCCCTGCATGTACTCAGCAACAAATTGCATCCTCACAAACTCTATGAAGCCGGCATTATTATTATCCCGTTTTACTTATGAGGAAACTAAAGCAAATAAGGGTAAAGTGAGTTCCAAAATCAAAGCTAGTGAAGAAAAAAAAAGAAAGAGCTCACATTTGATCCTAAATAGTCTGGCTCTTAACCAAATTTTATTGCCTTTCCATGAATGTGCAAGGTTGTTCATTGCAGTGGCTTTATTACAACAGTACTGGTATAACATTAATATCACACAATATAGGAATTAAAAAGATAACTTCATGCATTGGAAAGAAAGCAGTCATTAAGAAAAAAATGATGTAAATCTTGTAAATCTATGGGTACTGACTAAAGGATACGTAAGGACTTGGTGACAGTGGCTAACACTGCGGGATACCCTGGAAATCTGGAGTCAAAGGCCGATTTATTTGTCATTACACTACATCTTGCATGTTTTAAAGTTTTTACCATAAGCATTTGATACTATTATATTTTTTTTTACAAGAAATAAGCAGCATGGTAATTCAAAACCTGTCTTAGTAGTGAGAAAACGTCATAAAAACAGGCGATCAACTATGTGTGGTCCACCCTAAGGGCTGCACCAGACGCACATGCTTTGTAAAGAAAGCTTTTCATTCATCTTTGCCTGCCGTCAGTGTGCGATCCTAGGAACTGTGCCCAGAGCAGATCTGGTATCAGAAGCAGGCTGTGGTGTAGTCCTTCACTTACTTATGAGAGAAAAATATAAATGTAATCACATCCATGACGTTTGGGAGGCAATTTGTGGAGGTGGCCCGAAGCTGTGGGGCTTCCTGCTGGCTCAATCAAGCCTTCCAAGAACCCTAATCGTTCATTCCTCAGAAGAAATGTCAAGCCGCTCATGCTGTCAACAGAGCAGATGCTCTGCTGACGTCTTTGGGGAGCAGTGTCAAGTGACTGGGAAATGGATGCCAAGATGACAGGAAACTCGTACCCTCCTCACTGAATTTCATGTTCCCCATGCCCTGGTGTTTGGTCATGCACCACAGACCTCAGTGTTAGCAGCAGCCCTGGCCGGGGGAGACTCAACCATGTGCTAACCGGGACACCAAAGGACTGAGCTTCCTCCCTGTCTCCTTCATAGGGTGCTCTCCAGAATCACGAAAAACAACGTGTCTATTTAATTTACTTGACTTTATGAAAGTTTCCCTTCTTATGTGACAACTTTTACTGGGGAGATATCCTCTTTTTTTCAATATATGACTTAAAAATGTTCTCTTTGTATCTGTGTCTTCTAGTTTTTTTCAGCGTCTTCTAGTTTTATATATATATGTAGGGTTTTTTTTTTTTTTTTGTAGAAAGCTTTTACTGAGACACAGAGTAAGCAATCAAAATGTGGGAATTTTATTTTTTTTCCCCATGCCTTCTTGTGCATTACTTTATTTGAAATTAACACACACACACGTCTTTTCAGCTCCATTTTACAAAGCAGGAAAGTGAGATCCACGAGTAACCTGTCTGAAGTAACTAATTGGAGGTGGAGGTGGGTTGAGAGCTCTAGCTGGCCATGATTTCTCATGTATCAAGAGTACTGCTAGGTCCTCTGTGATTGGTGTCTTCACCTTCATTAAAAGTAGAGCTGAGGTTTAAAAATTCTACAACCAAAATCATTAATGTAGTGATATCTGACTATAGAAAATTTGAAGGACACTGGACAACAGAAAGATAATGGTGCGAAAGGAGAAAGATGGATAAAGGTAAAAGAAAGGAAAAAAATCGACGTTTGTTAAATATTCTTATAGTTTTGGATTATGGATTACATTTTTATTTTCATTTCCACATTAGTATGTGCATAATTTTATGAGTTCTCTCTCACTCTGTTCTGTTGTGGCCTGAAGCATATACAATTTTGACAAACACTGTTTAGGGAAAATAATATAAAATTAGTCAATATTTATTCATAATGAGAAAAGAAATTGCAATAAGTACCATAACCGTTAAAAAAAAAATCCAGGAAAACAGTATAATGTTTTATTTATAAAATTTATAACATAATTCTTTATTTTTCCTACTTTTTTGTTTTGGCTGCATTTTCTTTAATTGTTCCTTTACTTGAAAATGATTTTGTAATTATAACTTCTGATATGAGAGCACAAAGTCAATTCAATCTTTCCTCTAATGATATAAATTAGTTTCCTTTAATAATTGATAGTTTAGGAAAAATTATTTTTGTTTCATAATGTGTTACTGGATATGTTATTTACATTTTTGAGACAAATTTTGGAAAACTAAATTTTCTTTATAGCTATTCTGTAAGATTCAGAATATTATTGAATATATATAAATAATAAACACTTAAAAATAAACAAATAAAACAAAATAATGACACATTATTAGTTTTATTTGTTTAGTAAAATTTTAAGAAAGGAAAAAATATATTTTATATATGTATATAATATATTTTTAAGTATAGAAAGTTGCTTTTGGCCGGGAATCACTGAGAACTATGTTCTGTTTTTAATTATTTCACATGTCGAATGATTTGAAGACTTTAAACAGAATAGTTTCTGGCACTATTTGATTTCGATATTATTTTTTCTTCATTACCCTGATGTTTCTAGGTCCAGGAACCACAGATCACATTGACAATTTGACATAATCTCTAGCCATGCACTTCCATTTACAGTGTCAGGAGTCACCCCAGTGGTCATTTCCTGGTGGTCTTTTCTACATCAGACCCACTGATAATAATTTGATTAAAGATGAAAAGAATCACACAATCATGTTCAAATCAATAAACTGTCTTTTTAATGAGTAAGGTTAAATCAAAAATACTTTGTTATAGCAATTTTATGGTTCATTTAATATTTGCCAGTGTGAATTCAGTATATTTTTCTAATATATTTTCTAAATTACTATTGTTGATCACTCTATATTTTGGAATATTCTTTGACATAATGAGGTAACAAATATGGCATCTCAATAAAGAAATGGAAGCTACACAATAGAATTAAATTAAAATTTTACAACTGAAAAATGCAAACACTTCAGTAAAAAAAAAAAAAGATTGGTTAGATTTAACAGCAGATTGGACACTAGGGAAAAACTCAGTTTATTTAAAGAAAGGAATAAAAGCTATCACAAAGACCAAAAAACTAGTGAAAATAAATAGTCCCTCAGTGACCTACAGGACATTACAAAGAGGTTTAACATACATGCAAAACAGTAAAACAATAAATGGAAAAAAATTGGACAGAAAACATATTTGATAAAGTAATAGTTGAACACCTTCCAAATTAGATGAGGGATAAACACAAAGACCTAAGTAACTCAAAGAACTCCAAGAAGAATAAGTAGAATAAACAAAACAAAACACACATGCCGAAACACCTCCAAATCAAATTGTTGAAAACCAATGATGAGGAAATACTTCTAAAGGTAACCCGAGAAATAAGACACATTTCTTATCAGAAAAAATTAAAACTGGAAGAAAAAAAGAATAGAATTGATACCAATATAAGTTTCTTGAGTGTGATGAGAGGTCATTAGAAGGTTTGAGCAAAGAAATGAAAGAAACTACAGTTGAACCTTGAACAACCAGTGTTTGAAATGCATGGTCCCATTAATACGTGGATTTTTTTCCTTCCAGATTTATAGTTGACAGAGCTATAATTGACATACAGCAATATATAAGTTGAAGATGTACAACATAATTATTTGACTTATATACATCATAAAACGATGACAATAAGTTTATGAGCATCCATTATCTTATATAAATACAAAATAAAAGAATAAAAGAAAAATAAAAAATTATTTTTCCTTGTGATGAGACCTCTTAGGGTTTATTCTCTTAAGCCTTTATATATAACACATAGCACTGTTATTTATATTAATCATATTATACATTATATCCATGGTACTTATTTAGGTTATAACTGGAATCTCATAACTTTTGACCATCTTCATTCAATTTCCACGACTCCCACCCCCTGCCTTTCTTAACCACAAATCTGATCTATTTTTCTGAGTCTGTTTGTTTGTTCGGTTGAGTTTTTTGTAGTATAATTGACCTACAACCCTATGTTAGTACCTAATACACAACATAGACTTGATATTTCTGTACTTTACAAAATGAACACCATAATCAGTCTAGTTACCATTAGCCTACATTCAAATATATGACATTATTATTAACTATACTCCTATATTCTAGTTCATTTATTTTGTAACTGGGAGTTTGTACCTCTTAATTTCCCCTGCCTATTTCATTCATCCACCCACCCCTCTCCTCTCTAAGCAATCTCCTGTTTGTTTTCTGTATCTATGACTCGGTTTCTGTTTCTTGTGTTTGTTCATTGGTTTTATTTTCAGATTCCTCATATAAGTGAAATCATGTGGTATTTTTTCTTTCTCTGTCTGACTTATTTCACTGAGCACAATACCTCCTAGGTCTGTTGTCAAAAATGGTAAGATTTCTTTTTTTTGTGGCTGAGTGATATGCTTTTGTTTGTTTGTATGTATTTATGTATATGAACATATATATATACACATACACACACCACATCTTAATCCATCTATCTATTGATGGAAACCTCAGTTGCTTTCACTGTGAATAATGCTGCAATGAACAAAAGGGCACATCTGTCTTTTTGAATTAGTGTTTTTGTTTTCTTTGGAAACAATATTCAGAAATGGAAATGCTGGATTGTACGGTAGTTTTATTTTTATTTTTTTGAGGAATCCTTAGTGACTGCACCAATTTACATGCCCACAAAAAGGGCACAAGCTATCCCTTTTCTCCACATTCTCACCAATATGTTTTGTTTGTTGTCTTTTGGATAATAGCCATTCTGACAGATGTGATGTGACAACTCACTGTGGATCTGATTTTCGTGTCCCTGATGATTAGTGATGTTGAGCATCTTTTCATGTGTCTATTGAGCATCTATATGTCTTTGGAAAAATATCTATTCAGGTCCTGTGTCCATTTTTAATTAGATTATTATTTTTCTAAGTTGAGTTGTATGAGTGCTTTGTATGTTTTGGATATTGACCCCTTATCAGATACATTGTTTGTAGATATCTTCTCCCATTCAATAGGAGGCCTTTTCCTTTCATTGCTAGTTTCCTTCATTATGCAAAAGCTTTTTAGTTTGATGTAGTCCCATTTGTTTATTTATACTTTTGTTTGTCTGAGGAGACATATCCAAAAAAAAATATTTTGAAGACCAATGTCAAAGAGAGTACTGCCTATGTTTTCTTTAAGGAATTTAATCGTTTCAAGTCTTCCGTCTAAATCTGTAATCCATTTTGAGTTTATTTTTCTATATGGTGTGAGAAAGAAGTCCAGGTTGATTATTTTGCATGTAGCTGTCCAGTTTTTCCAACACCATTTATTTATTTCCCATTGTAAATTCCTGCCTCCTTTGTTGTAGATTAATTGACCATGTAAGTGTGGGTTCATTTCCAGTCTCTCTGTTCTGTTCTGTTGATCGATGTGTCTGTTTTTGTGCCAGTACCATAGTGTTTTGATTACTGTCGCTTTGTAGTACAGACTGAAATCAGGTAGTGTGACAACTCCAGCTGTTCTTCTTTTTTTTTTTTAAGATTGTTTGTTTGTTTGTTTCTTCTTTTGATCTCTTTCTTTGTGATTTGATGATTATCTTTAGTGCTACGTTTAAATTCCTGTCTCTTTTTTGGGTGCAAATGTTAGTATGCTTGATGTTGTCTCTGAAGTCTCTTAAACTGTCCTATTTAAAAAATTTTTTTTTCTGTTCATCTTGGGTGGTTTCCACTACTCTGTTTTCCAGTTTGCTAATCTGTCCCTCTGTAAAATAGAATCCTCTTGGGGAGGGGGGGCTTCTCTAACGTCAGTAAGTGAGTCTGACCCAGGCTTCTCTCAGACTACTTCCTTGGCATTGGGTCTCAGAGTGTATGAGATTTTTCAAGTGCCCTTTAAAAATAGAGTCTCTGTTTCCTATGGCCCTCAGGCTTTCTCACATTCAAGTCCTGCTGGCCTTCAAAGCTAGATGTTTTGGGTGCTCATCTTACTGGTGTAAGAGCCATGGGCTTGGGAACCTAGGACCTCTAGCATCTTGGGAAGAATGTCTGCAATTGTAATTATCCTTCTGTTTGTGGGTCACCTACCTGGAAGTGTGGGTCTTGACTATACAGCACCTCTGCCCCTCCTCCCCATCTTGCCATTCCTTCTTTATATCTCTAGTTGTGGAAAATCTTTTATGCTAGTCATCAGTTCATTATCACTGATAGTTTCTCTATAAATAGTCGTAACTCTGACATGCCCTTGGGAAGAGATGAGTTCAGGTTCTTTCTACTTTGCTATCTTGGCTACTCCTCTAGATTTTTCTTTTCAGTAGTAAATATTACAGCTCTATATGATTCACATTGGTTGAATCTGCAGATGCAGAATTGCAGATCCAGAGAAACTGTGGATACACTATAACTTATACGTGGATTTTGGACTGTGCAGAAGATTGGCACCCTTAATCCCCTTGTTGTCCAATGGTTAACTCTAATATATATATTTTAATGTAATACCTTGGCTTCTAGGATGAAAATAGATTATGATACAGGACATAAGTAGAAGCAGATACAGATTTTAGGTAGTACTTACGGTAAGCTAGAGGTGGGTTGATGGTGGCTTGGACCAGAGAGGGAGCAATTAATGTGACAAGAAGTAGGGAAATTCTAGGTATATTTTAAGATAGAACCAACATCACTTCCTAACAGATTGGATATGGGATATAAGAGAAATAAAGCATCCAATATGACTCTAAATGTTTTGTCCTGAGAAATTGAATGATGAGGTAGCCATAAACTGACTTGGAAAAAACTATGGTTGACCCAGAGGATTATTTTTGGTAGGGAGGAGGGTTTGCAGGGAGTATGGGGCTGAGAGAAGAGGAATCAGGTGTTTAGTTTTGAATATGTTAAGCCTGAGTTTTCTACTAAGCGTGATATATTGTTGATATGCAGTTGTATAAATGAGCTTGGAGTTCAGAAGCAAGATCTAGGCAGGAGTGTATATTTGCAGGACATTGGTACATAGATAATATTTAGAACCATGAGAATATATGGGATCACTGATAAGAGTAAATGGATAGAGCTAATGAGTAGAAAAAGGACTGAGCCCTGAAGCACTGGTGTGTAAGATAGTCATGGAGAGGAGGAGGAACCAGCATAAGATACTGAGAAGGAATGGCCTGGGATAGAAGAGAGAAAATAAGAGCATGATTCCTCAAAGCCAATTAAAGAAGGCATATCAAGTAGAAGGAAGTAATTAATAGTGCAAATACAGCTGACAGATCAAGTGAAATGATGACATTGCTTGTCTTGTAATTAGAAGAACTGGTCTTAACTGTGAGCACGAATCACAACAATGTCTTCCTGATATTTGTAGGAGGAAAGGGCACAGACAGACCTATGAAAAAATTTCATAATCACCATAAAACAAAGAAATATGTTTCTAATATCAGAAAATATGCCTATTGTCTACTTTTCATATCAAAGGCTTGTAATTCCTAGAACATCTATCTTGCAGAATTTTTGATTTAGGTACAGGGGAAAAACAGAAGAACAGAATTGAAATTTATTTGCACTTCTGTTTGAATGGCATGATATATATGTGCCATTGTACATCATTCCTTCATTGAAATGGAAGTTAATATCATTTCTCCAGTGATTTTTTTTAAATTGAAATATAATTCAAATATCATAAAATTCATCATTTTAAAAGCAAACTCTAGAGATTTTAGTGTATTCAAAAGGTTATGTAATCATTGTAACAGATCCCAAAACATTTTTATCACCCCCCCAAAGAAACCCTCCAGAGAATGGCTGAACCCATTAGCAATTACTCTCAACCTTTATTTCCTTTTCCCACTCTCAGCCCCACCAGCGCCTGGGAACCATTGATTTCTTTTCCATCTCTATGGATTTGCCTATTATAATTCATATAAATGGAATTATGCAGTATGTGGCCTTTTACCTCTAGCTGTGTTAACAGTGTAATGTTTTCAAGGTTTACCCATGTTGTAGTATGTATCAGTACATAATTCCATTTTAATGGCTAAATAGTATTCCATTTTGTTTCTCCATTGATCACTGGATGCACTTTTGAGTTCTTTCTACTTTTTTGCTATTATGAATATTGTAATAAGTATATGTGTAATTTTTGTGTGAACATATATTTTTATTCATCTTGGATGTATAATTTAGAAATGCTGGATGATATGGGACTCTATTTAAATTCTAGAGAAAGCACTGAACTGTTTCCAAAGTGGCTGCATCATTTTACATTTCTACCAGCCTTGTATGAAGATTCCTATCTCTCTATACCACTAACACTTGTTACTGTCTGTGTTTTTTATTCTAGCCATACTAATAGTGTGAAGTGGTTTTGATTTGCATTTTCTTAACGACTAATGGTGTTCAACAGTTTTTCTCATGCTAATTGGCCTTCTTCTTTGGCAAAATGTTATTTCAAAATCTTTGCCTTAAACAAATTATTTGTCTTTTCATTGTTGAATAATGAGTATGTATCTATGTACACATGTATACAAATGTGTATATAGATATATGTATGTATACTACACATGTACATACTTATATTTCTATGTGTGCTAGACTTTGTCAGATACATGATATGCAAATACCTTATCTCATTCTGTGGCTTGATCTTCTATTTTCTTGATAGTATCCTTTAAAATACAAAAAACTGATCTATATGTCTGTCTATTTGTTATTTGATCTATATGTCTGTCCTTAAGCCAGTACCACACTGTCTTGATTACTGTAAATTTGTAGTAAGTTTTAGAATCAGGAAGTTTTCAATATTAACTATTCTAGATCCTTTGAATTTCCATATAATTTTTAGGGTTAGCTTGTCAGCTTCTAGAAAAATAAAGTCCACCTAGAATTTTGATAAGAATTGCCCTGGATCTGCGATCAAGCCAGGGAGTATTGCCATCCAAACAATCTTGTCTTCTAATCCATGAACGTAAGATGTCTTTGCATTTACTTAGGTTTTGTATTTCTTTCAACATATTTTATAGATTTCAGTGTATCAGTCTTATACTTCTTTTGTTAAATTTATTTGTAGGTATGCTAGGTTTTGACATGTTATTATAAATGGATTTGTTTTCTTAGTTTTACTTTGAGTTGCTTATTGCTACTGTATAGAAATACAACTGGCTTTTACTTGAGTGTCTTTTACATCAATGATTAATTACCAGAAACTAAGCAAAAATTCCCCTTACCCCTTAATCTTTAAATAAGAGTTGCATTTAATTAAAGATAGTTCTCTTTGTTTAACTTCCTTCTGATATGAAAGAGATATTCTTCCTGAATATTATAGAATACCTGGCTTATAAAAAATAATAAAATAATGCCATTTGCAGCAACATGGATGGACCTGGAGATCGTGATACTAAATCAAGTAAGCCAGAAAGAGAAAGAAAAATACCACAGGTATCAGTTATATGTGAAATCTAAAAAAAGAAAAGACACAAATTTACTTATTTACAAAACAGAGGCAGAATCACGGACACAGAAAACGAACTTATGGTTACCAGAGGGGAAAGGCGGGTATAGAGGGATAAATTGGGAGTTTGGGATTTTAAGGTACTATCTACTACATACAAAATAGATAAACAGGGTTCTACTCTATAGCACTGGGAACTATATTCAATACCTTGTAATGGCCTATAAATAAAAAGAATATGAAAAGGAATATATGTATGTATAAAATAGTCACTCTGATATACACCAGAAATTAACACAACATTGTAAATCGACTATACTTGGGTTTAAAAAAAAATAGGATACCTGGCTCATTTCCTCACTTTAAAGAATTTTTAACCACTGCCTCCTGAATTCTGGCAAGATTAATCCTGTGTTATGGAAGAAACCTTCCATTTCAAATGAGAATTCCCCATGTTCTCCTGGTCTGTTTATCTCATCTTGAGACAGATCCAAACCGTAGTGCCTACAGCTGCTGGTAATACTGATGGTGATGGAAATGGGAGATGGTGGTGGTTTGGAATGGTGTGTGTGCGTGCGCGCATGTGTATGTGAGCCATTGATGATTTTCTATTTGAGTATCAGTAATAGCTGTCAATCTGAAATCTTAACAGAATTTACCCTGTAGCTACTACGGGTATGGCTGACTTTGAGAAAAGAGACATTTCCTGTATCAGTTGTATTGAGAAAGTTTACTTAAGCAGTGTCAAGGTGGATAAAGGAAGAATGCATTCGTTTTAACTTCACTATACAGCAATTAACTTATTAACTTTGATGGATTACAGGAGGAGGTTAAAAACAAAATATAGCTTGTTTTCCTATCCCAAAAAGCTACTGGAATTTTCCTCCCTCAGCTTGCATTTCTTATTTGCGTGTGTGGAGTGTGACGGACTATTGAATCCTGACGACCTGTTGGATGAAATCTAACAACAACCAGTCAGATCAGTGCAACCCAAACTGCCCTCGTGGGACTTGACAAGAAATCCTGCTGTCCTTTAGGATGCAATTACCCCGCTGCTTGCTGTACAGAGTGACCTCTTTTACTCTGGTATTTACTGAATCCAGACCTAATGTCTGGTCTCATTTCAAAGTCCCTGTCTGCAATGCCTATCCCACGGCCAAGTACAGTAGACAGTGAACCACCATAGCTGCCAAGAATCAGTACTTTGAAAAGCATCTTTGCCAGGAGATTATCATGCCTGTTCCCGTTAGAATCAACATTGCTTTTTTTCTGGCTCATTTAATGTAAAATGCAATTCAGTTTTAGAGATAAGTACTTTAATTCACAAACGGTTGACAGCAGTAGGATTATAGTGTAGGCTCTGAACTTAAAAATAGTTTGGGGTCTGAGTCTAAGTGTTTCTGCACTGAGGAATATTTAACAGGATAGGAACTGAATGGAGGATATTAGTATTGGGCCTTATCAGCTCAGGAATAAAGACACACGAAAGGTATGACAATTGAGTAATGGGATTTGGAACTAAAGTCATGATCCTCTATTTCATATTAAGAAACATTTTGAAGACATAATGTATAAGTTTCATTAAAATTTATGCTGTGATTTATTTTATCTACAGTGATTTATTAGACATAATTGCAAAGAAGGAGTAGTTCAGTTTTTTTTCCCTATTTGGTTAGAAGTTAAGTACTCTTGAATCTAAACTTGGGGGACATGTCCTTATTAAAATGGAACTCATAATTAACATTTCTGTGCATTTCCTATAATCCAAACATGCAAGAGGGAACATTTAAATGACTAGCAATTAAAATGAAAACATTTTACTTTTACTGGCAGCCTTTTAACTTTTCAGTTCATCATATTTATAGTTATCATTATTAGACATCTGGAAAAATATAGTCATGCTTGCTATTTATATTACCAACTAAAGACTCTGAATCACTTTGTAGACATGATCTCATTAACGCTCTCTACATCTCTGTGAGGTAAGTGCAATTATCTTCATTTTATTGAGTTTAAATTACTTTCCAAGGTGTCAAAGAAAATTGTGGCAGGATATGTAAAAAAAATCAAGGTCTCTCAGTGTCCACTTTAATGGTAAATCCTTTCAATAAAACCAGAAAGAAATGAATCTAGTTTTAAGTGCATGGGGCTTAATTTTCGACCAATAGTCATTTGATGTAGCTATATAAGACATAATATTTTGTAGTTATGCCATTTCCAGTATAATTTATCAGCCTGACCCATATTCTACTGTATTTGTCAAACCAATATTTTATGCAATGACGTTTCCCTAAGTTTTCTAAGAGAAAGTTTTACAAAGAGATGGAAATAAAACTTACTTTCTCTGTGAAAGTTTTTTTTTTTCACTTATTAAAGACATTGTCACTGCCTGTCTGATTATGCTTTTTCAGTCTCTACCACTCATAGCCACATTTATAACGTAGGCTTGGTTTCCTTTCAGATGGTTGTTTAAAATGCATTCTTTACATTTTAGGGAAAGGGTGGAGGGCTTGCCGGCGTTCATTTTGTGGGTTTACTGAATTATTATGCAATTGATTGTCCTTCTTCTAAATGCTCTCTACTCCTAGACTTTTATCAATATGAATACTTAGGTTAGCATTTCCCCCTCCAGCTTTGCACTCAGATTTTCAGATGTGATATAATAGATGTCATAACTGATTGGGTTATTCTTTTTCAATATAAATACTAGCCCTCCCATATTGGTCACCTAATTTTCAATAAGGATGCGGAGACCATTCAGCGGGACAAGAATAGTCTCTTCAACAAACAATGCTGGAAAAACTGGATATTCACATGCAAAAGAATCAGGTTGGATCCTTACCTTATAACATATAGAAAAGGTAACTCAAAATGGATCAGAGACCTAATTTTAAGAGTTTCATGATAAAACTTATAGAAGAAGACATAGAGGGATAAATCTTCACGATCTTAGATTTGACAATGGTCTCAGTCTTAAACATGACATCTAAAGCATAGGCAATAAAAGAAACAAGATCTTCAAAAAATTTTTAAATGTTTGTGCATCAGAGAACATTATCAATAAAATGTAAAGACAGTGGATACAATGACGACAACAAAATAAAAAAATGGGAGAAAACAAAACAAATCATTTATTTGATAAGGGTTTAATATCCAGATAAGATGAAGTCCTAAAACTGAAAAGCAAAATGGAAAAAAAAAAAAAAAATTAACAAATGGGCAAAGGACTTGAGTATTTGAATAGATACTTCTCTAAAGAAGGTGGCCAAAAAGAAATGGCCAATAAACACATTTAAAAAAAAGATATTCAATGTCATTAGCATTAGGGAAATGCAAATCAGAACCGCAGTGAGGTACCACTTTACATCCACTAAATAATAATAATAATAATAATAATAATAATAATAATAATAATAATAATAATAATAATAAATAATGAATAAATGTTGAAGAGGATGTGGAGAAATTGGAATTCTCATACATTATTGGTAGGAAAGTAAACTGGTATATCCACTGTGGAAAAACAAAGTTCCTCTAAAAGATAAACATAGAATTACCATATAACCCAGGAAATCTAGGGATTTCCCCCAAATGTTTGACTACAAGGACACAAACACTTTTATGCCAATGATTGTAGAAACATTATTCATAATAGCCAAAAAATGGAAACAATCCAGGTGTCCATCTATAGATAAATGGACTAACAAATATAGTATATAATAGAATAAAATATTATTCAGCCATAAAAATGAAGTTCTGATACGGGCTGCAACATGAATGAGCCTTGAAAACACTATGCTAGGTGAAATGAACCAGACATAAAAGGACAAATATTTTATTCTTCCACTTATAGAAAATACTATCTAAAATGAGCAAATTTACAGAGACAGAAAGTAGATTGCAGGTAATAAAGGGCCAAGAAGAGGGAAGAATGGGGAGTTATTGATTAATGTTTAGAGTGTCCATTTTGAGCGGTTTTGGGAATAATGATATGGCTGCACAAAATTGTGAATGTAATTAATGCCATTTAAGTGGCATTTGCATTTAAATGGTTCAAATGGGAAATTTTATGTTATACATATTCTACCCCACAGACACCCACAAACCTATCCTTAGCATTTCCACCGAAATGACACAAGGTCCGAGTGAAATACACATATTTAGTTCTCTGTTTTCAAAAATGGGCGGCTGTTTATTGGCTTTTATAGTTAAAATAATACAAAGTGTTGAAAACTTCTGTCCCATTTCAACCCCCTCCCATAAACATTTAATAGTTGAAAAAAATTCTAATAAATATTTGGAATCTCTTTAGCCAAATTCATGTTTATATAATAGGAACAGCCACATTTCTTTATATATTTGAACCTAAAGCTCTTCAAAAAATAACGCACATAGATTTTAGTGCATGTGTTTGTGACAACTGGCTGCTCTTAGAACATACTCAATTCTTTGTTTAGTCTATTCAGAATAAATGAAGTTGCATTGCAGTTGTGTTACAGTATTTATTACATAATATGCATCCACAATACACATGCTTTCCAGTTTGGGAGACAAAAACAACTACACATTTAAGAAAACCTTCCGCTATTAAAATATGAGGTCCACGGCAAAATATTTTCACAATGGAAATCAAAACAATTATATAAATTCTCAGTTTGTTTATAAAAGCACACATTTGCTACCTATTGACAGAAGAAAATCTTACATTCTTTTCAAATAATTAGCAAACACCTAGTGTAGTTTAGTTTGAACATTTCTATTACCAATTGGAATAAAAATAAGTGTTGTAATACAAAATTCCTATATGTAAATATACATATACTCATATATATGACCAAGCCAAAGTTTTCAGAAAACAGTACTATTTCTATATGTGAGGTACTCACACTGAAATGATCATTTCTAATATATTCCTTTCTGCTTCATTTTAAAAAATGATGTCACAGACTCGAGCCATTAATGGGTCATGATTAGCAGTTAGAAAACACTGAAAAAGTGAATTTCCGAGAAGAATGTATGCATGAAGGTCAACAGGCAGCTTTGTGTGTTTTTTCCCCGTCATAATGCTAAATGATAGTTAACTCAAACTTCATAATGATCAACTGGGCTGCTCCTGGGTCTACACAGCCTTGTGGAGAGATTAACCTAGATTCCTAGAGATATTTCCATTCTCTGGGAAACATAAAAGTATTGTTCTAACTGGCGTTGTAATTAATCAAGTAAAGGGAAATGTCTTTATTTGAAAAAATACCTTGAAACGTGCTATTTTGAGGCCTGGGGGTTGGTAGCTGGTATTGAAGCTTCAGAGAATAGATAAAACCAACCTCCCTCCCTCTGTCCTCCTCCCCCACTCTCTCTCCCTTTCTCTCTCTCTACCTTTTCTCCTTATTTCTTCTCTGGAGATGAAAGAGAAGGGGAAAATAAGAGAGAAAGTATTAGAGCAGTTACTCTTCTTCTTGCCTTGCTCTAGGTGTTTAGGACCCTAGTCAATACTGCACAGCAGGTGATGGGAAGGGCATCTTTGCCTTCCTCCTAATCGTAAAAGGACAAATGTAACTTTTTATCCATAAATATCCACAGGTAGGTTCTTTATTAGGTTGAGGAAGTTTTCTTCTACTCCTGGTTACTGAGAGGTTTTATATTGAATGGGTGTTGAGATCTACACACACTTTTTCTATATGTATTAATATTATTATATGATATTTTTATTTCTCTTAATATTGTGGATTATACATACTGATTTTTTAAACCAACCTTGCATGCATGATATGAATCCATCTTGGTTTTGATCTTTATATTTATTTTGCTGCATTGTTTGCTAAAATTTTGTTAAGAATGCCTGCATCTATGTTCATAATAGATATTGGTCTGCAGTTTTCTCATCTTTTAATGTCATTTTCTAATTTTGATATCAAAGTAATGCTGACCTCATAAAGTTAGTTGAGAAGTATTTTCTCCTGTTCTATTTTTTGGATTTGTTTTGTAGAATACATTATGTTTTCCCTGAATATTTGGTAGAGTACACCAGTGAAGCCAGCTGAACCTAAAATTTTGTTTTGTTTGAAAGTTTTAAACTATAAATGTAGTTTATTTATCAGATATTCCTCTATTTAGTTTGGTTCTTCTTGAGTGAGCTTTTGTAGTTTGTCCATTCCAAGGAATTAGTCCATTTCAACTAATTGATACTTTTATTAGAAAATTATTTATAATTCTATTATATTTTTTAAAATTAACTAAACTTTTCAGTAGGATTATATTTACAGAAAAGTTGCAAAAATAGTACAAATAGTTCCTGTATATTGTATACCATTTCTCAAGTCACTAGGAGTAGCCTACACTTACTGGTGGGAACCACACTCCACCTTTGTGACAAGGGAATATTCATATCTTCTTTGAAGAAATGTTTATTACAATCCTTTGGACATTTACAAATTGGGTTGTCTGTCTTTTTATTGGTGAAATGTGAGAGTTCTTTGTGTATTCTGGTTCTAGACCCTTTCAATAATTGTTGACAGTTTGTTACTATTATTATTATTTAGTTTGTCTTTAGTGTTGTTGCTCGATCCTTTGGAGTTGTTCTCCATTACCTCATGGTTTTCAAGGGTTATGGCAAGCAGTCAGGTTTCATTTGTATGTTTCTTCTTCTGTAAATAATATATCTATCTCTGGCAATTCTTTTAATTTTCTCTTTACTACTAGCATTTGTAAATTTGATTATGGTGTGTCTTGGTGTAGTGTTTTTGTTTGTTTGCTTTTGTTGTTGCAATTATTCTGCTTGGTGTTCACTGAGATTCTTGGATCTATAGGTTTAGTTTACATACAATTATGAAAAATGCCAGCCACTATTTCTTCACATATTTTTTTTCCCTTCACATATATTTTTTTCCCTTCTCTTTTTCTGCAATCCAATGACATGTATGCTACACTGATACTGTCCCATAAGTCATTACTCTGCTTTTTTCAATTCAGTCTTTTTTCTCTCTCTGCTTCATTTTGGAACATTTAGTTCTATGTCATCAAATATACTTATCCTTTTTTTCTGCAGTGCCTTAATCTTCTATTAAATATTTCCAATTATTTTGTATTTCAGATATGCTACTTTTATTTCTAGAACTTGTATTTTGTCCTTTTTTAAAATTTATCTTAAATTTCTTTCCTCATCATACTTGCATTTTCCTCTAACTTACTGAATATATGGGGGATTTTACAATAGCCAATTTTTAAACATTGTTATCTTTAATTCCAAATTATCTAGCCTCTCTTTCCCCACTTCTAATGATTGATTTTTCCGTGTTATAGTTCATATTTTCCTGCATTACATGCTTGGTAATTTTCCATTGCATGCCAGACATCATTCATTTTCCATTGCTGGCAGTGGCTTTTTAAATATTTCTTTAGTGATGAACTTGACTCTGACATGTAGCTAGACTACCTGGAATAATATTGCTCCTTTTGAAGCTTTTCTTTAGGCTTGGTTATGGCAAATCCAGAGATGCTTTTAGCTTAGGGACAATTTACTCTCACTAATGAGGCAATGACCTTTTAAGAACCCTAAGCTGTGTGTCTTACATTGGCTTTCCATTTCAACTGGTTTGAAAACTATTCCTAGGCCTGTGTGACCTCTAGAAATTGTGCAGTTGACTGCTTTCTAGTGGTTCTTTCCCTTCTCATGCAGTTTTCTCTTAATAACCCACAGATTGGTATTCGGTCAAAGACTCAAGGGAATACCTCTGCAGCTCACCCAATCTCTCTTTCTTTTTAGCTCCTGCCTCTCCAGGATTTTACACTGCAGCCTAATCAACTTGGCTGAGTCTTATTTCTGTATTCTTAAGTCAACAAGACTTCTAGATTCTTTTGAGTTTTCGCCAATTACACTGTGGCCTGACAGCCTTTTCCGGGCACTAAGCTCAGGCAGTCAAAGAAGTTGTCTTTTTTGTTTCCCTTCTCCGAGGAAACACAGTCTTGTTTTCTAGGGCCTTTTTTTTTTTTTTTTTTTCTTTCCTACTTTCCTGGTTGATTAAGATAAGAGACGAAATCTATTGCCTATTACTGCATTACATATGAAATTGGAAGTTCGCGCGTGTATCTTTAGTTTATCCTTGTTATCTCTTCAAATTATTGTAATGTCTTCTACAGCAGAGTTATGCAACAATTTATTTGTCCAACATTTGTTTTTGGATTTGGGCTGTTCTGAGTAGCTGCCGGGGACATTGTTGTGTTTGTGCCTTGGTGGGCATACACACATTTAGCCAATACCTGGGAGGAGTACAGCTGAGTCATCAATTAGGTTCTATTTAGCTTTAGCAGATAGGACAAGTTTTCCAAAATAGTTGAAAAAATTTACACACCCAGTAGTAATGTATTAAAATTCCAGTTGCTCCACAGTTCTCACCAACGTTTGGCAGTGTCTGCAGTTTTCATTTTAACTGCTCTGATAGGGGTGCCTCACTGTGGGCTTCATCTCTGTTTCCCTGATTAGTAGTGTTGATTACTTTATACTGTTTGAATCTTATCTTTGATGAAGTATATATTTGAGTCTTATCTCCACTTTTAATCTGTTTTATTTTCCTTCTTGATTTATGAAAATGTTTGAAAGTGTTCTAGGTATGAATGATTCATGTATTACAAATGTTCTCCTGATCTGAGACTTGCCCTTCCACTCTTTTAGTGCTACTTTTGATAAACGGAAGCTCTTACTTTTAATGGAGTATAATTAATTAGCTTTTTATTTAATATTCAGTGCCTTTTATGCCCTGTTTAAGAAATGTTTACCTACTTCATGTTTATAAGGTAGCCTTTTCGGTATTCTTCTAGAAGCTTGCTTCTTTTAGCTTTACAACTATATATAATTTATTTTTGGTATGTGTAAGGTGGCAAAATAAAACAAATAGAAATGTTATGTTTTCCCGTACGGATATATATTTGAACTAGCATCGTATATTCAAAAGACCACCATTTCCCTACTCATTGCTGCGCTGATTTTCTTGTAAATCACCAGCCTTTATGTATGTGGATACTTACCAGGACTCCTTCCTGTTGATTTGTGTAGTTTGTTTATACTTGTGCCAATATCAAAATTCCTTGGTTACCATAGCTTTATAATTCTTGTTGATGTCTAGTGGTTTAAGACCTCTAGATTTGTTCTTATCTGTTTAGTATACTTTGGCTGTTCTTAGCCATATTTTTTTTCCCAAGAAGTTTAGTAATTTTCAATAAAATAAAGCTCTGTAATTGTTACTGGAATTGGATTACATCTATAGATGAAAATCAGAACTGACATACTTAAAGTGTTAAATCCCCATGAACTCTGCACATCTTCCATTTATCTGGATCTGCTTTTGTGCTATTGGAAGAATTGTCATGATTTTGATGCCTTGTGTTCTTCATTAATTTTATTTTCTACTTGCTTTTGGTTGAAATATGGAAAGGTGATTGATTTTTTTATATTGATACAGTAATCTTTCTCAATTTAATATTTAATTTTGATTGCAGACTCTTTTGTACTTTCAGATACATAATGTTAGTTATATTTCTTTAATCATTATTAATTTTGTTTATTTTTGTTTCTTTATCCCACCAGTTAGAGTATCCAATTCAATGCTGGATACAAGCAATGAAAATAGAATTTCTTGCATTATCCCCAATCTCAGAAATAATTTTTTCCATATTTTAACGTTACATGTGATGTTTGCCTTAGGATTTTTTACATATTCTTCAACAAATTTTTTTAAGTTCCCTTTTATGCCTCGTTTAATAAGAATTATTGCCAAATGCTTTTTCTGCATCTATTGAGGATGATATAATTTTTCTGTTTGTGTCCGCATATACCCTGGGCAAGGGCTGGAGAGAGGGAGAAAAAGGATCCTTGTGTCTACCAGCTCACAATGCTAAATTTCTTCCTCTCTAAAATTTAGTTTATCGTTTCCCATTGCTCTCCTAGACTGTGCATATTTAAAATATATCTTTTTTTTAAAAATCGAAGTGTCTTTGTTATAGTGACAGCAATGAGCAGACACACCTACTGCACACTACTCTAAATGCATGTTTTATCTATTATGTTAAGTGGTATTTTGATCATTCATTAACTTTACTGTTTTTTTTAATGTTTATTTACTACCTCATAAATTTTAGGTGTTCTCTTCCTTCTTGTCTAACGTGCTTTTCCTATACTTGTACTTTTTAATTTTGATTTTTTTGTTTTTGTTACTTTATCATGTTGATTTAAATCAGTGTTTTGATTTTGTCCTATATGTAATACATGCGTATCCTATGTGTACTGGTTTCAGCATCATTATCATTTTTAAAATTCCATATATTGTTTCTATTTCCACTTTCACCAATGAGATAGTTGCTATTTTTAACATACCTAGACAGTAGAGAGGTTTAATTATTTTGTTATTGATTTTTCATTCTATTGCAGTGAGACTAGAAATGTTGGTTATATTCATCGTACTTCATGTAACTTATTGATGCTTTCTTAGTGGCACAATATATGGTCAATTTTTATTCTCTCTGACTGGCATATTATTAATACTGTATTTTAATATGTAAGAGCATACCATATTGATTACAATTGTAGGTTTCATTTTTTTATTTATCGTTCAATAAAGTTGACTTGGGTTGAGAGTATATGTTAAAATTTCCTTCTGCTTTGATCTCTGTTGTGCCTTGCACAATCGTAATTTCCACTGTACGTTCTTTGGTGTTGACTTACTCCTCACAGTGATAACTGCATTGCAAATGTAGGCTTTTAGCATTCCAAGGTGTTTCCTTTGGTCTAATTTAATACTTCCACCCTGATTCTTTTTTCTTTCCTTTTCTTTTTTTATGTTTGCCTGACCTTTGCTTCTCTTTTTGTTTTTAGCATTTCTGAATCACACTGTTTTATAGATCTTGCATACTGCTTAGAGTTGGTTTTTTTATATGAGTCAATCTGAAAATTTCTTTTAGGAGCGAAATAAAGCATGTTCACGTGCATTGATATATCTGATGCATTTTGTTTCAATTACATCATTTTCTTCTATGCTACTTTCCTGTGTTCATTTTATTTACTGGGGAGTCTTCCTGTCTCTGTCTCTGTCTTTCTGCCTTGTTCTCACTTTCTCTCTTGTTCTTGGTCTCAGTCTTGCATGCTCATCATTGTCTTGATTTCTCTCTCTTAAAAAGAAAAACAAAAAAACAAACTGCATATGTACGACATTTTGTGTGTCTATATACTGGTTACTTTTATTTAAATAATCTTGTTAAAATGATCTTTTTCCTTATTTATGCTTTTCCGATTTGATTTGTCAGCTTCAATTTTTATCATTTGGTTTCCATCTCTTACCTAAGCAGTAATCAGTGAGCTTATTCTGTTTTCTCCTTTCTTGTTCAATTCTCCTCCCACTGAAAAAAATCAGTTTATTTCTTCTACTGTGTGAGAATGTATAACTTTCTTTACTTTTCATCCATTCTTCTTCCCATTTTTTATTTTAATCTTACATCTGCAATTAAACCTATTTCTTTGCTTACTGTCAGGGCTTTAGCCAGTGGCTCAGAGTCAGCTCTTGATTGAATAAGGTTCAAAATCTAATAGATTCCTGGGAAAGGCTTGTGAGTTCAGACATATCTCAGTTCTTGCATTTCTATTGCTTTGATATTTTGTTGATAGCTCAGCTGGTTTGAAAATCCTATGTTAGCACTTTATGTTCTTAAAGTTTTGTTTGTTTTTAAATTGTTTTTGATGTTGCTTCATTCTCTTCTTACTCTGTATGCTGCTCTCTAGAAATTTGATGTCAACTTGATTTTCTTTTCTTTATAAGTCACTTGGTCTTTTGCCTGGAGGCTCAAATAACTGTTTTTTTCTCCTATCTTTAGAGTCCAAAATTTTTACTAGGTTATATCTTGGGGTTGAATGTCATTTTTTTTTTTTCAGTAGTGGGCCCTTTTACTGTCTAGAGTCAGTTCCTTTTTCAGAGTTTTCTTAGATTATAATTTTAAATAATGTTTCATTGTTTTGTTTTTCTTCTACAAGAAATCCAGTTGCATGCATATGCCTGTCATTTTTATCTGATATATTTTACTTGTTTTATGATTTTATTTTCATTTTCATAGCTCATTTCATGGTACTTTTCAATGCCCCTTTGTATATTTCCCATCAAATCTACTTTCCATTAGCCACCTTTTAATTTATGCTTTATTACTGAGTTGATTTTCCCTCTTTTTTCCTGAGTGGGCAGAATTTTCATTTCACATCTTCCTGGGTTTTTTTTTTTTCCATTTCTCCTCTCATTAATGAATTAATTTTAAAACATCTGATTCAGAGGACTCTTTTATATCTACAAGTGAGTATTTTAAGTTACTTAATTCTTCTTGGGCATTGCTACAAGTTTTTGCTGTTTTATTTCGTTTTGTTCTGCTTTGTTGTTGTTTGGAAGGATATTTTCTTTAGCTGAAACGTTTTAACTCTCATTTTCTATTTTCTTCTTATAATAGCTTTGTAAGGATGTTACTTTCCATTTTTGTTCATTTTAAAATGTTTTATATTTCTGAAACTATCAACAGAAAGTGTCTCTATGGCAACTGGGGTGAGGGACTTGGTTGTGTTACCGTGTCCCTTACACTGAGTATCGTTGTCTGCTAGAAAGTGGAACGGGCTTTCTTCATGCGAGAGCACCTTTGATTGGAATGGGAGATGTTGATGTGCCTTCTGATGTTTCTGTGTTTTTTCCTTAAATTTCCACCACATCCTTTCTTTTTTTTTCTTTTAACCCTTGACTCTAAATGGTGTCTTCTCTTTCCAAGTCACCTCACACTTTCCAGGCAGCAGTGCTTTCCCAAGACGGCCAACTTTTGAGCACTCAGTAGTCAACATTCTGGCCAGTCGAGTAGTAGACATCAGTATTATAGCCTTTAACCAATTTCTACAGACTGCATTCTTTATGTATTTAAGTGCATACACTACATGTGCTAAAAACAATGTACTTTCTGTTACACTAGTTGGACTTCAAGAGATTCATTTATTTACTCAAGTAATATGCTATGACAATCTACCAGCCCTAATGAGAGATAATAAGTAAAATGAGCCCTCAGATTTATATTCTAAGAGATCCAAATAATAACCCAATGGTTGCAGTGTCATAATATTTGTTTTAGAGGCTAGAGTTATAGTTATTTGCCTTAGTTCGCACATCAAGTCTGGAGAAACGATAAGTATTTTGCTGTAAAGCTTGGAAGTCAGAGCCAGGAAGCCACAGGCAAGGAAAAAACAACTGGTTCTTGCTGTCAGCAAAATTCAGAATAAATATTAATTTGTTATGCTTTCTGTGATAGATTCTGAAATTATACTACAATTAAAATATTTTGAAGGATACATTATCTTTCTCTAGTTAGTATCTCAAAGAGGGGATGATTTTTCTAATGGATCTAGATAACAGTTTGGAGAAATTTATTCTCCATAAAACTTAATAAATCAATTATCCCATGTACTACATTCAAAAACATTTTTTAAATGCTTATGCTCTGAATGTTCTTGCCTTTTGTTAGTCAATTTGTTAGTTCTGGCATTTTCTTAGAGTGCTCCATAGATAGGCATGCTGGGTATATTTGATTTTACTTTTCCTTTCTATTTTTAAAAAATGTTTTATACGTGAAACATCACCAGCACCTGTGCGTAACACTTCTTCTTCACCATCATCATTGCCTATATATTTATTTTTGAATCTTTTGCCAAACTTACAGATTTGCTATGGAATGTATTTCTTTAAAATTTTATTTCTATGATAATTTTAATGAAAATAGGAACACCTCTTCATACTTATTGTATGTATACATTATGTATTAATTACCTCTTTTAAAAATTTATCTATTTTATTATTGATTTGTCTGAATGTATCTATTCTTTAAAAAGTTTATTCAAGAAACGCATTGAGTGCCTTCTATGTGCAAGGCACTGTTTTAGATTATAAGGTTATAGCAGCAAGCAAGATGAAACTCCTGTCCTCACAGAGCTCATATTTTAGCAGAGAGAAAAATAACAGGATGAAGAGGTGAAACTCGAACTGAAGGTACAGGCATGTGAATTTCTTGGGAAATGCCATTCCAGAGAGAGGAAACATTGTGTGTAAGAATTTGAAGTGGGAGTGGGCTAGCCTTTCCTAGGAAAAGCAAG
Organism: Camelus dromedarius; assembly: GCF_036321535.1. NCBI lineage: Eukaryota > Metazoa > Chordata > Mammalia > Artiodactyla > Camelidae > Camelus > Camelus dromedarius. Next base: position 49,232,965 of record NC_087450.1, read on the forward strand.
GGCTTGGATGACTGAAGGGCCATGAGAATGGATCACAGTCATCGACGGTGAGGTTAGAAGGAAACCTGGGAGCTGGAGTTGAATTGTGGATCCAAGTTGGACATGATAATCACACTGAATTTTATTTTAAGTTTGTTGAGAAATTATTGGTAAATTAAGGAGGAAGGGTTATTCTATTTGCTTTTTAACAAAGCATCTAGATCACTGGTTTTCAACAGACAGTGATTCTCCACCCCCCCCCCCAAGGAGATCTTTGGCAATGTCTGGAGGCATTTTTAAAAATTTTTACACCTGGATGGATCCTAGTGTTGTCGCGTTGGTAGAGGTGAGGGATGCTGAGGAGGATAATCTCTCCAAGATATTTAACTACAGACAGTGAAAAAAACAACCCAAAATGAACTGTAAGAAGATAGCGGTGGAAAGTAGTGACAAGACTAAAACCTTTGAGATTCTTCCTGCTTTGCCACAGAGGATAACTTAGTTTGTAAAGGCTTGGATGCACTCAATACCGCAAGAGCTCCCAGAGACAGAGAAGCTGTGCAGATTTATTCACAAAAGTCATGGAACCTTTGACTATTCCTTTATCTCATTTGAAAAAAAAAAAAAAAAGACTAGAGACCTATTAACTGTAAGGACAAGTAAACTTTTACTCTCTATATATAGTATACTTTTGCTATATATATATATCATATATATATATATATATCATACAATGGTGGAATGGAGAATATAACCTCAGTAAACACTCCTATTATAAAGGGGAGTCATGGGAGGCTTATAGCCATCACTAGTCCTTAGAAACTCCAAAATCCCGGTGGGCATATTTGCCAGCTACCATTATGTTGAGGGTAGGAAAGTTTCTTTGATTAGGTCCCCTTTCTGCTTCTTGAAAAGGATTTTCCGGTTTTATTTTTTTCTATACCTCCTGACTCTGATGCTTTGTTCTGGAACATTCTTCCTTTGCGATCATCTTACTGGGCCACTCATGGAGAGTCCACAGAGAATATTCCCCTATTTATGACTGAGGGATCTCATGTCGTGAGATATTTTCATGGCATGAATGGTCTAGGACCTTTTAGATCAGGTTTATGCTGCATTTGCAAATACAGCTTTCTCAAAAAGTTTGTTTTTCTATGAATTGATAATAATCATGTGCTGAAGCTGCACCTACAGTTCTCTTTGAGATTTGATTATTTTATATTTAATTGTAGCTTATTTGAGTTTGTTTAATAGACTACATATGCCATATTCTTATCTTGGTGATTGTAAAAGGCAAAGTAAAGATTCACATTTGTACAAGACCATTTCAAGCCTCTGTTTACGTTATGTACATTGACATCATAGCCAGTTACATGTCTATGCACAATATCAGAGGAGAATATAAATATATTCTTTCCACATCAATCAAAGGAAGGTAGACAATATTTGCTGAACAATAATTTAATATACCACACATACCGTAAGAGTGGTCAGGAAGGTAAGAGGTCCAGGGCTGAAAGGAAGAGCAGATATCTAGTCACTAGAGAGATTCATTGAATTAAAGGGTGAACAGATCCCACATTCAGTGATGTCACAGTAAGTGACAGAGATTAATTGCACTATGAAGTTCAGGAATTAGTCATTCGTATTGGCAGTGCAGTAGGTAGAATGGAGTGAACGGAGTAATACCAAATTTGGATCAAATAGACTATGTGACCTTAGGAACTAGTTATGAACCAATTTGTACCTAGTTCCTGTTCAGTTAAAAAGAATAATCACTATCTAGTTTATACACACACACACACACACACACACACACACACACACACAGAATCTATCTATCTAGCTATGGCTAGAACACTACATTTGTAATCATTATTTAAATATTATATTCCTCTGATTCCAACTTTCAGCACAAACCACACCTGCATTTGTTTTCTCTTTCTTTTAGTATTAAAGAGGATTAGATTTCAAAGAGAATTTTTCTTAATCCCAGTAGATGTAGTGAAGTGTATGGTTGCAGTGATAAGAGAAAGGAAATAATGTCATAAATTAAATAATTAGAAATAATTATTTAATGTGATGGTAGATAAAATTGGGCTGCGATTGGGGAAATACCTCAAGCACCTCTGTGCATGTTCAGTCTACTTCTACACTGAATATTTATATCAACTCTAATTATCACACTGGAGATTTATAAAGCAGATTTCAGATTATATTCTTTCTCTAAAGGGGAAAAAAAGATAAATTTGTTAAACTTTGTGATGAAGATAAAACTATAGACCGATTTTCATGTAAAAAGTATAAAATCCTAGTAAATCAATCTGCATAATGCACTTTAAAAACAATCCACTAAGCTTCTGAGTTAAGAGGGCAATTTGGGCATAAGCCTAAATCTCAACTTCTTGTTTTAAATTCATAGTAATGCTATATAAAATGTAGGAACATACAATATACTTTACAATGAGCATCTGCATTTAATAAAAGAAAGAAAATGGAAAGTAAGCACTTACTGGTGAGTGGGGCGATGAGGCTTCATTCCCCTAGGGGTTCTGATGTCACCATTAGGGGCTGGAGATTAAATGCCAAAGGAAAATCCACCTCAGACCCAAGTACAGTAGGAAGCCTGAACTCTGGATCCAGGTTTACTTCTTGTAATGAAGCTGCCAGTGAGCCTCAGGGCCCCGAGCCATAGGGAATACCAGTTACACGCCCAGGAAAACATTCCTTGGTGCTGGAACTGTGAATGATTTTAACAAGACACCACAGAACCTCTGTTACAATCTGTTTCAGGGTAAATGTTCCTCAGAAACCTTTCATAGCAACAATCACAAAACTACTCATAGGGTAGTCTTTTATAAGTAAGAGATATTTACAACAAATTCCAATGAATTAAGATTATGAAGAATATATCTGTGACCAGAATGGAAAAAAAAAAAAAAGGCAATCATGAACAACAAAGTGAAAGCAAAATAACCAATCAACCAAATAAACTAAAGTATGTATGACTACAACAAAGCAGGATTCTAAGTAATCCACGGGTTAAAACAAAGACCGAAGTAAAAATTGTAAGATGTTTGTATTGTTTTTTAAACAATGTTTAACTTATTTAGATTTAATAGAGTGGGAATTAGAAGCAAACTCATAGCCTTAAATGCATTTTGTGTATGGTGTGAATATTTGACAATGAATTAGCTAATTATACTTAAAAAACTAGAAGAATTCAATACAGTAAATTTTAAGAAAGGAAATGAAACAAGTTAAGAAATACTGAAACAGGGAGGAATAGATGTATAGATCAATTAGATAGAATTGAAGCGTCCAGAAATAAATCCATACACATATCATCAATGGGTTTTTTAACAAGGGTGTCATGATAATTAAATGGGGGAAAGAACTTTCCAACAAACAGTGCTAAGACAACAGGATATCCATATGCAAGAAACTGGGTTTGAACTCCTATTCTATACCATATACAAAGATTAACTTGGAAAGAGTCAAAGCAGGGAGGGTATAGTTCAGTAGTAGAGCACATGCTTGGCATGCATGAGGTCCTGGGTTCAATCCCTACTACCTCCATCAAAAATAACTAAACAAATAAAAATAATTATCTCCCCCCAAAATAAAAGATACAAATGGAATGACAAAAAGAATCGAGAATCTACATGTAAATATAAAACAATATAACAGTTAGAAGAAAACAGGTACAATTTTTGTAATCTTGAGTAGGCAGTTTCTTTAGATATAACACTAAAATCACAAGTATAATTTTAAAAATAGATAAATTTAACTGTATCAAAAATTTAAAATTTTGTCCTTTAAAGGACACAATCAAGAAAAAGACAACCAACAAAATGTGAAAAGTTTATTTATAAACTATATATCTGTTAAGAGATTATATCTAGAATATACAAAACTTCTTTCAGCTCAACAATTTTTTAAAAATGTCTCAATTAAAAAATAAACAAAGAATTTGAGTAGATATTTCTCCAGATAACATATACAAATGGTTAATAAGCACATGAAAAGATTCTCAACATTATTAGTCAATAGGGAAATGCAAATCAAAACCACAATAAAATAACATTTCACACTCAGAAGGATGATTACAATCAAAGACACAGGCCAATAACAAGTGTTGGCAAAGATATTGAGAAACTAGATTCTTTAAACATTGCTAATGGGAATGTAAAATGGTGTATTCCCTTTGGTAAATGGTTGGGCAACTCCTCAAAATGTTAAATATAGAGTTGCCATATGACCCAACAAATTCATTCTTAAGAGTGTAGCCAAGAGAAAACATTAAGTCCACACAAAAACTTGTACATGAATATTCATGGTAGCATTATAGCCAAAGTGTGGAAACAGTGCAAATATATATCCACTGATGATAGAAAGATAAGATGTGACATACCATACAATGGAATGTTGCCTCCCATAAAAAGCACTGATACACACTAAGACTTGGATGAGCCTTGAAATACTCTAAATGAAAGAAGCAAGTCACTAAAGACCACATATTGTATGATTTTATTTATACAAATATCCAGAATAGACCAATTTATAAAGACCTAAAATAGATTAGTGGTTGCTTAGGTTTAGGAGGGAGAGGGAAAGGATGGCAAATGTCTAATGGTGGATATGGGTTTTTTTGAGATGAAGAAAATATTCTAAATTTAGATCATGGTGATGGTTGCACAACTCTGTCAAAATATCAAAAACCACTGAATTGTAGGCCACAACAGGGTGAATTTTATATATTAATTTCTCAATAAGGAAGTTTTTAAGTTAATGAAATAATATGTGAGCAAATACAATAGGGTTAATTTAGAAAACCAAATTCATTATTTGAAAAGATTAATTAAATGATGCATTTCTGGCAAGACTTCTAGCATACAGAAGTAATAAATTCTCCTTTCTTAAGTATCATAAAAGTAACCTGTTTACAAATAGTTTATATTTAAAAAGAGAGAAAAAATATAACCAGGATGTTATTTTAAGGCTTTACTGAACTGTAATTTTACAGCATAAAATTGACCCACTCACTTGAACAGTATAATTCAATGATTTTTATGAAATTTATAGTTTTAACAATATCAACACAATCCAGTTTTAGAAAATTTCCATCACTACCTCAAATCCCTATGAATCCTTTCTCAGAAAAACCACACTCCCCTCCTCAGTCCCAGGATACCAGTGATCTGCCTTATGCGTATGTTAATGCACCTTTCCTGGATATTTCATATAAATGGAATAACCCATTATATAGTGTGTGTGTGTGTGTGTGTGTGTGTGTGTGTGTGTGTGTGTGTGTGTGTGTGTGTCTGTAAGTAACAGAGAAAGAGAAGACATCTATTTTACTTAGCATAATGTTTTTGAGGTACACTCATACTGGAATATCAGTATTTCAGACATTCCTTTTTATTGATGAATATTATGCCATGGTATTGGATGTGCCACATTTTCCTTATCTACTTTCCAGTTGATGGATATTTGGATTGTTTTAAATTTTGGCTACAATAATAAGGCAGCTATGAGTCTTCCAAGTTTTTATGTAGATATACATTTTCATTTCGATGTTAGATTCTTAGGAGTGAAATTGCTTGGTTTTATGAGTACCTATGTGTAACTCTGTAGGACACTGAAAAACTGTTGAACACAGTAGTGGTTGTAGTTTCTCTACATTCTCACCAACTCTTAGTATTATATATCTTTTTATTATAGCCAGTGGGTGGACTTCATTGTGATTTTAAATTACATTTTCATAATGACTAATGCTTGTAAATGTCCTTTCCCACAATTATTAGCTATTTACATGTCTTATTTTGTGAATACCTATTCAAATGTTTTATCCAATTTTAATTGGATGTTCTGTCTTCTTATTACTGAGTTATAAGTATTCTTTATGTATTCTGGATACCAGTGTTTTATCAGATAGAAGATGTGTAACTATTTTCTCCCAGTGTAATATTTTTCAATGGCCTAATTTTAAGCACAATTTTGTTTATCTTTTAATGAAGTTCAATTTGTCATTTTTATTTTATGACTCATGCTTTTGGTATCTAAAATCTCTTTGCCTAACTCATGATCAAGAAAATGATCTCTTATGTTTTCTTTTTAAAACTTTATTGTTTTAGTTCTTACATTTACTAATATGAGTGAATAGTTGTGTATGGTGTGAGGTAAGGGGTTTAAGTTTTTGTTTGTATGTTTGTTATGTTTGTTTTTGTATGATAGCCGATTGTCTCAGCACTGTTCATTGAAAAGATTATTCTTTCTTATTGAATTGTCTTGGCCTCTTGCTAAAAATTGATTAACCACAAATTTAAGAGTTTATTTGTAGACTATTAGTTTGGCTCCGTTAACCTGTATGTCTATCCTTTGCCAGTACCACACTACTTAATTACCATGGCTTTACATTACAAGTAAAATGTCTTTCAACAATTTTCTTCTTTTTAAAGAATTTTTTGGCTACTCTGGGTCTTTTATATTTTTATATAATTTTTAAGATCAGCTTTTCAATTACCACAGAATCTTACTAAGATATATATAAGGACTTCATAAAAGCTCTACATCAATTTGGACAAAATAGCTATTTAATATTAAATTCTACAATTCATGAACATGAGAAGTCTCTCCATTTATTTAGATTTTTGATAATTTCTCTCAGTAACTATTTTTAGTTTTTAGTATACAAAGCTTGTACTTCCTTTATTAAATTTACTTCTAAATACTTTATTTTTATGACATTGTTAATGGAATTATTTTCTTGGTTTAGTTTTCAGATTGTAACTAGTGTAGCAATTATTTTGAAACATAAGTAAAACTAAGATTCCTAGTACAACAAATTTAATATAATTGTTCAAAGATAAATATATAATTAATTTTTATTTTATGAATTTATTTTGCTATTCTGAGGCCTATATGCACATAGGTCTTCATCAAATAGAATTAGACCTATTGATTTGGGGGTGCACTACAAATCAATACCCTGAAAATGAATGTATTTATTCTGCTTTCTTTACTTTCATGTAAATTTGTTTGGACCCTGAATGTTTTTCCTTCTTGTGTCTATTCAAAATTATGAGAGTGTTTTGTAAAGAAAATTTGTATAGATAGTTTTGATTAAGTTTAAGCTATATAGCTTTCTTATTTTACATGGCTGTCACTACCATTAACTCTACCATTAACCCTACTAAGATAGAAGATCATATCCCTTTGATTACTAAATCCACTCAAGTAGGGAGAATTCTAACTGTCCGAAGCACTTCATGTCTTAACATGAAACTTACACTTTAGGACTATTACAGAAGTACAGTTCCTCTTTTTTTTTTTTATAAAAAACCTGCAAATTTAATAGGTAGAGAAGTTTTTGCAAATGGAACTACCAGACAAAATGTACTGCAGAAGAACTATTTTTAGAAGTCCCAGAAAATTCTCCGGCATACAATCAAATTATAGCTGATCTGGAAGTCAGTAGACTTATAGTCTGTATAATTCAAAAAATAACTGAAGAATTATCTATGGTCTCAGAATCCCCACAAGCAAAAAATTCCAAGGCTTAGGCAGAATAATTGGAGCAGAGCCCATAAGAGTCCAATTTAATACTTGTAAATTGTTATCTAAACTTGCCCAGTATCTTAAAAGTAAAGCCAAGGAAAGTCTCCAGGTAGTAGTAACCAGAAAAAAAGCTGAGAAAGATGCTAGAAAAAAATACCTATGTAATTTTGTACCAGTTACTTGTAATACGCTAAGCTAATAAAAAAAAAAACCCAATTTTCAAGCCTATAGATTTGTCATAGATATGCAAAGCAATGAATAAATAGTTATACCTTGCTTCTCAATAATGCCTAAACTAAACAATATACTTTGGATCAATCTGTAGCCAAATTCTTCACTCTAGTAACTAATATCTAGTAGATTTATGCTCAGCTTTCTTTAAGACCCCTATGACTAAGCATATCCAAACAACTTACTTGTTTTCACTTGGAGAAAATCAGTTTGCATAGAAACAATGCTTCAATGATTTATAACGTTCTATCCTATTTTCTTCCAAATCTCATACCAAACACTTAAATGCTCTTCTCCAAAATACCGATGACCACTTCTTACAGTCCATTGATCTGGACAATTTAGTACTAACTCTGTCCATCTACTGACTGATAATGAGCATAGAGCTTCTCAGAAAGTTAAAAATATAAAACCCTCCAATGTCTTCAAACAACAGTTTATCATCTCAGTCTTTACCTATCATTGAATGGAGGATATTATCTAAAGATATATCCCATATTATTCAAAATTACTCAAGATGAGCCAACCATGTACTGTAAAAGTGAGAACCAAACATGTCTAAACCAGGAAAGGCATCTTTTTTTTTTAACTAAATAAGCATCTGAGAATCAATCCAATGCAACCCAGAAACTTAAAAGACCACCACTGATCCCAAAATACGTCTTCAACATCCACCTGTATTGACTGTCTATGATTATAAACCTTATTTTTTGTAAGTGAATGAATAGTGAGGTGTTACTCTGGGCGTATTTACTTAACAACACGGCACATTAAGGACCCATTTCCCATTAATGATCTATCCCTACATCTAGCTGCCAAGGTTTGTCCTTACTATACGTGTCTTGAAAATAGGGCTCTATTTTGGCTATGCTATATATCCTTGTAAAATTAATAGCCTTCAATGATAAAGGAAAAGTCTTTAGTGCCTCAAAGCAAAAGAGTGACATAGATTATATAATTTAAAAAAAAATTAGATGGCACACTCTTTTCAAATGTTGAACCAGTCCTGAATACCTAGAATAAATTCCACATGCTCATGGTGTGTAGTTCTCTCTATACATTTTTAATATGACTTGTTAATATTTTGTTGAGAGTATTTGCTTGTATGTTCATGAGAGATATTGGTCTATAGTTTTCCTTTCTTGTAGTGTGTTTTATCTACTTTTACTATTAGAGTATTGCTGGCCCATAGGATAAATTTTAATGTTCTCTCTGTGACTATATTCTTGAAAAGACTGTGGACAATTGATATCATTTCTTCTTTAAATGCTTATAGAATTCACCAGTGAAACTATCTGAGCCTGGTGCTATAATGGAGAAGATGGTTATTTATATTTGATTCAATTTATTTAATAGGCATATGCTTATTTGGATTATCTATATTTGCTTAGTTTTGATACTTGACATCTTTCAAAGAAATGGCTTATTTCATCTAGGTTATTGAATTTGTAGACATAGACTTATTCAAAGTAATCCTTTCTAATCATTTTAAAGTCCATGGTATGAGTACTGATGTCCCCTCTTTTATTTCTGATATTGGTAATTTATGTCTTCTTTCTTTTTTTCTTATTTAGCCTGGCTAGAGTTTTATCATTATATTATTTTAAAAAAAGACAACTTTTGATTTTGTTGAAAGTCAATGTAATCTACAAGATCAACAGGCTAAAGAAAAAAACTCGCATGATCATATCAATAGATGTGAGGGGGTTAGATGGCAAAATCTAACATCCTCTAACATCCATTCATGATAAAAACTGACAACTAGTTAAAAAAAAGAGAAATGTTTAGGTATAAATCTAACAAAATATATACAGAATTATATGCTGCAATGCTCTGATGAAAGACATTAAACATGGTTTCAATAAAGGAGAGATATTCCATGTTCATGGATTTGAAGACTGCATATTGTTAGAAGTCAGTTCTTCCCAACCTTATCTATAGATTTAATGCAATCACAATCAAAATTCCATCAAGCTAATTCATAAGTACCAATTAACTGAACTTAAAGTAAATATGGAAAGGTAAAAGACCCAGAATAGCCAATACAGCACTAAAAAGGGACAATAATGTTGCAGGACTCACACTACAGGATTTCAAGACTTACTCTAAAGAAATAATTAATAATCAAGAGAGTGTGATATTGGGGAAAAAATACATATATCAACAGAATAGTATAGAAAGTCTAAACAAATATAGTGACTGATCTTTGAAATAGGATCTAAAGAAATTCCATGAAGAAAGGATAGTCTTTTCAACAAATGGTGCTGGAATGATTAGATGTCCATATAAAAACAAAACAAAACAAAAAAAAAACACCTTCTTTCAGACTTCATACCTTTTCAAAAATTAACTTAAAATGGATCATAGATCTAATGTAAAGTGCAGAACGATAAAATTTGTAAAAAAAAAAAAAAAGGAGAAAGGTACGTAAATTTGGATTAAACAGTGATTTTAGATAACATCAAAAGCATAATTTATTTTAAAAATTGATAAGTTTGACTTCATTTAAATAAAAAAATAAACTTATGTTTTGCAAAATTGGTTAGAGAGTGAAAGGCAAACCATGAACTGGAAGAAAGTATTTCCACAACACATACCTGATAAAGGCGTTGTGTCCAGACTACACAAAGAACCCTTAAAATAACAGACAGCTAGGTATAGACAGATAATTCTAGCTATATGCCTCTCTATATAGATCTGTATTTCTGTATCTACCCAGCTAGCTAGCTAGATGGCCAGCTAGCTACCTACATCCCTACCATCTTCTAGTGCCAGAAAACAACACAATAATAGAAGTATATTAAAGGAACATAGAAGCCAACACAAAGAGCTCTCATGGCCAAACCTGCAAAATTTTGAGTACCTAAATAGAATAGTATTGGTTGATAATCCAAAGTATAAAATAAATGTCCTCATGTCCATTCTGATATAAATAAGTAATTGAGTTAATAAAGAAATAGGGAGACGAGACAAATCACTTACACCAAACAATTCCAAATTATTTATGTTGCTAGCCTACCCTTAAGGAGATAGACTATACCCTCCTACTCTCCAAGGGTGGGCTCAGCATAGTGACTTCCTTCCAAAGAGTACAGTATGGAAGGGAGGGACAAAGAGTAACTTAACAGCTGGAGAAACACTATCTCAGCCTGGTGGCCAAGTTAGCGTCACTGAACTTTGGTAAGAGATACTGACAGCACGTGCTCCTGATGTAATGGGAAGAGAATGGCACTTGACCTCTGTGATCTTTCTCCTCAGGTTGTATAAACCAAGTCTAATCATGAGTGAAACATCACAGAATTCCCAGTGGAAGGGCACTCTACTGATCTGTATGCCTCTAAACTGTCAGGGTCACCAGAACAAGGAGAGTTTGAGAACTAGTCATAGTCAAGAGGAGCTTAAGGAGATGATAATTAAACGCAATATGGCATCTAGATAAGATTCTGGGAATCAAAAAGGACATTGGGTAAAAGCTGAGGAATAAATTATGAACTTTAGGTAATAATAACGTCAATATTCATTATTTTTTGGTAACAAATGTACTACATGAATTTAAGATGTTACAACAGGGGAAATGATTCAGGATATACGGAAACTCTACTATTTTCACAATTTTTCTGTAAATCTGAAAGTGTTCAAAATAAAAATTTCCCTTGCAAAAAATCAGCAGCTTTCTGCATAACTCCAGTAGTCAAGTAGAAGGTGACATGTCATTTGTCAAGCATGGATAAAACATTATAAGAATTAGAAATAAGCATACCTTGAAAGGTTTGGGTCCTAAAGGAAGAAAAGTATGAAAAAAAACAGGAAAGGGGGTGATGACTAAACAGGTGAGTATCTCACTTTTTTTTGAACAAGAACAACGAACATTATAAACGTGTTTGTTGTTTGTTTGTTTGTTTGTTTGTTTCCCTGGTTTTGTTGTTGCTGCTTCTTGACAGTTAAATTCTGAAGTTCCTCCGGGAGAATGAGCACTTGAGGAATTCTGGGTCAACATGATATATTTTACATACATTTTCAGCGTGTCAGCCAAAAGGGCCATAGAGCCGGAGAGCGAAAGGGACGACATAACAAGATGTTCACAAAATTCTGGAGCCACATGCAGACTTGATGCTGAGGAGAGTTTTATACATACTCCACATAACTGGTGCTCAGTTTGTCTGAAAGGGACGAGGCTGAGAAGTGAAAATAGTCTCTGGAAACCCCAGGGAGTTATTGACAAAGCACTGGTCAGTTTAGAGACAGAATCCCTGCGTAAGCTTAAGTTAGGAATATATGTTTGTTTCTAAATTGCATAAAATCGGTTCCCGTACTTTCTTCATATGAAAACAATATCATTTTATAAGAAATCAGATAGGATCCAAACGAGGTTATATAAATAATATAAACAGGTAATTTCAATAAAACTGATTTTTTTTTCCTTAGTATAAACCACAGGCACAGCCATCCCATCTTTCTAAGGCCTGTTTTTCAATGGTTAGGCTCTGTTTTGTTTTTAGGTTAGAGTTTCTTCCTTTGATGTTGTCTAGGCTTATATTTTAAAAGTTAAAATAGGTTTTCAAGATTGATTGGAGGGAGACAAAAAATAAAATATAGCCTGAAACCAAGCATTTAGACTTTTAAGTTATTCTTGTTTTCTTGATTTTTTTTTTTTCTTCTCTTTAAAGGTGAATAGAATTGTCACTACGGAAGTGTGGTTTCTTTTTTTTATTTGTCTCTGGAACGAACCTTGGTAATTCCACAAAGGCTACAGAGAGCTTTTAAAGAACAAGAGAACCACATGCCTCTAGGGACTTGTCAGCACTTAGTACTGCTTGTTTTCTGTTCCCTTTATTTTCAATAAGAAACAAACTTTAGAATTTAAACAAGAAACGCAGTCCTCATTAAGTATGAGCCTGTGCGGGAAACAAAAGAAGCTATAGAGACTTCCATGCGGGGTGTTTTTTTTTTTCCCAATCTCTGAAACAATTTATTTGTGTTTGATATTAGTAACAACAGACGCATATTAGAAAGTTTTCAAGTCTTGATTATTCAATTATGTATTCAATGAGAATTTTGCTGAGTGAGGAACTGACCATTTTTCATGACCCAACTCAAATATCTCTTCTCCAAATCCCTTTCTGATTTATTCACCCCTTTTTATCATGTGCCTCTGATATTTCCTAACTTTTTTTTTGTTGTATTTCTTTTTTTTTAATTGAAGTACAGTCAGTTACAATGTGTCAATTTCTGAAGTACAGCACAATGTCCCAGTCATACACATACATACATATATTCATTTTCATATTCTTTTTTATTAAAGGGTATTACAAAATATTGAATATAGTTCCCTGTGCTATACAGAAGAAATTTGCTTTTTATCTGTTTTTATATAGAGAGGTTAATATTTGCAAATCTCAAATGTAACCAGTGGAGAACAATGCTGGGGTAATAAACCCCGGGATGGGACGATCCGGCTCTTGAGAAGCGTGTATCCTTCAAGAAGCCTTTACAGAGGGGTTAGAAATGGAGGTAAACATGGAAAATTGGAGCCATATTTATTTTTCCATACCTTTTTCATGGCCGTAAAAGACACACAAGAAGTTAAACAGAAGACATGGTCTTTTGGAATCTTTTGCCAGTTCCTATCAGCAGAGAGTGAGTCCACATCAGTAAGGCTGCCTTCGTCTTATGAATGCTCTATTTCACAGCCCATTGTATTTTTGTAATGTGTTTATCATTTATAGCACACTTCCCCATATTTGAGTCTATCTTTTTGTTCTCAATGAAATAACCCTCTTTTTCTTTGCATTACCCAGATCTTGAATTTAAACCCCTCATCTATTTTTTTTTAATTGAAGTATAGTCAGTTACAATGTGTCAACTTCTGGTGTACAGCATAATGTCCCAGTCATGAATATATTTTTTAAGCTCCAATTTATACCTCAACCTCACCACCCATTCATCCAGTGAAACGGATATTGGAAATGTCTGTTAGCTTCTTTTCAAACTTTCTAGCCTGACTTCTCCAGAAAGTGTGAGAGCCCCAACAAGGCCCTGTCCATCTTAAAATGCCTCTCTTAGCTTATGAGTCACCAGTCTCTCCCCTCTCTCCGGCCACAACATTTCAATCATTTTCTGTTTGGAGCTCATTCTTCACCTTCAATTTGACCTTTCATAAACTCTCATTCTTTTCCCTTCCTTTTCTATTTTCATCTGGCTTAATGCATGCTACACTTAAACACCTATGTTCTGAATCTCTATCATGAAGCCAAAATCCTCCCTGTGTTTCAGAGTCTTATTTCCACAGCCCATGAACATCTGCTCTCAGATGTCCTGTAGACCCATCACATGCACTGCAGTCAAAACCAGCATCACCATCTTTTCTTACCAACCTGCTGTTTTGATACCTGAAGATGTAATTCCAACATTCCTCTGGAAATCATGGAGTCATCCTCGTCCCTTCCTTATATGACATCTTCCCGTCTCATTGGCCACCAAGTCCTCTTAATTTTTACAACGTATGGATCTCTCCAATCCATTCTCCTTTTTCCCGTTCCTGCTGACTCCACTCTGATTTAAGTTCTCTTCTCTTAGAGTTTGCCCATTGATTTCCTCAATTCCTCTCAGGCAGTTTTTCTAAAATGAAAATATAGCATATGATTCTGATTCTTAATCATATTTACCTCCTGGGCGATTACAGGGCAAAGTACACTCTCTGTCTCATGAACACCTAACATTTATAGCCAGACCCATGGATCCCTTTAGTCTGGACTTCACTGGACTGCAGACCTCACTCTCTGAATGTCCACAGATGGCCTAATGGTTTTTGAAGCTGCTGAGTGATGTATTTTAATCATTCTCCCCAGTCTAGGAAAATGACTCTTATTTCAAAGACCACTTTAAAATATCATTCAATTGGTGAAGTCTTGTACAAACATGCTCCTCTGCTCTGAGTGTTCTCCCTCCCACAATTAATTTCATCATTCACTTCATGTGCTTTAAAAGCATTTTGTACAAGCCATTTTCCCCCAGCAATCCTCTCCCATGGTACTGCTGTTGGAATTATATTTTCACACATCCTAGCTCTGTAACTAGCTCTGTGACCTTTCCCCTAGTAATTGGGAAAAAAAATTGAGGTCAAAGGCACTCACATGTTGTTCATCTTTGTATTCCCAGCATCTAGCAGCTTTCTGGTAACTTACAGGCACTCAAATACATCTGAAAACAAGTGGGCACGCATCAACGTAGCAACTCCGCCAAGGAGACGAGGCGAATCACGCCCAGCCTTATCATTAGCGTCGAGACAGTGGAATTGTAGAAAACGTGCTATTTCACAGCGGCCCAAAGGATATGACTCAGGCTTCAGTCAAGATCTTCCTGCCTCATTGCAAGTGGACACTTTTCTCGGAGCTTGGAAATGGGCTTTCCCTATTTTCCTCAGTGTTTAAAAAAATTTTTTGCATGCCTGCCAAGCCGTCAGGTAAAAAGATCGTCTCTTTCAGCAGTTCGGAATTTGAAATAGAAATACCCAAGGTCAAAGGCTATGTTTTACCCGAGTTTGAAGAAAATGACATTAAGTGCTAGTATTATATAGTAAGGTGTTATACGGAGTATATTATATATTATGTTGTAGTTTCTTCCTTTGTTCTTTTAGTTTCGTATTTTCCGTTTTACCTTCCCCCTTATTACCTAATCACCTTCTTATTATTGAGGAAATAACCATGACAAGTCAACAAGCAAGCAATGCTGCTCAGTGTAAAATGGGAAGTAGAATGATTGAAATTATAATAGTTACATTATTAAGTGCCTATCCTATACCAGACTCAGTTCTAAGAGCTTACATAATATTTTTTCCTGTGTAGCACTTTATATATGTATGTGTATGTGTGTGTATATATATAAACTTATTTCATATTTAGAATAACTCTAATGGGTAAGTACTATTATTATTTCCAGGTTACAAATGAGCAACTGAGTCACAGAAAGGGTAACAATATGCTCAAGGTCAAAGACCTAGATCCAGAGCTAGGATTCCAACCCAGGCAATCTGTTCCCCTATGCTTCTCACCACTATACTGTACTTCTCCCTTATTGGAAAAAAGTGACTCCCTTATTGGAATAAATAAAAATATTTATTTAGTTAAATATTAAACTTAGAACCCCTGGGAATCCATACACAGATATTTGATCACACAGGACATATCAAAGGTGAGGATATAAATAACTTGAAACTATTTAAAGGCATTTCCTGTTTATACAAATCACTTAGAAGAAACTGTAATTATCCTAGAAATAACCACTTATTAATATAGACAACTTAATCATAGTTGTTGACCCATGTGTTGTTTTTGAAAAGGACAGAAGGTTTAATTTATTAAAATTCACTGTGTAATGACCCAGAACCACATTCTAACAACAGGTGATTTAACCTGTATGAAAATAAACCCATTGGCATTAATGAATCAAGGAATCTCATGGCTTGGGTGGGAGGTGGAGCTCAGAACAAAGGGTCCGTTAACAGTCATGCTTTATTCACTGTGATTTTCTCAGTCCAATTTGATCTGCTATAAAGAATTTGTTAAAGGGCCAAATTCATCCTTTGTATGTTTTGTGAGTCTTATTAATTGCATGTTACTTTCTTTGTCTTGATAGGCAATTTTGTTTTGTCTTGTTTCTTACGTTCACTTCCTTCCCCTGACAAATTCATCCTAATAAGATGCTTCTGTATTTGCACAGTTTAAATACCACACTAAACTTCAATGTCCTTGATTTGGCTTTTCATATTTTGTCATCCTTACCAACTGCAGGCAGATAATTCTCTTTATGGATTAGCTGTAGCTCTACAAATGAAAGCTCACTTCAGCACATTAAGATCCCTCTGCCATTTTTCTCTCTGGTTTTCTTGTTGCCCTGAAATCTCATGTACACCTGAAAATTGCTTCTTCCTGCATTTCCATGGCCTTGGTGAAATATAAAGTGACCTTGGTAATGTTCTTCAGTGTCCTCTCCAGAGCTATCTTTCCATTCTATGATGTGCTAGGTGATTATATCCAGACTGATGGTCCAACACATATAAATATACCTATAGTTTATAATGATAGATGTTTAGACTCACCCTTTCTAAAAAAAAAAAAAAATGTGTAATTTCATCTTCAGTTACTCCTACCCTTGGAAAACTCACACTTCCATGGGAAAGAAACCAAGAAAGAAAAAACTGTAGTTGAGGGTGATAGGAAAGCACAGAAGAGGGGGACACAACACAGTCTGGAATGTTAGACAGAGTCCAGGAGGCTGATGTATTGAGGACGAGTAATAGGAGCCAGCCGAAGAGAAAGGAAGACAAATGGTGCAAAACCACTAAAGGCAGCAGAGTGCACCTGCGTGAAGCTTAGTCTGACAGCAGCAGAGTGTGTGAGAGGATAATGCAGAGAAATGTAGCTTAAGAGGTAAGTAGGGTCAGATCATAAAAGGCTTACCCTTGGAATGCTGTTGGATAAGTGCCTTAGAAATATGACTCTTAGGGTGACATGGAGATTAGATTTTGCATTAGTGAGACAAGAGTCAAGAAGACCAGCCATGAGTTTATTGCAGTCATTCTCATGATGGATTAGGATTGAATTAGAATAGTTACCTATTAGGTTGGAGATAAGTAAATGGATTCAAGAAGTCATTTAAAAAGTAAAACTAATGTAACTTTGCAATTGGATGCCAGTTATATGGAAAAGGAGATCTCAGGGATGACATAAAGGTATATGCCTTGAGTGACCAAGTCGGTTCACCAGTGTGAACAGAGGCTGGAGATGGAAGTTAGTATTCCATGAGAAATATGCTAAATAAGGGTTTTCAATGCATCATCCAAGTGGAGATTCCCAAATGATATTTACTCATTGAGTGTGATAGGAAAGCACAGAACTCAGCATAAATATATCAGTTCAAGATGGTTTTGGATCTAGGGAAGAGCGGCATAAAGAGCATACATAAGATTATTGGTTGATCCTGAATAGGTGCCCTCTGAGACTGGAAGGAAAAGGGCAAAGATGTAAAGGCTATAAATATATTTGTTGTTAATGGGTACACAAGAAATTGGTATAGGTAATATCTGCTCCCATAAATTTCTTTAGGAACTTACAATGCCTACTGGATGTAAAATGGATGGGATGGGATAGCAGCTTGAAGACTTAAATTTTGGAATTGTACTGAGACAATGGAAAACAAAATTGATTAAAAGAAAGTTAGAGAGTTGCTAAGTAGTACAGAGGACTATACTGAGTGTGGAAAGTAGTAATTCATTGTGGTGCTTTAGGGTGATAGATAATGTTGGGCCCAGGTTGTGCCCATGGCCCTGAAGTAGAGATGGATTTTACTAGCATAAGCACAACTATAACATAAACCGAAACAGTTTGCTGATAACTTTGCAGTATGTGCTATCATTTAAGTTTCTAACACAATCTCATAAACTAATATTCCTATTATTTCCATTTTAGAGATGAAAAGTATTATGTTCAGAGAGAATAACGTGCTCAGGGAAACCCAGAAAAATCAATGGTGAAACCACATTATATGTGGACAAATAATCAGTTTCTGAAATTGGTAAGCTTGCTTGCCACATAAAGTGACTTTCCTTCTGTGGGCAGTACACACCACCAATCTATAGTTAGAGTCAGTACCTGATCAGAGACAGTGACACTCACCTTGAAGCACTGGCAGGGCAGAGTTGGATGTGATAATCTCTGAAACACCCTGTAAATTTGAAATTCTGAGTAGCCCTCCTTTAAATACCAATGAAAATGGTTTTTTTGAAAATTTCACTTCATGATGTAAATTTCCAGGGGTGTCTGAAATTTTAAGTAACTTAATTGCCTTCTTCTCTTACTGCTAAGATGAAATATGAGTTTGTTTAGTGTGGTTGTGTGTGTGTGTGTGCACAGAGCCAGAGATTTGACTTTTGCTCTTTATTGCATTTCTTAAACTAGCTACACTTGGCAATTCATTTACATCAATAATTGAAAAGCCATCAGTCTCCTCTTGTCTTAAACTCCTTGCTATGCACACTAATGATATGCATGATTGGCTATTGCCATAAAAATGCACCATAAATTTTTCAAAGATAATTCAACTACAGAGAATGAATCAATATGAACTCCCGTGATAACATATGAGAGACGATCTCTCTACTGCCACTTCAAACCATTTAGTGCCTCTCTTGATGAGAAGCTATTATTGCCTCCATTTGCAGTTTTTAGGCAGTGGTTTAGTACTTTCCTCTTTCAAGACTTGACTAAGGGACTGTGTTCTCAGCCACCCCGTGCTGTAGATGGCCCGCACCTGCCGATGCTGCTTTTGTCCTGTGCTTTCTGGCCTCTGCCGTTTTTAGACGTCCTGTAAGTGGAGACGATCTATTGTGTCTGATGTGCATGATGAAATCAGGCATGAAGGATTGTGTTCTTTCATTCGTCCATTCTTCTGTTTGTTCCTTCCTTCCTTCATTGATTTGACAGACTGTTGTTTGTCCTTAAATTGATAGTGGTCTCATATGTGAGCTGTCACCAATTAGAAAGCACAAATCATACTAGGAATCTGAAATAAAACCAACTCTGAGGCCAGTCAGTGCTCGGAGAGAGGTGTGATGTCTCACCTGAGGGAAGTTATGCTGGGCGCTCAGCATGAGACGGTTTTGCTTACTTTGTCACAGAAAGCTGAGGCAATGCTCTTTGCAGTTAAGTCATCTGCCTGGGAAGCCAGCAAGGGAAGAGGGCCAGAGGGCAGAAAGAGCTCCTTCTCCTAGCATCGTCTGTCCTAGGTCAGTGAGAACACTGTTGCTTGCAGACTGAGCTTTACACGTCAACAGTTTCAGTAAGGAGGCGTGTATGGCCCCCACTTAACCCCCTTTTCTACGTAGGTGCTTCCAAAGAACAACACTGGATGTCCTACAGCAAAGGGTGATCTAAATCAAATCTTTGTCTCTATGGAGATGTGGATACCCTGATACTAATGGCACCCAGGGATTGGATGGGACTGCGGTTCTGATTGGACAACAAAGATATCCAGGTTCCTCTCCACTTTGCCTCATAGGATGACTTCCTCTAGAAATGCATGTCTGTAGCACACACACGTGTGAGCGCACTCACACACACACTCACACACACACTCACAAACACACACTTTGGAACTCACTATTTTGAGGTATGTGATTCACTCTCTGGAGCTGTCCTACATGTAATTGTTCAGAACTGGATCCAAAAATTGTTCGTTGGAGTGGGATAAATAACTTTTCTTAAACCTCAAAGTGATTTTTTTTTAAATTTCTGGAGCTTGAACTTAGTTTATCCTGTTTTTGTTACCTAACATTTATCACTGATTTTAAAAAGGCTCTGATTACAATTTTAAATGTTTTTCCTCTGTTCTTAATCACTATTTGTATTCCTCTTCCACATCAATAGATTTCCACTCTAAAAATACATGAATATGTTCATAAATATATATACAGGATAGTGTTGTTTGCCATGTATAACTTTGACTTTTCATTCATGTTGTTGTACTTTAATCTCATTTTCTTACTTTATTTTTTAAAGTGTATTTTAGAATGTATTTATATTGTAGTATATTATACCTAGTCCATTGCTTCTATAATAAATTTCATTGGATCCATAATGTATTACTAATCTATCCTCCTACTGAGCATCCCTCAGCTTTCTGCTTACAGGAACACACACTTACAAACACCCCATGGCAATCAACTACCATGTACAAACCCCCTTACAGAACTTCCCTGAGCTATGCACTCAGGAATGGGCATGATTAATCATAAGCCAAATGCCTAGTTACTTACGTGAAGTACCTGCTGAACAGTTTCCAGAATGGCTGAGGACACTGACATGATCAATGATCCAGAGTTCTTGACTCACCACATCTTCACCAACAGCTGGCTTCCTGCACCTTTCCAATCACCGCCATTTGTGTGAGTGTTGCCTCGGATCTCATTATTCCTGAATTTGCATTTTTCTCATTTCAACTTAGTTTGAATGATTCATTAGAGGAAATGTTTAGGTATTTTATCTTATATCCCTGTGGTTTGCATTTGTCCATTTTTTCTGTTGGATTTCAAGCCAATTTTCCCAGCAAGGAGTGTAGGGAAGGCAGACCAGAGCAGTGGTTAAAGGCAGAGACTCTGGAGTCAGACCAAGGTTCAATTCCTGGACTCATGGTTTACGAGCTACATGATGTTACCAAGTTGTTTACGTTTCTACCTCTTCTGTATAAAGTGGTCATAGTCTTAGTGAATGTTCAACATAGTCATCCGTTTACTATCACTATTGTACGGGCCCACAACAATCATTTGAAACATTAACTGATAGGATTTTTGTTTAAAAAAAGCCCTGTATTCACCCTCTGCCTCCCCACCTTAAGGGAACATTTTGCCAGAAGAATCAAAGTAAGGTAAGAGATGACAGATGACCATTTTCATTGTGATTGTGACTTTCTTTACCTTTTTTGATAAAGTAATATTGTAATGAGGTCTGATTTATATACGATCAAATGCACAGAACTTAAGTGTTCATTTCCTTTTTGTTTTTTTTAAATTTTACACATGCATGCAACTACCACTCAAAGCATTTCAAATATTTTCATCAAATCAGATAGTTTACGTTGCCCTCTGGTCAACCATCTTCACAGCCACACCCTTGAGAGAATTTTTATTTTGATCACCACATAGCAGTTCTGCCTGTTTCAGGGCTTTATATACATCGGGTGCTGTTGTCTGTGCTCTGCCGTGTTTGGATTCCTTGGCTCCACACAATGGTTTCTTATTTACTCATGTTGTTGTAATCATGTCATGTTGTTGCTCTGTTCCTTCTCATCACTGACCAGTAGTCTATGGAATGAACGTATCACAACTGGTTTATATACTATTGATACCGTTGATAAGCATTGGGTTTTGTCCAGTTTGGGGCCATTATGAATAAGGCCACTAAGGAAGATTCTTTAGTAGAAATATGTTGGGGAATGTGTGCGTATGCTTTAGTATATTGGGAGGAAATTCAAACTAGGACACAGAGTTACGTAGTATGTTTAACTTAAAAAAAAAAAACTGCTAAATAGTTCTCCAAATGGTTGAAGCATTTTATATTCCTAGCAACAAGGTTCTAGAGGTCCAGCTGCTCCATGTGTTTGTCACCATTTGGGATTGCCCATCTTTTTTTATTTTATCCATCCTACTGGGTATGAAAAGGTATCTTACTGTGGTTGTAATTTCATTCCCTGATGATGAATTTCCTATCCATGTGTTTGTTGGCCATTTGTATGTCTTCATTTGTGGAGTAACTATTCAAATCTCTTGTGCTTTTTTGTTTACATTGGGTTGTCTTTTTTGTTGTTGATTTGTAGGAGTTCTTTATATATTCTGTATACAAGGTTCATATTTTTAATGTTTTGATGAGAAGATATTTTAATTTCAATAAAATTCTACTTATCTTTTTTTTCTTTTGTGCTTTGTTCTTTTGAGGCTTATTTTCTGTTTAAGAAATCTTTCTTATTCCAATGCCATGATGGCATCCATTTGGGATTTTTCTTTTATACTCTATTGTTTTAGCATTAATGTTTAACATGTTTCAATCTATGATTCATTTTGAATACACTTTTGTGTTTAGAGTGAAGTAGGAACCACATTTTATTCTTCACAAATGAAATTCAAGTTGTTTCAACACTCGTTTTTTTGTTAAGTTTTTCTTTTCCTTTTTAACTGACTTGGTGTTGGTCGAAAGTCAATTGACTGACTATTTATGAATAATTATAAACTCTGTTTCGTGATCTTAGACCAATGCCACACTGTATTACCAGGAACTTACATTAATCTTAAAATCAGATGGTATAAATACTTCCATTTTTTCCCAAGATATTTTTGCCTATTTAGATAATATTTTCATGTAAATTTTATAATCAGTTTGTCAATATCTTCAACAACAACAAAAGCCTTGTGGGGCTTTCATTGCAATTGGGTTATATCTACAGAAATTTAATGAGAATTGACATCTTAAGAATATTGTCTTCCAGTCCATAAACATGACATATCCCCCTATTTATTTAAATCTTTAATTTCCCTCACCAGTGTTTGGTAGTTTTCAATTTAGAGATCTTGCACATCTTTCATTAGTATTTTCTGTAGAGTTTTGATTTTTTTTTATAATTTTGTAAATAGTAGCCTAAATATAATGTTTTACATTGTTTGTTGATGATATATTGAAATATAACTAATTTTTCTGTGCAATGACCTTTAAGCTGTTTTTACGCATAAAACTTTTGACACCAAATATGTAGGTTTTTTTTTTTTCTCATACCAACCAATTCTCCAACTCTCTGGACAGCAACTGGGTGTCCTCCAATCCAATTCAATTCTGACATTAAGTACCCAGAGTTAGCATCAGACTCCATGTGTTTAAGGCTTAGTCCAACAAGAAAGCCCTCACTTCAGACACCAGTCACAGGTATTGGGTCCCTAAGTTACCCACTCTTCTGTTCAACTTTGTCAAGGTACAATGTCACGGAATTCCCCAAAACTTTCTCCTTTTTTTCAGATTTAATAATTTGCTAGAACAGCTCACAAATTTCCGGAAAGCACTTTATTATTACCAGTTTATTTTAAAGGATACTAATGAGCAGCCAGATGAAGAGGTGCATAGAATGAAGTCCAAAAGTATTCCAGGCATAAGAACTTCTGTCCGCACTGAGTTAGGTAGGCTCTGCCACCCTCCCAGCATGTGGACATCTTCACCAACTCAAGCTCTCCAAACTCAGCCATTTAGAGTTTTTTCATGGAGGTTTCATCATGGAGGCATGCTTGATTATTGACTCAATCCCCAGCTCCTCTCTCCTTTCTGAAGGTTGGAGGAGTGGAACTGAAAGTCCAGGCTTTTATTCAAGGCTTGCTTTCTCTGGTGACCAGCCCCATCCTGAGACTATCTAGGGGCCTGTCAAGAGTAATCATATTCAAAATAGAAGACACTTCTATCACCCAGGAAACTCCAAAAGTTGTATGAGCTTTGTGTCAAGAACCAGGGGCAAAAACTAAATACCTTTTTGTGATACCATAACCTTGAATTCTATAACATTGGTAAATTTGCTTATTCATATCCTAGTATATTTTCTGTGGATTTCATGTTTTCTACATATAAAATAATGTCATCATTGAAAATTATAGTTTTAATTTTATCATATTTTTACCTTTCATTTCCTTCTGTTGCTTTAATGCATAGAAATTAAACTACCACCTTTAATAGAAGTTATGATAATGAATAATTTCCCTCATTTTTCAGCTTAAAAGTGTCCAATAATTTGGTGCCATTAAATGTGATGTTTATGTCTATTTTTCATACATGCACTATATCAATATTGAGGAAATTTTCCATTTCTCTCTAGATTCCTAGTTTGCTGAGGTTTTTTTTTTAATTATGAATGGGTATTAGATTTTGTCAAATGCTTTCTTTCCATGATTTTTTACCTTTATTCTGTAAGTATAATGAATCTCATTGCTTAATTGTTTATGTTAAATCATCTTTGCTCTCTTGACATAATCCCTGTTTGGCTGTAACATATCATCCTCACTAAACACTCCAAGATTTAGTCAGCTAATATTTAGTTAAGAAATGTTGCATCTGTATTATATGAAATATTGAGCAGTAATTATTTTTTAGAATTTATTTTCAGTATTAGAATTATGCTGGCCCAGAAGACTAATTGGGAATTGTTCCTTCTTTATCTATGTCCTGAAAGAACTTGTGCAGAATTGATATTATTCTTCTTTAAATGTTTAATAAAATTCATAGTGAAATCATCTAGGCCTGGAGATTTCTATATGGAAATGCTTCTGATTATGATTTAATTACTTTAATAGCTATAGGGCTTTTCAGGTTTTTAATTTCTCCCTGTATCACTTGTTTTGAAGAAATTCATTAATATCATTAATATCAAAATTATTGCCATAAAGTTGTTTATAATATCTTCTTAATGTCATGTTAGTGTTTGTAGGATCTGTAGTCATGTTTCCTTTGTGCATTTCTAATATTGATAATTTAAATTTTGTCTTGTGTTTTTTGATTATTTTTCTTGGGTTTTTATCAATATTATTAATTTTTTCAGAGAAACTACTTCAAATTTGCTGATTCCCATATTGCTTATCCATTTTCTACTCAATTCACTTTTGCTTTTATTTTTATTCATTTTTCTTCTCATTTTGGGCATACTCTATTTTTCTTTTTGTTACCTTTACACACTGGAATATTAGATGACTAATTTTACACTTTTCTTCCTTTTCTAATATTGGCATTTAAAGCTATAAAAGTCATTACAATGAATGCTTACCTGTATTTCATACATTTTAATCGTTTGTTTTCATTATCATTTAGTTTGAAATAGTCTCTAATTTCTCTTGTGTTGTATGTTTCACCCATAAATTATTTGAAATCATATCATTTAATTTCCCAAGATTTGGAGATTTTCTTCATGATCTTATTGTTACTGATTTTTAATCGAATACTATTGTATTCAGCACAAAGGGTCAGAAAACATGTTCTGCTTATTTCAATTATATAATATTCATTGAACTTGTTCCATGGCTCGGCGTATGGTTTATCTTAATTAACATGGCATTTTCCTTTGAAATTAATGTGTATTCTTCAGTATGGGAGTGCAGTGTTCTCTAAATGGCAGTTCAGTCAAGTTGATTGATAATGATTTGTTGTTGTTATTTAGTCCACATTCTCTGTCCTTAATGATTATTTATCTAAGTGTTCTATGAAGTAGAAATTGTGCATTTATTTATATTCCCAATATAGAATTTCTTTATATTTCCATTTAGTTCTATTCACTTTTGCTTTATTTAGCTTACTAAATATTGTGGTGAAATTCACATAACATAAAATTGACCCTTTAAAGTGAGCAATCCAGAGGCATTTAGTATATTCACAGTGGTGTTCTACTTCTGTCTGGTTCCAACATGTCTCCATCACTCCAAAGTAAAGGCTCTCACTCATTAAGCAGTTTCTCTCCATCCTTCCCTCTCCCAGCAATCTGTGCTCTGTCTCTATGACTTTATCTGTTCTGAATAGTTCATACAAATGAAATCATACACTATTTGTCCTTTATCATTTGGCTTATTTCAGCTGGCGTAATGATTTAGGGCCACCTCCATGCTGTAGCGTGTATTGATACTTCATTCCTTTTATGGTTGAAGAATATTCCACTGTATGCATATAACACCATTTATTTATGCAATGATCCATTGATCGACCTTTGGACCATTTCCGCCTTTCGACTGTTGTGAATAGTGCTGCTACACGCACGAATCTGTTTAAGGATCTGTTTTTAATTCTTTTCTTTAAGTACCTAGGAGTAGAACTGTGCGATTATATGGTAATTCTATATTTAACTTTTTGAGGAACCTTTGAACTCTTTTTCCACAGCAGCTGAGCTTCTTTGAATTCCCTCCAGCAAAATGCAAGGTTCCCAATTTTGCTACATTCTTGTCAACACTTGTTATTTTCCATTTTTTCTTTTATTATAGCCATCCTTGTGGGTATGAAGTCGGTACCTCATTGTGGTTTTGATTTGCATTTTCCTGATAACTAATGATGTTGAGCATCTTTTCTTTCCTGGGCTTTCGAATATCTTCTTTGGAGAAATATCAATGAAAGTTTTCTGCTGATTTTTAATTAGGTTGTTTGTCTTTCTGTTATTGACTTGTAAGATTTCTTTATATATTCTTGATAATCCACCCTTATCAAATAAGTGGTATCAAATATTTTTTGTGGGTTCTGTTGGTTCTTCACTCTGTAGATTGCCTTTTTGTCTTTTGATAATGCCCTTTAAAGCACAAATTTTTAAATTTTGATAGTCTTTGTATTTTTTTCTCTTATACATGTTTTTGTGTCATATGTGAAAAATGAAATCTAAAGTCATGAAAATTTACCTCTATGTTATCTTCTATTGATTTTATGATTTTAGTTGTTCTATTGTGGGAATGATCCATTTAGAAGTATTTGTATATTTCTTTTGAGATTGAGATCCAACTTCATTCTTTCATATATGGATATTCAATTGTCCCAGGACCATCTGTTGAAGAGAACATTTCTTCCTGATTGGATTGTCTTGTCACTCTTGTTGAAAAATCAATTGATAATAGATATATAGGCATACTTATGAGCTGTCAATTCTATTCCTTTGGTCTCCATTTTTATCCTTATGCCAAAACCAAACTGTTTATTATTATTATTATTATTATTATTATTATTATTATTATTATTATTATTATTATTATTAATGCAGCTTTCTAGTGAGTTTTAAAATCAGAAAGTATGAGCTAGCCAATTTTGTTATTTTTCAATATTGACCTGGCTATTCAAGCCTCTTTTTGATTCCATATGAATTTGAGGCTTAGCTTTGCCATGTCTGCAAAAAAAAAAAAAGAAGAAGAAGAAGAAGAAGAAAAGAAAAGATCATTGGGATTTTGATGTTGTTTGGATTGAATCTGCTGATCACCATGGGAAGTATTGAAATTTTAACCAGATTCAGTTATCTAATTTATGAAAATGGGATGTCTTTCAGTTTTTTATATCTTAATTTCTTTCTTCAATGTTTTATAATTTTCAGCATGCAAGTATTTCGCCTACTTGGTTAAGTTTATTCCTAGATATTTTATTCTTCAGGATGTTATGATACATTAATTTAATTTCTTCATTTCCTTTTTGGAATGTTTATTGTCGGCATATAGAAACATGACTGCAAAGTATGTATTTTTGTTTCAGCAGGCAGTGCCTTGAAAGGTTGATTACCTTAAATATGTGGGCTTGTTTTTGATTTTCTGATGCAGATCTGTGACATGCTCATAGTGTTCCCCAAGTCCCTCAAATCTGATGAGACACAACCTTCAAATTCTCTCTCCCCTGGGGTTCCTGTTAAGGCTTGATTTTAGTCTTCTTTAAGTGCAGGTCTTATGTTAAAGTGTGATCTTTACTCATAAGGAGTGGCCTTTCTATTATTTTAGCTGGCAGTTAGGGCTGTTAAGAAATGATTAATGAGGTCTCTACTCTGGCACAGTCAGTACTTCAGAACCTCCCAGGATTACCTTTCTGCCAGTAGTGTTCAACCTCCAGTATCTCTGTTTTACTCTCAACCTCATAGCAGCTGGTCTCCAGTAAGTCTTGGTTGGTCTCTTCATGAACACATATAGCCCATCTCTCAACCACAGAATCATAAAGGACACCCATAGTGAATTCTGGGCCCCTTCTCTACATAGCTTCCTCTTCCCCAATATTCCATGCCATAGATTGGACCCATTTCAGCAGCTTCAATTCCAGTGTCTTCTTAATTTCAATAGGAAGCCCTTCTGAACTAGAGCTGCATCAATTTTTTGCCCAAATAGGGAAACTTTCCCCAAGCTGGTCATCAAGGAGCTTTGCTCAGGAGTTCCCCTTCTTTTAGGTTCAAAGTATCGTGCAACCTGTTTTCTATTGACCAAAGACCAGCTGTCTACTGTATTTTATCCAGTTTTACTATTGTTAGGATGGGAAAGCTAGTGAGGTAAAAGTCACTCCATCATGGCTAGAAGTGGAAGCTCCATCAGAATTATTTTAATATCTCCGACTGTTAATTCCATCTAGGTCATCTCCAATGTTTGCTCTCTTGACCACAAAGTGCATTTCCTTGCTTCATCCTATGTCTTGAAATTTTTGATTAAATTCCAGCCATTTTGCATAAGAAACAAAAACAGTAGACACTGAGGTAAACAATGTCCAATTCTAAAAAAGGGCATGTCACTTCTCCTGTTAAGATACTAACG
This sequence comes from Camelus dromedarius, assembly GCF_036321535.1. Lineage (NCBI taxonomy): Eukaryota > Metazoa > Chordata > Mammalia > Artiodactyla > Camelidae > Camelus > Camelus dromedarius. The sequence continues at coordinate 49,261,547 of NC_087450.1, forward strand.
GGAGGAGGGGACTGGCTGAGTTTAATGATTTGATGACCTGGGTCTGGGCATGATTGCAGGTTCAATTAATTTAATTTACTTCTAATTTCAAAATGTTGAGGACTGTATCAGAATTTTTCCTTTAGAAGAGCTTGGATTAAGAACACTAGAGAGAGTCCAGAGATCTCGTTATGTTTTACAGACAAACTTGCAGCTTTCCAGAATGTGAAGAGATCTTTCTTCAATTTAGAGACCAGTGTTCAGCTTTTGGGGTGCTGGGAATTCTCTTTGTTGTCCTTCCCATCACCCTCTGCTTTCTGTGCCTCTAGCGTGCTCTTTCTCCTTGGCTGATTCATTCTGACTTTCAGGGGAAAGCTGCAGTGTACCTGGGAAAAAGAGGTTTTTCCTCGTTTTCTACACTGCGTATGGCTTCCGCACATCACTCCTTTGCATTTGTTATGGGAATGAGTTTTTGTGGTGGTTTGGGCACAGTCTGTGGCTGAGACTCTCTAGAATCCTAATGCATTTTGCCAGCCTCCATGTACACTTCATGCATTTGTAGAAAGTCTACCTTTTCTTCAATATCCCAACCTGTGTTGAGTTTATTCACCTTGTGCTTCTCTGTTAAGGATTGTAGCAGTCATGAGCCTTTTTTTTTTTTTTCCTCCCAGCTATTTGAAATTAAGTTTATTTAATTTATTTAGGCTGTCTGTTGGGTTTCTAAAGAGGTAGTGGATTCTCATTGTCAGATAAGAGCAACAGTCTCTTGAAATGTTTCCTACGTGCTTTTGGTTTTATATACATGTATATTTCTTTCTGAAATCAATTCTTTCCCCCAGAATTCCAGACAGAGGTCCAACATGCTTTGAGTCTTCAGATACTCACTGTTAAGAGTTCACAAATGCAGTATTCAGAAGACAGAGTACTGAGCATGAAATCTAATTAGTATTTAGGGGTTTGGGCAGTTTAAACTCGTATGTGAATATCTCTCTTAGAAGCCTAGAAACCATGTGTAACTGTTCTCTCTCTGGGCTATGAGCCCTTAGAGTTCTCCCTTCTAACTATTTAATCTACTGACTTCTTAATCTCCTGTATGGAAACTGTTTAGGATAACCCCTCACCTCTCTTGAAAGAAGCAGGAAAGATGAGGGGAGCCCAGAGGGGAATTTAAAGGGGTGGAGAGAGAGGCAGAAGTGGGGAGAGGCAGCAAGGGTGGCTGGGACACCAGGAGTAGGAGGATAGGCAGGGAGCCTCTGGGGAGGCTCAGGCAGGCTTCCTGGCAGAGCAGGAGACTGATGGCTAGGACTCAGTAACTCAGCTCCCATGTGTCCTCAGTCATCTGTGGAGAAAGCCAGCTAGCAAAGAAGGGGAGGAGGCTGGCCCTGTTCCTGTAAGTTATTTCTGGATACATTATTCATATTTGATAAATCATTTAGAGGCAGCTACTTTATTAGCTTATAAAGCACATTATATGGTTTTAAATTGTTAATACAGGCTGTTGCGATGCATACTGTACCTCAGAAAAGCCATGCATCATTTTAATTCATAGCCTCATTATAAAGCTTGTTACAAAGTGCTGCATTATTGCATGGAGGATAGTGGAGTAACGTTTCTGCAAGAAACCTGAATGTTTTATTTACATCATCGGTGGCTTGGTAGGGCCCATAAGAAGTGCATTGGAAGATGGAGTCAGATCAAATTTTGAGCTTTTGGAGGACAGAGACCTAAATCTGCCTCCTCTAGATGTATCTTAATCCAGATTTAGCATGTGGTTCTAGTTTGGATGCATAGGTATCCAGAAAAGTCTTGCTTGAGTGATCACTTGCTTAGTGTTCCTGGATGTGCTGGCTTGTCTACTTCTCTAGGACCCCTAGAAACATTGGTACAAACCTGAGCCTAGGACCTGCTTTTCATTTATTCATTTAAGAGGTGCTGATCACCATCCATGTGACAGACACGGTTCTAGACATTGGAGATAAGATAGTTTAGCAGCATAGTTTTACTCCCCGACTTCATGAAATTTACCAGTGCAGTAAGGTGAGTTCGGGTGAATTTGTGCTGGAGTATTGAAATTAACTAAGTTGTAATACAATTTGTAGATGACAAGGGCAGCATACTAGTAAATTAACCAAATGTTTAGACGTCTGAATGATCAATAGATCTTCATTCAAACTGCAAATCAAACCACCTCTTCCAGGAAGGTCAACTTGACCAAGAAGTCAAACAAATCTAAGTTTGAATCCTTATTCACTTACTGGCTGTCTGTCCTTGGGTAGGTCACTTAGCCTCATTGGTACTCAGATTTCTTATCTGTAAAGTGAGAATAACTATTGCCTTGTCTCACTGACTCACTTTGAGTATTAAATACACAAACAGATATTTAGCTGAAAGTCTGAGACATTGCAGGTACTCAGTAGTCATCGTTTCAACCATTCAACAGTTGAAAGCAGAAGGTGGCAGTGCTCCTCAAATGGACTTGAAACATGCGCAGGTTTATACCGTGGCATTCGCAACGGTAGAGTATCAAGGATGAAATTATATTGTAGGTTAGTGTTAAAGCCTCTGAAATGTAAAGGCTCTCTTGAGATCATGTGTAATCCAATTCACTGCCTGGAACTTGGCATCCTTCTCCTCTTGTGAACTGCTGTTCTGTACATGGCTTTCTGGAACCTGAAGTAAGGGACTGTCTCTCATTTGAAATCAATGGGAACTCTATTTAGGTCATAGTGAAGGTTCATGTTGAAGAGTAATTGGAAATGATGTAGGTTGGAAGAGAGAAAGTCATGAAGGGCACTGAACATTAGTTCAAAGAATGCAGGCTTGATGAGCAGACATGGGGAACCAGAGCTGGTCCCTAACAGTGTAGAGAAAATGCTACATCATCAGAGCTTGATTTTAGGAAGTCTTCTGGATCAGTATGTGTGTGGGAAGTGGGTAGTGGGAGATGGGAGCTAAATTAGAGGAGAAGACCATGTGTTGACCCAGTTTGGAAGGTAGAGCAGTCAGCATCTTCCAGATTCTATAGTCACTGCCTCCCCCAATTTTCCTGACGTCTCTACCATCTAACTCCTGTGGGGTACCCAAAGCCCAAGCTGACGCGGTCTTCCCTCCATGCGACAGAAAAGCAATGCTGTCTGTGACTATCACTGAGAGATGCTACCTGTGACTATCATTAAGGGATAGGTGTTCCTGTAAGTTTTTTGGGGGGGCTGTCTAGGAAAAGCAGAGTTAAGAGAACTTTGACAAGGAAAGAAAAGTGAAAAGTCATGCCTGAATGATATCATTATACTAAACTTTGGAACTGGAAGATGCTTCCTTCATGTATATGGAAAATGTGCAATAAGTAACATTCGCCTTAAAGTTTATTTTTAGTTATGGAATGATGGAATGTGGTTGCCTGTGCCCCAAGTCACCTGCATGCTGTGACTTTAGTCTTACTAGAAATAATTTTTCATGAAACGCTTTTTTGAACGTTAAAAACAGAAGAAAAAAAGACAAGTCTCACATATTTTAGAGTTAATGAAGTTCAATGTTAGCAAGTCATTTACATCAAAAATAAGCATAGGCAGAAGAGAAAGAATCCATACAAATACTTTTTTTAGATGAGATCTGTGCTAACAGGTGACTATCCAGACCAAAGAAACGTTCTCATCTGGTACCTTTTGATTTCTGAATCTATGAAATAGAGTACAGGAGGGAAGTACAAACACCCCGAAGCTCCCCCAGAAAATAAGTTGTTAACAGTGAGTGACTTACTTCTAACTTTTTATTTACCAAACTAGCACCTGTGCATGCTTTCACTCTAATTTTAAAACCCTGGCATTTTTATTAAAGCAAGAGGCAGATGAGTGATGAATTCTCACATTCACTTGGTGTTAGATATGACAAGATGGCAGGAAACCTACCATCTTAATTAACAGGCAGGAACTCGTGGGTTCATGAGGAAATCATTCACAACCACGTGCTCCAAAGTGGATTCTCTGCTCTCTCTTGGTTGAAGCTGAAATACTTAGGTAGGAGATGTCCTCAATTAGCTCTGAGGCTGTGTTTACCAAGTTCAAGGAGAGCTTCCGAGGAGTCACCAGGAAACGGCTCTTATGGGGCAGGTGGATGCTGTCAAAGGAATGGGGTCTCCAGATTGTGAACCATGGACCATGTTTTTTGAATCCTCTTTCTCCTTCTTTTCTCCAACCCCCAAGAACTCAAAGACTTAGCCGCTGCCTTCTGCTCTCCTGCCAGGGCTCCTCTTCCTCCCAAAAGAGGAACAGAGCCGAATAGTTTTCAGGTACCCTTTCTGTTTGAAAACAAAGCATGAGAGCTCCTTTTACGTTTTTCTGGGTGTTTACTGCTATTAAAAAACAAATAAACAGAGGGATTAAGAGGGCACATAAAACACAAGTGTGCAAGCAAACACACACACACACACACACACACACTATCCTTCCCATTTATGTAGGACTTTTCAATGTGCGGAGTCACTCTATAGATGGGATCTCCCTGGGGAGGGACGGTGTTAGTCTTATCCCTACTTCACTCATGAGGAAACAGAGATCCAGAGAGTTTGTGAGATCTCCTGCTGGTGGAATTGGGCCTGTTACCAATGCTGAGGGAGTCCTGGCTGCCTGGCTCCTCCTAACACAACATGAGGAACACTTGAAAGGGCCAGTTAGAGTTTCTCTGGAATTTGCAAAAATGTTAGTGGGGTGAAACCAATTTTTATGTAATTGTTAGCACTTTTAAGCATTTATCACGTGCCCAGTCATATGGGTAAGTTCATGGACATTTGATCCTAACAAAAGCCCACAAAAGAGGACTTTTCTTCCTAATTTTATAGACTGAAGTGGTATTTTCTTCTAACTGCACATTTCTGAGCCATGCACTGAGTCCTCCTGGTTCACTCACACTCCGTCACACCCCTCTCAGCACAGCTCACTCCACAGCTCACTCCACGGGATGGTCAGACATGATCATAGTCCTGCTCTTTTAGGCACAGATTTCCCAACATCATTAAGAGGAGCAGGGAGGTGGGGGTCGGCGGGTGGGAGGTGCAGCTTCCTCTTCTCATTCCTCACTGCCTGTCCCCACTGGTCTCTCCTAGATCCAGCCTCTAAGTGCCCTCTGATCATCTTGGACAGTCGTCAGTCACTGTCCTCCTGTAACCAGACCCAAGGCTGTGCTGTAAGGTTTCGCTGGTTGTGCCCTGAAACTCCAGGGGGCGCCATTGACTTTTGCAGGTGTAGCCAGAGGGTGCTTTCTGGCAGATAACAGGAAAGAGCCTGGAGGAATAAGCGGCTTTTCTTCTTCATACAAATCCTCCTCCTCCATGTGAGCCGTGAGGCTGGTGGTGACCCTGGTTTGGCCGCGCAGTCTCCGGCAGGGGCCACAATTCATCTGACCTCATCTCCAAGTTCTTTTTCCAAATTACCTGAATGGCGCCTAGTCTTTGTCCCAGACAGACATTCACAATCTAATTATTACAGCTTATAGGTATATATTACTGTCCACAGAGAACTAGATGCAAGTCGAAACAAGCAGCTTGTTCTCAGCAGAACAGATTGCTTTACGTTTGTCAAGTTTGTAAATTTGCTCTATTTCTTTTGCATTAAAAAGTTTGTAGATGATAACTAAAATCTTCCAAGTATTTGTATTACCTCCTTTAAAAAAATTGGTTTTCATTCCTTGACCACAAATCACTGATAGTATATTTTTAATCTTTTTCCTGCTTTTTTTATTTGATAATTGACTATCTAAATGTCTATTTTATTTCTCATCTGTATGTCATTCTGTGGGCTGGGCTGCTACCTTCCTTTATATGAACGAACATTCCAAACTAGAGTGACCACACCTCTTAAATTGCACATGTGGAGTGTTTCCATTTTCTTTTGTGTTGTTATAGATATTGTGAGCATCTTTTCGTACGTTTGAAGTTTTTTCCTTTCAGAGAAATTCTGAGAAATAGAATCATTTGGTAAAACAGCAGAAAATGTTTAACAATCTTGAAACACAGAACCAAATTGATTTACAAGGAACACTGGGTTATTTTATTCTCCTAATGGAAGCGTTTGGAAAAGGCTGCCTCACTGCACCATCACCAACCTTGAAACAATTTGATGGTAAATAGAGTCCCCAGTCGTTTTAATATGCATTTCTTTCTTATTTTCTAGGGAAGTTAAACATTTTTCACATGTTTAATAGCTGTCTTATGTTTATATTTCCTCTTTTAAAAACACTTGTTCATGTTCATAGTCCATTTATCTATTATTGGGTTAGTACATTCTTTACTTTCAGGGGCACATTACTTATTAATGCCATTATTTCTTTGTTTATCCTATATTTAAAATATATTCCTGAGTTGAGATTTCAATTCTCTTTGTTTTTAGCTTAAAGAGTCCACCACCCTCAGGTAACCACAGTGGTCAGTGAAATGTTTAGGTGTAATTTGAGAATTTTATTTTTTATTGTTTAAAGTAACACCTTAAATTATCTGGAATTTTTGTGTCTATTTGATGTGCATCTATGTCACATGGTATTACTTGATTTTTCCAGTTTTGCCAACCACTTTTACTAAATATCCAACTTTTTTCTATTCACCCGTGGCTGTTCCTCAGTTCTGGGGAACCAGCTCACCAGATGCCCGTCTGCTGGCTGCTCGCCACCACCCCAGCTCAGACCCTATGCGGCCCCACCTTCCTGCCCTTTGATTCGACTTAACCATCCTAGTAATTATCAACATTTTCTTTTAAAAAGAGGTTTTAAATACACTGTGTACCTAAATAAAAATATGAAAGCCCTCTTGTTTAATTCTTTAGAATTTCCTTTGGCTGTTCTGAACATCTTGGTTCGATTGTCTTAAAAGAGCAATACAAAACTGTCAGGTAAGACTGAAAAATCGGTAGTGACATCCAGACAGATTAGGAAAATACGAGGGGGAAATGTCTCTCCACGTCTCTACTGGAAGGAGATACACAGGGAAGACTGTGAGGTAATTGGAGAAATGTGGGGACATGGTTTTTATGTACCTGAAAGCACTGAGTTCTCTAAGTTGTCTGGTATTCCCTGAGGAGGTCAATTCCATAACCATAAATATGAAAAAAAGGGGAAGGTTTTGAGGCTTTGTGGAGGTCTGATGAGCATAAAGGAAATAGGAGTCTTTAGGGGAACTGACCAAAGAGAAAGAAGGCTGGATGCGTGGTTGTAAATCAGGTGAGCAGATGTGAGTCTGGATCAAATATTCTGTTTTATTTCAGCTGTTGGCTCAAAAGTGAATCTTGGCTGGGGTTTTGGCTTTTAGCTATATACGTTTTAGCTGTTCTAAGTCTATATATTTACTCATGTTATCTCTTTTTATTTTTCTTTTTTAATCTAAAGAGTCTGGGATTCTACTATCTTTCAAGTATGAGAACTATTTTACCTAATCAAGTCATGGCCACTGCTACAGATTTAGTGACTCAGCTAAAGGAACATCTTCCGTGGATACACAAGTGTGTCACTTATTATGGGAGGTGTTACTGTGTGGATGCTGAGCTCAGAAAATAAGGTTCAGTACAGTCTTCTGGCTCCTACTTGACAAGACAAACTCTCCATGCCTCGGGGTCACTCTGTAAAAAGGGAGAGTAATCATCACACCTATTTCAAGTGTTTTGGAGGGGCAAGTAGGGGAGGTTTCAATGATATCCCTTGTACAGTTTGGATTCCAGTGCGTGGCATGGAGATGCACTCACTGTACATCGGCTGTCATAATAGGAATGACCCACCCTCTGGGGACTTTTGGGCGTTGTCTTCTTGAGATGTGCAAGAAAAGAGAGAGTCTCTAACCTCACAGGGACAGCATTTTATTCCAGCACAACAAAAAGCTGATGTATGAGTCCTTTGAGAGGTGAGATTATTCAGAGCTTCCAGGGTTCACAACACAGCCCCTCGTCCCTAGCAGACGATAAACAAACATTTGTAAAACTGGGAATCAGATCTAATATATATTCAGTAAGTCATCATTTCCAGGATCTCTACTGGCTCGATTATGCAGCAAGGGGGGCAGTCGTGACTGTTCTTGAGGCTGACTCTTGTGATCTCACTTTCTTTATGTGCAATATGGTAGGGAAGGAGAAGGTATCTTTTCTCTAAGCGCCATACCAGTCCTAGGATGCTAAAAATCTCAGGCTTTCTGTCCTTAGTCAATTGTGACAAAATTTCCCTCTCTGGGAACACAAAGGGCAGCGCCAAAGCTAGGCTGGGTGCAGAACGGGGTGAGTCTGGAGAGGCAAAACTGTGTGACCTTACCCCAGCCCTCAAGCCTCATGCACAATGTGCTCTGACTCCTTTCCCGTCTACTTAAGTGGAGTTCTGCTGCATTCCAGCTGTAGGATAAACAAAGCATTTATCCCAGTCAATTTTAACAGCCTTCTCTTTGTGCATTTGCATACCGCGTAACTTTCATACAACCATGGGAAGCTCATAAAACCTCAGTCTGTGCTGACCATAAAAAAAGGTTGTTTTTTTTTTTTTTTTTGTATAATACTGGGTTTGTGTACTTCCTTGAAGCACTAGAGAAACTGCAGGAGTCTTTACAACTAATTAACAGCCCCCTATTGGGGCCATGGTGCTTTGCAGTGATTTATCCTGGGTAGGAGTGCAGACCTGGGCAGCAAGAACGTCTAAAGCTGTGTGCAGATCTGAGGGGATGTGTGAAGGGGTGTTACTTAAGACACACACCTCCCTCTACCCACTTATTGGTGGAGAGTGGAATAGAAATATTTAATGCATCCTTATCTTAACAGGAGAAGTAAGAACAGGTCATTTTTCACTACCACGCCACTGTGACAGTTACAGCCTCCCAGAAATTAAGGTGTTTTTCCCCTCTTTCCCTACAAATGTTATTATGTGTTTTAGAAAGTCAGGTGGAAGTATCGTTCCTGCTGCAGCCCTGCAATATATTTCTGGCATGTTTTAAAACATGTGTGACTTTAGGATCTAGCGTAGTTCTTGCTGCAGTAGTGGTTTGGCACACCGACAGTTTCCCTTTATCTCAGGAATAGAATGATCTAATGCCACAAAATACTAGATTCTAGAAGTGCCTTTTCCCTCAGGTAATTTCCCAGCTGCAGAAGCAGAATGGGTTTGGGTGGCTAATTTCTCCCCCGGAAGTCCCTGCCATGGAGTAATTAAGGGCAGGGGAAGGGGTGGCAGGGAGCTGGGTGGTTTCCATTCCCACCGGCTCCCTTCCCAGTGTTCCCATCTCAGATACAGGAGTTTATTACTGGCCAGAAGTGGGCAGATGGACTTGGGATCAAGCAAGAAAACTGAAAACTAAAACTAAATTTGGTACAGAAGAAACACATATAATAAGCATTTGTGGGAGTGAACTAAAAAAGACCCCGAATGACTGGAGGAAACGTGGATCCCACCTGCATCACGCGTTAGTGGAGTAGTCACTGGGAGTTACTACAGCTTTCCCATCCTCAGTTTTTCTATCCATAAAATGAGAATGGAAATGAGACCCATCTTTTAGTGAGTCAGGCACAGTCAGTATTCCACCAAAAAAGGTCAAAAATGGATCCATGGATGAAAGAAGCTTTGGTGGTAGAATTTCTGGTGTCAGAGAAGGAGACCATGATTGAACCATCTTGCACTACTCCTGCTCTCCCATTGGAGGTGCTACTGGTCAGTGGAAACCAGTGTGGAGGAGGAGGAAAAGTAAATGCACAAACTCTCAGCTAGGCTTCAGGCAGCAGACATTTATCAGATCTCCTGTTTAACAAATTCTTGTAAAAGCCAAGACTCAATGGTCTGGGGCACTGTTCTTACCCACTAGGTCCCCTTGGTGTGTCTGAATGAGGGAACAGGTTGGCTCTGGCTTTGTCCCTTGTCATCAATGCCTTGTCACCTGTTCTCCTGCTTCCTGCTTCCTGTGCCCTCAGGGAGCCTCCAGCTTGGGCTCCCACCCTGCATGTGCCTTCTGAGAAGTCACAGAAGCTCACCCAGCCTTTTGGACCCATTCCTGAATGCTTCCATGATTACCTTAGTCTGGAGTCTTGAGTTGTAAACTTTCAGTCACCAAAACAGAGTAACAATATCCCACGTGAACCGTGCGAGGGCCACTTAACCATACAGTTAAACTCGGCTGGAAGCACCATCCTGGGTAGTAACGTAATATAGTCAGATTTGTTCCAATTAATACAGTGAACATTTGGTATTGGTCGTTTTTTACTAAAAAAAAAATGAGAAAATATGAATGATAACATTGAGTAGAACTCCTGAACTCATGAAAGGCATTTAAAAAAGCATTGACAATGGATAATGCCACCTTACATTTTTTAACACTCTGCGTATTTTAAAGCTATTTCTATGACCAATAATAGACTGAATCTTAAATTATTTGTGAAAAGAAAGCAGGGAGGGTATTTTTTTATCCCAAGTTATGGAGAAAGAAACAGTTCTAGGGTCCAAGGTCATACCATAAATTAACAAGTTCCTCTCTGTGGCCATTAGGGCTCTGAAGAAAATGGTCAACAGAGTGCAGAGGGTGTTTGTCTTCTTAGACGGGTCTATGTTAAATTCAACCTGGAAAAATAAACGAGGGTAAAGCAAGTCAGTGGAAGAAGAGGAAAAGGACATTTTTGTTCCCTTGAAATGAATAAATGTAACTGTAGTTATCAGAATCTGAATATGCAAAACCTGAAATAAGCCAGTACTAGAAACACTCAGGATCAATTTGAATTTATGAGACTTAAACACTGAAGCATTTTTTGTACTTTTGGAATAATATACTAATTTTATTTTTTTCAAACATAGAATGATAGAATGATGTTCATTATATATTTTTAGGGAAAGAGATTATGAAACAGAATATAATTCTGTTTCTAAAATACATATATTTACTTATATGTAATGTTTAACAATAGAACAAAGCCTGAAATAGCAGCATGAACATTTTTCTTCAGCTTTATTGAAGTTTAATTGCCAGTAAAGTTGAAAGATATTTAAAGTGTACATCGTGGTGATTTGATACACATATACATTGTGAAAACAGCACAGGCATATAATAGCAGTGTTCCTGAAGTGGTAGGATGATGGGTTTTTGTTTCTCTCACACGTTTATCTTTTTGTGTGTGTGTGTGAGAACATTTACCCTCCTCTTTTAGCAAGTTTCAATTATACTCTACAGTGTTATCAGCCATAGTCACCGTATTATACGTTAGATCCTCCAGCCTCATTCATCTTACAACTGAAAGTTTGCACGCTTTTACCAACCTCTCTCTATTTCAACCCCCACCCCCGCCCGCCTGCAGTCCCTGGCAACTGCTTTTCTACTCTATGAGTTCAACTTTATTTTTAAGACTTCACATGTAAGTGATGCATGCAGTATTTGTCTTCTCCTATGTGGGTTATTTCATTTAGCACAGTGTCCTCTACTTTCATCTAGGTGGTCGCAAATGACACTGTCCTTTTTCATGGCTGAATAACATATTTTCTTGATTCATTCATTGAAATATTTTTTAATCTCATGTATTTCACCAGCCCAAATAGAAGACTGCCTTTGTCTGATTATTTCATTTATGCGGTGATAATGTAGAGTTAGTGATATGCCCTTAGGGCTATGGTCCCAACGACCTCAATGGCGTGCAGAATTACACCAGAAGAAAAGCATCCTGTGCTTCACTGACCATTGGAAGCCCTGTTCTAGGTATTCTTCTATGCAGACTTCCTTTTCCTTTGCAAAAGTTTACTGAGACCTGATCTTGAATAATGGAAGTATGGATGGAACTTTGGAAGGAAAGGAGGAAGGACTTTGGAGCCCAAATTCTGAACACTGCCTCAGATTCAACACTCAGCCTCCCTGCTTCCTAATTTTGTGACTTAAGGCAAGTTTTTCAACGTTTCTGTGCTTTGAATTACAGAATTGCGGTACCTACCTCCTAGGGTTTGGTGAAGCATCCATGAGATAATGCAGAGTGAGCATCAGTAAATGTTCAAGTTCCTTACCAAGCTGCAGGTCTCATGACTTGACTGTGAGCCCAGGACGATGACAGTTGTAAGGAGGACAGAAAAAGATGTTGCATGGATAATTTAAAAGATTAACTAAATGATAAATAAAGGAATAACAACATAAGCAAGGCCAACATTTAATATCTCATTTATTAAGTGGTCCAGGGGTAGCATTTCCAATGTTGGTTCAGACGCTCAGTAATGACACAGAGGACTCAGGGGCTTCCCACCATTTTGTTCAGTTATCTTCAAATACCATTTTTGTCCCAGGAATCTTCTGTTTTGCAGCTGTAAGCTAAAGCCAGATGGTGTCAGAAAAATTATCTGCTAGGAAAAATTTTCCTGGAAACAGACCCCATCCCTCACCAAAGATTTTACTTCATGTCTTGTTGCCCAGAAATGGAATGTGCAGCCACCTATACCTGTGGGAGAATCCAGAAAGCAAAAGTTTGGTAAAAGAAAACTTGATTGCATGATTGTTCCTCTGGACTTGGGCATATTGTTGTCGGAACAAAGTAAAGGTGCCTTAAGCGTGGGCAGAAGAGGATAGGTTTGGAACCTTAAGTATATAGTGTCTGTCTTAATTGAACATGGAATCCCAATGCCACCGTGGCTGGCATTTTGGGTACCCCTGACCCTGGGAGCTTAATGTTCAATGGTGGGCATGGCTGGTGACTGTCACATATTAACACTGTGGCATATTTTGCCCTGCCTTTTCAGACAAGATATTGCAAGTGTCATTCTTTACATTATAGCTCAGTTTGTGTAACTGGCCATAAATTCTGGCCAAGATTTACTTCTAAGTGGTGTGGAGAAGTCCCCCCAGTGAAATAAATACTTTTAGCAATAATGCCGCAAATGCAATGATCAGCTCATCACTGAGGATTTTACAAAGAACTTTGTTTTTGATTTGCTTAGTTAGGTTTTACAGTGAAGACAGAACTTTCTTAATTGATTTTATTACTTGTTTCACCAAAATCTCATTTTGCAATGCTTTGCACATTACTGCATTGCTTCAGAGCCAGAAATCATCTCTGATTTAGATTTATGGGAAGAGTTTGCATATTTCACAAACATGGATTTTCTTCTGGTTCTAACAAAGTAGATTTATTGTGTGTACAAACAAATAATATATCTATTTTGGAATGCTTTTATTTAAATTTTAATGATTTATGGGCACTGCAGTTTGGCTGCCCGTGTAGCCTTTTATTGAGCCCTTTTGAAAACCCCAAGTCTCTAACTGAGCAAAGCCTTCCTGCAGAAGCTGGGGTGATCAGTATCTTTTGTCTTTGGCATTATCTCTATTGAGGAAAGGGGGCCAGGGCTCTGTTTAGGCTTTGTTTGCTTTTATTATTTCCTTCAACCCTCTGGTTGGTTATTGCCTTCCTGTGTCATTTTGAAATTTATAGTCTATTTAATAGCATTTTTATTTTTTATGGTTATGTCAGTCTTCCCCATAAGAGGGTCTTAGGGAATACGTTTTGAGATTCTTTCAATAGCAACCACATCCAGAAACTACCTAACTGAATTATGAGTTTTATTTTTTCACCAGAGGGAACCATGAAACAGAAATGATTTTAGATGTAGATTATAATAATAATTTGGAGGCATCTTTATGATCTGTGAGTTTCATATCACTCTCACGCCTCGCACTCCCTTTGATTATTACTGTTCTAATAGCGCACTGCAAAACTTCCGTACGTATCCAGTAGCAATCTCTACAGCAGGGGAAGGTGCAAGGGAACGAGGGTGTGCATGATACTGCACCATTCACCAAAGTGTCAAGAACAGTTTGTACAAACTCTCTCAAAGGGCTGTGAAAATTGACATTTCTTCCTCAGAGATTGTGTGTTTACAAGGGCTAAAACATTAAACTATCATTAATGGGGGAAGAAAGAGATCATTTATGAGAAGGATACAGGGATGTTTCAGGGAATCCAATAGCACAAAGTCCTCTTGTGCGGGACCAGATCACGGAACTAGAATGTCATCAGGGAACAAGGTGTCCTCCTGTCTGTCCCTGTCCCTTGAAGACACGCGATAATGGATCACCCTCACAGATGGATACGGACACATGATAGTGGATGAAGAGGATTTTCTAATGAAATGTAACACTATAGAGTGAGGGCCCTGTCTCAGAACCCCTTCCAAAGGCCTTAGATGTATTGACTCATTGAATCATCACAATGACCCTATGAAAAGGGAAACAGTAGGGAGAAGTCAACGTAAGGTCACGTAACTGTTCAGTAATACAAAACAGAGTCCTGATTTGATCCCAGCTACCCAGCATCAGACATGAGTGCCATCTCTCTTTCTTCCCTCTGTACTGACCTTTCTTCTGTTTTTCTGCTTCAGCCTGTACCAGCCTGTCCCAGCCCCCAATATTGCACATTTTCCTAGTTCAAGTGTCTGATAGAGATTGATTAGGTTCTCTGGGTTTTAATTCCAGATTCCTGGGAGACACAATCTGTTTGGTCAATCTGGGTGAATAGTTCAACTGGCCGTGGTGAGGGAGACGGGGTCATAGGGTTCTGACCTCACTGCCTTGTTTCACTACAAGGGGACAGCGACAGTTCTCATAGAGGGGATGTGGCTGGAGCAGTCACTCACGAGAACCGTCTATTATAATTTATAACTTGTAATACAAATATGTGCACCTGGGGAGCTCAGTTCACATGATCTCCTGTACTTCTCCATAGATCTTCAATCATTAATTTTAAATCAATTTAATTTATATTTCCTCAAAAACAATTTCTCAAAGACTAATCAATGGTGAGATATGTATGCTTTCTAGAGTTTATTTTATTTCTGTCTTTTTGGCGCCCATTGCCCTCCGGATTAGAGTTCATTTAGACACCAAATAAACACAATGAAGATCTCGCTCTCTGAAGTTTCCCTTAAAGATAATAGATAAAATTAATTATCTTATGTAACCCTCATGACAAATCTCTGAGGCAGAATCGATACCATCCTCTCTTTAACAGTGAAGAAACTGAAGTGAAAAAGATCTAAAAGAATGCTCCTGGTCACGCTGTTAGAAAGCGACAGGATCTGGAACCAAACCCAGTTATGAAAGTAGACTCTGAACTTTAAATAGTTACATTACCTTCGCACGTGAGCTTGCTTTGACTCGTTTCAGCCCGGATTTGTGGGGTGTCTTCATCTAAAAACACTACAGCAATCTCAGCCTTCAAGTGGTTTCTAGAGCAAGTTCCCCCACATATGTCTGCGTCTGCGAGCTCTTAGGAGAAGTACTTTCTGAGAATCTCCTCAACCTGACAGGCACCTGGCCGACGCTGGCGCATCTCAGCGGAGCCATGGGAGCTGGAAGGAGTGGACCTTAGTGGCTGAGACGTGGGCTGAACTCAGGCCACCAAGACTGGAATTCTAAGTACTTATCTTAAATGTTGTGTAACTCTGGGCAAAGAACCAATCCACTCTGAACATCATCTGTAAAACCCAGAGGGTGATGCCTACCTCTCCATTTTCGTGAGGATTAAGTGAGGCGGGATACACAGTTGGTTCATTTGGCTGCTAACATTAGAGCGTGCCCAGAGCTCGGTGTCTAAGGCCTCCCTTCTGTCCCTTTGCTCCGCCTGCCGGGATGTAACACCATTGTCCTCACTGGCCCTCGCACATTTTAGCATCAGAATCCATCTTAGAACTTTTACTTTAACTACGTGGCCATTCAGTCTGCTGTCCTGTTCTGTGGTCAGGCCGCTCACGATGGCTGTTCTCTTGCTCTCTGTCCACCCTCTGCTGGACCAGTGCCTGCTCCACCTACACCCTACGCACATGACTGACCTTCCTACATACTTGACCCTGGCCCCAGCTAGTGACTGTTCTAATCTTTAGATCAGAACATCTCCACCAAAAGGGCTCATCAAAGGGGCCGTTGGGGGCGGGGCGTGACCCTCTGCTGGTTTCCCTGGTAACTGGTGAGCCAACCTGATATCAGTTCCCCCTATATCTGGTAACCTCCCCACCCCCCTGGTAATGAAGACTGCTGTCAAGTCCTGCCTGCCATCTGCTGCACACGGTGGGGTGTCGCTCCAGGACCTTGCTTCAGACATTTAAAATCCCCCCTAATCCATTAAACCGTCACTGTCTCTGACACTGACTCTGGGCTCTTCCTTCGATCTTGAGGCCGGGCAAGTACAGGGCTTACAGGCCCATGGGGTGCAGCCCAACACCTGTTTATCTTCTGCTGCCAAATTGTAGCTTCTGTAATAAGTGCGTAAAACTCAAGAGCTCATAAATTCTCTGCATAGGAAGTCTAAAGAGGCAATACTGTAATATTTTAATCAGTCCTTGGATTTGTGAAAAAAAAAAAACCCATCTTCCATTGGAAAAACTTCTAAGGAGAACCAGACAGAATAGAGAGATGCTGGGTTATCTCTGGCTTCTTTGAGAGACCCATGAAAGATATTCAGCCATTAGTAATTTTTCTTAGGTGGGACACTTATGAAATGTGCCACTTAATGTTCTAAAATCATATTTTATGATCCTCAGAAGCTGTGAAGTTTTAAGTCTGCATTAATAATAGTATAGACCTAATTTCTATTACTTTTTTTAAGTTTTTATAGACCACTTTTAAAGGATGTTTTCTGTTGGCCCTTAGAGAAATGAATGACGTATTTGTTCTAATCCCTATTTTATAGATGGGAGAATTGGTTTCCAGAAAGATTAATGGCTTCTCACTTCATCTTCAAACCAAGGGCTCTCGTGCCTTGTAGCATAAGACTTAACACTATCAAGTTTGGAATCAGAAGGACTGGTTTTCATCTGAGTTTGCGGGGTAGCAAAAATAAAAATACTAATTCCTCTTTCATAAATTGTAAATGTGTTCAGCTGCAGCGACCAGAAAGCCAATTTACAGACATATAACCAAGTTGGGGGTTATAGATCTCACACACACACACACAATACAAATACAGACTTTGTCAACTGCCAGCATTCGTTTCCTTTTTGGACACTGTCACTTATAACCAGTTTGGGGCTCCCTTGGCTCTTCCCTGTCCTTGTCACCTCTTCGGGAGCTTCATGCCTGATGCCTGTATCTGGGGTAGAAATAAGAAGGATGAAAGTTTCAGTCCCTCTGTTTCCTTTTCATAGACAAAGCAAAGCCTTCACTTCCTATAACCACCCATGGACTTTGCTGTTCTGTAACAGTGTGAGCTGTCACGTGGCCACATGCTACCAGGGACTATGGGAAAGAGAATATTGAGCCTGGGGCTGGTAATGTTGCTACCCAAGTAAAATTGGGTCATTCTTGGTAAAAAAAAAAAAAAAAAAAAAGTAGGGGCGGCCAGTAGATTTTAGCAAGGCCAGCCAAGCCTGTCTGTCTCACGTGGCCTTTAGAGGTATTTTATTCAGTACAAATTTTGTGTAATAAAATAGATATGTAACACATTGCATTATGTGTAATATTTTCATATTAATCATTGATAATATGATGATAGCATTGTTTTCCTTTTTCATAGACGAAAATCACCTTTGGAAGAAAAAGAGTAGCAATAATTACCAAAGTTGAAATTCCTACCTCATACTTCCACTGTGTTCAATTCTTAGTATCTTTTTAACCCATTTTAGCTTTATATTTACTCTAAATAAGGATGGAAAGTATCATTATCATATTTTACAAACAAGAAAAATGATCTCCGTAGAGCTGAAGAGAATGGCTTAAGTTCATGTCAGAACATCTATTTTTACTTCAAATCTTGCAATATGACTTGAGTGTCATGTATCAGTACGCAAGAGCTACCCCTTCCTCCAGAAAGGTAAAAGGAGAAGAATAAATAATAAGCAATGGTGATATTTGTTGACTAGTTGTTGAAAAGTTAACCACAGATAATATTCTCTTGTCATAGGACCTTTGCAGTTTAAAAATATGTTTGTATTTGATATTCAAAAAGCAGAAAGTAGACGAGGCAGGTGAGACCCCAATGCAAATAGGAGGAAACTGAGCCTCTATTCATGTGATTGGCCCAAAGTCACTCATCTTATAAAAAATAGAGCCGGGGCAGAACACTAGCCTTCCCAAATTGAGCCCAGCGATCACTGTTGCTGCCCAGAAACAGGCTTTTTCATCTTTACCTCTCAAGAGAACGGTGTTTTGTAAAATTGAGTGATTCAGAAATCTTTTAAATCAAAGCTGGCAAAATCAGAGGTCCATAATGTACAGGTGTCGTTTGGCCCCCACACCCTGGGTCCATGCGACGATGGTAAAATACAAATAATTCCCAATATTTAAACATTAGATATTGAATAAAACCCTACGTTTTCAGCTTTCCTTGTAAATAAATAAACAAACAATAAATAACTAAATAATCTTCTATCCATTTCTACCGGGACCTCATTCCTGAACGGACTGAAGACCAGGCAGGAATTCTTCAGTTTTCCTTAATCCTCTTGACTCCCTGTGGGGTCCTTAACAAAAAGCAAAGATTTGCCCCGTCTCTCAGTTGGTGTGTGTGCCTTCTGTCTATAGGCAGGTAAGGGTGTGACTCCCTCCCTGTTAACTTATTAAAAAGTCAATTCCTGATACTTACCAGACGGTGATACATCACCTTCTTCTTCTCTTTTTCTTTCTGAGATTTCTTTGAGATCTTTGTAGATTCAGAACAGCAAAAGGAAAATCCATTTGGTTGTTTTCAAGGTAGATGGAAAAGACAATGTACTTAGATTCATTCTGTCCGGCAGTGATTGGTGTTTGATAACTGGGTTCCATCACTTCTGCATATGGATTTGACATTGGCAGGCTGGCCCATAAAGAACAGTGAACTGGAATGAGGTAGCCGACTGAGGCTCAGGGGAAGGATGCAGGTTGTTGTCTGCAGCACAGGCTGGTTCAACAGAGGCGCACCTGCCAGCGGGGCCTAGATGGAGGCCAGCTGAGGACCACTGTCTGACGGAGAACTCGGCTCCTTACCCACCCCGTCATTAAGTTAATAGTCAAGTAGGCCTCCTTAAAGGAGTGGACTTACCACTCGTTTTCCCCCACGTAAATAAAATTAAATATGAAAGGTGGTGATGGCAGTTGAACATCTGTCTTTAGCTTTCAGGTTTTTCACAGTCTGTTGATTAGGCTCTGTTTTGTATTATTCCAGTGTCCACAGCTGTCAAGTGAAGTGCGAGCGGGCCTGCCCGGATCAGGGAGCCGAGTGCGCCGGGCTCCCTCACGTTCCACGTGGTAGTAGGGCTGACAGCTTCTCCTCCGAACAAATTGTTTTCCGCGGTTGATGGGTCTCAGCTGTTCTAACCTGGGAATTGATGAGTTTTGCTTTCATTTGGAAAGTAAGATCTGTTCACATAGAGTCGCTGGCTTCTTTGGGTGTTAGTGTTTATTTGATTTTTGTGTTTGTTTTTGTAGCACTGTGTGTGTGTGTGCAAGTAGTGGTACTTGGGTCCATTTGTGACAGCAGGTTCTAAACCTCCCAAAACTTTACTATCTGGAGTCTCCCAAGGTCTGGGCTGCGATAGGGGAGGGAAAGAGCAACACAAGGGCGGGGAGCATTGCAGACAATCTCACTCTTACCACGCTCGCTGAGATTGATTTCGCATCTTGACTCAAGAGCATTTGTTCTCGGGCTGATACTGTTTCCTCATGAGGGAGGTTAGCTCACACCAATATCCTTGGGTTCTGCCAAACGGTAGAGTGCTAATTAAAATGGTAGGATCTGGAAACACAGAGGGTCTTCCTTCAGAGGTGTCAAATCTACAGACAATTTTATAAGCTGCAAGTGTGCACGTAGCACAGAAATTGAATATGTTTAAAGTGGGAAAGTCCTGAAGATTTTCCCCAGTGCCTTCATGTCCCCTTTCTCTAGTCTCCAGATCCAAACATGGTCTTAGAAAAGGATCTAAACATACTTTGACTCAAAGGTGTAAATAATGAATGGTTGCTTTGTCACCTAAACTGTAATAGGAAACAATTGAACATATCTATTGCTGTCCATTGCAACTTTCTGTGAGGATGCAGATGTTCTATATGAAATGTGGCTGGTATGACCAAAGGACTTAACTTTTATTTTTATTTCATTTTTTTTCTTTTGTTCTTTTTTTCTTTTTAATTTCTTTTTATTGAAGTATAGTCAGTTTACAATGTGGCATCAATTTCTGGTGCACAGCATAATGTTTCAGTCATGCATATACCTACATATATTACTTTTCATATTCTTTTTCATTATAGGTTACTACAAGATATTGAATATAGTTCCCTGTTCTATACAGCATAAACTTGTTTATCTTTTTTATATATATTATATCTGCAAATTCCAAACTCCCAATTTATCCCCTCAACCTCCCCTACTCCCCTGGGTAACCATAAATTTGTTTTTTATGTCTGTGAGTCTGTTTATTTTTTGTAAATAAGTTCATTCATGTCATTTTTTTCAGATTCCACATATAAGTGATATTTTATGGTATGATGTTTTTCTTTCTCTTTATGGCTTACTTCAGTTAGTATGAGAATCTCCATGTCCATCCATGTTGCTGCAAATGGCACTATTTTATTCTTTTTTATGGCTGAGTAGTATTCCTGTGTGTGTGTGTGTGTGTGTGTGTGTGTGTGTGTGTGTGTGTGTGTCTGCACGCCACATCTTCTATATGGACATTTAGGTTGTTTCCATGTCTTGGCTAATGTAAACAGTGCTGCTATAAACATTGGGGGGGGTGTCTTTTCAAATTAGAATTCCCTCTGAGTACATGTCCAGGAGTGGGATTGCTGGATCATATGTTATGTCTGTTTAGTTTTTTAAGGAATCTCCATACTGTTTTCCATAATGGCTGCACCAGACTACACTGTGGGAATCAACAGTGTAGGAGGGTTCCCTTTTCTCCACACCCTATTTTTATTTCATTGTCTTCATTTTAAATAGCCACATGTGGCTAGTGCCTACCCAATTGGAAGTGCAGAAATAGACTGTTAATGATGAGTTTTAAAGCTCAACTTTTTCAAGTGAAGTAGGTAATTCTGAGGAGGGCTTAATCATCCTGGCGTTACTAAAATGGTACTGTTGCCACCCGAGAAGGTAGCACTGACCGCTTCTAGTGTCCAGCACAGGAGTATTAAATCACAGGAAACAGTAAGATATTTAAAGAATGAATACATGAGTGAGTACATAGTAATGATAACAAGTAATACCATTAACTAGATCAACTAACATTTGCTTGAATCAGGTTCTGTGAGAGTCACAGGGCTTACGCCATCTACGTGACAATTCTGTGAGGCACACATCATTGCCATCCTTCTTTTGCAGATAAGGAAACTGAAATGTAGGAAAGAGTGAAAAGCTGAAAAGTAATAATGGAGTCTAGACTTCAACTCAGTTCTGTCTCTGAAGCCCACACTCACAACTGCAGATACTACTATGACTATAAGCTTTAAAGCACAGTTTATTTTAGGGGCAATTACTGAAGCCCATATCTGAGTGTATGTCTTAGATCTCCAGGGTCCCTTTCTTTTCCTAACTTGATGATTATATTTAAAATAAAATAATTAGCATAGAGTAAATACTCCATAAAAAGCAGCTGCATTCTTTTTTGCTATCTTCGTAATGATACGACATTTCCATAAACTCTAATTGCATATGTGATATCAGTCAGAAGGGTCACTGAGTCGTGGATGAATCTCAGAAGTGATTCTGCCCTTAATGTCACCAGTGACAAAAGTATCACAAAATTATGGTTCTGAAGATTTAAGGGGCCCAAAGAGAGTAGCTAAAAACATTTTATTCTAGAGACAAGAGCTATTACTGGATGAGATTCTATTCTTCCCCCAAAATAGCAATGCTATTTATGAATGTGAATACCAGTATCACAGAATTTTGGACTTAAAAAAATCTTGTACCTCATTGTGCCTCATTGTCTAAATAACTATTCCATGGTGGAGTTAGATGGGGAAAGTGTGTCTGTGAATTATATTGAATTATTAATTGAAGAATGGATTGAATCGACTGTCTTTTCCACTGAGTACAGTTATAACTTTCTTCCATTCATTTTACCTGAAATATATTTCCTGGTGTTCACACCCATAGGACCTGTTCCCCTCTGTGCCAGGCACTGAGATTAGTGGAAACTGATACACTAATTATATTAATGGGGGAAAAGAAATCTATCACAAGGCACTTAGCTGCCAGCCATATGATCTGAAGTAAATTCAATGGACTTGACTTATTTTAATTCTTCAGTATTTCTAATTGGTCCCAAACTTATTGCCAGGGAGCGTTTATCACATTAGATTAACCAGATCAGTTAACCATTGGATTGCTAATCTTTGCATTACCCATAGACGCTGCAATTGCAGGGCTCCTAAATTTGACTGTGACTTCTAAGTGGCGACATCAACATTTTTTTTCCCTGTTCCTCTGTGGCACATAGAATGATTCCGATGACACAGATATACTCAGTGGGCTTCTAGGAGACTGGCAATGCAACCGAATCCCTGAGCGGACCAAGGTGGTGACCTCTTTCGTTCCGTAGCAAAGACTTACAGGTGTGTTCTGCTCTGCACTGAGCTGGAAATAGGAAACTACAACTAAAGATCATCAAATCTGTAAGGCTGGGGAAGCCAGGCCGACGAGTGCAGAATGGTCATCTGCCTGCAGGAGTATTTGTGGACAAAGGGCCAGTATTGGAGGCTGAGCCCTGAAAAACGTTAAATATCTGAGTGGGGTGAGGAAAACATTCCAAGCCCACAAATCTGTTTGGGATGAAAAACAGAGATGAGGCAGTGAGAAGGCTTGTGTTTAAGTCCTACTCAGACAGAGAGCTGGGCTTTGTCTCTGTAAACCCAGGCGCAGCATCTGAGATCAGTTAAGTAGGACACTGGATTCAGTTTATTTAGCACATTTTTCCCCTTGGTAAAAATGTAAATCTCTATTAGCTCATTTCCTTCATTTACATTCACACTGATCTGTTAAGACAAGCAGTTGAGATGGGGCTGATTTTCCAGTTGAGCATACATCAGCGTCACGGTAAAAGATCAAGCTGGTGCACTGTGCTCGCCCCCAGAAATGTTGGGTAAGTTTCCTTTTAGGTGAACAGAAGCCATCAGAGAGGAGATGCTAATAAGTCATAAGGAAAGACAGAATAATAACATTTAAAACAAACCAAGGCACAGCCCAAGTCAGCCGCACTCCATGGAGCAGGATAGGATGGTGGTCCTTCCTCCTTCTTCTGTTATAGGTTATAAGGGAAGGAACATCACATTCACTTGGTTCTAAGATTCTTTTTTTTTTCTTTTTTCACTTTACTGAGGTATATAAATAGTAAAATGCACTACTCTTAAATGTCTAATGCAACGCAATGCAATGATTTTTTGCATTTGTTTACACCATGCAGTCACAACCTAGATCAAGACAGTGGAAATTTCCATCACCCCAGAAGGTTTCCTCTCATGTCACTTGCTCAGCCTCTGCTTGTCACACATCACTTCTCCCCAGTCCCCAGAGTAGCTGCTATGCTGGTGCCTCCCTCCACCTCTCAGTTTTGTCTTCTCTTTGTCTGTGTGACTGCCTGTTTGTAGGGTCTGTTTCAGGCTTCATAGGCCTTTATTTGGAATTTTTATTGAGATAATTGTAGATTCACATTCAGGTGTAAAATACAATGCAGAGAGATCCTTTGTGCGTTTTTCCCAGCTTCCCCCAGAGGTAACATTTTGCAAAACTATAGTTTACGCTCATGATCAGGATATTGAAATTAATACAATTCACAAATCTTAGATCTCCTCAGTTTTACTTTTATTGGTGTTGTTTTGGAAGTATATACAATCGTATTTTTCACTAGTGAATATTCAATAAAATATTTTTTACTATTTGATCACATTTTCTAAGATTCAAATTTTAATTCATTTTACCCTTTGTTGTGTCAGATGTGGCCTAGGGATCTTTTTTAGTTCTTTTTTTCCCCAAATGTTTAGACTTTTTAAAAATGTCCTTTTTCTTGGATTTGAAAGACTTAATTGATCATACATTATGATTTTACAGATATTCTTTCCTTTGAATTTTCCAACATATGGGACCAATACATCTGCTTTCTCTTGGCCTTACATCATACAGCTTTAAAATATATTTTACTCTCTGGTAGAGAAAATCTATTCTCATCACTTTACTTAAAATAAAAACTTATTTGCAATGCTTAGACACGTATTCTCCCATATAAATCATTCATATAATTTGATTTCTGCTTTCATTTCTTAAGGAAATCATGTCAAGATAAAATTGGTTTGCATTATATCTGTAAATGAATGCTTCAAGATTTTTTTTTCTTTTTACAAATTTTATAGTATCAATTCTTACCATTTCAGTTAGCGTTGTATCTTTATTGTATTCAAGTCTTTTTCATGGACCTCAGCATATTTGCTCATTTTTTTTTTTCATGGAAGTTCTGTACATTTCCTGAGAGCCTGGGGGAAGTTCCCTAGTTTTTAGACTGAATTATTAAAAATGGGTCTTCTCCCCAATTCTCGCCTTTTCTGACTTCTTAGTGGCAGGGTGGCAATGACTGTCAGAGTGTTACCAGTGAGTGAAAGGAATGATGGATAGCATGACTGGCTCCCTCTGATGGAAACAAAGGGCCTTCTTTGGACTGAGACCCAAGGGTATTACTCAGCGGGAATAGGATCAATGCTCAAGCAGGTTAAATGATCTCAGACGAGATTGCAGAGTCCACAGCTTCCCAGATAGGTTATACATCTCCCTAGCTGTGTTCTCTCTGCCGTCCCCTTTCCCCCAAATCCATCTGTGTTCTCAGGGTACAGAAAAGACCGTGAGGACACTGCCTCCTCCTCAAATGGCAGCTCCGAGAAGTAGGCAAATGACTCTCACGTGAGCTGGGAAAGAATCAAAGACAATTCAAATAAACCAGATCAAAGCAAAGAGAGGAATTGGGAGAAGGTTGCTTGGAATAAAAGCAGCATTTCCTGACTGCTTTTGCCACTCTTTTGTGATCATGTAACTAAGTCTTGGCCAAGAGGATATAAGCAAGAAAAGTATGTACAAATTTTAAGAAGTATTATCAAAGGAACACAGTTCACTCATTTCTCAACAATTCTCCTTGTGATGCCTGGAATATTGACACAGTCACTTCCTTCAGATTTCTTGAATGTGAGAGGAAAATAGACTATTATCTTGTGAACTCACTGTTATGTGGGGGTTTGCTGATAAGCGCAGCTGCACTTGATTTTAACAAATATAGGATGTGTCTTTTGTGGAAGAATTCATACATAGCAGCTATCGTCACAGACATACTCTCATTAGATTAATGAACTTCATGAGTGGAGAAAGACATTTTCAGTCATCTAAGCAGAAACAGCAACTCTCAAAATGAAAAGCAAGAATCGAACTCGCTTTCTAATTCTCAACAGCCATGTTGAATCTTTACAAAAGGGCTTAGGGCTACAAAGTCAGCAGGAACTGGTACATGACCAGCTATCACAACAACCTAAGTTATCTTTCATGTCCAAATGTTAGAAGAAGACATTCTCAAACAGGGGTAAACTTAAGGAATAATTCTACCAGTGAGAGAATCTAGGAAAAGAAATTTCAAAAAGAAACAAAGCAAAGCAAAAATAAAAATAAGAAACACCATAAAAATCTAGCCAAAATCACAAAAGGGAAGACCACGGTAAAAACAACTGGTGTTCAACACTGATGCCATTTCAGCAGGACAATACGAAGACATGACATTGGGAGAAATGACATTTTAATTATTATGCATAATAAGTGAGTAACAAAAATCCCACCATGAGAAAGAGGAAAGAGAGAAACCAGAAGCTCTACTTTTAGTTCCAGACTTTCACATTCAATAGTCTACTTGATAAAAGTCATCTTAAAGTCATCTTAAATTCACTATGGTCATCTTAAAGTTACTATGTATAAACCAGAATTATGGTCTTTCTCCCAAAAATCTTTCTCCCCAAATATGGTCCCTTTCCAGAGTTCCCTCTCTATGAGTCATCATATCATTCACTCACAAACTTGTTTAAAAGACTCCAGGGGTCCCTTTCCTAAGGGAGCTGGTATCCTCAGTACTCCATCTCAAGCACATGCATGAATTTTCCCTCTGTGTCTTTCTCTCACTTTATCCACTTTCTCACTCCCTCCCTCGTATGCTTGACCTGCAGTAACACATACTTTCCCTTTCTAACTCCTGTGACAGGTTGTCAGGGCCAGGGCTCCTACACATGTTCTCCTTGAGTAAATCAATTCAATTAAGGGATTAAAGGATGAGCTTTAAGTCTAAAACATGTCCCCAGTATAATTTTACCAACATAGCCACTGTATTCTGCTTCATTTGTATTCTTGAGTTAAGTTCTCAATGTGGTTCAGAAGCAAGAGACAGCTTCTTAGGATTAATTTGGACTTCTTTAAATCACATCATTATCTATAGTTTGAAGGACATTTTACCAACTCACTATAATTTAAAACTTTGATAAGCTCTCTGAGTGATTTGTTTTAAGTGTGTCTCTTGTATAGAGTACATGAGGTTTTGATTTGTGGTCCAACTGATACTGTTTCTTTAAATTGGTGGTTTTAGCCAATCTACACATGCATACATAATGACAGGTTTGATTTTTAGATTTTTCATGATATTTTTCTGTGCCTTTTTAATCCTTCTCTATACCATGACTTTCTTTGCTATGTTTTATGTATAAGTTCTTATCATTTTGAAGGTTTGTACATTTTCGTCTAGTGGTTTCCTAAAGGTAACTATAACTTTATATATAGTTAACAGTTGGATTTTTTGAAAAGTAATACCTATTTAGGAATAAATATGTGTGATTTTTAAATTTCTATGCTTCCTGTTCTCTTAGTGGCCTGTTACTCATTGACTTTAAGTTACAAAAGATAAAGAAATTAATATCTCTACTCTATTTCGCACCACTTGTTTAGTTATAGCATTCCTGCCCTCTCAGGATTTATGACTAAATAAATACTCCGTTCTTTAAACTTAAGCCCCATATTTGTTCTACCTCAGTTGTACAATTAAATGAATTCAATGCTAACTATCACTACGATGGCAATCATATTATAATATACAAATATATCAAATCAACATTTTTACACCTTAATTTTAAAGGCTGTTAAATACATATATGTCAAAAATAATATATATCATAATATAATATTTATAGTTCTGTATTTATTTAAATATATATTTATAATAGAAAGCATATATTATAATATGTAATTAATTTCCATTTTTAAGAAAAGGACGATGGGGAACTGTCTTTAAGTTAGTTTTAGGATATTTGTGCTCAGTTCCCTACCAGGGAAAAGTATTAAAGTAGCAATTTTAAAAGCCACCATAATAGAACTAATGTATAATTTTTAAAAATCCCTACCCTACTCTTGTGTGCAGTTTGTAAATCAGTCAGAGAACAGAGAGGAGGAGAGGTGTTCATCACTAACACGCGGAATTCCAGTGGAGAAGCAACAGGAAACAGTAGTTAAATTAATGGGGTTTGGGGTCAGACTGCCTGATTTAAAGCCTAACTTTACCATATACTATGTGCGAAAAGTACTAATATCTTCTATAAAATAGAGATTAAAAATGAGCCCGGAGGTTAAAGGATGATTATAGGAACAAATGAATAAAGCATGCAGAGGAGTGTCATCACAGAGTCCATACTCAGCAAAGGCTGCCGTTATGGTGTTCTCCATCTTCTTACGGTTTGCTAATCTGTGAGATGAAAAATGGTAGCTAGTTGTTGTTCCAATGTGCACCTTCCAGATCAATAATGAGACAAAAATCTTTTTTAAACGTGTTTATTAGCCATCTGTATGCCTTCTATGAGTTTCTTGTTATCATTCTTTGCCCATTTTTCTCCTGAGTTATCTGTCTTTTTTGAATGAGTTAGTCGGAGCTTTTTTTACATCAGACACATTAACCTTTCCTGTGTGTTATATCTATTTTTGCCCACTTCACTCTCAGCCTCACATTATACTTTGAATGTTTTTATTAAAGTGATATACATTTAGGAAAAGGTATAGTTTGATACCTACCTCTACAGCCACCATGGCTTCAGACCAGTGCATATTTACTGAAGAACTCCTGGGCTTCACAGAATATTTAGGTCCTGAGGATTAAAAAAAAAAAAAGAAAGAAAGAGTGCAGGAAGTCATTTTTATTAATGTGATCACAAGCTAGTAGGAGAAACATGACTTAAATGCATAATTACAATAAAGTAAGTTTAGAAATATGGACAAGTTATGAAATTTGTGTAAAGAAAAGAGTGTTCCACTTTGCACACATCACAACTTACTGAAATGATGAAGTGAGAGCCTGACAGGCAGAGTGATGGATGATGACTCTTTGGAACACTGAGTACGAATCCCCAGGTGGGGGGAAAGGGGTTTTAAGAAGAAGGAACAGATTGTGCAAATCCGCAGAGAATTGAAACATTCTAGCAGGTACGTGTGGAAGTCACTATATTCTAATGAATAAGGCAGACATCGGTCCCTGTTCGGAAAAGAATCCACAAAACACGAGACAGGCTTCACAAAGAGGCTTTAATGGTATAAGGTTGAGGCGCTAGGTTGGGACCATATCATGAAGCTACATGTCACACGGCGTCCATTGAAAATGGCTTGGATTGTCTTCTGCTGTTGGAGAGGTGGCTGAAGAATGGAGGGATGATTCTGCCCTCCTTATGACAGATGTGGGGTGACATGGGCGGGGGGCTAGGGGTGCCAGTTGTGCCAGCAACTGAATGAGGTGATGCATCTGAACTCCTCTCTCCCCAGACCTGTCAGTCCCTTGTCACCTGCCCCATCTCTCCCAGCAGACTGGGGCTGGGTGGATGCCATGATCTGTACTCTCCACCTGCACACCTGGGTAACCAGGGAATGTTGAAGACAACAGCATCATCATGCCTGTGGGTGATGCAGTAAATCCACATCCGCTGAATATTCTAAGAATCTCAGCATCACTCAGCAACCATTGGGGGTTTTCTTCCTAGGCCGGATTGTTCTGATTCTTCTCAATTACTATTTTAAAACTTAGATAGTCTCCTAAATCTGTTCATTCTCAGCAGACAGATTTGCCTCTTAGTTCTTGGAGGATATTGGAGAAGCCATGAATATTTTCTCGAAATACTTCCCCTCTCCAAGATAAAAGCTGTTGTTTATTTATAACTATCTTTACCTCCTGTTCTCAGAGTCAGAGGCAAGATGTCCCTGTTTCTTTATGAGAAAATCGTATCCACCTTTACCCATGACCCCACATCCCCCTACTTGCTCTAGGAGTTTTTCCCCCTCACTCACTCATGTTCCCTTCCAGAGCTTCAATTTCTCATCTGCATTTTACTCATCTTAGTTCGTATTATTTGAGCCCATATCCTAAAATTAAGCCCAGCAGCCCCAGGGTTGGGTTGCTTTGCTAGATTAGTACTCCAGCCGTATGCAGGAAGGAAGCAGTGAGCTGTTTTCCTCAGTTGAAGAGACTTTTTTTTTCATTTTTTTCTTTTACTCCTGTACTTCTGGGATACCACCATAGAAATCCATCACTCTTCAATTCACACGCCGTGAATGTTAAAAGTTACCTGCGTGTGAGGACCATCACCTGCTGCCACATTTAGAAGCATCTGATTAATTCCATAAGTTACCATCTAAACATTTCCCAGTCACTGTGTCACAGTTAGATCTTGACTTCTAGCCTTGCTACCTGCAGCCTGAGGGTACAGATGGGCTAACACAAAGTGACCCTATTCATTTACCCCTCTGGACAGTCCTTCTTTACTGTGGGAACTCTTCAACCAATTGACCCTTTTCTTTCTCAGGATGAACCTGCCTGCACTTTGCTTTTCCCTGATTTCAAGTGCTAATGAATAATTCTCAGTTTTTGTCTATTTTTGGTCAATGAATCCAAATGTGATTCCTGGAAATGTACTTCACTCCGTGTACTGTTCTAGATTCTGAAAATACAAATCTGAGTAAGAGAGACAGCGTTCCTGAACTTGTGGGGCTTTCGCTGGGGAGAGTGGGATGGGAGTGAGCAGTATGGAAATACACAATAAAAAAAAAAAATAAACAAATACCTAAATGGATTTTAACAAAGGAGCTAGGGCTGGGTAGGGGTAGTTAAAATCATTTTGTCTTCTCTCTTTCATCCTGCCCGAGCAGAGTTTTCATACCTCTGTGTCTCCAGTCTTTTCATCTTTGTAGGTATGTTCTGCAGACCTCAGCACAGTTCATTGTGCAGCCAAGGTTTTGCAGAACAACGCAATCATCTTTGATTTTGAGAAACTGCTCTCTAAGATCCCCCCAGATTCTATGCTACCTCAAAGGGTTTTGTTTTGTTTTCACATCCATTTGTCAATCTAGGTTTCAAAATACTGAAACTCTGTTTCATTTCCTTAAGCTAAGTTGGTATAAGAGCCCTTACACAGGGGAACTCCCCACCCATTCCTGGCATGTGCCTTTGGTTTCCCACTTCTGCTGGGGATCTGTAGAAGGGCCCACAACTGGGCTGTCTTACCATCACATCGCAGCGTTGAACAAGGTCCAGCGATAGATGAGGCAAAGGAGCACATTTAAAAACGCACACACACATTTTAAAGAGAAAGGACTTCATGCTGGAAGAATGCAGTATCTGTAACGCTCACATGGTTAATTTGGCAAATTCAAAAATCAGTCAAATCAATTATGCAGCAACATGAGGACCAAATCTCTAGCTTGTTCAACCACATTTTGTCTTCCTACCATCTGTGTTAGCCTCCTGTGTTTCTGTCACTGGGAAAGATTTGAGTGGCTTCAGAAAGCTATTTTTTCATCTCTTATTTTGCTAATAGTGAATGAAAGCATTTTGGCAAGAATATCAGGATGATAACAATATGCTGAGACATAGATTCACAGCCTTCTTTCATCATCCCCCGGCTCCAACATGAGCCAGGTCTACACAGCGGAAGAAGAAAACCTTTCGGCAGAGATAATACACGGACCCTGATAGATGACAACCCCCAAACTAAACATTAAAATAGCATTTTCTGGACATTTCTCTCTGGGATTTAATGAGCCACTGCTGAGGCAGGTTTTATCATTTCCACCCGCGGCTCACAATAGGCACTAAGTGGTCAGCAAAAGATTAATAAGACACAAGATGAGAAAATTGAGTGTTTGGCAAAAGCACCATATCGAGGCTGATGTGCAGGAAATTGGAAATAAAGGTGGATTGTAGGGAAGACATATTTCCCAAATAGCAATTCTTCACTGTGCTTCTTTCTGAGAATGCCTGGTGAACTAAGGCAAACATCTCTGGAGGTGTTGGCAGAAAACAGGCCCTGAAGGAGTAGAATTTCTTCCTCCCCCTCTGTTGGAGCATTTATGTCACCCACTGCCGATGGTCTAATGTCCATACCTGTTTGTACCTGCCAGGGTTCATTTCTTGTGTCTCAACCTGGCTGGGCCACAGGGAGCCCAGACATGAGGTTACACATCACTCTGGGTCTGTCAGTGAGAAAGTTTCTAGGTGAGATTGATGCTGGAATCTGTAGACTAGGTGAAGCAGATTGCCCTCCTGAATGTGGGTGGGCCTCATCTAGTCAGTTGAAGCCTTGAAGAGAACAGAAAGGCTGACCTCCCACCAGGAAGACGAAACTCCCTGACCACTGCCTCGATCGGGACGTGAGTTCTTGGACTCAAACTGAAACGTTGGCTCTTCCTAGTTCTCTGTTACTGCAGTTCTTGGAACTTGTCAACCTCCCTAAGTCATGTGAGCTAATTCCTTCTAATAAATATTACCCATCATCTATCTATCTATCGGTCTACCTACCTTCATCTGTCATCTCTCTGTTTCTCTCCTATTGGTTCTGTTTCTTGTGAGTCTTGACTGACACAGTTCCCAAGAAACTCTGTCCTAGGACTGGTCTGTATATTTTGAGAGAGAGGATAATGGTCATGAGGGGGCTGAGGCATGTTTCTTAGCATCCAGAAGGCTCTTTCCTTCACCTGTTTCTTCTTCAGTTCTCCTCTGTCCTGACCAAGGGTCTTTGTTAATCAGCGTAATGATCTCAAGGATATCTCTGTTTTTTATCCCCTTCTTTACTCCAACTTCCTCATAATAAAGCTAGGATTTTTTTATATAATCATCAAGACTCTATAACTGGATTCCTGTAGCTGCCCCAAATCCCTAACATTAAACACAGAATAATGGCATGTGTATCCAGAAATAATCCTGGAGCCAATTTCTGTGCAGACCCGGAATTCCCCGTTCTTTTCATCCAGAAGGGCAGAAAAATCCAAACATTTCAACAAACCAAAGAGTGATGTGAGAGAGTATGACTCAGTAAGTATTGAAAGAGGAAGGCAGGAAGGTGGGAAGGCAGGAAGACAGGAAGGGAGGGAGAGAGGAAGAGTGTGCCTGTTTTCCACAAGCCAGTATTTCAGTGACATAATGTCACTAATATAAATAAGAAATAGGATCCTACCTTCAGGAGTTTAGAAGCCAGTGAAGGATGGGAACTTGTGCACAATTAACTCCAGCATAAAGTAATACTCTTCAGAAACTCTCACAGCCAACTTGCTCACTAGTGTCTAGACCACTGCTCGTTTCCATCAAGTGATGCATTTCGAACTTTTCGGCAAAGCCCTTCTCCCCTAATGCAAGTAGATGTCTGACTGTGACTCAAATAGCTTATCATTTCCAGTGATAAAGCCAACAATTCTGGAAAACAGCACTGCATTCCAGGTTTGCTAAAAAGAAGTGCAGGAAAAAGGCAGAATACATGAGAAAGGGTGCTTAGACAGGGCTCCCCTTTGCTCTATGTGTTTAAACATGATGACAAAAACCTAACTCAAGCACTGGTGTCCCAGGAGCTTAGAGAGAATTCAGGCTCTCTCTTTCTGCGTATCCCTGAGGACCACCAGAATCCAGTATCAATTATCTCCATAAACAAGGATCTATGTAATTAAAATAATTTGCATTCATTAATAGAACTCCCTTGTG
Organism: Camelus dromedarius; assembly: GCF_036321535.1. Taxonomy (NCBI): domain Eukaryota; kingdom Metazoa; phylum Chordata; class Mammalia; order Artiodactyla; family Camelidae; genus Camelus; species Camelus dromedarius. The sequence goes on from NC_087450.1 coordinate 49,294,454, forward strand.
GATAGACATACTTTCCTAGCAGAATTGTCTTTTCTAGTATGTCTAAGTTTAAAATCAAATTATAATTTCTCAAGCACTAGAGTAAGTGCCTTACCAATTAATTTTCATTCAGGCTTCACAATCAAACAGTAAGATGAATAGTAGTCTCTCTATTTTATAGATGAGAAAAAAAATTAGGTTTGGGTGTTAAAATGAATTACCCAAGGTCATCCATCTGCTAATGAGAAGAACTAGAATTTTATGTCAGATCTCCTGGACTCTGGGTCATGATTTTTGATATCATATCACAGATCCTGAAGTCTTACTCATGAAGCAAAGGACAGCTAAGGGAAGGGTGAGGTGGTAGACAAATCAAGATAAAACAGTCTAGCTCTTTTTTCATTCAATCTTTAATTCTTCCATGTGTCCATTCATCAAATATCTCTTTGTAACAGTCGTTGAGCAGGTGGTCACAGACACATATATTAATCATAGTTGATGACTTCAAATAACTCAGAAATGTGTCCTTTGAATCAGTGGCATTTTGCTTTCACAGTTCCCTCTCCTCCCTCTCCTCAATTTCCTTATGGTTCTTCCTGTTCTTTGCCCACTGGACTGGACCACTTGCCTCCCTTCTCCCCTAATGCTTAATCTCCAGGTGGAGTTCAGTCCTCATCTTCTCCAGAAATCCAGCCCTGTGAGCACACCTGCCCTCCTAAGATACTTAACATGAGATGCAGTCCAGAGATTAACTGTTCTCTAAATATTCCATGTGTTTGATTTTTTTTTCCAGATGGACTATAAGCTTATGGACAAAATACCTGTGGATAAAACATTTTCCTTTGTTATTAAAAGCACAATGTTGGAGCCATAATAAGTAAGAAATTCAGAATAATTTTCAGCTAGGTGTGTTTCTCGAATTCAGCCTTACATTACTGGGGCATCACTTAAATTGCCCCCTCCCAAGATTAATCCTTTGTTCAAAAAATGGATGTCAGTGGCATCTTCCCAGTTACATGCGTCCTCCCTTACCTCCTGGTAAATATCCAGTCTCCAGTCTTACCCAGTACCTCCCAATACCAGGTAGAAAGATTCCATTAATTTGCAACCACATTTGTTCCCCATAATAATGAGAATGAACTCTGAAATTCCACTGGAAAACAGGTAGCTAATCATCTAAAGGGTTTTCATGCACGACAACATAATTTTTCATTTGGCTTTCCAGAAAATTGCAAAACATGATACCAACACACAAACTTGTCAATGTACATTTTTTTGTTTGTTTGTTTAATTTTGCCAAATGGACTAGGCTCAACTTTGGAAGAGAATTCCTTTTACTCCATCAGCCAAGGTTTTTTTGTTTTTTTGTTTTTTTTCCATTGCTAACACTCTGGAACCTTGTTATCTTGAGATTTGATGGTGACCTCACATGTACCTTATTAATAATAAACCAGAGGGGCTCAGCAGAGCTTGGGTTCAGTGTAATAAATCATACTGTAAGTAAGTGCCGTGTTTGCAGTTTTGGAACTTAGAGGCACATAGTAACCAGATTGAGGGTCTGGCAGGTGGTGAGAGTGGCCGGGGTGGGGACAGGCCTTTCACAGGTATGACATGAGCTTATGGTTATTAATTACTTTTACATTTTACATTGCTAATTGCTGTTATTCCTTCCAGTTACAATGTAATTGAATTTTTAAAAAATGAAGCCTCAAATGTCAGGTCCAGATAATACGTTGTGCCTCTGCCCAAGGAGGTATATACACAGTTTAGGTTATTGGAAATGATGGATAATAAGGCAAACTTCAAGGTGACTAAGGAGACCCAAGGCAGCAAATATGCAGCATGGGAGATTCAGGGGGTTATAAAGAAGAAGTGGGGTCATGGGAAGTTATGTGGATTTTTTGCTAGTCAGTTAACCAGCATGCAATTCAATTACTCTGTCTATCAGACAACTTCTTTAAGCCACTAAGGAAGGTAACTACCAGCGTAGTTCCAAGCCCATGTGTATTTAAAACATAATCTATTTTCTCTGCATTCTGTGTGTAGCACCTCGCTAGCGGATGAAGGTGATGGCATTGATTTAGCACACTTGCAGTCACATAAACATCGCTCTTTGGGCCACTTCACATAGTTCAGTGTTTCCTAACTTGGATATGGACTTCCTGAAAAGTCTAAGGGACACACGGATCCTTTCTGGTGCACACACATATAAGCACATATGCACTAGAACTTGTGAACAAACTGGAGAGCGGAGGTGGGGCATCCTTGGTCTCGGCTTTGATGGGTCCCCGAAGAGGAATGCCTGATGCAGGGGCAAGTTGACTGGTCACCCAACTACAGTGCCACACACCACAGCAGTGAACGTTCACAATAATGATCGTTCATTAGTTAGTGAGAAAGATTAAACCACGTCCTTTCTTAAGAAGGCAGGTAGTTGGATGATTCATTTTTTTAGTTAACACTGTCAACCAAAATAACTCTTTACTATGAAAATGCTTGTATTTATCATGATAGTTCATCCCTTGGCAGTGAGAGTTGAATAAGGAGCTTCTGTACATGGAAAGCCCACCCATCCGGGGTTCCCTCCCGCACTTGGGAAGCCCAGAGCAAGGAGGGAGCTGTTTTGAGAGTTCTATCACCTCCTCTCCTGCACAGTCAGTGCTTAACGCATTTTCGAGAAAGATCAAATCGCTCCACATTCTACCATTAACCCCTTGAGATAGCATCCTTTCCCAACACCCACCTCCTCATCACACGCACTGCCTGGACCTCATAATCATCAGAGAGGAATTAAATGAATTTAACTGGGAGCTCAGCTGTCACCTGATCATATAGTTCTCTTTTTTAAAGATGAGAAAACAGAGGCCCTGAGAAGCCTAGGGATTCCTGCAGGCCCCCATTCAGCACTGGATTTGGACATGAAAGCGAGTCGAGTGCTCTCAGAATCAGGCTCCACGGAACCACTGGGAATACGGTTCCTTGGGATTTAGCAAAGCTGTTGTAACTGCTTTCAGGCAGAAAGCAGCCTGAAAACAACATTATTGACCTCTGTTAGAGAGAAGCCTGCTCGTAGATCTAACAGAAGTTCATGTCTAATGGATGTGTTCTTCAGTGCCTCTCTGTAAGGCAAGATGCCTTTAACAGCATCTTTGAAATTATAGTACTTTGTTCTAGTTTCACAGTAAATGCTCCGATGGCTGTGTGGGCTCTCTTGGGTTTCTTCTTTCTTTGCTATGCTGTGAAAACACACACTGCATCTACATTGTTATTATCATTGTTGCTAAGAAGTAAGAGAGCATGAGTTTCTACCCCGTCATCTTTACGGAGCAGAGGCAGCGAGTCCTGCTGGAGCGTAATAACAATCTCTAAGTAAACCAGTCCTGGTAAAATCTATCAAAAATGTGGCAATTTACGAAAATATGCCCCTCAAGCACACCAAAGTTGTCATCAGAGTGAGTTAGCTGCCAATTAACTTCTACATCGTGCACAAAGGGCACAGAATTCTAGTGTAAAAATAAAACCAGCTAATGCATAACTACTGTCTACGAACAATGAAACAGAAACAAAAACGAACACAACCACCTGGTGCTTTGCAATGTATGTTACCATCTTATGGGATGCTGCGGTTCAGGCTTCTGCCTTAGGGAGATTACTTTCAAAGGAGACAATAATGGAGGATATTTCTGCACAAATTTGGGCTTCAGATTTGAGCCAGTGAGCACTTACTGGGTGTCAAGTATGTTCCAGGCACTGGGTCACAAAAAGCAGGACACTTTGTTAAAAAAAAAAAACAGTTAGCTGTTATACATACATGTTACAGATTATAACGAGTAAACTGATTCTTCAAACAAATCATTCACTTTTTAGTGAGTATTCAGTTAATTAACTTTCGGCAAATTCATCTGTACCCCAAACAAGGTATGTAGAGGATGTGACATGTGCCTTTAGAAAGAGAGATGGTGAAATGATCAGGAAAGGAGGTGCTATTTGTGGTGGCCCTGGAAGGACACATAAGTTTTTATCATTTACAGCCAACCTATTAGTATGTTTTTGTTCCGCTTCACTTACTCTGCTGAGTTCTCTCGAAAACAAAGAAATAAACAAAAATAACAACGACCTTTGTAACCTGCCTGCTGACCTTGAGCTTATTCATTCTGGTGAGTTCTGCGGCACTTGTCTCTGCAAAATAGAAGGTTACACATCCTTCCGGTCTTTCCACTATCCTGGCATCTTGGAGAGTTTCTTAAGGTTTATGACTGACACTAATACAAGAATTTCATGTCTTACTCTAGAGCTGATGAGCAGAGGCTGCAGTCACTGAGGGTACAGAATAACTTTCCTCTGTCCCCATTCATCCACCCAGCTCTGAACCGACCCCTTGCTCACTCACCTTGATGGTGACGCCATGTTTTGATGGACATTTTTTGGGAAAGCCACTTTGCAAACCAGCCCATTTACTGTCCGGTTTTACCAGCAAACCTTCCCTGACCTGCAGGCCTTTGAAAGGAAGGCTCTCTCCTAAAATCTCATCATTCATCTCTCCTACTTCTTTTACACTTTGGTCATTTTCTTCAGTCACATAATTCAATAAATATTTATTGAGCCTACTGTATTTTAGGTATTATTGTGGAAGCTTTGGAATGACACTGAATTAAGAGAAACCAATATGTTTGCCTTCTTTAAGGGTACAGTGTATTGTCAGGAGTGACACAACAGGCAACTCTCAGAGACAGTCATAAGTGCTTTGGAGAAAACTAAATTGTAACAAAGAGAATGAGTGCTTGAGTACCGTGTACTATTAAAGAGGGTGATCAGGGAATGCTTCCTGGAGGAGGCAATATCTGAGCAAAACTCTGAAGAAGGTTTAACTAGACAGCACTTATTAAGTAGCTGTTGTTTTACTACTCCCTGGGATTGATTTATTGATAAATACATGAATAAGTAAATAAATAAATTAAATAAATCTCTTTCTCTCTCTGAGTTCAGTCCTATGTTAGGCAGGGAACAGCTTAAAGAGGGAAACCTATTTATTATTTTTTATCTTCAGCACCCAGTACAGAGTCAGGCACACAGTGCTGAGAATGGGTGAATAGTTGAAAACATGAGCAAATGAACGCTCTTCTATATTTTCTATAGTTTTTAAGTCCTAGTTCCCCCCTAAAATAATGGTTTGGAAGAGACAGTCATATAAGCTGGATATTTCATGGGCTCCTCCATAATTCTGAGCCCCCTTTACAGTTATCAGGGATAGATGACGAGTTTTATCCAATAAAACACAAGCTGAAGTGACGTATATCTCTTCTGAGACGAAGTATTTAAAAGACAATGCATGACCCTCCAGTTTTCTGTCCCCCTCCCATGGCAAGCTCGAAGACCACGTGTTGAAATAGAAATATCAAAAATACAGTCCCCTGGATCACTGCATGGAGACGAGTTCCATGAGCTAGTAGCAGATTTTAGGAGAAAAAATAAATGCCATTTTGTTAAGTTACTAAGATTTTAGAAATTATTTGTTTCCGTAACATTGTCTAGTCTATTCTTTTCAAGTGAGAGTGTGAGCGTGTGGGGAGTGTATAATCAGTCTTTCTAGGCATCAGTTATTAGAGTATAGCAGAAGTAGGGCTGGGTACACTGCAAGTTCTCTGTAATTACACTGAGAAAAGTCATACTATTGGTGTCAGGTCAGTTCTAGGAAGTTAAGAACTTTTCCAAAGATACCCAGTGTGACTTCTGGAGACCCTAAGGTTGAGCTCCCCCAACTAAGTTTCCTTGAGATTTGAGTTTGTCCGTCCACCCTAGGTTGTGTGGTAGAGGGGGTCAAGAAGCAGCAGCTTTGGGTTGTTAAAGACCCTCTGGCTCCTCCTAAGGAACTGGGTGGACACAAAGCACAGGGACACTCCCTGCCCTGGGAGGGCTCACGACGAGCACACATGCTGCGGCTGATAGTTTATGCTCATGATTTTAACTAGACCACATACCTGCACTGTGACCTCCTGGATAGGAACTTTAATCCCCAACGTTCCTCACAGCACTGAGCAAAGAAGGATCAACACATTATTGATAAGTATATTTGATTGATTCGTTTATTAGCTGGTTGGTTAGTTAGGTAGTTGAAAAGCCATGAAATAAACAAAAGAAAGCAACCCCGGCTGGTTGAGAACACAGATTACCTTTTGAGATACTTAGATCTCAGAGTTTAAATCTGCAGTTCTCAAATCTTAAATCACCTCGTTAGCTTCCCCTATTCGAGACACTGAAGCCCAAACTATCCGTAGGCATACTCATTTGCAAACAAAATAAGCTAACTCTGGATGATTTAAGTAGGAAAGACAGGGAATAAAGAGCCAGAGTCAGGGTTATAAAACCAAGAAGTGCTCAAATCACCTGTGGACTTGACATGGTGAGGACACCATCCCCAGACAGACACCACATGGGGCACTGAGCACCGCTGTTCGCACCACCCATACTGCTAACCTTGGGTACCCAAAGCCACCATCAGCAAAACTGTCACTGCTGCCCAAGAGACTGTTTTGTCACATTTTCCTCCCATAGCCTGTTTAACAGCTCTGTGTGCTTTTTATAGCTAATCTTCTAAGAATAATATACTCCACTTACTGGGCTCGTTTGCTTACCTCACTGTCACTTTGCAACTCAAAGCTACTGGCTTCTCTCTTCACTCCACTCATTCTGCTCTTTGGCTACAGTCTCAGTGATGTTCTAATCGGTAAATGCAATGAATACTTTATCCAACTAAACTCTGATTGATTTATTCCCGTTTTTATCAGCATCTATTTTCATGCTCAAGCTATAAGTGCTAGTGTCCCAAGAGTTGAATCCCCAGTCCACAGGCCTGTATACTATACAATCCCCAGGGATCCAGTCGATTCTTATGACTTTAATACCACCTGCATAGTAATGACACCTATATGAATATTTCTAGCCCTAACTTGTCTTCTGAGCTTCATACTTGTGTGTGTGTGTAGATTTCCGGTAATCATCTCTAATTGGATATATCACAGGAACTTTAAAATGAACGTATTTTAAATTCAGCTCTCCATGCAACCCCAAACGTGATTTTCTTTTTGTGTTCATGATTCAGTGAATGACACCATTATTCACCTAAGCTCCCAGCCAGAAGCCTGGTAGTCATCCTTTAATTTTTTATCTTGCTCATACCCAAAACGAAATCGAACACATATCATGTATTGCAATTTTGTATGTTTTCCTGAGTTTATTCAGTGATAACTAATAACCTCTTAGTATACGCTTTTGCTTGAATTTTCTATTACTTGGGACATAGTCTCTAGTCTAAACAGTCAACTCTGGCTGTAGGTTGAGTATCTTTCCTCCCACCTCCCTTTGTTTCAATTCTTGACATTTTCTTTACCCAGTTGCCAAGATGATATCATTAAAAATGAAGTCCCATAATGTTTCTCTCTCACTTGTATAACCATTCAGTGATGCCTGTCTCTTCAGGCACTTATGTATGGCACATCTTCTCCCATTGCACTCCTATGATATGGAACCAGTATAGACGCCCGCACACTCCGTGTGGTCTCAACACCATGGTCGCGCTGCTCAGATGCCTTTAATGGCCTTCTCTTTGATGTACACTCTTCCTAACCTAACAAACCGCTATTCTACTTTCAAGACATAGCTCAAGTAGTACTTCCTCCATGAAGCCTTCCTGGAATTCCCCAAAGTGAGTAGATACTTGTCTTTGTTTAATTGTGTCACCCTGTGTGTATCATCTGATTACACTCTATTTAAAATATTCACCAGTGTCCACCACCTATTAGCTCACTAAGGACGAAGAAGTCGTCCAAAGATATTACAACCCCATATCCTAATGAAAGATCATCTTTTAATTTTTACCTTTTCAGAAAATGTATGTTGAGCACTTCTTACGTCCTGTGGCTTGTGAACATGGAAGCCAGTGGCTAGGAGAAGGTCAAAGAGCAGGCTCCAGGCAACCCTTGAGTTTGGCCTGTTTGTACATTTTCCTGAATAGGTGCCTGCTACAAATGAGAACTGGGAGTTAGAATTTCCATGCCTCCCATAAATGCATCACAGTAAAAAAGCACACAGATTGACAAATAAAATAGGAGAACAGGACACAGGCTTTGGGGGACCCAGAGGCCCCGTTGATGTGGGTATCTTAGGGTGCTCTGTATTCATCTTCATTGTCACATCTACTTACTCTTCTCACTCACTTCATTCTTAGCTCTTGCTGTCAACTCTTTTCCTGCATCTTAGTCCACACATGGAGGAACTTATTATCATAAGATCCTGTCTGAACCCACTTGGGCTGATAAATAGAATACCTTAGACTGGCTGGCTTATTAACCACTGAAATTTCATTTTCACAGTTCTGAAGGCTTGAAGTCCAAGATCAAGGTGCCAGCAGATTCAGTGTCTGGTGAGGGCCCACTTCCTGGCTCAGAGGTGACTGTTCTCTCTCTGTGTCCTCACATGGCAGACGGGGTGAGGAAGATCTCTGAGGTCTCTTTCATGAGGGCACAAATTCCATTCATGAGAGCATCGCCCTCATGACATAATAATCAGCTCCCAAGGGTCCATATCCAAATACCATTACACTGGGTATTAGGGTTCAACATAGGAACTTGGGTTGAGGGGAGAGAGGACACAAACACTTAGTCTATGGCAGATTCCAAATTTAAATAACCTGAGTTTCAGAAAACCAGAGTAAAATACACTTTTCTTCGATTTTATTTACAGAATCCTGGGGAAGAACTTGGGTAAATTATGAGACAAGTACCTCCCCTAAGCAAAAAAAAAAAAAAATTTAGGAGGTAGGGGCAGAAGTAAGTTTTACTCTCATGGCAGGTCAGAGGCAACAGTGGGTATTGAATGGGGACATTTATTTACCAAATTAAGGAGGGAGAGTTGTGCTAGCAGGAAAACTATATTCAATACCTTGTAATAGCCTTTAATGAAGAAGAATATATATGTAAACCTGAATCGCTATGCTGTATACCAGCAATTAACACAGCATTGTAAACCGACTATACTTCAATAAAAAATTTTTAAAGAAATAAAAGAAAGAAAGAAAGAAAGAAAGAAAGAAAGAAAGAAAGAAAGAAAGAAAGAAAGAAAGAAAGAAAGAAAGGATAATACTTCAATAAAAAAATTTTAAAGAAATGAAAAAATAAATATAATAAAATAAAGGGTAATAGCTACCTGCTGCAATGATAATCCTGCACATATACTTCATAGCTTACAAAGTTATTTTTACAAAAGAAATTCACAGCTACTTTCTAATTTATTTCATGCACAACCCTTGTGATTTAAGGAATATTTTCCTAAATTTACAGAGGAGGAAACTAAGGCTCAGCGAGAATAAGAAACCAAACGTGATTCAAATAGTTAGTAAAGACTAGAGCCAAAGCATGAAAAATGGCCTTCATTCTTTAATACAGATGCCTTGAAATGTTGATGAACTTATTGTGTACATCAACAGTGTTGCAGACATTGATCTGAAAGGTCAGTGGTGACTCTCAACATCAGGGCAAAGCATTCTGCTAGGTGGGACATGGACTGCTGAATGGAGTGCCACTTTCTCTTCTTCTAAAAAAGTGAAATCTTGTTTAGGGAGGCAATATCGTTGAAATCTTTGCTGCAGTGAAACTGATTTCTCTGTCTGTAACTCGGGTTCAGTCTTGAAGTTAGGCACTCCATGCTTATGACTTTCATTGAGACAAGTTGTACCTCGGGGATCTTTCATTTATTGTTTCTTGAGCATTTGCAGTGGAGAAGGCTGTATGCATGACAGATGAGGGGAGCATAAGACAGTCACTGCCACCAAACAGTGTACTGTCAGTTGGGCCCGGGATGGATGCGTGTAACTACTTAAAGGTGATGAAGGCCATAAAAGAGGTACAAAAGAAGCACTATGGGAAAACTGAGAAAGAAAATGCTAACCTAAAACAAGAAAACAGCCAGTAATTTTACCAACAAAACAGGTTTATTCTAAAGCAGCAAATAATTGCAATTTGGGACATACAACAATGGCAAACCACATGCAAGTTCAGTAAAGATAAGGATAGGATACTCTTTTATGGAGGAGAAGGGTAAGCTAGGAGGGGCGGTTATACACAGAGTACATTGCAGGAAAGCGGGACTTCCAAGGATAGTGGCTTTTCATTGGCTGAGTTGTAACCATCTCTCATTGGCTGAGCTGTTACCAGAGAGGAGGAAATCTTTCCTCCACCTGCTGGTGAAAGTAAAGTCGTGTCACTTCCTGCTGGAAGATGCAAGGTGTGTCTCTTCCTGTTCAGATCTATATTGTCCAGTAGTACTTGTGTGAGAGCTCCCCTTTCTGGCCTCCTGACTCAATTATAATGAGGCTTCCCTTTATTTTCACTGACGCTCACTGCCACATTAGAACCAAGGAAAGCTCTGCTGTAAAAGTGCCACTTGAGTGGTGCCTAGGAGGACAGTGCTGAGGAGAAAAGTGGGAAGCTCATACGGAGTGGGCAGAGCAAAGCTTGACTCAAATCAGTGACTCAAATCTCAACCCTGATTATGTCTATCAGCTTAGGGTCTGACAGTCCATCCCCACCAAGGGTGTGTCTTGTTCACAGTCCATACTGATTGCTCCTCCTCCACTCGCTGATCCATGAGCCCTCCCAGAAATGCCCACAAGGCTATAATCCTGTCTCATTCACTAAGAATAATCACACACATACACCAAGATTGGCATTGGTTATTATAAATGCTAGAATATTATAATTTCCTGCTCTTTGCCCTAGTAAGTGTGTGTCTTTGTAAATTAAAAAAAATAATAATTTTGTTTTTAGCCCAATGGGATATTATTATGGACTTGTGTAGAAAAGTTAAAAAGAGAGATGCATGATTTCCTGAAATAGTCTTTTTTTTTTTTTTTTTTAACAGTTTTCCCAGCTTCTCCAGGACAAAGGTGGGGACGGGTAGAGGATATCTGAGCCTGGCTTTGGCCACGGTAAAGCTGGGATGCAAGTTTGTAGTTGCAGAAGTTTGTTGTGAATATATATACAAATTACTAAATATGCAAAATTTTTTCACTTAGTCAAAAATATATTTAGAGCAGCTACTATTTACTGACTTATGTGGATCAGCACAAAACAAACAAAACTGTCCTTGATTGAGCTCGCATTGCAATTGAGAAATAGGCATTAAATATACAATATGATTTGATACATGGTATGACATAGTGTAATTTCAAATAATAACATCAGAAAAAGTAACGCAGAAGGAGAGGTTATTTTTAGATAAAGGAAGTTAGGAAAGACCCAGAGGTAACATTTGAGAGGAGATACGAATAAAGAGGTAGAGTGAACACTATGAAATCTGAGGGCAAAGTGAAGGAGGCAGAAGACAAGGGGAAATAACCTGAAACTGGAATAACCTTGGTATTGTTGAGAAACAGCGCGAAGGCCCTGGGCGGAAGTGGAATAAATGAAGAGAAAAATAAAGATGACGTCTACGAGAGAGAAAAGGTCCAGATCACGTGAGCCCTCAGAAGCCCAGGATCAGAAGTTCATAATTTATTCTGACTACAGTAGGAAGCCAGGAGGATCTTCAGAAGACAGTAGTTACTGCTCTGTGAAGAAGTAACTATGCTCCATGTGGGAGGGACCAAAAGTGGAGCAGAGAGAGAAGTGTGGTGGCATTTGCCACGATCTAATCTTGAACTCAGTAGATATATAGGAGGGAAGATGTCGATACATTTAGGGTGTATTTTGAATGTACTCTTGCAAATGAAATGGAAACGAAGGGTAAGAAAAAGAATTTAAGGATGACTCACTGATTTCTGATGTGAGCAACTGGAGGAACGATGTTACCACTTACTGATATGGAGAACCATGAAGGATGAGCCAGATGTTGGTGGAAGCGGGTGGGGGGTAGGCAATAGATGGCATTCCTGTAGTGAGTGGGTGACATTTGCAACATCTTCGTGGAGATGTCAAGTTTACAGCTGGAACCCGAAAAAAGGTCAGGGAGAATTTGAGAGTCATCAGAATACAGATGGTATTTAAAGCCAGGAGATTGGATGAAATCATCTAAGAAGTAACCACAGAAAAAGAAGTTTGAAGATTGAGACTTGAGGCACGCAGTCACAGAAGATATAGTCACAGTTCTGGAGTCATCCCAGTTGAATCAAGCCTTCCACATACCTCTAGGGTCTGCATGAGAGTAAGTTCGCCATGCTTCCCTCTCTTTATCCTACTCTGCCCTCCGGGAGGCTGATGTCTAAGGAATGCTTCAACCAGACCTCCTGCTCTCTTACTTCAGTAAGGTTGGAACCATTAGTTGGAATCAGCAAGAGGTTGGAAAGTAAGAGGAGAAAGAGGTTGGGCATTTATTTCCCCTGCTCCCTCAGTGCTGGCTTCTTGGCTATGATACATGGCTATTCAGAATTGGAGGTAACTTTATAATTCCCATATGTTTGCTAAGATACTAACTAATCCCATTTAACTCCAAAGTCGCACATGCAAACACTTTCAGAAATCAAAGCATTTGTCCCTGCTTAGAAGATGAAGGGGAAAAACAAATATTAGTTTATGACTAGCTTTCTCACTAGCCTAAAATCTCTCTGTTAGCCAATGCTCAGGGGATTCACTTGAGGAATGAGTGAATTTATGTCTTTGGTATTTTCCAAAGACCCAGAAGTGAGATTGCATGGATGAAAAAGGAAGTGAGAAGGGAAGAGGAACTAGAGTTAGGTGGGACAATTCCTGGAAACTTGGAAAGACAAGATGGTGAAATAATATTTCCTCGAAAACATCTCATTGACAGAATTAGCCCCGGGGAAGGAATGACTCAGGGCTGCAGCTTGGTCGATAGATCTTGACCTGGGCTTGAAACTACTTCCAGACTCTTCGGTGTCTTAAGGAAAAAAGCACTGGAATCTATGTTTTATTTTGAATCTGGTTACCTAAGAACAAAGGCAGTCTAAAGTCATGGACTTGGATATTTTCTGCTGCCTATTCTGCTCACACAACTCCCCTGGTCCACGTGGGCTGTGTTCCTTTGGCAGGTTGGAAGTGTTGGCTGAACTGACAAAACCAGTCAGAGCAAGAGAGCATCCAAAGTGAAGAGACAGGCCAACAGTCTCCCTCCTGTCCAGTTTCATGGACGTGTCCTGTGACAGGGGGATGCAAACTTGACCAGGTGGGAAAGGTTGATAGACATTTCCGTGTGCGCTTTATGCCAGATCTTGTGCTGACACGGCCTTGCAGCTCTCTGATGTCCAGTGAGAGTGATCAAGACCCTTCTCTGAAAGTGCTGGAGTGACTAGGGATCAAACCGCTCGGCCGTGAATTTGCCCTAACAGACTCATGCTGATGGGGCCTGGCCTCCAGGTCAGAAGCTCTTCAAAGCAACCCTGACTCCGTTCCATTTTCTGACAGCTCCAAGGAGTCCCAGCAGTGCCTGTGATTGCCTTCACACAGCACGGCTCCCCGACCACACTGTTTCAGCCAGAGACTGAAGTTTTTGTTCACCATGGCTGTGTTCAGTCTGCAGCCCCATAGAAGATGCTGTCTGAGTGCAGGGAATACGTTGAATTTTTGAATTAAAGTCATTTTGCAAAGTGGATGCTTAGGAGGACCATTTCTGAAATCATAAAAACTGGATATCTTGTTAGTGATGGGTTTGCCCCAAGCCATTTCTCTGAGACGTTGCTATCTAGCCAACAAACCAGTCTTGGGGAAAGTGAGTGAGATGACATTGATGTATGTGTAAAATTTCCTCTTTCTCCCTTTTACAGAAGCTATGACATAGACAGCATTTGTAACAATCTGGCAGACTTTTGTTTATGTATTGTGTGTGTGTGTGTTGAATGTTCAATTTTGTCAAACAATATGTACTACTTATTTCTTTTTTAATGGTAAGCATGTAACAGTATTTATTTTTCCAGCTTTATTGAGGCATAAGTGACATATGAAGTTGTAAGATATTTAAAGTGTACATCATGATGGCTTGACATACATATATACTGTAAAGGAATTCCTCCCATCTAGTTAATTAACATGTCCATCATCTTAAATATTCCTCATCTCCTCTTTTTGATAAGAACATTTAAGTTTGACTGTCTTAAAATGCCAATTATGCAATACCGTGTTATCAGCTACAGTCTTCATGTTATATGTTATATCCCTAGACCTTGTTTATCTTATAGCTGAAAATTTGTACCCTTTTACCAGCCTCTCCCTAAATTCCCTCCCCCGCCCCACCCTCCGGCAACCATTTTTCTACTGTTTTGATGAGCGTGACTTAATTTTTTTGAAAGCCCTTGTTTTGTTTGTTTTTCTCTGACTGACTTATTTGTCTTAACATAATATCCTCAGGGTCCATCCATGTTGTCACAATTTGCTGGAATTCCTTCTTTCCCATGGCTGAATAACATTCCATTATATAGACATATATATACCATATCTTCTTCATCCTCTCATCCATTATCGATAGACACTTAGATTGTTTTCATATCTTGGCTATTGTGAACAACGCTGCAGGGAACATGGCAGGGCAGATAGCTCTTTGATACCCCATTTTCATTTCCTTTGGAAATATACCCAGAAGTGAGAACGCTGGATCATATGGTAGTTCTATTTTTAATTTTTTGAGGAACCTCCATACTGTTCTCCATAGTGGCTGCTCTGAGAATATTATTTACTTTTAAGTTCCTATGTGATTATTTGAAGGGATTGATCAAAACCGCTGATAGCCCATTAAAGAAGCCGAATGGAGAGGCTAAGCGCTGAGTTTGAGTCCTGCCTCCGCCACTGACTGGCAAGGCAAGCTGATCCAAATTTTTCACTGTCCTCATATCAAATGCTTACAATAACAATGTGCATTACTTGTATTAATTCATACTGCAGTGTATATGAGATGAGATATTCATGGGAAAGCACTTTTTAATATTTTTACAAATATTAAACCCTTACTTATACTTAAAAAAAAACTATTATGACCGTAGCATTTTTAGATAAACCATCAGGCTACAGAATACCAGGGTGCATCCTTTGTTCAATATTCAGAACAGAGTCATATGTAAATAGGGGCAAGTTAAATGCATTTGATGTGGATGGACTTGGAAAAATAATCATTGAAGTATTTGAGGGGTGATTGGATAAGCAGAATGCGAATTATTCTAAGATTCTAAGGTTCTCTAAGAGTTGAGGGGAGGAGGTCTTATCCCAACCACAGCATATAGACTAGGAGCTTTTAGGTCAGCAAAGAGGGAATTCGAGGTTTCTGTTTATTTGTTTATTTTTACGCTTGACCTTTCATCTCGGACGGAAATGTTACAGAAGTAACAGCTTCTACGTGGCCGTCACATTCCAACTAGATGGCAGTGGTCGTATGGGCAGGGGTCACTTCCTCTCTCCTGAAGCAAACAGAACAGTAGAGGGCACAAGGTAGAGGCTTGATAAGGGCCCGCTGATTGATTTGCTTGCTTCGTTTCAGTTCCGTCTCTAAACAGAATGCAAAGTGCCATTTGACACCTGAAACGGCAACATTAACTATTTTTATGGATGCTGTACAGTGTGTCTTGTGAAATGAGGGCCAAGGAAATTGCTCTCAGGACAGGCTCCCTCGCGGGGCAGTGACTCTGACCGGCTTTGTGTGTTCACATTAGCACAGACCCCCTTCTCCGGCACCTCCATTTATTAAAGAAGGAAGAAACAACTCTAGGTGCTTCCACACAAACCTACACAATAACTGCCTAGTGCTCCTTCTCCCTGTTCTTCTATTAATAATACATTAAACCTCGGTTATAAAAAACTCAGAGAAAAAAGAAAAAGAAAAGATGATAATGATTTCTTGACATATCTTGAATGAAAGCCTTTAGCACAGCTTTAACTGAGCTTGACACACCATTTTTAATGTGCCAGTCCCTTCTGTTTCCCAATCTCTCCACACTTAATTGAGAAGTCCCACTTAGGGATGAAGCCAAGAGTTTAATGAACCTCCTCCCTAAAATCATTAATTCAAAATATCTCTTGTTGATTATGCATTTTTTTGGTGATAAGTACTCTGCCTGGTGATGTCTGCATAGAAATGGCTGAATAACCATGTTTTGTGAATAGAACCCACGCTGTTCAAATTGGAATGTTTTATTAATCACAGTTCTTAAAAGATATTGAACATTGGAGGGGGTAGATCAGGAAATAAATAATACATACTCTTGAAATGGCCCTGAGATGAGTAGCTGTTCTCTTTATAAATATTACATACCTCACATAATCCCTTAGGTAAAGACACAATATTCAACACACATAATGATGAACAACAACAAAACAGCATTTTAATTTGAACCAGAGTAGCCCTGGTGATGGTTTGCTCATCCTGTTAATACAGTATTCCCTTAGGTCTTATAAACTTGGCTGAAATTAGTAGCCCCCAGTAATAGATGACTGTGCTGAGATGCAGGGGTCAACCCACATAGCAGTCCATTTGGTCACTATCAGGGATATGAAATAGAAGAGATGATTCACAGGCAGCAAGGGTGAGTGAGGGTATCATTTTATTACCACGTCTGGTACCAAATTTATTCTAGGCACACATGCGTTTATAGCTTTTTCAATCATTTACCTGCAAAAACAGAACCTGGGTGTGGCTGGAATTTGGAAAATAATTGCATGTATTCTTTAGTAAAAATTATTGTGGTGCACATTAGCACTGTAAAATGAATTGCTCTCGTTAGCAAATATTATTCATGACAAACTAACACGGAGCATTTTATTTTCCACAACTGTCATTAATAATTTTTTTTTTTTAAGTAAGAAAGAAAAGAAAAAGGAGTTTTCAAGTAGCCACGTGTGTGTCCATCAGGTTCTCTTGGAGCAGAATGACTCATATTTCTTTTCCCCTGACTTTTGGCTCCAGCTTCTGGGAGCAGGGGTTGTAACTGGGGTACCTCAAATCCCAGCAGCTCTGACATTTCTGGCTGCTATTTCCACACTGATCTTTCACTGTCTTTATAGCTAATTGTCTGTCCACGTAGTTCAGGTTTGTCTTTTCTAGTAGGATGAGGCAGGAAACTATGTCTAATTCATCTGTGTATGACCAGTGTCTGAGTCTGGGATAGTGTCTTTTCACAATGTCTTTATATAACCGTAGGTTCAAAAAAAAAAAAGACAACTTGATTGATTGGTATCTGAATGACAAATCATTGACAAATCAATGACAAATTTAAAGACAAGCAAGCAAGGTTTTTTCTTTTTAGAATTTTATTTTTTTAGTTTTTCTCTGCAAAGTCTAAAAATGAAAAGTACACCTGCTTATATTATGTTTAAGGAGAAATGATGTATCATGTATTTCCAGGTCCTGATTTTGTTCAGAACACAGCAATAGCAAACAGCCCTGTAAGATTCTCTTCTGGAGAATCACACTTATAAGAAGACAGATTTTGCTTCATTTTACTAAACATGTTTGAGGACCTACTATGATCAAGTCATCGAGGATGCAAAAATATGTACGATAAATCACTGTCCTCAAGATACATTTTTGGAGAAAACAGATAAAGATTTATGATAGAATGGGAAGTAGATTCAAAATAAAATGAAAAAAGTTTTAAATAAACTCATGGTAGACTTGTTGTTGTCTGAAATTTAGGGTTGTTATACACCTTGTTGAACTCACCAGCTCTTTGAGTACAAGATCTGTTTTGATTTTCTCTTGTGTCTCAATTCCCAGCAAGTCCTACAAAGAAAATCATACTATCGGACATTTATCCAAAAAGGATACTCTTTAGAAATTTCTCTTCTTTTCTGATGTTCTTTGTTGTAGTTCTCCAAGCTAGTAAGTGCCTCACAGAGACATCCTATATGATTGGCTTAACAGATTTATATCCGTGTTTTCCTTTTGATGGTGTGACTGGTACCTCAGTGGGAATAACACACGGAGGTCAAGAGGCAGATGCTCTCGTACACGCTGTTCAGCTTGTTCAAAAGGAACAAGGGGTTCGGCAAGGGAAGAAGTCAATTCACCAATTTAATAATACTCTGAATATTTCATATCTTCAAATATCTTCCAGTAAACTGAGATTTCTACAGAGCAAAAATAGAATCAGGTATTGCATGCATGATTGAAGGGATCAACACTCGATGTTACGTGTTCAAGCCAACCACAGCAGCAGGCATGAAATAATTGCAGAAATGAAGAGGACTTTGTTTAGTTTGCTGCTAAATTTGCATATCTGCCTTGCTCCTTTCCTGGGGCGGAGAAGAGAGGCTTGCATGTTGGAAAGGTGGGGCTTCAAATGCAATGACAGTAGAATTGCAAACATCGCAAATCAAAGAGCTTTTTTTTCTGAAATTGGTCACCTTTCAGTGTTTAGTAACATTACATCCTGCATTATTGTTTCCAAGCGCTTCCTGTTGAGTTCTGTGTGAGTCAACTGAAATCCTCCCATCACACTTGTGTGTGCGCACATGTAAGTGTGAGCACGAGTGTGTGAGACGTAGGGTGAGAAGACCCTTCCCGGGAACCAGGGCAGGAGAGCTGCACAAAGAAGCAGAGGTGTCAGGCTTCTGGTGGGTACCGTGTCTTTACAGTAGTTTCAAATTCACGGCAGTAACTGACAACCTAACAAAACCCCATACGATTTGCTCTTTTATAATGTGAGTGCTCACTGGGACTCAGGAAACGTATCCCCAAATCTTCTGTTAAACTCTTCTTGGATTGTGCTTAAAGAGCATGAGCTGGTGCATATTCTTGGTTTTTCTTGGTATGTGTCTTGTGCAGAGAACATAGGAGATCTGGGCAAGCCACCCTCCTCCCCAGCTCACGAAGCTTTTTCATCTTCATGCTAAGTTTCTGGCAGGGCCCCCACAGCGAAGAGGTCAGGGAGTTTCTTTGGATTCATGAATCCAAATGTCCAGAGACCTTCAAATAAACCCATGTCTCTGCTGACCACTGTAAAACAGTTAGCACAGTGATCTTGGGCAAGTTTCAAAACTTACAGCACCTCAATTTACTCATCTGTAAAATGGGTCCATTAAGGTACCAATCTTAGGAGATTGTGAAGATTGAATGAGTAAGCACATGCGAAGGGTCTAGAACACTCCCTGACAAATATATAGCATCCGATATGCATAAGTCATGATTTATGTAAGTCATGCTGCTGACACCATTTACTGGCGGCCCGATACGGAGCCTGTTGGAACCCCACTGACTGTATCACTATGAGATGGTGATGGAGAAATCCTGAGCCCTTGGAGACTACAAGCTTGACGGGCACTCCTAGTCCCTCCTTCTCCAGAGTCATTCACTGAATGGCGAGCAGTGAACCCGCCTCCTCCAGGAAGCTTTCCTGACTGCTCCAGGCTACACGGACTGCCCGTGCAGTTCATATGGACGGTCCAGGTCACCATTCCCTCTCTTAGTTGTGCCGTGTGTTTCTGCCCTGCTGTCCCACCTAGACTGTGACGTCCCTCTGGTCCTCGGTGTTTCATACAACTTGAAATCCCTATTGTTGTGGCTCACGTATGCAGGGAAGGTTAAGGCTTGTTAAGGCGGTTCCTGGTGGGAAGTGTGTGTGTGTGTGTGTGTGTGTGTGTGTGTGTGTGGCGGTGCTGCTTTGGGGTGGGGGGGGTGGGGCAGCATATCACCTCTCCTTGCCAGTCTGGGCCCCAGAATTCAATGATAATTGCACGTTGTGCCCTCCTTGCCCTAAAACCTGTACTTAGCCATCCCTGAAGGGGTGCTTAGAACTATATACAAAGGCAAGGAAGATTAAACAACAATGGCTGAACCCAGTTTATAGAAATAACGCTACATAGTTTTCTAACTCGAGCATAATTATATATTTAGCAAACTATAAATTGAGCTGGGTAGTGCTCGCAGAGACGTTTCTTTCATTGTGAAAGCACGGCAGAGGCTTTCAAACTACTTTATTCTACTCTATTTTTAATATATTATTTATTATTATTATGTTTTTACCTATGTGCATTTTCTTCTGACAAAATCTTAGGCTGAAAACCAAGTACAGAAACAGAAGCGAGAGAGAGAAAAGAGTGTGTGCTCGGAAGAGGGAGCGACTGACAGCTGTCTCTTGGGGAGGGAGCATCGGGTGGTGGTCCTCAGATTGACTCAGTCATTTCCCCCCCCCCCACCCCCCGGGAACCTTCCGTGGGTATTTAGGGCCCAATGGGACCTATTGACTCTAAAGAGAATGAGCCGTGGAATGAGGTGGGGGTTCAAGTCTTGATTCTGCCACTTGCATGAAAGAAAATTTTGGGCACGTCTTTTGACCTCTGTGAGCCGCACAATACAGATAATGACGGTTAATGTATTACCCTCAAGAGTTGTGAGAATTAACAGACATGTGGTACGAAGATGTGCTACGTCCTCCTACGGGGTAGGAGGGTAGATGTTACTATCTTTTTCTATGTTTGGTGTCACTGGGTGCCCTGTGCCGGCCTGTGTTGAAACAGCTGCTTCCTTGTGTAATACTTTTGTCGCAGGCTGTGGTGGAGAAGACAGAAATAGATTCATCACCATTTCTGTTTGATACCCATTGTTCCCAACGTCCTACCTGCTTTACTACAGGAAGTGCAGGAAGTCAAAACTCAGATTCTCCAAAGCGACGATGTGCCTTCTGGTTGTTATTCACAACCCTAACTTCAGCCCCGGGCCCTGAGGGCGCTGCCAAGGTAATGATGAAGGTCTGCACCTCTGCTCTGCCATCATTTTCTTTTCAGTCTCACATCTCCCTGAAAACACTAAGTTGATGATGAAAACAGACTACAAATGGCCCTTTATATAAGAAAAACCTTTCACTGCCCAGTCAAAGGGAGGCAAATGGTTTTCCCCTACTCCTGGTGGCTGGGGCTCCACAGAAGGGTTGCCTAACTTGGAAGAATTACAGTGGTTATTGACATGGTGCTTAAACCTAATGATGCCAGGTAGCCCAGGGACTCCTGGCCATGCTGGGTGACACGCAGGCAGGTCAGAATTTTGCATTCATCTTCATTGCTGCCTCTAGACATCCACATGCACTGCTGATTTCCGGACGTGAGTAGGACGACATGCCTTGGCTGTGCTCAGGTGGGAATCAGAGCACAGCCCTTTGCTCTCCAAACTGTATCACGTTACAGAGCGGCTCTTTCAACGGCCACACCCAGCTCCCTCCTTCTGCAGACACCCAGCCAGCTGGAGGGGTCTGAATGAGTTCTGGCACGAGGTCGTACCCTGGAAAAGCAGTGACTATTATGATCTGGACTCTATCATTGTTCAATAATTTTCGTAAATGGAGCCGATGGAATAATATTCATGCTCACTACTGGAAAGCACATGAGCCCGGAGCAGGGCACACATCAAACCTCGCTTGGGACTTCTTCATGGACGAACCGCTTTCTCTGTGACTCTCCGGTGTGCATTCTCTGCAATTAGAAATGCCTCAGGCGAGGTTCCTTTCCCACTTTCACAAGGGATTAGAAGGCAGGGAATTTGGGGTGCCCTGCAGACTGCACATGCCCTTTCTCCTCTTTCCTTTTAAACTCCTAAACGGAAGTTTTCCATCTTCAGACCTGTTTGCCACCCGGGGCTCCGCCAGGGTGAAAAGAGAGAGAGATCAGCTCAGAGTTCTCCCCCAGTAACCTGGAGCAGGCTGCAGAGGTCAAAGGATGGACAGAAAGCCATCCTGTGCCCAGGAGTCCATCCTTTTTCCACTGGTCCCTTCTCTTCTGACTGCAATTTTCACCTCACCCAGGTGTGAAGACCCTTCCTGGGGAGAGGACGCCGCAAGCCTCTCGCTCAGCAGCGGGCTGAAGTCACCGTCCACCTTGTTACCGCGGAAGTAGGTCTGTGGCTTGGCCTCCGATTTTGCTCAGACACTTGAACTATTCATACTCTATTAGACACACATGAAGGAAGGAAATTGGACTTTCTCAGGCTGCAGATGTATCAGCAGGGATGTATGGCTGAAAATTAATTCCCTGACACAGACTGATGAAGCCAGCAGTTTCCGGAAATTCTGAGATTTTTGAAAATATTTTTTATAACACACGAGCTCAATGTTACAGACGTTCCGTGGTCCCAAGTGCTATTGGTATTTTGACAGTGTGACCTGGACTCCTCCATTTTCATAAACAACATTCTTGTCAATTAGTCAGAATGTCAAGAAATTAGTCAGTGTGTCTGGTAATGAAAACAATGAAATCTACGTATCTTGTAATGATACAAAATGCCATTTACCTGTTAAGTGCTAGATTAATTAGCACATTAAATCTAGAGTTTACTTACAACTAAAAAGACCCCTTGTTTTAGTGTTTTTATTTATCTCTGAAGTTCACTTTTTTACATGTGATCTTTCTTTTTCTTTGTCCTTAAGCAAGAAATAGGTTAAGCATTGCTAATCACTCAAGATTCATTCGTGATGCATTGGGGGAGGTCCTTCTTAAGCCAAACTTGCTTATTTTAAAATCTGATCTTATATATTTTTTCATTTCATTTTTTCTACTTTAATTTACTACACTACAGTCTCATATAAAATCTTTGGACATGAAATTTTACATGTCACTTATTATCCATGGCTCCTCGAATAAGTCCCTTTATTTTTCTGATCCCCTGTCCTCTTACTTGAAGGAAAGGAGCAGCTGATTTCTCTCATGTGGTTATTTTGATGAACACATGGCTGAAGTATGTTAGAGAACTTCAAAACCTATGCAATAGTATACCAATTTGTAAGACTGTTGCTATTACTGTGTGATTATACGAACCCATATTGTACTTGGTAGCAGAAGCAATAATCAGATCGAGATGATTAAAATCTATAACAGGAACAGCATCCCGAGGATGCTCAATATATTGACTGGAAGATAAGACTGAAGGATTTAATGAGAGTTGGCAGGACTCCCTTGACTGTGCATCGAAGCCAAATAATTGGGATCTTTCTATGCTATAAACACCTGACATCAGAGAACACTTTAGAAACCAAGACCCATGCTGAAGAAAAAAGGCAGAAACAAAGACTCAACAAGACACGAAGGTTACAGACATCCCCCAAATGCATCCAAGAACAGTTTCTGTTCAGCTCCAGCAATGGTCCCTGCCAGGGCTGAGTTCAGAGATGAAAAGCAGTAGTCTTTTTTTTCGTACTTGAAAATACTGAGTAATATTGGAGATATGAGGCTTGTGGTCACTTATCAGTCAAATCTCTGCATCTCCCTGGGTTTTAAACAAATCCCTTTGTAGAGTCTTGAAAGGGATTTGAGTAGATCAGCCAACCTTACTACAAGCATAGGAAGGAGTTCATTGTAACCCAGTGAATGGCTTTTCAGTACTGAGTTTGGGGTATGTGTGTGTGTGCGTGTGCGTGTGCGTGTGCATGTGCGCGTGTGTATGTTTTATTCTGGAAAACCAGAGACAGTATAGCTAGATACTAGTATTTCTGAAAGAAATTCACTCTGCAACTTCTGTTTAAGATAATGTCTGGGATAGCAATGAAGCAGCCTCTAGTTTTTGGAAAGATGACAGGTGATTTACATCGGGCTTATTGGTAGATGGGATCAGTAGAAAAAATGTGGGATGTGGGTAAGAGAAGCACCAGTGATAAAGAAGAGAAGAAGCAACCAGTACCATCCTGACTCTAGGTTGTCCTATGTCTCGGTTGGAAAATCACTGGGAGAACCAATAGGAAAGGGAGGTGAGTGGTCGCACTGAAATCCTAAGAAGAAGGTCATTTTTTTTTTTTTTTTTCAGATGAGAAAGTACTTATCTTCAGCCAAGCAGGGACTTACTTATTCATTAGAATGTGGAGACTTGCAATGCAATGGCCACTGAAGGCTTTCTGAGTCCCTGACCCCTTCAAGCTTCAAAATACTGTTGCCTTGACCTTTGAGTGCAGGTGGGAGGCTGGGGATCTGTGTTCCTGGTTGTCCTACAGGAAGGAGCCGTTTAGAAGTTCTCAGAGTCATATCGTCAATTCCTGATTGTGGTTCTCTTTCTCTGTTCAGCTTGTTAATATGAAAATAGAAATAATATATAATAATTAATACTATATTTAAACATTAAGCTTTTTTATTTTTTTATTGAAGTAAAGCCAATATGCAATGTTGTATTAACATTAAGCTTTCTGGAATCTACCTCTGCTTTTGTGCTAGGCGTGTTGCACCACACTTGGAGATGGATGCTAAGCTAAAATAACAGTGTAAGAATAAATCCTGCATCTTGAGCTTGAGGAATTAATGTTATGCTGAGATGTACTGTAAAACTAAAAAGGGAACGCCACAGTATTTATTATAGATGTAGCGTACCGTAAATCACCTAAAGGTTAGCAATCCTAAGTGTCAGATATGTGTGGGGAGGCCTGATGGTGGAGACTTCAATTCAGTAAATATTTATTAAATACCTCTCCTGTCTCTTTCTGAACATTTAGGACACCAAGATGAGTCCATCGCAGCCCTATTCTCTGCTTGCTTACAAATCTTTAAAGGCTTGGAGAAATAGGAAACTGAAAATAAAAGTATAGGTTAGAAGGTGGGCTATTATTTTTATTGTGGGGGAATTGGAAATGAATTAAAGTTAACTCCACCATGAAAACAACCTGCATGCAGCATTTTAATCCTAATACCCCTGCTTTCCCAAATAAAAGAACCAAACCCCCCAGTATTTCTACATGATTCCATATGGGAAGTTGGGAAAGAGATCGACGCAGTCAGCTTCATCTGGTAAATGACTTGGTTTTCGCTCCAATGTTCTCATGCCTTTTTGAATTCTCAATATTTTGGGGTTGAGACATTTCGAAGTGCTTCTTTTTCTGTCCTTTAAGATTCAAAAGACCTTTTGTTCACAAAGGTTGAGAACTGGACAGAAAGAGTTTGGAAATCTCACTGCTCTATTTCACATGCCAACAAAGTACTATTAAGCACTCGTGCTCAGAGAGGTGAGAAATTATGCTTGGTTTGTGTTTCAAGAAAGACTTCAGAGAGCAGTTGGAATTTGAAAAGAAATCTAAAAAGACATTAAGATTTTTGTGGGGGAGATTGTTGAGAGGGAGGAAATTCCACCTGCAGAGAATATGAGGGGAGGCACAAAGATAAAACCATGTGAGACGTGATAGGGACAGTGTGTGGTTGTATTTTGTGAGAGCTTAGCTCGCGCTGATGAAAAAGTACAACGTAAATCCCGGAATGTGGGTGTCAACCACATTTCGGAAAACTTTAAACACTAAGATGTATGTAAAATCCAGTAGACAGTGGGAGAGTCATAGAGGCTTTGTGGGAGGGAGATAGCGATGCGGATTGAAGTTTATCTCGGCAAAATTAGTATGGCTGTCATATGGGAATTACCTAGAATAAGGCAAGTGAGCGTTAGAGAAACCAATTAATGAGCTACTAAAAGAGTCAGGGCAAAATAGAAAAAAGTCTGAATTAATTAGATAGCAATGGGCAGGGAGAGGAGTGGGCAAATGAGACGCACATCGTCAAGGAAGAATTCTGCAGGACTTGGCTTATTCAACTTGAAGCGTGCTGAGTGGCTGTGAAGAATGCAAGGGAAATCTGAAGGGTGAGTGAATATGACTCCAAGAACATGCGTCTGGTTGATTAGGAACATGAGCGCGCCGTTACTGGAAACTGGACAATCAAGAGGAGAAGCTGGTTGTTCCAGGCAGTGGGTGCACAGCCACTTGGAAGTCTAGATGTTTTAGGAACCAGAGAGCCTGACTTGCAAAGCCATATTTTAGAATAAGGGATTTGGTGGGAGTGAGAGGATGAACCGAATAGGGTAAAGGCTTTGAAAAGCGCTGGTTGCTCATCCTGAGACGCTTGAGAAGGACCATCACCAAATGGCAGGACACGTGGTTAGGAAACACTGGGGCATCACGATAAGCAATGACGATTACGGACTTTGTGTCTGGCAAGTGGTCGTGCACATTGACTTTTAAGGAGAGACATTTTCAGGGGCCTAGAGCCTACATAATTCAAATACAGAAGTCAGTTTTCTGCCTAAAAAGAGCCGTCCTTACTAATCCTCCTGGGAGGCACACACGCATCCCCAGGAAAAGGAGGGGAGAACGTGATGTATTTTCGTGGCAAGCCCCCCATAGACAAAGGATAAAGACAAGAAAGACACATATTGATAAAGAAATTTTAATAACTGGAAGGAAAGGATAACACTTTTCAGCTTACAGAACTTGAGTACGATTACCTGACATCTATTTTTTAAAAAAGAGAAGGAAATTTAATTGAATGCACAGTTAGACATCTATCAAATTGAATTTTCTTTAAAAACCTCATATAACAATATCCCATTTCTTTCTCAGCATAATGATTTCTTACCAACAAAGCCTGTCAGTGTTTCCTAGAAGCAATATTGAAGTGACTTCTTGCTGGAAATTCAGCAAATGAACTTTTTTTGCTCCCAGAATCTCTCTCCTCATTAGGCTGGTTAGAAATCCGCCCGGAGCTCCCAGGCCTTCTTCTCTCTGACGGATGCTAAGTGTGGAGGAGCTAATGGACACTTTAACTGTTAGGGGCCTTTCGATTCAATCCCTTGCAGCTTGGCAGCTCATTCCAAATCCTTTCAGAAAAGCTGCAATCATATGCACAAATATGATGGTTAAATATGGGCTGGAAGGGAAACAGCTTTTTTTTTTTTTAACCCCTCATGACTAAAGGAGAAACTTGTTAAAAATAGGAAGTCGTTCCTGAAGGTTTCCAACAGGCTGGGACCCTCACCCCTGTAAGAGGTCCCTCCCACTGGACTTGCCCCCATGGCCATTTGCTCCTTACAAGGAGAAAGGGGGAAAGGAAACCTTTTCTCTACTTCTGGCTCTGCTGATACAGCCTCCTCCTAGGGGCCAAAATGTTATGTATATTTTTTCTTTAAAATATCGTCTAACAGCAATTGTGAATAGAATAAAACAGACTTAAAGTCATTTGGATTTCAAATGAAGAAAAATTGATAAGCACCCTGTGAACGTGAAACACGCTCCCATGTAGATGTGTATTATCTGAGAGAGGTACAATTAGCCCTTTTCCCAATGACTTTGCCTTTCTTTGGTTTTTTCCCCGTCCCTCCTCTGTGCCTTTCTCACCCAAATATCATCGCCAGTACGTTGGTCAGTGAGTGTTCTGCAATTATTTGTATCCTCCCTGTTTCTCCTTCTAGCTGGGAGGTTCTGAAGCGATCATTTCTTTTCCTTCACTTCTCAGTTTTCTCCCAACATGCCTGGCACTGAGGCTCTGATTTTACAGATCTTGGTTGCGTTCTTAATTCTACAGGTTTAATTTGGTTTGGGGAATATTGGCTTGATGTTTCAGATGGTGTAGAGCCAATAATCCACAAATGTCTAGACATTCAAATGAGGTCAGGAAAAAAAAAATCTATTCTTTGAAATTTATCTAACGATTCCAGACATCGATTTGGAGAATGTGTCTTCCACGGGCAACCAAAAGAGAAATTTGTTCTGGTTCTAAATATGAATCAAAGTGGCAAGACCCAGACTGTCTTAGTTTTCTAAATGTAAGCTCTTTTTGAAATCTATAAAAGATGCTCCTGTGAATTTGTCTAGTGCAGAAGCATCAAGGCACAATTTATCCAGAAAGACTGCCATCGCTGGGGAGTTGAATGGGAAGAGACACGGCCCCACCAGGGCATCGGAGCTCAAACTTTAATATTGATGGCAGAATTCCTCCAGAATGTTGCCTCATGACTTCTTCAAGCCTGTTGATTATTTTCTTGGAAAAAAAGTGTATTTATTTTGTATGGTGACTCTAGGACATGATGGTACAAGATTCAGCTCCTGTGTCTTCCAAGGCTGCACAAAAACCAAGGGCTTTTGAATCTGCGGCAGTCTGGGTGCCACTGCTCTGGCAACAGCGTGTCTCATTGTTAACTCTGATGGCATGACCTCACATAATGTGACACATACCAGAAGAAGTAATGTGACAAAGTGGATCAAGCAGTCAAGGCCGCACTTGAAAAATATGACATCTCATCTGAAACCAATTCTGCTCTCAGCAAAGATACTACCTCAAAGGGCACATCACTTTTGTTCACATCCTTCAAGCTTTTGGATAATACGAGGGCCAGATAAAGGCCACGTCTGTTACGGGGACAGAAGTAAGCAGTATCCAGGTGGTGACAAAAGGCAATCTTGGAGAGCTGGTGTGCCCCAGAAATCAGTCAGAGGAGGCGTAATTAGGCAGTAGGCATGAAGATGAGCTGTCTGTTTCCTGCACCCTGGGTCTCTAGGACTGGCATCTACAAGAAAGCCATCAAGTTGTTCCTCATGTGCATCAGATAGAGTGGATGCTGTTGAGAAACCATGAATCTGCACCACTAAGAGTTCACTGCAGACGGTTTCCAACTCAGCCCAAGTTCATTTCCTCATTTAATTAATACAGTTCACATATATATTACATGCGTTAGGCAGGGTCCAGCCAGAAATATAGAGACCATTCTAAGAATTTCAAACAGAAGAAAACTGAATATAGAAACATAGTTAAAAATTGTTGGGAAGGGTTATAAGGAATGGTGGTGCTACCCAGAGACCAGAACATAGAGGAAGTTCAACTACCCCATTCCGCCCCCTTCTTTGCTAGAGAAAGAAAAGTGAGGAAGAGGAGTTAATCCCCCACCCCAATCCACAGGTGCTGTTGGAGCCGGATTTTTTTTTCATCCTTTATCTGTTACTTTTGTTGTTAGAACACAACCCCAAGATCCAACTGACATGGATTCCAACAAATGTAGTTCCCAATATTCCAACCCCTGAAATACAGAACGCAGGGAAGGAGGGGTGGTTACATACTTAATATATATTATCACCACTGGGTGCAGAGGATGCCACATTGTCTAAAGATATAACATATTTAGCTACAGTGCACGTCAAATGCTTTCACTTTAATCCTATTTGCCAGTGTTTTTGCAAATAATTTTAGCACAGTAAGTCTCAAAGTTTGGAATGGATTTCCAATAGTGGGTTAGAACTGATGTTAGCTGTTTACTGTCTCCTCAACTTACAAACAATAAATATTCCACATTTAAAGATTGACCCTAATATCCATGGAAGAGAGACATGTGTTTATATGTTACTGCAAATCCTGTAGAGCACCACATTTCTCTTTTTAGATCAGCACAAAGTAGAAACAAATTATGAAAAAGAATTTACACTTAAGTCTCAAAAAGAATTTTCTACAGCAAGGTTTTTTGTTTTTTTTTTTAAACATGGCACAGAAATGTCTCATTATGTTGTTATCACTGGGAAAATGAGGTGTTCCATTTAGCTGTTTTTTTCACATAAGCAAAGACTACCTTTTAATTTTTTTTTAATCATTGTAATATTTTAAGAGTAACATTTATTGTTTCCCTGCATGCAAAATTAATATCTGATGGAGGAGTTGGATCAAGATTGCAAACTGAGGTCATTTTTCTACTTCCCTTCCCACTGAAAGTTAACTGAAATGGCAGAAAAGCTATTAAGAAAGAATAACTTTATATAAACATTAGAAAATAAGAAAGGATTCAAAGCATACACTTTTAGGAAATCCTGGAAGAGAAAAAGGAGTTGGGATAAAATTTCAGAGGAATCAAAACAGAAAAATGCCTCCATACCAATAATAAGAAGTCTCCTGTAATATAAATTTGAGAAAATCCAAGCTCTATGGCCACAAATACAAAAACCAGTAGAGGCCCATAGGAAAATAAAATTACTGAATTTGGATTAGCTGAGCAAGCTGGATGCTTTCAGCTCCCCCACTTACATTATGTTTCTTTTTTCCCTTTATACTGTGTATATGTTTTAATTTTGGGGAAGCCAACATTGATGCTGATTTTTCTGCTGCTTAATGTAAATATTTTAAGCTGGATTATCCTGTATAATTATCCTGTATGTTGTCAAATATATTCTTATGTATTTCTATTTTTATTCAGTCATTCAAATGAAAGAGATCAATCTGGGTTAATGTTTGGCAGGACATGGTCGAGTCGGGGCATGCATTTGACTGGGTCTTTTAACTTATCCAGCTTCTAAGATCACTGGCTGGAGGGTGAGTGGACAGGCATAATGCTTACCAAATGTAACCCTGATGGAAAGTGTTCTCACTATATGCTTTTGCTAGTAAGCTCCTTTTTGTTTTTGTTTTTAATATGCAGAAGGGAAGCTAAGGAGTATGTATTTAGTTCCTTGCCAGAATTAACCTGTCCAAATCTGAAACTGCCAAAATGCATCACTTCTACAACTCACTAAAGGGCCACTCCTTAATTTCAGCCATCAGGCGTGATTTTTACTTGGAATTGTGGTCCCAGAATAAATTTTTAAGTTGATGTGTACATTAGAGGGTGGAAGAGCAGGGGCAGAATCCATGGAGTGAAATTGTCCTGGATACTTCAGAAACTATTTTCCCGTGTAGTAAGGGTGGGAATATGGAGTCTGATTACCAGCCTACTAGTTTGCAAAAGATTTCATCCTTGGTCCTGATAGGTGCTTTGCCAGTGATTTCCTAAATTTCAGGACAGTTGACATCCAGCATCCCTTGTGTGTTTTCACACTTATTTTAATCAAATAGTGCTATTTAGCCACCTTCTTCATTTCAAAGTCCAAGGGAGGATTGGCTTCATTCTGAAGAGATAGAACATTTTCCCTCCTTGGAGCAGTGTCACAATTTCAAGTAATTTGTTGATGATCAAACAGCATGTAAAGTGGTGTATCCAGGATTTAATTCAAGCCTGTATGTTCCTCAAGGCCATCCTCTTTATTTCTTCTCTTTTTAAATTTATTTTCATCATAGCATAAATCATCAAGAAGGTGTGATTTAAACTAGGGCTTAAGAGCTAGAAAGAGTTTTAACACCCAGAATGACAGAAGTAGGAATAGCAAAGGGTGAGAAAAGTTGGAGAACAATTCAGAGGCAAGAAATCACGTAACATTTGGGAAGATGCCCACTTTCCCTGGAGTGTAGAATGTACACAGAGCATCAGTGGCAAATAAGGCAATGATGCTGCAGGGTTTGCGCCCCAAGCTATTATACCCCAGACTGAGGAAATTACACCTGCTTCTGTAAGAGTCGAGGGTTTATTAAAGTTGACTTATTTTTGTAATCTAGCAATATATGCTGTGTAGCTGGGAGCTCAAGAGGGTATAAAAGGGATAACGCAAGTTAAGGCATTTGGTGATTGCAGGTGAGTCGTATGTGGAGTAAAATTAAGCTTGATTCAAGGGAATTTTGAAGAAGTAGTTACATACAACATGGAGACTTATAATGGGTGACTGAAATAATGTTCACATTAACCGAAGTAAGAAGTAGGCAGATTTTTATTTTCAGAGTGAAATAAAAAGTTTACCTTTAGATATGCTTAAATGTGGAGATTATAGGGTACCTGGGAGATGATGGCCAATAGACAGTGTAGGTTTAGATCCATCAGCTAGGGTGGCTGAAGACTGGATTTTAGAGTATTCTAAATAGACGTGATAAACAGCATCCAGTACGTAGTAATTGCTCAAATATTAATTAAACTGAATTGACTTGCAATGAACTGAATTGAACTGAAAAGGGTTCTCAGCACAACAGAGAAAAAGTAGTCAAACAATTCGAAGGAAACCAAGGTAGTGAAGTTGCACTGTTACAGAAGTACGGGAGGAGAAAGAGGGTACCACAGAGGGCATGGCAGGGCAAGGGCTGGAAGGAAGATGCTGGAAATGAGAACACGGGGCGTCCGTATTGTAGAAAGAGTTCACGGAATTCTGGAATATGTGGGGGATTTGGCATTTAAAAAACCCATGTTTATTGAAGGTCTACCGTAGTAAATACAGCAAATATAATAGTGAGAAGCCGACGCGTGGAGGTAGGTGTTGCAGCTTACAAGGCAGGCAGCGCTCTCTGCCAGGTGCTGAGGTAGCACTGAAGTGAACCCTACGTCCTACCCATCCTTGAGGGGCTTGTGCTGTTCTGAGGGACCTCAAACAAGTGGAGGAGTAGAAAGGGGAACGAGCCCTAAGAGAAAACAACAGTTTTGCCTTTTCCCCAAAGACGTTCACATTTTGGTGACATTTGGTGCTTCCTCATTCGTTGCTGATGAATTAGTGAGAGTATAAAATACACCCTTCCTTTGCTAGACTGTAAACTCGGTAAGTCAGAGACTGTGTCAGCCTTGTTCGTGATGCTTCTTGGGCACCTAGAACAGAACCTGGCACAAGAGTTCCTCAATAAAATATTTTTAAAAAAGAAGAAGAAGAAGAATTAACGGATGGAGAGATGGGTGAATAGGTGACTAGATGGATGGATAGATGAATGGATTCCTGACCACCCTCCATATGTGAATATACTGCTTTCCATCACCTTCCTTTTTTCAACTGTATTTACTCATCTACGTATTTCTACCTTTATTCCAGTCCTTCCTCGAACAACGACAAAACAGGTAATGAATTACTCAGCAGCATTTCTGTTTGAAATTGGGCATATTGTATCTCTCAGCCTTCTGTCCTTGATCTGTTCTTTCAACAGCACAGCAGCAACCAAGGTACCTTAAAAAATACAATGAAAGATACTGTTAGATTTTTTAGAAAGATAGAAAAATGCAATTTTCTCCACTTTCTCAAAATGATACAGCTTTTGAAAATATTAGACTTTTGACCAACTTCTGAATTCAGAGCTAAAGAGTTGCCTTTCAATTACTTCCTACATGAACATAATGTGATTTGATATTGTCACCTGGTTCAAATAAATGGGAAGTTATTTGCAGTTAGTCTGAGAGGTTCTGAAGGACTCTTTTTGAAGAGTTTATCAGATTTTGCTGGACTCTGAAGTCCTTGGGATCTCTGCAACCCCCCAAGTACATCAAATTGTTTGAGGGGGAAATGAGAAAACTTGTGCTGATTAAACTAAGACTATTCTGTGACTTTCTAAACCTCCAGACGACTTTGGAACGAATGCACACTGCGCGTGTCTCTCTCTCTGAAGTATTCGCCCACCTGAATTTTGACATGACAGTGAAAGAACAGTTCTGCAATACATGAAGAAATCTATGGATTCTGTAGACACGAGAAATGTGTGCCATACATCTCAGAAAGGTATCTGATTTCAAAAATTTCCCAGTCGGTTCCCACTGTTGTGTGAGGCTGGGCTCTTCATCTCCGTCGAAATCAGTCTGGAAGTGTTCTGAGATGCAGTCACGAGACACGAACACTCCTGCAGACTGGACCACAGAGGCCACAGGTGCTGGTGTGCCTTGACTTTACACTGTAAATTATATGGCTAGGTGTGTATATCCAGTATTTGCTTTGGGTACTAACGGGCTTCATGAATGAAAGGACACTGAGCTCACCCTTGGGGAGCTTTTTCAAGGGAAATTTAGGGAAGTATATGTTAAGGGCCAGAAATGTTGCCATAGGCTTGACATGTCAGAATTCCTTTTTCTGATAATTTCCATGGGCTGGAGAGGGGACTGGAGCAGAGACCCAAGGTGGATGAGAAGGCAGTGGAGGAGCCATGTCTAGTCTAGCAAGAGTGCCCAGGAGAAGCACCGCAGCGGAGGCAGAGGCACCCAGATGTGTCCAAACACAAAGAATTTTCTGTTTACTTTTTACAATAGGGATAGTTTCCTGCTAAGTGGAAAAGCTTAAACGTGATCTCTACACACTTAGAAGCCATTCTGTGTCCTGGACATGAAAGAGCATTATGATAAAATTAATGTTTGAAGTTAAATCCACAATAATTACTGATAAGAGCTAACGTTTTTTTAGCACTTGGTTTAGGTCAGGCACCGTTCCTTTCTGTTTATGAACTAATGTAAACTCAGAACAATTTGATGAGACTGCTGCGATCGCCTCTGAGAATGAGAACATTTAAATAACTTCCCCAAGAATACACAGCTAAGAAAAGGCAGAGCAGGGAACCAAATCTGGACACTTGGACTCCAGATTCTGCTGAGTGGCTATAGTATGGTTTCCGTCTGCTTAATATCTGCTTGTCATATGTATTTAAGTAACAATGAAGTTTCTACAACAAAATAACTTTTAGTAGTTGTATTGTTTGGTAGGAATATATCCAAAGACATTTACTCAGTTCCCTTTTTGGTAAACAGTTTGTTTTCCATTTTTGAAAAAACACTACGATAAACAAAGCTGCATGAATTTTTATCTTTGCAAACACACCCCTAGGAAAAAAATCACTTCTTAGCAATGAAATGACTGGATCAAAGGATATGCATATTTTTAAGGACTTTGACACATGCTGTCATAAATCGCTCTCCAGAAAGGTTTTCCGAGTTTGCACTGCACCGTCAGAGATTGAGACAATCATAGCCCTAAACCCTCACCAGAAGTTATTATTATCTTTTCTTTATCTTTGACAGGCTGATAATCTCAGTGTAACTGCTTATAATTTGAATTTTTGATTGCTAATCAAAAAAGTTGACTATGTTCATACATTTAATGCTGATTTACATTTCTTTTGTGAATTAAGTGATCTCATAATTGTTTAATTTATCTGTAATAATGTTTTGTACAGTTATCACCCCCTTAATTATATTCATTGAAAATATTCTCCCTAGAGATTTTAATTTTATACTTTTTAGATATAAAGAAGCTTTTAAAATTTAGATATAAAGAAGCATAGTCAAATATAGCAATATTTTTCTTTAAATCAACATTTAGCTTGATCCTTAGAAAAGCTTTCCCTACCTTCAATATTATATCATTTTTCTTCATTTTGTATTGTTTTTAATGGTTTTAATTTAAAAAAAAAAACTACCCGCCATTTATTTGGATGAATGATCTGAAGTAAGCAGGTTGCTTTTTGTTTTTCCTGAAATAATTAGCCACTTGTCTCATTTATCAGATTTCTTTTCAGCCAGTAGTGTCATTACAATCATAATTTTATTCACATTATTAACACAAATTATTATACTATTAATGTATAGTATTAATATATTGAGTAATCGTGAATCATACAATTTCATTAATTTATGTGCTAATATAAATCAGCTGTTTTCCTTGAGATCTTCATCTTATTTATACTGGTGTTTTTTGTTTTATTAGAAAATAACTTGTTTTTAATTACACAAATGACACAGAATTATTGCCCAAAAAAATCAAACACAGTAGGAAAAAAAAACAGATAGTAATTGCTATTAGGTGTTTAGATTAGATTCTTTCATCTGTTGGCTGTTGTTTTCGACATGCGTTTCTCAAGACACTATACATCTCGATTTGTAATCTATTTTTATATTCAAATACAGCAGAAAACTTCTCTAGCTAAATATACCTCCATAAGATCAAGTGTACTGCCTACATAATTTGGCACCAAAAAAAAAAAAAAAATTGTGCTGAAGTTCAGGCAACCAATCACAGGTTATCTTAGACTCAGTTAATTTTCAGTGTTGCTTATAAACAATAATATAACCGTCATATAGCTACATCTGTGGGGAAAGGCATGTTTGATTGTAAGAAACTAAACCATAGGTTTTCTGGGGAGTTCTAACGTTCTTCCTCTTTATTTTGCATAACATGCCACAACCAAAATCCTCTTCCCGAAGCATTGTTTTAAGTTAAGGAACAACCTGTATGCAGTGAGGTGCCTGCATCTTAAGTGAACTGCTTTTGAGATTCTACTTACCTGCAAGCTGGTGTAGCCACCACACAGGAGGCTCCTCCTGCCAGTGCCACTCAGGATCTGTCTACCCTCAGATTTGTCCCTTGGCTTCCCTGCCTACCCATTACCCCGGGGAAGGGGGACCTCTCAGCACCGCTCTTCTACTGGCCCCTCCCTTTGGCATGCTCCTCAATTCTTCCATGAAGGCACAAAGGAACGTGTTGACAACGTGAGGGACTCCTGCTTGGTGGCTCGCCTTTTGGGGATTCGACACTGTCAAACCATGTCAGCTCTTAGACAGTTAGTTCAAAGCCTGATGGATGTTCTGCTAGTTTACCCCTTCCTAGTGGATTCCTCCTCCTTCTGCATTGGCAAGAATGAGAGAAATGGTCTCCTCTTTCTTATAAGAAGAAACTCACTTGTTGTTTAGTTCCTTTCAGCTTCTTTGTGTCCTTAGCCCTCGAGGGCTTTTCAAAAACTATGGTATTATAGCTTCTCAAGCTTGTTTTGATGTTTGGGGTGAGCTCTATAGTTTCTTGCAATTTTCTACATCAGAACAGAGAGCAGGACTCCTATCCTAGTGTTTTCAATCTTGGGATATATGTCTCTGTAGCTGTGGTTATAACTTCTTTCTCATTTATAGCGCTAGGAACAGTATATCCTCTCTCTCATTTCACGGATGATGCTTGCTAGAATTTGTTCCGTCGTATGGGTCTTTTTAAAAATTTTAGTTATTGACTAAATCAAGTATTCTGTGACTTAGTTTTCTAATTGTATTAATCATGTTTCTATCTTTCTTAAACTCATTTCTTCCGGTGTGATACGATTTACTGTATTGCTCTTTTATTACCTTACTTAAGCTTAAATATTTTATATGCTTTAAAAATAAAAGGACGTAAATCTATAATGTTTCCCCTAGATATACCTTTGTTTTTAATCTCATTAAGTTTTGGTAGAAATTTTTCGGAGTGCTTATTGATAAATAGATATGTATCAGGGCTTTATTTAATTCTGATGACACCATTATTTAGCAGAGTACCCCCGCCCCCCAGGGATCTGGAATTGAGCTATCTATTAGTAAATACTTACTATTAGCACTTCATTGTGTGTAAAGTATTTGCAGTTAAATATTCTTTATTGAGTAGAATATGATCAGTGTTATTTCTGAATAACAAAGGCAATTGAAAAGCATGTTTAGTCTTTGCTTCTAAGACACAAAGTTGAACATTTATTTACCAATTAAATCAAGTCTGGTCATTGATTCAAATTCTCTATATCTATATTCTTATATACCATATTTC
The DNA here is from genome assembly GCF_036321535.1 of Camelus dromedarius. Taxonomy (NCBI): domain Eukaryota; kingdom Metazoa; phylum Chordata; class Mammalia; order Artiodactyla; family Camelidae; genus Camelus; species Camelus dromedarius. Next base: position 49,331,277 of record NC_087450.1, read on the forward strand.
TCAACAAAAAAATTATTATAAATATTACCCTATTGACTGGGTGATTTAGAGACTGGAGAAAATTGGGGGTAAAGCTAACATTTAGACCTCTGCCTTAAAATAGGACAAAGTACAGTTCTAAACAAGCGTAGTGGCCATGGAAAGGTGACTCCAGAAATCAATAAATCATCAGACTCAAAAGATAAAATATTAATTTTCTGTTGATACAAGTCTTCACTCCATCAAAGTTATGTTGTATGCATTTTATCCTATATTTAGAACACGTTTGGGATTATGGTCCCTAATTCAAAGATGCAGAAACTTATAGAACCTAAGCATTTTCCCTAACATCACACAGCTTTTAAGTAGCAGAGCTAAGGCCTGAACTACGTTGTAATGAATATTAATTGTCTTCCCACAACACTGGAATTGTCTACATAATTAAAAGGTCTTGTCACTAAATTAATTGGGGAAGAAAAGCCCAAATCAAAATTATGCAGAAGGCTAAAGGTTTGGTTAATTCAGTAGCTCATCCAGTGCCCAGATTATTTCTGTTTTTCCCTCCTCATCTTTCTCAGCAAAGGTGACCTTTGCCCCGAGGTTTATCCCCTTATGTTCTCAAGATAGCTGTAATGGCTGTATCGGCTGTATCACATTTTCATCCAATAATGTCTAAGGAATCTCCTTCCCCCCAAAAGAGAAATTGCTTCTCTTCTTTGTGTCACTTTTTAAGAATGAAGACAACTTTCCTAACCTCAGCAAATATCCCCTCAGAACTCAGTGGCCAGAATTGTACCACGTGCCCAGTTCTAACCAATTATGATCAAGGAAAATGAAATTACTGTTATTCATTTATACTTATCAAGATTTAGCACTCGAGACATGAGAAGCTGGAGAAGCTGACTTCTGATACTAAAAAAAAAAAAAAAAAGGTCATTTCTGTTGTCAAAAATAAGGCAAGGGGGTGGCTGAGGGCAGGTGACAGTGTCTGTGATACAGATATTGGAGATAAGAGTGAGAGAGGATGAGTCAAAAACTATTACAGGCCATATCTTCTGGGAAATGGGGAAAATAGATTATTATTGAGAGAAATAGGAAAAGAACAAAGAGATGTCAGCCTGATGGAAAGATGATAGCTTTAGTTTGGCACAAGATGGTCAAAGGGATGAGATTTTCAACAAGAATTGCAGGCACATAGTTACAAAGATTTGAAGCACACAGGAGCAGCCAGAGTACAGACCTGAGTCTTGAGAAGTTCTTCATAAATACGGTAGCCGTTGTCATGGAAGTGAGTACAGCTGCTGAGAGAGACACTTGGAAAGAACAAAGACTAAGCATCAGGGATCATTTCTAATTAAGAGGACAAAGATATGAATACATGGAGAAAATACAAATGGACACAAAATAAATATTATTCTTTTTTGAAAAAAGCCAATGTCACTCCATTGCAAACATAAACTATTAAACTCAACATTGAATTATTAACATCCTTCATCCTTTTTCTTCTTTTTCAGTAAATAGCATTTCAGAAATCTTTAAATGTCCCATCAAGTAGCTGTACCATTATTTACTTAAACATTCCTTTGTTTTAGATATTTACTTACAGTTATTTTTCTTTTATCTGCTCCTTTAATCTAGTCTCAGCTTTCTACCTCAGAATGTGAGCCAAAAGGTATACATACTCCCAGAGCAAGATAAAGATATTTTCAGCAAGACAATTGGCTTGCAAGCAATGTTTAATATGGAGAGAGAAATGCTTGAAATTCCTTTGGTATATTGTGAAATAAGCTTGATTTATGAGACCATGTATATCTTCTCACACCAACACTTAACCACAAGGATGGATTCAGTCAGGAGAACGTGATGTAAAGAAAGTAAATGCAACTATCCATCCCATCTTTAAGGATTATGGAACGATAGGAAAGTAATGGGAGAAGTACCTGATCAGATGGGTGTCCCGATATTCCTCTATCAGACTTTAACCCAAAGGGATCAACATATGTCATATTAATTATTGAAATGGAGACTCAGAACACAATTATTCTGCATTAGGTCCTGTATAAATATGAAGGAGACCACATAATTAATGAATGATGCTTTGTGTCCAAAAGAGAGGATTCTGGTTTGTTTTCCTAAGCTTCTCCTAATTCTTAAGTGGCGTGGCACTGTGTGACAAAGTTAAGGTGACCTGATGACATAAGCTGGAAATGGACTACTATGGTAGGTTGCCTGGTGGAGGAAATGACACAGAATCAGATCTAGAACCCGGACTAGAGTTGAACGGCAATTGAGTTAGCAAAGAGAGACCATTAGGCTCTCACTGAAGTGAGAAGGAATCGGTCTGTGTATTGTCAGTGAAAGGTATCAGCTGTAGCTGCCAGCAGAATCCAGGATAATGTGGTAGCTGGTGTTCACAGTGGCCACTACTTCTTTTCCTCCTGCACATGCATGACATTCCTCTATGGAGAAGTGGAGTCTATGACTCTATTCCCTTTGAATCTGGATTTTTCTTTGGGACCTGCTTGAATGATAGAATGTGGCCAAAGTAACATTTGGGATTTCTGAGGCTAACTCATTAAAATCCTTGAATCTTCCATGAAGGTCTCTTGGAACACCAGGCACCATGTTATGAGAAGCCTGAGGTACACGGAGAGGTCATGTGTGGGCTCTCCACGTGATAACTTAATGTGCACTCTCATCCATGGGTAGCGTCAACTGTCAGCCGTGTGAGTGAGTCATGTTACATCCAGCCCAGACCAAGCTATAGATGATTCCAACACTGTAGCTGCAAGCCTGAGAGACCCGAAGATAGAACCACCCAGCTAAGTCCAGTCCATCCACAGAACCGTGAAAGGGAACTTTCAGTTTTTATTTTAAGTCCCTGAGTTTTGGAGTGGTTTATTATGCAGCAAGAGGTAACCAGAGCAGAGGAGCTCAGTCCAAACACACCCCAATAGAAACCTCTGAAGCCAACCTCAAAGTGGATCTGGGGGGTGGTGTTTTGGTCTGAGGACTCTTCCACTATGTGGGCAAGAGGTTATGTCCCCCAGTTTCCTAAATGCATTTTCAAGTAAAGCAGGAGTATGGAATAAGCATAAGAAAAACTTTGTCTTTATTTCCCCCCCAATACTAGACATTGTCTAAAATAATTTTAAAATTGCTATACTAGGCTAAATATTAGAACAGATTGAATATACTAAGGGGAGGCTAATAAGGAAGACTAGATCATCTACTGTCAAACAAAAACAATGCATTTTATGTAGATGACATTGTAACTAAGTAGAGCAATGAACAGTCCATCACAGGCTCTTTGTTAAAATAAAGTTTTATTGGAACACTGCCGTGCCCAGTGATTTACATCTTGCCTACAACAGTTGAGGCAAAGATTATATGGCCTGGGAACCCTGAGGTCTTTATTCTCTGGTGCTTTAGAGCAAAGGTGTACTGATCTCTATATAAAGTGAAAGTCGGAACCATGATTCAGACTTACTTTAAGACCTTTTTGCAATTATGCTTTCAGGGTAAATTCCTAGAAGTGGAACGGCTAAGTCACAGAGTTTGTACAATATTAAAGATTTTCATATATTTTAGTCCCAATTTATCTCCAGAAAAACTGTCAGTTAAAATACAAGCATTTTAATATGAGATGACTAAATTCCCTATATCCTCACCAACTTCATAAAATTGAAATCTTGAGTCTTTTATTAAAAAAAGAATATCTTTTTACATAGTACTTTATCTGTATTTATGATCATTATTTAAGATACTTTCCTATGAGCAAATTCAGTGTCAAAATATACTGTATTCAAAGTGTATTAAATCCCTTGCTGTGAATTGCCAAATTAAATCCAGAAAAGTTGTATCAATTTATACTGCTCTTTATAATATATGAAATTGATACATTTATTTTACTTAACAAATGAATATGTCAGATAAATTGACATTTATTTCACTTAGTAGTGTCAATTAAGTTTTTCACGTTAGGCAAAAATTATATTCCATATTTGTTTTAATTCACTCTTTATTCCTTGAGATAAGTAAGCATATCCTATAAACGTATTAACCAATTAGAATAACATCAAAGGCCTCTGATGGCTTTCCAGCTTTTCTTTGTTTCCCTAATTGTGCTTATAAAACACGAATTCAAGAATGCATTTTTTAAAAACATGCATATGGACTTTCTACTCCACTTCCGTGTTGATCTACTTTTATGCCAGTACTATTCAAAAATAATTATTATAGATTATGATATATTTTGGCATCTAGGAAGGCTTAGAGATTCACTTACTGTTCTTCTTTTAGTTTTGGTTATTCATATGCACTTTCTTTTTTAGATTATTTTAGAGGACCCTGTCAAAGTCCATAAAAATCCTTTTGACGTTTGTGTTGAAAATGATTTGGTATGTTTGAAATTCCATCCAATTTCTACTGAGGTGTTTGGTACTAAAAATTATTTTGAGTTGATTATAAGTCAAACTATTTTTAATATTTGTGAGAATCACAATTACCTTTTAATTTTTATAATAGTGTTTTTGGCACAAAGAAATTATTTTTATTTTGATTCTCTCATTATATTGATCTTTTAAATTGTTTTTTTCCTTTGTTGACATATTAAATGGCATTCTCTGTTGTACACATGGTTAAATTAAAATCTTACCTTAATAGAAGAAAAAACAGGGTATGTTTTCTATGATGTAAATATTAACTAAAATTTAAACTATAATAAAAGCTGTTGAGACTTTTAAATAATGAGGCTAGTTTGGATATAAATAGAGCCTTTATCATGAGGAATTCAAATAGTGCACGTAATAGTTTTGATTGTCAGGGTAGAATTTTTTAGGTTCCAACTTTATGGCACTCGGCCCTTATTGGTAGTTCACACTGGGAGTGGGGTTGAGCTCATGGGTTCAGGGCGTTTCTGGCTCATTTACATAACAACCCAGTAGTGTTCTCAGAGTGGCAGCAGGTCCACTTTCTTGGTCCTGCTATGAGCTCATTGCCTTTAGGTTATGTCTGCGGTAGTAATAACTCTAATAGAAAACACAGATGCTGTGAAGGCACATCACAATGGGATCCAGCCAAGGGACGGCAATTCAGAGATGCTTCCCATGGGCAGTAATATTTAAACTGAAATGAGTGGGATTTATCAGGGTAGATAAGTAAATAGGGGAGATATTAACCAGGGAAAAGGTAGTCCAGGGAGAGAAAGAGATGTACAAAGTCTTGCAGGTGAGGGGAAACACGGCATATTGGGAAGAACAAAAATATCATGTCATTGGAAGTCAAGTCAAGAATGGCCTTAGGAGACATTTTAATGGGTTTAGATAAAAGGCAGGAAGAAACCAGTAAAGGAGTGAAAAGATCATATTTGCATCGTAAAAGGATCATTTGGTCCTCTTGGTAGGGAAAAAAAAAAGGATTGAAAGGATGCTGGACCGAAGTTATAGACAAAGATCAGCAATCTAGTCTGCAGAATCCAGCTACAGAGATAAACAGAATGAGGAAGAAGGGACAGGATGGGGGTAGATTTTAGTAACAGAATTGGTAGGAACTCTTGATTCACTGGCTGTGATTATTGAGGAAAAGTGAAGACCCTGAGATTACCTCCCGGTTTCTGTGGGCGGTGCCATGTCCTGAATTAAGCAGCACAGAAAGGAGATCTTATGGTAGCTCACAGTGAAAAAAAATGTGACAATGAATATATGTATGTTCATGTATAACTGAAACATTGTGCTCTACACTGGAATTTTGACACAACATTGTAAAATGACTATAACGCAATTAAAAAAAATGTTTAAAAAAAGAAGAAGAAGCAGAGGAAGAGAGGAAGAAGGTTTGGGGAGGGAATGTTGAGTTGTGAGTAAACTTTGAAACGGCTCCACTACCTACAAGAGGTCATGTCCAGTAGGGAATTCAATCTAAAAACTGGGCAATGTACAAAGCCGTCTCGTGTACATGATACAATCCAATTCCTGGAGTCCCAGGAATTCAGACTGCCATGACATTTTAGGAACAAAACTGAAATCTGGTCAGATCAGTTACGCATTCAAGTACACCCAGAAAGTAAAGGGGATGGACCAGCCAAGAAACTTGGCCCCCTTATTTCTTGCCTACTAATCTTTGCCCAGCAACTCATGGTCCCTCTGATCACAAGAGCTTGCAGAATGAAAGAATTTTAATTCTTTGTGTAGAATGCAATGAACTATTTACCACATATAATGCTTAAGGTTATTTGTAGATACTGAAGGATGAAATAAGCAGACCATGAAAAATGAAAGAAATTATAAAGGACCTGAAAATAAAACTTCTACTTCATTGGAAAGGCCCCGCCATCATTTAGCTTTAAGCATCTTTAATTCTTTAGGAATGTGTGTTAATTGAAAATGATTTAAAGTTGCATTTTTTTCATGCTATAGATGGAATGCTGCTTTTTAAAGTGTTGGTTACAGATTAATCAACATTATGTAGGAATAATTTGTGGGAGGTGGTCAAAGGGAAACAGAAACCATATTCCTGAACGGTTGCCCTTAGTATTACCCCAGAAATGACATCTCATATAAGGTTATCACAAATAGCACACTTACAGAATAAATTATAAATAAGACTAAATGAAATAGCAGTGAGGTGGGGGGGTAGGGCATAGCTCAGTGGTAGAGCGTGTGCTTAGCATGTATGAGGTCCTGGGTTCAATCCCCAGTACCTCCATCAAAAAATAATTTATTTTTAATTAAAAAAAATAGCAGTGAGGAAAAAATAGGTAGGATTACAACACAAGGGAAAGAAAAATGTTGGGAGAAAATTAAAACATAAATGGCTGCACATGAAAACTGCAGATTAGGACAGGGTAACTACTTGAATATAGACAACCAAGATGAGAAGGTGGTTGGAGAAATAAATCCAAGCAGGGACAGAAGAGACCTACCCAATTGAAAAGTGTCAGTCTTACTTCCTTCCGGAAGACGTTGGTCTCTCGGAGACCTAACAGGCACACTGCACTGAAGGGGATGCAGCCAGAACTGGGGGGGGCGACTCTTCCTGTTCCCATCCTCCCAGCAGCATCTGCCAGGCTTTGTGAGGTGCACGCCTAAGGGAGCATTTCCCCTTGCTAGGTACAAAGAGAGTTCAAACTCTGTAAGTGTTAACTTAAAAAAAAAAAAAACTTGTGTGTACCATTTCAATCTTTACACTCTCATCTAGATTAAGGCCCAGTTGCTAGACTCTGGATGTATGCTCTGAACTGGGGAAGTACCAACCTCAGTACCACTGCAGGCTGTATCTCGATGGTGGACTTTGGAAAGAGTTCTCTGATAGCTTCCTGAAAGGCAGGAAAAATCTAGGAAGAAAGCCTTTCCCCCCACCGATTCCAAAGATCGGTGTTATTGTCCCTCCAAAAGAAGGAGCAAGATGTTCTCCACAGTCTGAGAAGAACCCTTTAGAGCCTGAGCCCTGATGACCGGTCAGCCTGCCCTTTGTGGAGCGCTAAGTGCAGCAGGGGGACCTCAAGTCCGGGGAAGAGATGACAAGAGCTGCTTTTATCTGTGGCCGAAAAACTCTGACTCTGAGGAGCTCCTTGATTTCACAGTAATAGAACACGAATGGCCTGTAACCACAGGACAGGTGGAGAATAGCAGCGCACATCCACCAGTGCTCATCACTTTAGAATGGCTCTCAGACGTAACTGTGCGTCAGAATCATCCAGAAGGTTTGTTAAAACCGTCCGCTGGGCTCCTCATCCAGAGCGCCTCAGTCAGTATGGTCCAGGGTGAGGCCTGGAAACGTGTCTCTGACGAATTTCAATTTCTCAGATGCTGATGCTTCTGGTCCAGGATCACCCGTGAGAACAACCCATCTGATTTGGCAGAGCGGTGAGGGGCAGGGCTGAGACTGAGGCTGGGGTGCTCCTACAGCCAGCACAGAACCCTCCCCGGGGAGGTCTGCCCCTCCCCACCACATGCTACGTGGCCAGCGCACACACCCGCCCCCCATCAGTCCGTGTGTTTGCCTCTGCCAGCATTTCCTAGCTTGGGTAATTACGCTATTACTCAACAAGACAGTGGAGGTCCTGTGACCTCTCGCCAATTCTATCTGCCTGCTTTCCAGAATCACAGTCTTTAAATGAACCACGTACACACACACTATTTAAACTGGCTGAACTCTGCAAGCAGATTACTCTTAAATTGCCTGACCTTTGGGATCAGAGAGGTTCAAAGGTGCAGAGTGGCAGAGTGGGGTCTGCCCCTTTGGGTATTCGACCTACCCGCTGTAACCTGCACCCAGGAACATGTGAAAATAAACTGACATCACATACAATCATTTCCACAGTCCTCTCCAGGTACAACTGAGCCCATCTGCCCTGCTATTCCGTGACCTCATCTTCCATATATTAGCTCCCTTTAATCTCAGCACTGTGTTCAGCCTTTTCAAACAGGATTTTGTCTTATACCTTTTGGAGCCACCCACTGCCGTGTGCGTAACAGAGCTAACCGCAGGCAGGGTGCCGGCCCCCCCCACCTGTCACACCCACCCCCCCGAAGACGGGTGCAGGTTATAGAGGAGGATCAGAGAGAGACACACTGTGCGGAAAAGACAAGACATTGGAAATAAAAGACAAGACTCCCTTGGGGATACAGCTTAAGCCTCGTCACATTTACTGCTGTTACCATAGAGAAACCAGTCAAAATATCCACGTAAATCTAAGTCACGGAAGCTGCCCTGGATGTACCTTTTATAAGAAGCTTTCCAAAGTGCCGCAGCCCAGACAGAGATCCCTCACCTGAACTCCTGATAAAGATCGTAATAGCTGCCGACAGTCTAGCTCGTGCCAAGCCCTGGGGGAAGCACTTTACTTGTATGATATCATTTAATAATTACAACGTCTTTAACAGAGAATACTGGGTTTCCACATTTGACACGCGAGGCAACGGAGACTTAGAGAAGTTAAGTAACCTGTCTAAATTTACACCTCTAATCCGGGTCAGAACTAGGATTTCCACCCTGTCTGCTTTCCTTTGGAACAGCCTCAGCCAATCATGCCACACTTTGGGGTGTTCTGTTTGACACACTTGGATGAATATCTTATGAGCAAATGTACCTCAGTTCAATACAGACGTGGGATGGACCAGCTGGGCGTCCGGCCCGCTGTGTGCACAGACCCAGCAGGATGGGCTGGAGGTGGGAAGAGGAAACCATGGAACGGGGCCCCTGCCTGGGGAGCGTTTTTGTACGCAAGCAGGCTCTGGGGAACTGGGCAGGAGAACATATGGCTAAGAGGCCAAATGTGTGAAAAGCAAAGTATGCAATATACACATTAGCCAAAACCGAGAACTAAAAGAGGCTAGCTGAGCAGGCGAAATAGGAGAAATGACAGTCTTCCAAAATCAGCGACAGAGCTGCCCTTGGCTCAGATGGGGACAGGCTGGCTGCCTAACGTCCTAGGGACTTCGGCCTGTATCCAGTGCGCTGCAGGTATATACAATGCCCTCTCATTTTAATATTTATTTAGAAGTTAATTACTGTCACTGCCAGCTCTTTTATCTCAGCAACATTTCAGAGAAATGTATTCAGGCATTATGTGACTTGTAAGTAAGATTAACAAGAAAGTTCAGAGAAGTGTAATAATCAAGGGATTTGGCTGTTAATAAAGAACTTAATGAAAAACAAATGAGTTAACACCACCTAGAATTTGAATTTGGCTAAAGCAAATTCTAGAATTGCATATAGCACACTTTCTTCGGCATACGTCGTGGTGCACCTAGATCCAAAACGAATGATCAGTGACCACAGTCATGTGCAAATGGTCAAGGAGAATAACAAACTTGGAGGGTTATTTTAGACCCACAAGCCATGGCTTTGCCCTGGATCATTTAAACATCTTTAAATAAACACAGTGTGCTTTCAGGTGGGCTTCACTGGGTGTATTATCTGCATTATGCCCTCATGCGCATATACATGCACACAGACATAAGGACGCGCGCACACACACATACGTGCACATACACTACTGATGAGCTGATAGAGTGTATTATTCCTGCTTTGCAGATGGCTAAAGGGATTAAGCAAATATCTTTGCTGCGGCATGAGGCTGAGCGTTTGTATTCATTTATAAAGTTAGGGAAGTCACTGAAGAGAAAGAGAAATCATGCAACTGGAATGGAGAAGAAAAGCTCCAATTATAGCTCCAGAATTGGCTGCCACCTTTCGTGTTAACAGAGTGTGCACGTTTCTCAGAAGTGACACCTGCATTGTCTATTGGGAAACATTTAATCCCTGAAGCTGTATTAAGGAGGCTGCTGAGCATACGAGTGAATAGAAATGATGTCAGTTCTTTCTGTGATGGAAGAAGCTGCACTAATTTAAGTAGGAGCCTAGCAGAAGTTCTGTGGACCTCTCTTAGTTTGATTCCAGTTGCCCTGTACCATCCTGCCCCATCTGCCCCTGCAGAATACCTGGAAATGGCAAAAACATGACTGTTTGAATGGAGATGTAGTTCTGATGGTCCCGCTGTCCTTTCGATATACCTCCATCCATGATTTGATTAGCTCAGGTCTCTTATTCTATAAGGGAAGGCATGTTGTTTCACTTAATGTAGTAAAGCCAAGGACTAAATTCTGCTATGTGCCTGTGGCTGGATATGGGGACATATGGGGAATGCTTGTGGAATGAATGACAGCGTGTTTACAAAAACACCCTTTTTTCTCAAGGTCACTTACCCAACAGCCTCACCTGTACAGACCACAGCTAAGCATTAAGAAAAACAATTTTTTTTCCTGAATAGTCAGAATGGAGGCAGCAATGAGGCCCCAGATTAAAATCTGTGCTTTATCCAAAGGACATGCTTTTGGGCTTTCATGTAACATCTAACGTCCAATCCTTATTTTTGTCCCCAGTAATTGTCACGGTGCTTGGAACGTAGTTGGTGCCCAATATAGGAATGTTGCATCAAGAAAGCGTTTTGTGAAAAAAACAAAAATAAAAAAAGAACATTTTGTGCATGTTGTGCATGTTGAGAGATTTCTATCTGAAAATGCTGAATGTGCTTAATGTTTGGGCACTTAAAAACCTAAGTTTTGATGATCTGATAAAGTTGCTCATGTAGTAGCTGATTCTCTTGTGATTCCAGAAAAATGTAGCGGTTTTATCTTTTCCAGTCTGCGTCACTGACTTGCCCAGATCAAGAGACAATCTGGGTTGCTCAGCCTGCTGCTGAGTTGGCCACGAGAGTAGAGAGTCAAGACAGATGCAGATGCTAACAGGACACTGACACCTTTTCAGATAACTGACTTCATCTGTCTGCCTGTTTACGGAGAGAGCTGATTATCAGCCTTGTGCAAATGCAGGGGAACCGATCTGATCTCCGTGATGTTTTACACCACAGGCAGAGTCATCTTTCTATCCAGCATCCACTCAGCCAGGCAGGAAATATAATTAAGCTTTCATACATATTCCCGCAGCACCCTGCGCAGTCATTCAATCATTAAGAGAAGGAGAAAATGAGTCGGTGTCACCAATGCCGGCTTGTTTGAGGACACTACCTAAGAACCTAAGAACTCTGGGAGGCAGGAAAGGAGTGTAAGGAAGATGACACACGGGTGTATATAGTGCGTTTCTTAGGGGAGTCATAGAGGGGCTGAAAGGCGATCGTGCGCAAGGATTCTGCAACACACATAAAATGTATGTAGTCAGATAAACAGAAGCCAGAGAATTTTTATTAGGAACGCTTAAACTCAACGTGGAACTGCTTAAAAGAGTGCAAAGTACGTGGCAGTGGTCAGTATTGCCATAGTGTGGTAACAGGAGCCACAAATACACAGAAATGTTATTGAACTAACAAACGTGAGACCTGACTTGCCAATTCCAGTTTTGTTGTTTACTGTGTGAACTTAAGCAAGTAATTTAAGCATTAGAGCATCAATTTTCTCATCCATAAAATGCATACGCTAATACCTAATCATAATATTGTTGTGCAGATCAAGTCATACAACGCAACGTACTTAAAAACACATGGGCTGCTTAGGCTTCAGTGTGCTGTTCTGAGTTGTGTGGACCTTTTGTAGTAGTTATTCCCAGAATGGGCTCCATGAAACACTAGTTCTACCAAATGTAAAAAAAAAAAAAAAAAAAATACAGGGACATAAATTTAGAAAGCACCATAGACTAGATCCTCTTTTTGATAAATATAACACATGCTAGAACTGGAAAGGCTCTCAGTTAAAACAGTAACAATTACAACGACCATAAAAACACCTGTGTGGTTGTTCGGCATTTCATAAATGTATTTGACAACAGGCCTTGTATTTCTTGTATTTAAGCCTTATTAATATGTCTAATTGGTCGCTGATTGTGACTAATACGTTACAGAATTATGTCATAAATTATATTGTGGGAAGAATCAACTTTGTCCAAATTCTTTAGTTTCTGGGAATAAATCTCTACCCTTCGTCAGGTCACGGCCCTTACCACAGGACACTTCCTAGCACGTTGCACGTGGTCTCGGCCCCACATTGCAATCAGCTGGGGTGCTTAAAAAATCCCTGATGCTTGGATGCTTGAGTCCCATTCCTAGAGGTTCTCAAAAAAATTGGTGCATGTTGTGGCCTGAGGACATTGTTTAGAACACCCTAGGTTAATTCCAAAATGCAGCCCAAGTTTAAGACCTAGGTAGTCCCGGAGCTGTTATTTCTAACACTGTTGACATAGTTTTCATTCAGACTTGAGAGTTGGCCTGAAGTCATTCTTACAAAGCTCAGGGGGTTGATAAACACTCAGTGATCATGAACAGTATCCTTCATTCTTTTAATAATCATATTCTGGCCATAAGGGCAGTGTCCGTGTTCAGCACGTGCTGCCCAGCCTTCACTCCTGACCACTCCAGTTCTCCAAGCTCTTTTGTTTCTCCGAACTGTGACTCACCTGATTGTTTTTTACTATGCAGAATAGCAGGTGCATATGAGTACTGCCCAGTGAGTCACTTTTGTGCATGTGTCTGGCTCACTCCTCACTCCACCTAAGCTGAAAACATGAGCTCATAAACACCACAGGCACCGGCTACGGACATGGAAAGGCCAAGACAGCATCACACGGAAGAAAGAACAACAGCTTCGGAGTAAGACAGATGTGAATGTAAACACTGATCCGTCTTCTTATCAATGGTATGGTCTTGGACGGTTTCTTTAATTTCTCTGAGCTCAATTTCCTCATCTATAGAGTAGGACTGATTAATACTGACCTGGATGAGCTGTTACAAAGATCAGTGGGTTAAGGTCCACAAAGTTGGTAGACCAAGGCATGGCACAGAGATAATGAAAGGAAGCTTTTATTACAGTCCATGCTCACTATTTTGAGACCTTACCTGATTGCACCTGTACGTGTACTGAGCAGGACCGCTGACTCCCTGGCGTGTAATCTCGCAAAATTCACATCTCCAGGCCCAACAAAAAGACTCATGGAATTTTGCACAAAGTGGATTTCCCTGAATTTATTATTTCTCTGCTATTAAAAAAAAAGAATTGAGAGGGTAAAGTAATGGGGCCACATTAATACATGAAAGTGGAGAGGAAATTTATTACCCTTCTACCTAAGTAATGTCTCTAAATAGAAATAAATCTCAGGAAATTTTACTTCAGTTGGACTTAAAGGTATTTCCAGTAAATATCCTTAGAGGCCAAGAGAGAGATAACTGGTAACTTACTATCCATGCTAATGAAAACTATAAAGAAACTGCCCTTAATAACACAGGGAGCCTGTGGGGGACGAAGTGGGTTGATGTAGGACCTCAGAGGTTCAGCGCGCTGGCTGGGCGTCTGTGTCAGACCAAAGGATATCCCCCTTTGACATTCATGCTGATCAGTCATTACCTTCCCTTCTGTCGGCGGCCCGTCAGCACCACTGACGTGCTCCGTTTCTGTTTTCTTTGGGCCTTGTTGTATTACGCCGGGGTATCTGCATGGCCTTGCTCCCTAGACTGGAACTGAGGTTGCGTGTAACGCGGTGGCTTATGGTCTTACTCTCTTAGCTGCCCACACAGAAGAGACCTGTCCTCCATGTGGCCACACAGAGTTCGGAGCAAAGGTTATCAGGGAGAGAGGCAGAACGGACCAGGGAGACAGGCAGCTACTAAATAAACCTCAGGTCACGGTCATGTCGCAGCATGCCAGGATCTGTTACTGCCTGGTGAGTTACTCCCTGCTTCTCTGAGGTCTTGATCTGGGGGCTCTGGCCCCTTCCTGAAGCCATCCGGCCAGAGAGTAAGATCGGAGTCCCAGCACCGCCAGCAGATGGGGTTTGGCGTCTTCACCAGGGCATCCAGGATCAGTGGTCCCTGGTGGCTCTCACTCAGCTTCCGCTATACAACATGCACCCTAGTCTGTTCTCCAGGGAATATGCCACACTTGCATTTTAGGATAAAAAAGGTGGGGGGTGTTAATGCATGTTTAGCACAGTGTCTGGCAAACATTTAACGCTCTATAAGGTTAGCTGTTACTCTATGATTATTGTTATCATGAGACAATAGGAGAAGGGGGTAATAGTAATTGACACAAAAAGATCGAGTAAGACAAAAACATTGCAGAGGTCATTGGCTTGACCATATGAAGGTCATTGGTAACCAGATGGGAGCACTTCTAGCACAGTGAACTGAGTGGTGAATGGAAGGGGCAGAAACTGAACAGAGAGTGCGAAACCTGTCAAGAGATTAGCATGGGAAGGACTGGCAAGGGGCTAGGCTGCAGCTACAGAGGGCACACCGGGTTGGTAGTCATTTTTGTTTTTCTCACTCAGCGCTGGGCGCACCATGTGATAATACTGAAACCTGCAAGAGCCCCAGCTCTCCGGCATCTCCCACTTTGTCGTCTTGCCTGCTTGCTGTCTCTGCAGCATTCGTGGCTTGCCTGGTATCTAGACGTCTTCCAAGAGTAAGACCTTCCAGGATGATTGAATATTCTTGTTCAAATTGCTGGTCCAAAGGAAGGATGTAGGAAATCAATGGAATAATGTGTTTCCCCCCCATAATCTGTAAGCACAGTTGTGACCTTAAGCTGAAACATTAGCACCCTTTTCCTTCTTAAGTTATGACTCATTTAATCACCTTTTTGGAGACTGAGAGGGAGTAGGTAGACTCATTTAGCAGAAGCTTGATGGCCAGAGTCTAAAGAAAGTTCTGGAACTGCTTATAAGGCTTATGTTCTAAGGGATGACCAAACAGAGGGTGCTTGACTCTGCGAGGGAACCAGTTCCTTTCCCTGGAAAATGACTCGGCTGCATTCTACTGAGAACTGGCCATTCCAGAGGCTACCTGTTCTCTGTGTGAGGACTTCAGTCTTCTTAAAAAAGATTCCTGAAAGCCTTTAAAGCTCAGATTTTTAAAAGAGCATTATGTCTTCAAATCATTTCTAGTCTATTTGTGTCGTCGCTTTGTTTTTGTCAGTTTTTAAAAGAATATTACAAATTGACAGTTGGTCCTTAAAAGTAAGTCTTTGATCATCTCTTCTCCCTGAAGCCCCTTAAATACATTCAGATTCATTTTCTGAATTTCCTCAGGGTTTATTTCCTAATAGTCTCTCCCATTAAGTATGTTAGTGATTCTTTTTGCCTTTCATTGGCTACATTTGCATTGTTCCCTTATTGACAAAATAACCATTGAAGGCAAATCAGCAGTTGGGCTTAAGATCATACATGGGAATCCTTGGAGTCCGTGATTATCCAGAGCTGGCTTGTTGGGACAATTGGCAGTGCATCATCTTCCTCTGCTCTGAGAAGATAGCGTGACCTAGACTTCAGATTTCACATTGATAAACATCTATGAAAAGTTGTTTTTGTTTTTTGTTGTTGTTTTAAATTAAGATGGTGTGCTCTTTTAAACTCTGCAAGCTCTCTATTGCCAGCTACACACACTGGCATACCAAAAAAAAAAAAAAAAGAAAAAAAAAAGTATCTTACAGCCAAGTCCTAACGCACTTTTCTAGCATCATCTTTTGGGATTTTCTAAATCTGTGTTCTAACCTATGGTCACGCATATTTTCCATGAATTTACACATGCTGTTTCCTCTGCCTGGAGGTCCCTAGGTCCACACCCATATCTATTTGGAAATCACTCCTGATCATTTTATGTCTAATTCAGACATGAACTCTTCTGTAAAATTTCTGGCAAATCCCTCCATAGAAACCCCATGTATATCTTCCTGTTCTACAGGTTGTATTACATTGATTTTAACTGGCTAGTTTTACTCACTGGGGGCATCTTACATTCGTATCTGATTCTCTTGTAAATAATTAATAAATGAAATGTTTACATTGTTTATTGCCTACCCCAAGTAATGTGCTCATATTATTTCCAAATTTCCAAAGCTGGTTTAAAAACTGATAGTCATCAATTAATCCTTGATTAGCTGACAGCATCCCAGGTCCTCCCATAGGAGCTTCATCTTCTTATTTGAAGTCTTGGATTTATATTAGAGAATCTCCATTGCCTTTAGAGAAATCAGAATGTGAATGCTTAGATTTCAGTTTCTTGGAAGTATAGATGCTCCCAAATGGAAATTTGGGAGGAAACAAAAAATGTAGTGCTTATCCGTTTCATCCTATTTTTGTGAAATATGGGAAGAATCAAAGAATGGGCAAGTGGTTGGTCCCAAGCCAAGCTGTGATCTGGAATCAGATCCAGGACTAGAATGTAGGTCTCCTGATCAACATTTCTAGTATTACTGAAAATAAAATTAAATTAAGATATCTGAGTCCCATTTTTGGCTCTGCCATCCCATAGTATACTCTGGATTTTGGTCTCTTCATCTGCAAAATGAGTAAAACTATACCTATATTTTAAGAGTGTTGTGAGAATTAGATGTGAAAACGGAGAGGCAAGGAACATCGTGTGAATCACCTCACAATATGTTTATCATAATTTTTATTACAAAATTAATTCTAGTTAATGGTTTGGTGGCAGATGAAGAACGCTGTAGGTCACCACTCTGGCTGATCTCCCCTGGCTCTGCTGCCTCCGGAACGGGAGAATTTTCTCGTGGAGTAATGCTGGCAGCTTGTCAGGAACATGCCTTCATGCTCCTCTGGTTGCACCAGGCACCACTCAAAGCAGATGTGTTTAGATGATTGGATTTCAGCCATTTCAAGGGAGGAGGAAGAAAGGTCCGGAGTGCAGTGGTGGAGTGTTTTTCAGGGATCAGATTATTCACAAGGGTCTCATACCATCCCGGTAAGCAGTCCAAGTGACCCTACTCGCACCCAACCAAGCCTCCACCCTACCCATCAGGATTGTTTAGCCACTCTGTGGCTGAGAAATACGTATCCACAGATGGCAGCAAGGGTGGGACGCATACGCCTCCATGGCTTTCTGTGCTCTGTAGAGAGGGGGGTGGGGTGGGGAGCTTAGTAGATGAGGACAAAAATGTGCCCATGCACAAAACCTACTTGTCAATCTTACCTGTAGTTCAGTGACCTACTTCTACCACTTTGCACCTAGAATAGGATTTACTATATTGATATACATCATATATATGTGTGTGTGTGTGTGAATAGCATAGAGGTAATATGGTCTCCTACACGAGCAGCATTGTATTTGCCTCTGCACTCACCTGGCAGAGATCCCAACCCCTCCATACCCTGCAGACTGCAGGTCGTCTTTAATCATCTCTGTCCAGACTGCTAATACTGTCAAATGCATATACACCTTATGTGTGTACATATTAGATAAAGCTTCCAAAGTCATTGCCTGATGGAGAGAGCCACTGCTTGGTGGATACCTTGATATCCTCTTATTAATAAGATGCCCAAAGCTCAGATTAACTCCCTAAAACTTGGGAGATTGCCTCAATAGGCTTTTCTGAAAATCAGCATTATAACTACTGGTCACCCTTTAGCCACCCATTTTGAAATTTGGATATAAAAACGATCCCATTTTCTTGCTCTGTTTCATATCCCCTCGTGTCTCTATTATCACCAAGGGACACCCAGACTTATCCGCCTTAATAGAGTATTTCATTGTTTTCCACAAGGACTGGAGATAAATGGATTTGCAAAGAAAAATGGAATTGGATTTTACTCCTTCTTTTGATAACTTAGTAGGAATTCCAAAATTATTACTTGAGAGATTTTCCTCACTGTGACTAGATTATTGTCCGTGCTACAATTTAATTTCTCTTGCCTATATCAGCATTTTTTAAAAAAGAGATGACGATTGAAGGATACACTGTGTTCACTCTCTCTGGATCTGAAGAAAAGAGGTGAACAAGTTTCTGCTCGTTAAAAGTGTGTGCTGGAGGGAGTGAGGTACTGGTGGGTCATTCTTTTGGTTGTTAATTTTGTGGTAAGCAAGCTGTGTCCTGTGGCAACTCGTGTCTGATTCACTATCACTTTGGACATTTAAATGTTAGTTATCTTGGTTTTTTAAATTATCGTGTGGGATTTCTCCATGCCCAGTGCCCGAGACATAAGCCATTACTGAGACTGAGTCCAAAAAGATACTGCAGCTCCTATTTCTTGCCTGGTGGCAGGATGCATACTTCACAGAGAATCCCAAAGAGCTGGCTGGTAGTGTTTTCCAATCTGCTGGATTATTAGCGGAAGAAGCCATAGAATGAGGAGTTAAAAGAGACTGGAAACTTATACGTGACAAAGCAGGGAAATAAGAGCCAGAAGTGAGGGTGAGGAGGCACTAAAGGAGCCACAGAGAGGTTGGCCTGTTAGATTCTGGCTGGGATAGCTGGGCACATAAGGGCAGGGAATTGGCTGGAAAGCTGGCTGGCCCAACAAAGCCCGTTTATGCAAAATCGCCTTCTTGATAATGAATTTTAACTGACTTCCCCCCACTTCGTGTGTGTATGTGTGTATCTGTGTGTGTGCCTCATGACTTATTAAATAGATTAGCTCCATTGATTTTTACTTTGAGATTTCCAGGCAATCACACAATACTTGAATTTTTCAATCCTGTCACTACATTATATGTTAATAAAAACCAATAGCAAACATTTAAAAAGTTTTCCTAGATTAGGACCCTTCCAAGAATCAATAATCTCATTGACATGGTTCAAAAAGCTATCAATTCTATGAGGACCATTAATGGCTGCAGAAAGCATGCATGTAAACACCACCAGAAAAATCAATGTTCTCTCTGAGTCATCGACAATTCTTGATGGCAATTGGAATTATGAAAAACGTAACACATGTCTCAAGCCCTAAGCATCTGAAAAGGATCCTGTCAGGCTAGCTGGTGTCCTGGTGTCCAAGAGAAGGTAACTGTGAGTGAATCTGATGGTGTATACCTGGACAATACCCGAGGGTCCTAAACCTCGCCCTTTTGACAACCTGAACCACCCTGTGAAGTGGAGAGGAAATTACACAAGCCCTATCGTTGTGGATTCACAGAGAGAAGCAGAGATGCGGTACATTGGCCAGCTTACTTCAGGGAGACTCGGGAGGAAAGCTCTTGCCGTCCCTGTGCCTTCCTCCTCAGTGGGGGTGGGCATCCTACTGCAACTGCAAATGCAATGGGTACTTCTTATTTACCAATTCCCATTAGGCTA
Organism: Camelus dromedarius; assembly: GCF_036321535.1. Taxonomy (NCBI): domain Eukaryota; kingdom Metazoa; phylum Chordata; class Mammalia; order Artiodactyla; family Camelidae; genus Camelus; species Camelus dromedarius. The sequence goes on from NC_087450.1 coordinate 49,350,785, forward strand.
CAGTTACACAGTTTCCAGGGAAACCTGAAAACTAGTGAAGGATCCAGAAGGATCAACGACTTAGAGCACCTCACCTACACTTACATAACTAACACAAAAGAGTCTTCAATGAAAGAGAAGAACTATACTTTTTTCATGTTCTTCAATTGTCTTCAAGCATCTCTACTCTCTCAGGTGGGTGGTAGTCGGCATTTCTTCCCGTAATTCCATTCTAGAGGGCGATCACGACAAACAGAACTGAACTCAGTGAGACATCCAGCTCCTACCTCCAGCACTGCCTCTTACAGGGATGAACCATTCTTTGACCTTCTAACACTGTAACTTCTGTTCCGAACCTGTCTTTGGTGGAATATTTTTAAAATACAAATGTTTATCAAAATAAAAAAAAATGTATGTCTACAAGTGAAATGAAGCCTCACTTTCAAGAAAAGAGAATTAGGAAGAGAAAGGAATGATCCTGCAAGTTCCTCAATGCAGTAATGAATTCAACATTCTTCAATCAAATTTAAAATTTAATTGTAGGTATTCATCCTTTTTTTAACGAAGTACTTTTGACATAATGCTCCATTATTATCTAATTAGATAATTTACTCCATTGATCACCTTACAACTTACTTTTCTCTATGTTTTCTTTAAGTATTTATATACTGTGCCCATTTTCACAGCCACAAAGCTCACCATACTCAGGAGTGTGAGTCAGGGTAGCGGCAGAAGAGCTTAGGGAAGGGTAGCCACTGTTATTTCCCCAAGTGCACCTCCCAAGCTCCTTGATTTATCAGAAAATTAAATGTTTGCGAAGTACTTTCTATGATACCTTGAGCCTATGACAGTCATTCAACATTTCCCGTACCATTTGCTGACCGATTGCCTAAGATGTGCCATTCGAGCATGTTGCTAGTCCTGGATTCAAAGGAAAGGAATGGAAAGAGATGACTAAGGCATAACTTTTGACCTAAAGGAGCTCATAATTTACTTATGGAGAATCCATGAAGGAAGCTCATGGCCCCCTCTCTTAAGAAGTTCACGATGCAAAATAGGAAGTCCAGTGCAAAACCTGTCACAGAGGTGAGACCTTATTAGACTGAGTGCCCCGATGATGGCAGGAGAGTTTTTCTGGCTGCACCCAGTCTTCTTCTGGTGACCTTGACCTGGTTATGTTTTGCATGTTAACTGTGCATTACACGTGGGTCCGTACAGGACTGTGGTAGACAGCTCATGTCCTAGCCCACATCCTTGCTTCTCAGTTGATATACTACCAAGGAATGATACTCATTTTTCATATTTGCATATGGCCAAATAATTTTACTTTAAACTTCACTTATCTTGCTCAGAGGCGGTTATGAAAACCTAGCTCTGCAGGCTGTAGAATCTTAAGCAAATTACTTAACCTCACTGTGCCTCGGTTTCCTCACTTGTAAAATGGAATACTTCAGAGTAGTAAGAATTTTAGAAGTTAATAAATATAAATCACTCAGAACAGTTCAACAAACAATAAAAATAGAAAAGGGTAGGTATTATTTGTATTCTATTTTTACTTTTCCATTGTAATGAGCTAGAGATGCAATGAAAACGGACTTTGTTAATGCCCTCTTTCCTGTCCAAAACTCACATCTGAATATCTATGAGTAGTTTCCGTGGGAGTGTTTAGAGGGTTGTGTGTTTTATAAAGCTTTTGGTGTTCTGCAAGCAAAAAAAAATAAAATAAATAAATAAAAATTGAATTGACTGTTGCCTTAAAGTATCTTCTCCATTTTTTTTAATTTATAACTTTGTTTTTAGTTGAAGCATAGTCAGTTTACAATGTTGCATCAACTTCTGGTGTACAGCATCATGTTTCAGTCATGCATATACATACATATATTCCTTTTCATATTCCTCTTCCTTATAGGTTGCTACAAGATATTGAACATAGTTCCCTATGCTATACAGTAGAAACTTGTTATCTATTTTATAAATAGGAGGTAGTATCTTCTCCATTGTTTTGATGGCTATTTCCTGTGGGTATTGCACTAGTGAACACTCTATTTGCTAAAACTGTGGTCTTGCAAAAATACTATAAGCAAAAAAAAAAAAAAAAAAAGGAAAAATGAAAAGGATGCAAAAAAAAGAAAAACATTATTTTTTATTGTTGACTTACTAGAACTTTATTATTTAACTGCTTCAAACTTACTTATATGTGATTAATCTGGATACTATACAACTGATTTGTTGTCATTGTAGAGAGCCATCCAAACCATGAAAAACCATTTAAAACCTAGAGATTGAAAGTCTCATATGGAGGAGCTGTCTGCTTTGGGAGGAAGTTCCTGAAGAAGTCTTAGGAATGTCAACATTAGTTGAGAAATTGAGTGATTAAATATTGTAGTAACAAATATTTTCTCTTGGAATAGTCCCAGAGTCATATTTTGTCTTTTCTATAATTACTAAAAAAAAAAAAAATAAAGAAAACAGCATATGCTAAAAGAAAAATGAACAGACTAACAGAGTATACGGTGGATCTCATGCTAGGTGACCACGATGTGCTGAACTTAACCACAGAAAGATGTGCGGGAGCTTGGTCAGTGCAGCTGTCACTGAGGAAAGTGACAAGTCCACAGGTCGGCCCTTCCTTCACACCAGTGGGAACTATGTTTGTGCAAAAAGATACAGCCCATTGGAAATGAGAGGTGGAATTGAATATTTCACTGAAATTCTGAGAACTATGGGGCAGAAACCGACCCACAAATTTTTATTTTTCTGTGTTTTTGCTAATGTTGTCTCTAAACATACTGAAAATTCTTCAAAGTTGAGGTTCATGTACCCTTTTCTCTAACCACCTAGCTCACTGGTTCTTGGTTCAGCAAAGGATTGTTCACTTGTTGATTGGTCATCAGTGGGGACTAAGGTGATGGGGGGTTGACATTCAATGAATTATGAGTATGTGGCAAGGGCTTTGGAAGGTCCTACATATATATATTATCTCATTTAATTCTCACATCTGTTCTCTAAGGTAAATAGTATCAGCCCCAATTTGCAGATGAGAAAACTGAGGCTCAGATAAGCTGAATGCATTTTCCATAATCAAAATGATATTTTTAGCTCAGCTCCATCTTTGCACATTTCCTGAAAGAAACCAAGTTGACAGTACAAAATTATGACACCTTTTGCTCCTTTTTTACTTCTTTCCCAGTTAATCACTAATATGAGAGCCCTAGATCTTTTTCATATAATTATTCACTAAGAAAGCAGAAATTTTTTGAGGATTTATAAGGAAGAAGGGCTACAATTTGAGAAAAGAGTAAAAAGACTAAGAAAATATCCAGACAAAAAACATACAAATAGTATCCTGGAAGTATTCTTCCAACAAATAGCTTAACCAAAACAGAATCCATCTTTAAATCTAGCTGTTGAGGATGCTAAATTATAGTCCGTTAACTCTACTGGTACCAATAGATGTCCAAGCTCTTAGGGTTTGCTCTTCTAAATTGCATAATGACCCCAGGAACTTATTGGTGGATGGGGAAAAATGGAAGTGGGTGTTGATTATAAGCCATCATGTGTAACTCATAAGGTAACTGGATGCAGAGCTGCTGGGAGGAATTGAGACCACAAAAGACAGGCACATTTTCACAGTCATTTACAAGCCAACCTAAAGGGAGTCACCCAGAGGGCCCAGAAGCAACACCTACCTCTCTAACCTCAGTGTTAAAACCTGTAAAATCAGAAAGCAAACGCCTGCCCTCCCTCTTACAAAAGAAGAAAAGATGATGTGGCAGTCACATGTAGGAACTCAGCAGCAGGACACTTCTGCATTGGGCTTCCATCCTCCACGTGTGCAGCTTCAGAACACAGAGTTCTCTTCCTTCCCCTCCTGGCCATGCCCCTGCCCCTGGGATGCGGGCCAGACCCCTGAAGGCTGTTTGCAGCATAATGCTGATTGTTTGCAAAGGCTGTGCTGAGGAATAGTGCATTCCTTCTTTGTACTCCAAGAAAAAGCAAAACAAAGGCTTTTAAATGCCCAGCACTTAACCATTTCAAAAAAGCAGCTTTCAAAAATGGACAGAGTTTTCTGGTACAGAAAAGGCCCAGTGGACCAGAATTGTCCAGTAGAACTCCTTGGGGGGCCGGGCAGTTGCGATGCTATACCTAGGGTTCAATAAGGAAGTCTAAACACCACCTGACAGCCCTGCCCTGGCTAGGCCAAGTGTACGCCAGAGTGCCGTGCAGGGGAAGCTTACATCATACCAGTTAGTTGATGGGTAGGGGCAGGTGAGTGATGGCAAAGGCCATTTTCTCTGCATGGAATGGATTCAAATGCACTGAAAGTACCAAGTCAAAAGTTCAAAGCGGTGCTTGTTCATTCTTCTGGCAGAAGTAGGACCACAAGGGAGAAGGAGTTACACTTTGCAAGAACCGAGAAGAAAGAGGATTTTGCAGGCATATCAACCAGCTCCAGTGAAAGGGCAGCTACCCAGCACTAAAGGCCTAAGACGGCGAAAAGTTTCAGGCTCACGGTGTAACTTCACTCTGAAGGGAAAAACAGAACGTGTTTCCTCTAGTTCCGGCAGCCCAGCAAGGAAGAAGAGGCATCAGCAGAAGTCTCTGCCTTCGGGGGTCTGGCCCACATCCCAGCCGTAGCCTGAGAAAATGGTAGGACTTCCAAAAATTCTTGCGGCGGGGATCTGCATTTCCTGTCCTAAATGGTTAGGCCATCTGGAAAGTCTGTTATGGAAGCATTAAACTTACGGAACTGTCCTCACAGGCTCCCGAAACAGTTTCGAGTATTCCACAGAATAAAAATACGCTGAATAAAAGCAAACGGTGCAGATTACCAGTTCTCCTAGAGGGAGCGGCACAAGTGTATTGGAGTCATATGGAAATATCAACATGTGAAAACTAAGAATTTTCAAAGTACATTTCGCTGAGCGATACCAAAGAGTCAGTTTCCAATGTAGAACTGAATTTAAATGTCAGGCCATTTTGGCCAGGATTTTCTCTTGTAGTTCCTGCCGCTGCCTCCCTTCTGTATGCAAATGGCCAGTCTCCATCTAGGCGGGATGAAGAAAGGCAGGCAGATTCATGCAACCACCCCAACCCAGCTCCCCAGAAGCAGCCAAAGTGCTTTCCTGATGGAGAGACAGGCAGATCATCTGTCTTTGCACAAGACAGCGTCACTCCTCCTCAGATGGCATTGTCATTTTAGAATGTACTTGTGAAGGAACTGACAAGTTAAAATACCTAACGGGAAATCTAGTCAGAACACAACATGCCCACATGTAGGGTGTTAGTTTTCCGTTACTGCGTAGCAAATTACCAGCAACCCAGCGGCTTTAAACGATTCCCATTTATGATCTCCTAACTATCTAGGTTAGAACCTGACTGAGTTCTCTGCTTTGGGTCTCAGAGGTCCAGAATCAAAGTACTTGCGAGGTGGGGCTATAAGCTGGAGGTTCTGGGGAAGAACCCACCTCTAGGCTCATTCTGGCTGTTGGCAGAATGCAGTTCTGTGGGGTTGTAGGACTAAGGTCCCCATTCCCTCACTGGCTGTCACCTAGGACCTGTCTTGGATCCCTAAGGTCACCTAGATTTCTTCTCATATCGTCTCCTGTGTCTTGAAACCAGTAAGGCCCCTTGACTCCCTCTGATCCCTGGAATCTTTCTGACTTTTTGACTTTCTGCGTTTTTTGTGTATGTGTGTGAAACGTACAACCACAAAGAGTGTGAAGTGTGCTGGCCATTGTGACTGTCACATCACACGTGGTTGCTGCTTAGTCTCCCACAGAATGACCTCAGGTGTATAGTCTACCTCTGCCCAGACAGCTCCTCCCCCTTTGGCTTCCCACTTTACCTCGATCCCTCGTCAGAGAAGTCTCAGCCCTGAAGCTTGAAGAAACATGAGCTTCTCCTGGCTACCCTGCCCTTCTGAACACAGTGCAGCTCATCATGCTCTGTCCACACTAACCTCCCTACTTACACCTTCTCCCCGCAGCTCCCTCTGAGCTCCTCAAGGAAAGTTAGCGGGCCAGAGGGGGGTCCACTCACCTGCAAAACCCCTGCTAAACTCTGCATGAAACCTGACCCAGATCAGGTGCTTAAGGCTTGCGTGTCAGATTGGGCTAGGTAGAGCCATTACACTGTGCTGTGTTGTGTACAGGCAGTAAATTATATGCCCAACAGCTTTGCATGCTGTTATGTTAGCAAAACAGATTAAGGTTTTAAGTCCCACAATAGCCAATCAATATATATTGCAGCACAGAATCCATACCCTTCTAAATGAGTTTGTACAGTTCAGTTACCTTCTTTCCCCATTCAGGTAATACAATTCTCATATTTAATCTGTCGGCTGATATGTGAGCTCTCAGAAGCCAGGGGATTATCTTCTTTGCTCCCACAAATGAGATCAGAATTAGCTACAGTAAATATGTCAGTGCCACTTCTGCTCCAGGTAACCACATGATTTGGGGAATGGGCAGCTAGGGTCAGTGAATTAGCTCTTCTCCACTCAGATTATTCCAATCCCAAATCACCAACTCACACCACTGTCATTTCAACCCAAGGAACACAGTGCCACTGATCAAAATTCGATGTGAGGTCTGACAGTTACAGTCAGGTCTATGAGGAAGGACGGGATAGGGAAGGTACCCACAAGGACCTGGGTAGCCCTCAGGTGTGGAGACCCTGCCACCTAGAAAATGGCATTTCACTGCTGCCTGTGGGGCATGAGGAGCTGCCTCTCAGATAGGCAGGGTCAGAGTGGGGAGATGAGAATGATCACTGGGGCAGGTCTAAGGAAACCGCTGATTGCAGAAATCCAGGGCCTCCAGTAACATGAGTTTAAATGTTGTCCTGAAGCTAACACAGATTCAGGGACTCCTTCTGAACAAAATGTGATTGGAGAGCAGCCAAGTGAAAGAGGACGGCGGGAAAAAACTGTTTTGACTCTGGATCCTACATGATTGGTTTGTGGAGCATCCCTGAGGCAAGCTAGCCAGCCCCCAAAAGGACCTGCCCTTTTGTACTTTCAGTAGATTAAACTCTGGACAGATGTCCCACAGAATCAGGGACAGGGGCCAGATCTGAATACTTACCAATATTAACTCTGCTCTCAATGGCCTTACTGGTTCCTCAGCAAGGTCACTGAGGGCAATGTTAATAATTTAACACCCTGTTTAGGTCCTGTCTATATACTGGTTAAGCCTTAGAGTGTGCAAGGTTAGAAATGTAAAGAAAATAGATGAGCTATGTATAAACTCATTTTATAAGAAAAAATCAGAAAATGAAGATGACTAAAAAGATGTCTGCACTGTTTACCATACATTATAGGTTACCATATATTCTAACAATAATCTTTTGGCTTTATGCTTAAATAACAGGTCTTCTTGGTAATTTAGCATAAAGCCCTTTAGATGGGGTTCAAGAACTGCTCAGGATGCACAGCAAGGGTGTTCTGCAGTTAGTAAGTACGTCGTTGAGGTGGTTCTAAATAGATCAAGCTTTGTAAGATTTTGATTGAGTTGTTTTTGTTTTTGTTTTTTTTCCAGGGTGCCCTCTTGTGGTAACAGGCATATTACTGAAACAGATTTTCATTGACTTGGTTGAAAATGAGTTGGGAAAAATACTTACTATTTCATTCATTATTAGCCTGAATATGTATACACTTTTGGTCCCCATATTTTTTCTTCATTTTCTGCTTCTCAAATTCAATTACAGAATCCTAGGCTCCTAGGCTTTCAGAGGATAATAAAGGTCATCTGGTCTGGTTTTCCCAAACCGATCAGCATTATGATGCAGCGAGCATTTTAAATGTACACAACTGTGAGTGATACTCCAAGATAGTCTGGATTGGTAAATCTGGAATGGGGATAACCATCTTTATTCTTTATATATTTCCAGGTGATTCTGATTATAAATCAGACTTAACACTGAAATTGTCCAACTCCCCTTTCAAATATACTTGTTGCAACTCAATGGATATTCATTTTTAATGTTATTCATTCTCTTTCTAACTCAGCTGTGAGCTTGACAGCGATAAGGCTCGGCTTGACTTCTTGTCCCCCCAGAACCTAGTGTAGTGATGGGAAAGAGTAGGGATCCCCAAAAATGTTTACTAGATTGACTTAGATAATTCCAGCGCACTAATCCGTCTTGTTAAGAGTGTGCAAACTAGAGTCCAAATGGATTTGCACTCTGGAAAACTTGAAACAAAGAAATTTCAGTATAAAATCTCTTAATAGTCAATGAACACAGTGACCTTACAGAATCTAAGAGCATTCGGACAAGGATTGTGTGTATCTGTAAGCCTTGTGCTGAACAGTGAGAATAAAGCTGAAGTTTGTTTTCCTCTACTTGAATTTAGAAAAAATACACTGTTACATTCCAGTTAGAGTTAATAAAGGTTTTCAGCCCCTCTCACCATTCAGTGATATGTACTCATCTGAGAGTAGTAATGGGAAAAGACAACCTGTGAGGAATTGCACAACATGGATACGCTCATTTATATGCACAATTTTGAATTCCAAGAAAAGAAGAATCACGTTACTATGCATTTACCTTTACAAATGCTGGGACAAGGCAAGATTGGATATAAGCAATCGGATCTGCCGATAATATATTCCATTTGCAATTGTTAGAGATTTATGCAAGATAGCGGGTAACACCTTCCTTTTGAATTTCAAATGCTGTATAACCTTTTGAAGATAACAAGGGATATTCATCTGAAATAGTGGTAGGAAATTTATAACGGAGACCACATAATTAGTTGTTATTTTTTGGAAGTACCACATACTCTAATAGGAACATGGGTAGGAAAAAAAAATCCCTCAGGAAAAAGTCAGTTCCTTTTTTTTTTTTCCTTTTCTTTTTTGCAGTTAAACAGCTTGGCACAGTGGGTGCCTAATAATTTAGAATAATATAAATAAAATGTAAGACAGCATCCTGAAATGCTTATGAGCCCTGCTGGATTTTCAGGTTTATTTCTAATATGTATCCATATCAAAATAGCAAACTAAATGGGTCTGGGTTAAATTCTTCAGCATGAGAGATATCCTTTAGTCCGGAACCTAGCCATTCGATGTAATAAGAAGAAAGAAGCATGAATTTAATTACCTTGGAGTGATCGTTCTTTACATAATATTCTCTTCAACTTCAGGTTTACTCAACATCTCTACTTTAGCAGCTTTACTTCAACAAGAGTAGCTCAACAGGTGTTCCCCTAGAACCACGGCCTGGCAACTCTGCTCATCTGTGCTAATATTTTAAACTGATTATTTCTAGATATGACCTTTAAGTCCCTGTGTGGTTGAAACAGCTCATGTAGAATAAACTATTACAGTCGGCCCTCCCCATCCATGGGTTTTGCTCTGGGGATTCAACCAACCACAGATCGAAGTGTGGTTGAATCTACAGATGTAAAACGCACAGATGTGGAGGGCCAGATACATATAGGGCCCAAATCCTTGAGCGTCTAAGGATTTTGGTACTGCAAGGGTTCCTGGAACCAATCCATGATGGATAACAAGGGATGACTGTTTATTGACTCTTCACAGATTCACAGGAAGTTCTCCAATGTGCAGCAGCTACGACCAAGTGAGGCGCAAGTGAGCGTCATGCTCATCTCTGCCGTTTCATCTCTGGTGGTTCAGAGAGAGAGAACCACCACGCTCTCGATCTCGGTCACATGGGGCTGAGTGACTCTCCTCCTGCTCCCGAGAAGGCTCCTTCAATTCCAACTGCTGAACCGTAGTTTTAAAGGCCGATCTTTTGCACCAGATCCTGGATGTGATTTCAGAAGGAAAACTTCTTGATCCCTTGGCTATTCCTCTTTCTTCCACATTTTCCTAAACATAGTGCCAGTTAAATAGTCATTTACTTCTCTTTACAGTCCTCTAGTGACTTCTTTCCGAGGTCCTGCTTTGGTTAAAAACTAAATGAGGGATGTCTTCCCTTCCCCCACCCCACAAATGACCCTTTTTCTTCAAGGAGACCAATACAAAATACAACAGGCTAATAGTAATAGAAATTCTTGTAACATAACAACCACACACACACACACACAAATTGCAGACCACCAAGCCTATGGGATTTCAGTGCATGAAATGGTTACGTGTTCCAGAGTAACTGGGGAGAGCCTGGAGGAGACAGTGAGGTGTGAGTGGGAACTTGGAAGATGAGCAGACTGTGATAGTAGAGAGGAGGGAAAGCACGTGGATATAGTGTGTCTGCGGAAAACTGTCCCGTCCACTCAAACAAGAGGACGCCCAGTCTGGATGCCACTAAAGGGATGCCAGTTCTAGAGGGAATGGACGCCCGGGCTGCTCAGTGTTTGCAGGGCTGGATAAATAAAGGTGTTGGTTGGGTACACTCGGTCTTACGCCTCTCCTTAAATTAGAACTAAAATGTCAACAGTAACATGACAAAGCTTTAGTGGGAAGTGATTGAGCGCACACTGCTGAATGTGAATTGCATACTGTTAGCCAAACACGTAAGTTGGGAGTATACAGACCCTTTCAAATGCCGAGTGATGTCCAGAAATAACTGCACTGTGATTCCTGCGTTAACTATAATGCTAATGCTCTGTAATGAAGGGACTTAGGTATGAATTTTGCTCCTGTGTCCTAGTCCTGATTCTGTAATTCTCCAGTCGGAAGGAGAATTTATTTATGTGAGAGTCATTGTCCTCCTTCCTCTTCCTCCGCTTCCTCCTTCTTCTTTTGTCACAGAGCATTGTAATACAGAACTCGGCATTTAACGTGCAGATATGTTGGTTTCCGCAAGAGAACTGGCTGGCATTATTTCTATTGTTCTGGCCATTTCTGGTATCACTTAACGCTGTGTAGGAAAGAGAACGTTCAGTCAGGGCCTGACATTCCAGTGTAGACATTCTGCCAGTGCCCTCCCCAAACTGCTTGTACATGGGTTTCCACAAAATGCTTTCTGCTGCAATCGCAGGAAAGGATGGAGAGGCTTCCTGGCTTTAGGTAGAACAAAATAATATCTTTATACTGGGTACCCAAGGGGAGGCTTGTTTTCTTCTTGGTAATAACTGAGCTCTTCAAGTTTGCAAGAATAAAATAGTCCAGAGTTACATTAGTTAGGGGGTTCCTCCATGGATACAAAGGAACAGTTTATATCTCCTTAGTATTTAAGTATAAGATTATATCTCCGCAGTTAAAAAAAAAATCACCAACCAAGATTACCAATTAAGAAATGGTACTGGTTGTAGTGAGTGAGTGGTAGTGAGTGGTTTGTCATGGACTCCAATGTTCACACCTTCCAAGAGATGTTATCCTTACGGGTCAGTCACTCTCCAATATAGATCACTCCTTGAGCAGATTTTTCACCAGAACATTTTTTTTTGGCACATTCCAACAACTTATTATGTATCCAACATTTTCCTAGGTACTAGGGTTCCATTGGGGGTTTTTTTGAATACCCTACCATCTTTGAGCTAACATTGTACTAGTCTTTCATTTAAGAGAAATTTAGTCTTTTTTTTTTTTTTTTTTTTGTCACTAGTCCAAACACACGTGACTTGGCTCAGGCAATAATAAGCAGAATACCACAACTGGCTTCACTTGACTCAAGCGGCAGTAGCCACTACAACGTTCTGCAGACAAAGCCTTTGCAGAGATAGTTTTTTTATTGGAGGGGATTTTAGCTTTATGAGCAATAAGAGCATCACTCCAGGACATCTTATACTTCGAAACTCTTTCCTCCGTGGTCTCTCCTGCCCTCAGTCTTAAATGACACTCTGCGAGGAGTTGGAAGTAAGTCTATCCATTTTCTGAAAAATAGCTGTATTGCTCCTTTTATGTCTTCTTCCCACTTTTGTATTAGTCACAAATGTCAGGCCACCCAAAACTATATATATATAGCAAGGATATAAAATAAGCAATGATTTAATAATGCAAAGCATGACTAATATGGTTTTACTGAGAAGAGAAATTATTCTGACACACAGATGTATAATGTAGAAAATAAATTTATATGCATTTAATTTCACCTTCATAACAGTTCTGTGAGATTAGTTCTGGAGGCATTACTGCTCCCATTTTACAGATGAAAAAACAAGGTCACATCTTTTGAAAGTGGGAGACTTAGAACTGAAACTCCATTTTTATCTGGCTAGAAACCCAGTTCTGTTTCTTTGTGACATTCTGCATTCCCTAAGACTGCTAATTTGATTCAGCAAATATTTATTAAATGCATGACTGAGTTTTATTTCTCCCATGCTTACTACTTGATTGACTAGTGGTTGGAACTGATTGGATATAAGTGGCAAATTCTACCAGGCAGCTCCACAAAGGGAAGGGGCATTTCTGTGCATCATTTTAAATGCTGACGTTTAGGCAACAACAGGCTTGCCAACATGCTCACAACCCAGAGATAAGTACCCCTTAATAAATTTATGCCCTGACTGTCTGAACGAATCATTTGATTAGTACAGATAGTATTTCAATGCTCATGACAACTGGAAGTTACTTAAATGTAACTACGCAGGAGCCTGGAAATGAAACTAATACAGTACACATCAGAAATCTTTAATCATCACCCCTTCCCTTTCCACTAAGATTCCTAAATTCTGTTGATTGCCCCATTTGGCTCACTCAAATTTCTCATCTCCTACATAATATATTATGAGTCACTCATTTTGCTTTTTTTAATCACATTGCATTTTTTATGATTTATAAACACATGATGTATCTTATGCATAGCATAATTTGGGGTAGAGTGTTCTTCTACTTCTTGAGGTGCCCCCTTAGTTTTTAGCACAATGCTAGTGCTCACTGCATTTGGAGAAATAAAATTAAAATACCACCAAGCAATAGAAATACCCATTATGGAAGTAATATAAAAATGCCAAAATCCTAGTTCTCAATTTATTTCTTTGCCACTGGAGTCTATTAATTTGGCTGATTAGATTCTAAACATGTGCACCCATGTTTCTAAGGAAAAAAACATGGAAAGAATTTGTAGTCCTTTTAAAGAAAACATCCTATTTATTGATTCACTAAAATACTCCTTCTCCCAGAACACTTTCCCATGTTTGTTCTAAGGGAGAAACGTGGAACAAAGTCTTCAGGCAGAAATTAGAGAGAGAAATATGCTTCCACTGGGATCCATTGACTATACATTTGAATAATTCTGAAATGCAAAGAAAAGTGTTCATTATTATCCTAATTCTCAAGTGTTACGTTTCTTCCCTTCAGGATTATGATGGGAGATATTTCTTATGGGTCATGAAACGGTAGCCTAGGCCCCAGAAATGAACTTCCATGGGCTCGAGGCTGACTATCCTTGAGACGGAATGAGGGGAATTTTACACACAGTATCAGAAGAAACTCTGGGACAGCCAGTGGTGGTGGATATTAAGTGGGCACTATTTACTGAGCGTTTTCTATGTGTCATGCACAACCCTGGTGGCTGCATATCCATTATTTTCAACAACCCAACAAAAAGCCCTTGCAAGTTAGTTATTGTGATCTGGTTTTTACAACTGAAGAAAATATGCTGTGATGAGTCCCGTTATTGGGGCATGAACATGGTGATTGTAAGCTGTGCTCGTCTTAAACTTCGCTGTCAGCCTGCTTCAACGGAACAAGGTTTACACAGCCCTTGGTGCACTGTTTTATTTGCTTTCGGTGGTGCTTTAACTCTTTAGCTTAGTTGGAGTTTTTCATGCCTTTTTCTGATGGAATCTAGTCAGAAACATACTGTGCCTAATTTTTAATTTTGATATAATTTCAAGCTTACAGAAAAGCTGCAAGAACAGCAGAAGGAAATTATATATAACCTTCACTTAGATGACACAGCCATGTAGATTCTGACCCATATATTTTATCATTCTTTCTCTTCCTCTCTCCCATATGTTACATGCGTGTATGCGTATTACTTTTTTCTGACTCATTTGAGAGTAAGTTCAAGACATCACGTCCATTTCTCCTCAAATACTTCAGTGTGTATTTTCTAAGAACAAGGACATACTCTTAAATAATCATAGTACAGGTATCAGCATCAGAAAATTAAGAATTGAGGTAATACTATCTAATGCACAGTCCACATTTCAGTACAATCAATTTTCCCATTAATTTCCTTTCAATTATTTTTTTCCAAGTTCACGGTCGGATTCAGAACCCTAGGTGGATTTTAGCTGTCTTGCCCCTTTGTTCTCTTTTAATCTGAAACAGTTACTCAGCCTTTTCACTTTTTATCTTTCTTGATCTGGGAAATTTTGAAGAGCACATGCTGGTTATTTTGTAGCACTTCCCTTGGTTTTAGTTTGTCCGATATTCGATCCTCTTTACATTCAGGTTACACATTTTAGCAGAAGAATATCATATGCAACTTTATGTCTCAGTGGGTCAGAGCAAAAGGCATACGATTGATTCATCCCAGTTCTGGTATATCGGTGATATTAACTTTGAATCACTTGGTAAATTGCTGTCCTTCACTATTAGATTACTATTTTGCCTGTGCAATTAATGTAATTTATGAAGCTATACTAAGTAATGTGTGGTTGAGATGATGTAACCATTCTATGTCTCATTAAACATCCACCTGCTAATTTTAGCATCCATTACTAATTTTCTAACTCCATCACTTCTCCTATAACCATTAGGTAGCACCTCACTGAAAGGAAGACTTTTGCCTTCTTCATTTATGTATGTATGTATGTATTTATATTACTTTATGGACGCATGAATTCTTGTTTTATTCACTAGATTATAAACCATTGCTATCATTATTTATTTTGAGGTCCAAATTATCCCAGATTTGATCACTGAAAATCTCTACAAGCCGGCTCCCATGTCCTTTGACATGCCTTATGATTCCTTGAACATCCCTCAGTTTTGGGTCCAGGATGTTCATGTGCACTGTCTTTTAAAGGGCTATGTCAGACCTCTTCTTGCTACCCAAGATGTACCTTCTCTTTATTTCTCCCTTGTCTCAATTTGCTACCTGTAGACACTTTGGAAATACACTCCACCCCCTGGACTCATTTTTCTCTCCGTGCTTGAGGGCAGGCATGTTCCTAGTTTCCTGAATCATGTGAAATGACTAGTTCCATAATTAAGTCCTTTCTGTTCCGTATGCACTCTAAAATGTGAATGTCAGCATTTGGACAGTTCCTCAAATGTCTAATTTGCATCCTTGCCTCTATAAACCACCCCCCAACACACGCACACTCCCCCTCCCCACCTGTGGCAGATTAGCGCTATTTGGCTCAGAAATGAGTTCATATGAGTTGGTTAAAAGACCTGCAGAGCGGAGACTGTGTGCCATCTCCAACAATGTGTATACCAGGAACAACTCGAGCAGGTTCAGACCACAATACAGCGAAGTCAGAGGGCCAAGAAAAGCGTCAAGGGCCCTACACATCAGTGACTGATTTCATGGAAATGAGAAAAGCATGTTCTGATACATGATTCCTATCCGTAATAGCTGTGTGACTTTGGGACAGTCATCAGCCATCTCTGATACTTCAGTTTCTTCATCTGCAAAAAATGGAAGATGTGGCACATGCTCCATCAAATTTAAAGAGTTTTTTTTTTAAATATTATGTAACTCTAAAGATAAATTGCATCTTGCTAAAATACATACTCAATTTACTGAGTTCATTTTGATATTTACTTCATTAAGTTGAATGTACTATATAAACATTGCACAAGGGTGTCTAGAAAAAGGTACATGCAGCAAAGTGGCAAATCCATCGACTATCCTTATATTGCAAAAACTTCATAGATGTCTTTACAGGACGGGGGTGTGCTGCACTGATTCACAGTATGTGCAATGTAGTGCAGATATTGAGTGTAAAACTGTCAGCAGGGCTTCAAGTACTCAGTCCTCAGTGCTCTCAAGACTGAGGCTAGAACAGAAATTCAGCATCACTGTCCCCCTGACAATCATTCTGCTTCCTCCTTGTTCATCTAGAAGTAGTATTTCCACCAAGAGAGGAACTGATTGGAGCTGGGTTTTCACAGGCCAACTTAGAGGATACTTACTGAGTAGAATTCAATCCCAGACGCCTCAGAGGCTGATACCACATCCTGCTTGCCCAGGTCACGTCACCTTTGCAGTGCACGGCGGCCAGGATGGAAGGGGTAGTTTTACTGAGTCATTGTGGCAGGTCACGTAACCTAAGAAGAAATAAACTTCCCTGGTTCACTCTCCTCACAGGGAAATGGAGCACAAATGGAGCATCGTGGAGTGTGAAAAACACTGGGGTACTGCTCCGTATTGGTTCACAAGCATAGAAAAGTGTTTCCCAGAAGACAAACAGACAGAATTCACTATCCTGCCAAGTTCCTTGGCTCTGGTTTGTGCCTTATTTTAATGATCTCCTTTCTCACAACTCCCTCCTTGAAACTGAAATAACTTTGCTTTTGGATATTGTGCTATCACGTTAATTGATAGTGAAATGTTGATAACACAGCAATGGGAGGGTCAACAAAAATGAATTGCACCATGCCCGATAAATATTTACTGCTGTTGCAACCAACTGGATCAATGCATGCCACAGAGCAGATGCTCAAGAGATGCTGGATTCTTTATCTCCTTGAACACATCTAGTTTTACATATGTGCCTCGCCTAAGATGATGTTTCCCAAATTCTGGAAAAACCTAATCAGAAAGATCAATTTTGTCATGATGTAGTATGGTTTTTCTGACTGGATCATCTTATGCGAGTTAAGAAAGTCAGAATTCTGAGCATTATTTTCCACAGTCAACTACTTAGTGCAAAGTGCTGTTGACAATCCCATTAAATTACACAAAGATTTGCTAACAGTGCATTCAGGGATTCATGCTCTCTGACCTCAATTTTGAGGCAGAAATAAAGCTCAGCTGTAATTTTTTTTTTGCTACATATGCCACACTAATAAGAATAATGACCCAAAGAAAGTATCAAAGGCCAGCATTATGCTGATGGCAAAGTTCTAGGGTAACCTGCATCCCCATGGCTAGATCAGTGTCCAGCCATGAAGAGCCATGCATCTAAGTATGAAGGCAAATAAGCTATTCACTTTTTACCTCAAACATCATTAATCTTCTACCTTTTATCTACTCTTTCTAAGAATAGCATTGCAAAAGAGAGTCTACCTCCAATTAGAAATCTCATGTTTGTCTCCTTTAAGATAACAGAACACATCTTGATAAAGATTTAGTTATCAAATTACTTATATTAATTACAGATAAAAAGTAATGTCACATTTTTGAAAAAAAAAATGTGCCACAAGTAAACCTGTGACTTAAGCATACAGTCCTCAACTTTATAATCTTCTTTCACTAGTCAAAATAAAAATATATATTAAAGCACTATTCATTTGTAGTGACATATGAGAGAATGGGACATCAAATATAATGAATGATTTGTAAACATTAGACTGAAATCTCTCTGCAAATGCTGACCCAAAGAGCTAAATCTTTTTCATAATCTATAGGTCAAAGACCATAATATAATAGTTAAAGTAAAAATAATGTATCAAAGTAAAATTAAAGGAATCTAAGTTCAGTGGGGTTTATGATCGTCATCTTCAAGACTTTATAGTATAGAAAATGACATCTTTGTGGAAGCAGAATTAAACTATAGTTTTGTTTTATTATCAACCCTCTTTTAAGAGTTCTCATCTTACAGCTAATTCGCTTCAACTGATTTTTATGCAAAAATATGTATTTTTAGATCTTCCCATCAAGCTGCATTGAGACTTCATGCTGGGAAAATGATTAGTAAAAAATGACATAAATATATCATTTTTTTCAAGTATAACCTAAATTTGCTAATTTTGATACAGTTGCTAATGGTAACTAATGTGTTTTGTCTGTGTTTACCATTCTGCTATTTAAATGAAGAAAGCATATGTTTGCTTTCATTGGGAAAGTTGGCATGAATGTAATTGTTATGGTCTTACCCAAGATTTTTTTTCTTAGAAGAGGTAAATGTCTCTAGGCATACTCTGAGTTTAAAAAAAAAAAAAAAAAAAGCTCCTACAAATGCCACAGAGATGGATCAGTGGCAAGTCAGTCTTGATGTGCCTTGGTAAAGCTGGGCTTTTATTCTTGGCAACAGAGGAAAGGCCATGCTGAAGTTACCTCTTTCATGAAAAAATACAAACAGCAAGGCTGTAGGAGCCAATGCCATTTCCTGTAAGCACTGCTGTGATTTAGGAATTGACGGCTAACCACCATCAAATTGAGCGACTTTTCCTATTCCGGCCACAAAATATTATGATTGAGATTTTAAGGTTAATGTTGACAAAATAGACACATAAAATACATAAATTCCTGAAAATGAATTATAGGGGATAGATAAGAAAAAAAATACACTCTACTTAGAGACCAAAATGACTGATGGGTAAGGGGCATTTGGGACTCACAATAGCTCTGAATCACCTTAAGGACGTATACTCTCTTCATGGTGTCTTTGCTTCTGTCTTGCCTCTGCATGCACGTCTATCATTCACATAGAAGCCAGAGAAATCCTTTTAAAACAAAAATCAGTGGGTGTTACAAACCTGCTCAGGGATTTTTCATTAGTTGTTTTCTCTATGTGGGTTACTTTTCCCAAGAGATCCATAAGGTTTACCGTCTCATACCATTCTGGTCTCTACTCAGATGCCACCTCCTCAAAAAGCCTGTCCCTAAATACCCTGAGAGCAAATGGTACTCTCTGTTTACCCTGCTTTCTTTTTCTTAGCACTTTTCAATACCAGATACATTAATATGCATTTATTGGCTTATCTTCAGTGCAACATGTAAGCAAACAAGGGCTTCATCTCTCATGGTCACCACTGTATTTCCAACACCCAGAACAGAGGCTAGCACATTCTGGATAATTAATAAATATTTGTTGGATAAATGAATGAATGAGTATTCAGAATAGACCAGTCTAAAAACATAAAACTCATTAAAAGGGTGCATTGAATAAGGAGGAATATCTACATGGAGTCCAAAACTTAGAGGGAGTCAAAAAAAATGGTCCAAATCAATCTAAAGTTGACATGGGCTTCAGTTTGGGGGGAAAATTGAAGAATGTTTCTAGTTTATCAGAGCAATCTAACTACTAAGGAATTTTGAAAAATCTGCAGAAATTCTTGTCCTCAGTCATCATTTTTCATAAGATTTTTTAAAGCATAAATATATGAAGACTAGACTATCTCACATACACAAAAAATTCACCTTGCAAAGTTTTTGTTGTTAGTACCATCTTTTTTTTTTTTAATAGTCTTGTTCTTCCCATTTCTGAACCAGTCTTCGCTTCTGTGGCAGAAGTAAATTTGGGACGAGTGATTCTCTTCTCCTAAGGTTTACTTGTATTCTGAACATGATCTCTTACTTCAGGAAGAAAGACTCTTTCCTGTGTCAGAGAATTTCATGGCGTAATTACACAGTGATCTCCTTAAGGAAGGGAGTGATGTTTCAGTCCTCTCTGTAAATCCTCTTGCAGCACACTGCCTAAGACAGAACCTGTGCTCAAGGCATGAGCTTTTGATCTTGTTGGATGAATGATTCAAGACTGAGATGAAAGGCATATACCTTGGTAGTTCCCAGGACTGGAAGAGGAGATGGAGGGAGAATCTGGAAAAAGATCTTCCCACCAGTATACTCCAGGACCATGGAAAGAGATTGGGCCAAAGAACTTTAATTCTAGAAATGTATCAAGGAGGGCAAGTCAAGGTTCAAGGAAATTCGTTAAAGTCAGGTACTTGGTGGGGATATTTATCCCTGCAAACCCAGAGGTTGCTGTTGTGAGGACCAAGTTCATTGGGAAGTATAGCCTTTGAAGATGAGTATGTTTCTACTAAGTGGAATTAAGCTCTGCAGGAGAGAGAGGTCTAACCTGCTTCAAAGTTCTGTGCATGGCAGACTTAGCCACATTTCAGAAATTAACACCTGCTTGGAATACAGGTGGGAAGAACACAGTGAAAATGTGGACTGCGTGAGTCTCATAAATCTAGTCGCTTAGTGGTCATCCAAGTATTTCACTAATGAGCGGCAGACTGGGAATGTTCAGGGAAGAGTCAAGATCTGAGAAGAAAGACCAGACAACAAGTTCTGGAAATACAGAATGAGAGTTGGGGAAAGTTTCTATTAAACAAACAAGCGATGCAAATCCCAGTAAAACTAAAGAGCAGAGCCACCCACTAGACCTGTCACCATGATGTCTCTTGTGTTTGTCCTAATACAATGGCCACTCGCCATGTGGTTATTGAGTACTTGAATTGTGGTTAGTTTGACTGAGAACTGAACCATTAAATTAACTGTAATTTTAATTGCAATAATCACAGGTAGCTAGTGGCTACCATACTTGACAGCACAGCTATAGAGACATCAGATCCAGGATTTGATTGAAGGGATGTAGTTTCAGAAAGCAGCACCAGATCACAGGTCAGGTAGGAATAGGGGCAAAGCATCGCAGGACTGCTTAGGCGTATTTTTAATTTTCAGCAATACATATGTATGTATTCATATTTGTCCTATTTTGTATCTAGATTGTTCTGGGAATTGGAAGGAGCCAAGACTTTAGGGATACCACTGTACGAACTTTTTGGAGGTCTGGAAAGCGGAGAGGAAGGGGGAATGCTAAGCATCAATTACACTAGACGGTGAGCTCCTTGAAGTCAGAAACACTGGTTTTGTTGTTTTTCACTGCTTTATCATCAGCAACCAGAAAGTAGGCATTTAATAGATATCTGTATTAATAATGAATGAAAGGACATGGTGTTTGATTTTCTTTGCATCACCGAATCCCTGGAGACGGATTTGGGGACTCTGTGGGGACTCTGGCGGCCCTATTAAAAACTTGGACCACCAAAGCAGGCTCCAATTCCTCCTCTGGGTAAACTTATTCCTGGTTATTATGGCATTTTACTATTATTATTACTAAGAAGAAAGAAAAGTCGTTGCTATTGCCATTTGTAGTGTGGGGGAGAGTTGACAATCTTGACAAGATTAGTGAAGGAGGAACTTCAAACAGGTCTTGCTTTTGAAAGAATGGTGTGCTCCCTTACCTACTTCACAGAGGTGTTGTGAGAATTTCTAAATATTTGGTCATTAAGTGCTCATAAAAATGCCTGTTCAGAGCCTCGAGAATCTGTCACGGAAGATGCTTGTTTGAATGTTTAGTGGACGCGGTGCTGTCAGCGAAAAGGCAGACACTCGCTTGAGGAAAGGGCATCCGTACTCTTTGTTTTTAATGCTTTTTTTTCTGACTATGAAAACAGTGGATGCTCACTAAAAAAAAAGACGAACATTTAAAAACAGAAGAGTTTCATGAAGAAAACACATAACTTTAAATTAATGATAGATATAATTATACAGAGAGATTTCCAAAATATATACCTCATCTCCATGTCTACACGTACCAATAAACACGTTCACGTGCACTCTGAATATTTTGTCCTATCTTTCACAAGGATTCTTTATCAGTGTTTATATGTGTAAATAAAACAAAATGAACAGTTTTGCACTCTACTTTTCCACCTATTATGATGATGGTGGATAGTCTTCTGTAACCTGAGTTTTAATTAGTGTGTATCTGTCCCTCGTGCTGATATTCTGCATGTTTAATTCTCTATTGTTGGAAACTTGAATTGTTTTCCTTTTTTATGCTACGGTAAATTTTGATGCAATAATCATCATTTTGCATAAACACTTGCTTATATCTCTCTGCATCTCTCTTTCTCTCTTACAAATGTGATAGATGACAAAAAGTGGTATTGTTGAAGCAAAAGTTAAGTTTTCATCAAGGATTTGGTAAATTTTGAAAAATTTTTCAGAGGAAGGTTACCCAAACTCTCACTCCCAGGAGCGTGTAACACTGCTTATAAAATTCATTCTCTCTAGTATCAAAATACATTTTAAAAAAATCTATTTCAATGTAGTGAGTGAAAAATCGATCTTACTTTCATTTTCATCTCTGATTACTTGCAGACCTGATCTTTATAACACGTTTTCTGGCCTTTGTAAATTGCTCGTATTGAGTGGCCACTTCTATATTGAAACGTTTTAAAAAATGGTTTCTTAATGACATTTTAGAAAGTAAAATATCTGTTTCAATAATGGCTCGGTTTGTCATTTGCTTCATCAACTTATTTTTTTCTGCCTTGTAAATTGTATACTGTGCATATAACACAATGCTTTAGTTTGTATAATGTTCCCTGTGGATTTATTTTAATTTTTTTCTTTAAAATTAAATTAATTTTAATTATACAAACAAAATTGATTTTCCTCATTGTAAGATATTGAAAAACAAAATAAAGCAGAAGCCCACCTTGACCTTTTCCTAACCCCACTCTCATTCCCCCAAGTCTTTTTTTATGAGCTGTCATTACAGACGTGACCTATATATTCACTACCTACATATACACATAAAATTATATTTCCTTATTTTACTTTTTTAGCAAAACTGGAGTCATATTTATTTTGCATTTTACATTTTTACTGAGCTACATGTCTTGGATATCTTTTGGCTGATTTCTACTTAGATATCTTCCAAACATAATGCACACAAATATGCCCAGGTGAGTACATTTAGCAGATTTTTTGAAGGATGTCTTTATTTTCTATGCCAATTCTTTACACATATGGCATACATATTGATGAACTGTATGAGAAAAAACCCTACTTCATATATTTATTCTCCCAACACCATATCCTGAATAATTAATTGATTTCCCATTGGTGTATGTTGCTTTCTTTATCATAATTAGATTGTAATAAGTTCTGTAGTATAGTTTAAGGCCAGTCATTTCAATTAACATCTGTTTTCATCCTCCTATCAATTCAACTATCTCTTAGTTGTTGTAATTTTATAATTAAATTTCCATTAAAAACTGGGTAATTTTTTTTACTATTCATTGTGACTTTCTGTTTCAACATTATCTGTTTTATTCCAATCAAACTTGCAAATAAGCTTTTCAAGCCTCCCATTTTTTTGACAGAAAGAACAAAACAATCTAATTTACATCTTGATTGGGATTATCTTAAAACTGCATATTTATTTAGGAAGATATAACACCCTTACAATGTTTGATACTCACATCCAGAAGCACGGTGTATATCATCATGCTTTATATGCCTAGTAGTTTGGGGGTTTTTTGTTTAATTTCTATAGTTCTCCACATTTCTTATCAAGATGTTCTATCTGGTCTGTGTTTTGTTACTCTCATAAACATGTTATTTTCTCATTCCGTCTTTCAATTTGTTACTGCCAGTGCATTGGAAAGGTTTTGATTCACTTTATATTATCTTGAATCATATTTCAGTTAATTATCTTGTGTTTCCACAGAAGCAACTCATAAATATTGATACTTTGTCCTCATTACCAATAGTTACAGATTTTATTTGTGTTTCCGGTCTCCTATCTTGGTCAGTGTTTTAAAACAATATGAAAGAGCAGTGGGAACAGCAGGCAATTTTGTCATAATTTATATTTAAGTAAAAATACTTTTTCCAGTATTTTCTAGCAACCCTAACATTAAAGACTGAGAATTCACACTGTGTTGGTTAAGGAGATAGATGTCCTGTTGAAGAAATACATTTATCCATGCTTATTTTTAATAGTTAATTTCCTAGTATCAATATGGAAATAAATCCTAGTTTTCATAATTCTCCTACTAATATACTATTTGTCAGTAATTTATTTAGAATTTTCCTACTGCATTCATAAATTTTACGCCTACAGTTATGAGTTATACTAATCATGGTTTGCTTCTCAGGGTAATATCTGTACCATAAAATTATTTGCTAATCATTTTATATTTTTCTGAGTGATGAAATATTTGACATGACCTTGGAAATTTTTAATTAGTAATCTAAAATAAATCCTTAGTAAATTTACCAGACCCTAGTAAGTCTTGATTATTTTTAATTCTTTCCAATAGATGTTAGACTTTTTTTGGTTTGTTTTGTAAGATTTCTTAAATCATTTTGCATCAGTAAAAAAATAACCTGTTAAAAGTATCTTTTCATTAAGACTTCAAATTTGTTGGCATAAATTTTACATAAAACTTTCTGACACTTTTTAATGACCCCTCTGTTGAAATACTTTTCATTCTAATAACATATATTTGTGGTTTTGCTTTTTTCCCCCAATTAAAACAGCAAGTTATTTGCCTATTTAATTCATTATGTTCTTTATTAGTCCACAGAGTACACTCTTCAATATATTGCTCAAATGTATTGAATCAACTAATTTCCATATTTTTTAATTCTTCTGCTGTCCTTGGGTTTGTTGTGTTGTTTTACAGAAGTTGAAAATTTAACTTAATATTTGTAAATGAATAATGAAAGCATTTGGGGCTGTACATTGGCCAGTGAGTGTAACTTTGGACATAGCCTACAAATTCTGATAAAGATAGTTCCATATGCTGCATAGAAACTGAAGGTTTCCCCCTCATTTCTTTGAGTTATTTATAAGCATTCTGATTTTTTTCTTAATTTGTTTTCTTCAAGAAACATTACTTTCAAGAAATGTGCTTCAGTGGGTTTTGATGTTGTAGCATCCCATATGCATATTTTCATATATTTGTAATATTTTAGCGTTTAATTTGTGATCTAAAATGAGATTTTTAAAGTAATTATTTTCATCATTTCCTAAAAAAGTATGTATCCTGTGTTTTTAGGGTATACATTTCTGTATAAGTAATTTTAATTGTACTTTATTAATGATTACGTTCTGTGTTTAAGGATGCAAACTTGGAAAATATTTTATTTTTTCTAGTTTTTATAAATGTATTTCTTTCAAAACGACTTATCCACTAAAAAGCTGAATGTTTCTATCAACTTAGCTTTGCATTCATAATAGGCTTTATCTTGAGGAAAAAAATTATTTCATGTACAGAGATTTATCTTCATTGTGAGATTATTATTGTTTTTCAGTGGAAAACTCATCTCTTTATCCAATGTAATCTGAAGGTTAAAAGTACATTGATGAATTTGGTCTTATTTCTGTGGTATTTTTATTCATTTAAAAACTATCACACTTAATGCTGTGTCTTTCTCTGGCTACATATGCTAAATTACTAATTTTTAAAAGTTACTAATGATTATGAAAGAGTGAAACATTTAAAATAGAACTGTAAAGATGATTTGATTTGCAAAAAGTCATTTCTCCTTAATATTAATTTCTAAAATTATAGAAGCCATGAATAAAAATATTGCCTTTTGTATTCATCATTTCAGGTAAATCACTTTAGTTTCTGGTATTTCATTTTGAATGTTACATGTAGGTTACTGTTCATAAAGGATGTCTATACCATTTAACTTTTAAGAATAAGTTTAATATGTGAATTTCACTTTGTTATCAAAATTCCAACTAATTATTTTATGTGTTTCTAATACTCAAGCAGGCTTTTGATAGCATGACTACCCTAAATTATTACTTCCCAACTTCGCTGTTGTTGGCTGGGAATATTCATACTTTTTAGTTGAAAACATGGAATTAGAGTACCTTTCCTTGCCTATGGAAGAATGGCTATTTATTCGGTACACAACTTTTTATTTTTTTAATTTTTTTAATATATTTTTATTGACATATAGTCAGTTTACAATGTTATGTCAATTTCTGGTGTACAGCATAATGCTTCAGTCATACATGAACATTCATATATCTGTTTTTCCCAGTACATATTTATTTAATTGAAGCTTTTCTCCTTAAATTTCTATGGACATTGCTACAGGGACTTTTGTTTGTTTTTGCCGGTGGAGTCCTGGTTTGTTTGTTTTGGCATTTCACTTCGGATAAATCCGAGGGCCAGGCTGGATTTTGTTTAATGAAGATGTCCTTGTTTTACAACTAGGTTTTTTTTTTTTTAACACATTTTGTTACAAATCAGAGGACGTCTTTTTGAGACCAAACTGATCCTTCCATTTGGGTAAATTTTTAATCTATTATTCCTCTCTATATTTCTGTCTTAATTTTCTCTCTCTCTATATATATATATCTATTTTTCATAGGTTGGGTCTTATCTCCTCTGTTCTATATGTAATATACTTTTTCTGGGCATAGTCTGCATTTCTTCTGAATTAGCAAAAAGCCTTTCAATTAGATCTCATGCATGATGCAGTTTCCTGTAGGGTCAGCTCTGATGATGAATACCTTTGATTTCGACCATCAACCTTCCTTCAGAGCGGAATCTCTCAATCCCAGCACTATGGGCGGGCGCTTGAGCCAGTGAATCTCGGCTGTGAGGGAGTATATAGCAACATATATAACACATTGTCTACTATTTAGCAGCATTAACCTGTACCCACTAAATGCAAGCAGTATCTCTTAAGTCATGACTATTAAAAATGTCCCCAGACATTGCCAAATACTCCCTAGGGGGAAGAAGGGTGCAAAGTCACCCTCAATTGAAAACTACTTCTTGAGACTTTAAATGGATTTTTCTATCTTGCCTTCTCTTTGTATCTGTCTTCACCCAAATCTTTGCTTTCTCCATGACTCCTTGTTCTATTGATACTGAAACCACTTGTTTGTTTGTTTTTTGCATAGCCGGTATATTTATGGTGGACTTTTCTTAGGCTTCAATGTCTGTTTCTTTCCACAATGTGGAAAGGAGACGTGTTCAATCTGTACCTCTTAATATATGTAATATATTCAAAAGCGCAACTGTAGTATCGTGTATTTTTCCGGGAATGACTCCTCCTCTGTATTGTTATTAAGGAGAAATAGGACAATGCATGTCAAGCAATTCATGCCCCACTTTTCAGACCACAATCTGCCTGCAGATTCATCATCTCTAGCTCCTCCTTCCTCCTCTCCCTCTTCCTCTGTCTCTTCTCTCTTCTCCTCTCTCTCATCTTGCCTCCTCCCTTCTGGGTGTATGTGATGATGGCAGGAAGTGTGGTGATAATCTTTGATAGATGATCAGTAAGAATATCTATCAAGTACTTACTGCATGTGGACTACTGTTACTACTCCCACTTAATGGAGAGCCTACACAAAGTAGCTAAGCTAGCATATCATGGAGCTAAGGTTCACCTCAGGTTCTGCTGACCCCAGATATTGGTCACTGCTTTATCCTGCACAATGATTTCTTAAGGTCCAGGAGACAGTCATCCTGATGTGGAGGTGAGGTGGGGGTGAGGAAGGGCTGCTTAATTTTCTACTTAAATAGTCTTCTCTGACCTTGAGCAAAGGATACACAACACAATGAATCAAAGGCTTCTGTTACCTTTTTCCTGGCTGGAAAATGTTTTAATTCAGGGGGCGGACCAAACACAAAACATGATCTGTTTTCCAAGTCAAATTTCTTAGTCTCATCATTAGTGACTATTATTGCCATATTTTGGCCTGAGTTCACTTTTGTCCTCAAGTTCCAGGGGTTTATAAGGTTTTCCTAACTTACATAATTTTGTTGATATTTTTATGGGATATTGGAAGAGACTGTTATTGATAGCATGCAAAAAAGTAAAGATTAAAATTTTTACTAGAAACCTAACATTAAAAAATTTTTTTAAGATTCATCTTTTTGAGCATTAATAAAAATATGAGTGGGCCATGAAATACATGTAATACATAAATGTATTGAATTACTAAAATTAATTTTTATTAAATTAACCATGTTATATTTTAATAAAATATTAAATTCTTTTTTAAAAGGACCTAGAATAATGTGGGAGGAATTCTTGTAAATCTGGTTGGGAAATTCTGGTGTCTGAGACTTTAAGGTTGTCATGGGGGAGCCCTTTTATCCGACTTTGGCTCAAGAGTTATAAATACACATGGGAAACTGAATGAAGATTTTCAACTTCTCATCCCCTGACTGACATTTTTATTTGAAAATGTCTCTTTTCTTATTTTTAACAAGATACTCAACTTGCAAAAATAATTCTTCAAGTTTGTATCCATGCAATAGACTTACATTTTTTCCAGAGAATAAAATCTTTCACAGAATTGTCAAAAAGGAAGCTCCTGAGCCGTAGTGGGATGAAGGGTCGGTTAAATCTCAATCCTGAAAAGCCAGTTTTTCATTCTACGGCACAGGGCTAAAGCCAGGGAAGAGCTCTGCATCTGAGCTATCTACCAGAATAGATGCCACATCAGAAATTTAAATGGGGTCCCACTCTGCTTATATCCAGAAATGTGTTCAGATAAATTGTCTCCAGGATGCCCAGTGCCCGTGACCTCTTCTTCATGGTTTATGAAAACTTGGTTTTGCTTGGGGTAGTAACATGACCAGTCCAGGCTGTAAATTAAAATTAGTCTCAGTGGTCTTAAAAGTCCATATGTCACATGGCCAGTGAGACCTATGGAAGGGTCACTGGGAGTCATTTCTGGTAAAATGTTTCTTTTCTGACCCTGATAATGAAGGACAGACTCTGAATAAAGTTCTGAGCCCTTTTTCCCTCCCCTTCTTCCCATGAGGTCCGGTGCTTGTGCAGCCATCTTATGTCTATGAGGCAAAAAAAAAAAATGAGGATGAGAGGCATCACTGAGGATGATGGAGTGGGAGGATGGTAGGGGCCTTGCTTTCTACCCTGAGCAGCTAAGCAAACAGGAGCATCTTGCCCCTCCCATCTCTTGGTATGTGAGAGTAACAAACCCCTGTGTTCAAGTCCTGTCAGTCAGAGTTGTGTTACTTGCAACAAAATATGTTTCTAATTTGTATAGTTTCAAGGATTTCTTCTCTGTCTTACTTTGGAAACTTAGGAACGGCCCCTCCATATAAAGAGTGGAGTATTGAGAAAGAAGGACACTTGAAGGGAGTTGTAATTATTTTTGTAGGATAAAATATGCATGGAAAGTTTATCCTATGAGAAAAGCTCCCCTAGCCTCACCGTCACAATCAACAATCTCTAGAATATGCTGTCAATTCTTGTTATTCACAATAGCTATGGTCGATAAAGTGCCCCAGGAACAGTGAATGAATAGTGAACCATTGCCCCTGCAGGAAACAGATAAATAGCAGGGAGAGAGTGAGAAAGAGGGAGACCCCATAGATTGTAATCCCAGCTCTTAAACTCATTCTAACAGATTCCATTCTCTTTTATTTTACGGAAGAGTAAATGAGGTTCAGAAGTTTTAATTGACTTGCCTGAGGCTGCTCTGCCAAGAGGTGTCAGAGTTGGATTCAAACCTGGTCCAACTGTCCGCAGAGCTGAAGCTCCCTGCATCACATTGCACTGCCCTGACCTCCTCCATCCGTGCTCATCTCTGTCTGAAACAAGAAGGCAAAGTGTTCCTCTGATGGACCTCAGCTGGGAACACGGGGGAGGGAGCCAAAGGACTCAAACTTTCGGCTGTTCTATGCACATCCAGAAATGACTGCGAACCATGAGTACTGATTTGGGGGTTACAAATACCTTTTCCAGAGATGACCTGTGAATACAGAATCTCCAAATAAGGAGAATCTAATGTAATTGCATTTTTGTTCTTGTCTTAGTAAAATGCACCTTGTTATACTAAATGGTTCTGCTGACAGCTTTTCCTATCAACGTGTAAGGTGACTTCCAACCTCTGCTTCTCTTCAGGAATGAGTTCTTGCATTTCCATTTAACCTACGTGCACAGACACATGGATACAGATGCTCATACACATCTACACCTACACACACGCATACCCACACCTACAGCCATATGATGGCCGTACCAAATCATGTTCTCCAGTGAATACGTGCCAAGCTATTATTCATTGCCCCAATACACAAAGCAGTCACTATCTTCTATACTAAAGTGCAGTAAAAATGAAGCATCGTGGTATCTGTCTAGGTCTGAAGTTGGAGGAGGGAGGTGAATAGGGAATATCTGTAAATGGGCATGTGGTTGCTTTTGGGGCTGATGGAAATGTTTTAAAATTAGATTCTTGTGATGTCGCACCACCCTGTAGATGTATGAAACCTTACTGAATTGTGCACTTTCGATGGGAGGATTGCATGCTATGTAAATTACACCTCAGTAAACCTGCTAATACAAACACAGTGATGCATCAGCCACGTGTGCATGGGCCTGCGGAACAATGGGGGACCTATCGCCCCTGGTCAGGAATTTACACTCGCTGAGGATTTTCTGTGTACAGTCACCACGTTCCCATGCAGCTTTATTATTCACCTGTCACAAGAAAGCTGCAAAACTCCATGTGCTGGCATGAGTTGGAAATGTCTATTAACTTGTCAGCAAATGAAAAGGGTGAAGGGTTTTCATCTCTGCAGATGAATTGGAACAGGTGCAGCGTGTCTCCAAGATCGCTAATTAAAACTACTCGGGACTTGTATTTATTTTACATGAAAAAGAGTTTTACATGTGTCTGAAAAGTGTATGGAAATACAGCTTTTTAAAATTTGACTATGGAGTCAAGCTTTATTTCTGCTCTATATCATTTCATGAATGGAACCTTTGCTAGGGCACCTTTCACTTTTGGATTCGTATACTGGTATGTTTTATAGTCCACGTACCCAGAGAGCAAATCTAGGCTGTATTTATTAGTAAGAGGATTTGGGCTAGATTGGGCATGAATATATGCTTTCAATTTGTACCATTTGTACTCGACTCTGGAATGACACGAATATATTTTTATACACAATCTTCAGAGAGTCTGAAGCTCTTGTCCTTCCAAATTGTGCATATTTCTTTGTTCGAAGCTCAAGAAAAGGGAAATAAGCTACAGCGAAAGAAAGGCACAACTCGACGGGTCTATATTATACATTCTTGAAAAAAAGAGTCTGAGTCTGAGCATAAAAAAAACCCTGTATTTGAAGAACTTATGAAATTTTAAACAAGTCACTAAGCCTATCCGTTCCTTAGATATTTAATCTCCTAAGTCCTAGCTCAAATGTCACTTCTTTCGCAAAGCTTCTGGAGATCTCTTTAGCTGGAATCAATATTTCCGTCTTCTATCCTTCCATGGACCCGGGCACCTCCAGCATATTGCGCAGCATGCAGGGGGAGGTGTGGAGAAGTCAGCAGGGTGGGAGACACTGAAGCATCGTGATGAAGGCGTGGAGTCTGATCTCAGAGTCGGGGTATTTGGGATGAAGGCCCAGGCTTACCACTTACCTGCTATGTAACCTTGAAGCTGATTCTTTATATTTCTTGTCTACAAAATGAGAGTAATAATGGTGCTTAGCTCACCTAGTTTTGTTGTGAGGGCTTTGTGTAGCACTTGGGAATAAGTAATTGCTCCGTACACAATGGCTGTTGATCCTGTTTATCAGACAGGCATAAAATTGTAAAAAGAATTTTAAAAGGAAAATTGGATCAAGTCTAGATGCTCCCGGTTGCTGGCCTTGTGATCTGGGGAGATCAGTTAACTCTGAGTCTCAATTCCCTCAACTGTGATGTGACCCAACTCGTATAGGGCTGATAAGGACCCGGTGTGGAGTGTGTGGACACGTTTTACAAGTGATAAAGCACTATGTAAGTATTAGACATCATTTGGAGGAAACTGGGTATTATAAACATCTGTAGTCAATTAGACCTGGATTTCAGTGCCGGCATCCTCATTCACTACCTTTGTGACCAAGTACATTACCTGTCTCTGTGCATTGGTTTCCTCATAACCATGAGGATCAAATTGTTATTCCAAACATTCAGTTAAATAATATTTTAGGTACCAGATCTACCATCAAGTACACAGCAAAAATCAAACTGCACAATTTCATTCCTTATCCCAGTTTGTTTTATTTGTACATGTGTCTGTGTGATCCTCCAGACTCCAAAACTACACAGTGCTCTGCTTTGCACATTCCAAAGTCTCTCGGATAAACCCCCACAATTTGAGAGCATTTCAGCCAAGTCTTGAGTTGCTGGACAAGCACTGCGCTTCGGCTCACCCTCCAGGTTTTAGACAGAAAACCGATAGATTCTGGGATAGGTTTCCCTTGTCACACTGCAGGTTTTGTACAGGACTGAAATGAATCAACAAACACAAAAGCAGTTTGACAATTTCCAAGTCCTTTAATAGAATGATATTTTACTGCATAAAGGCTGTTACTGTCAGGAGCCTTCACTCCTGCCTGTCATCTGGCTGTCCCTCTGCTTTTCTTTAGCCAGGCTAACAGCTGGACTGATGTGTGGCATCGTAAATAGAATTCGCTGGCATTGTGTGGGTCATGGCAAGTACGAGCTGTCAGCCTTCTTTATCTCGAAGAAAGCAGACCATCTTGAAGGAAGAATACATCCAGATTCCAGTGGGCTTGCTTCAGTGTCACCATCAGCCCACCAGCTTGTAGGGGATCTTGAGTTTAAGATTATCAGTGCCTCTCTTTCCTTTTGCTCCTCAGCCCTGGTGGTTAAGAAATAATGGAAGGTACAAGGCTAAGCCTGGGCTGGAATGATTCCTACCTGGCCGGAAAGACTCTGTCTGGTGCCTGTCTGCTCTTAGCAGTCTTAGAAAATAGTATGAAATGTGGAAAGGAAGATCAAGAGGCCTGGGACTTGGTTTTGGACAGAGGAATAAGGAAAAAGATGTAAATCATATGCCAATCAGAAAAAATATTTAGTTTTTTTACATCCATGAAAAAATATTTAGTTTTTTTAATATCCATGACACCAGGCAGCAACTGAGAAATCTTGACTGACACTGGGATATTACTGGGCCCAACCCAAAGTAACCACTGGAGGCCCCCTATAGGTAGCTCTGTAAAACCAAAGATCACTTCTGCCTGCCTTTCTGACAGCTGTCCCAGGATTATGCAGCCTTCTAAAGCCTTTACAATACCAGATCTGCCAGTTAACCACAGCCCCTGTCCCCAGTGAGGGAGATGCATCTGTCCTGGGTAGCGCTGTCTGGGGAACAGGGGCCTTTGTCTCGGCTAAAATGAAAAACAAATGCAAGACTCGTCACACAGCAGCAGAAACAATTCAGTGACAGTGGCTCTTTGTGCCAACACCTCGATCCCAGCCAGTTTGACCACCAGCTGATGTTCATAGATCTAAGCAGTCAAGTAAGACTCAAAAAGTAAGAAAAGGCGGGGGGGGGGGGAGGAAACAGACAAGAAAAATTGCTATCCTTAGTAATAGGTAAGAATCATGCAATCAATTCAAACATAACTGGTAAACCCAGATCCTTCTGGAGGAAGAGACCTGGACCATTTTCAAAGTCTTGTTTATGCATGCCCACAGGAAGCCGTGTTATAAATATCCCCTGATGCACCTTTTTGAGCAGCTGGCCAGTCCCAGGGAGTTTCAAACATTAAACATTAATTTCCCCACCTTCTGGCTCTTTCTGCGCTGGGTCCTCTGCTCTCACTCTCCAGGCAGAAAGAAACCGGGCTCTGAGTTGCGCTGCAGAAAGACAAAAGTGTTTCTGCGGCTTGCACGTATTCTGTCCAGGGAAGCAGCACAGACTTCGGGTGCTTGGGGGAGCCATCTGTAGCTCTCGAGGCGATGAAACTGGGCTGGGAACGCGGCGCTTTCTGGCCGCTCTGTTTCCAGCTGGAAAGACCACTGAGGAAGCCGATCTCGCAGCACTCGCTGCAAAATTGCCTCTATCCATCCCATCTGGTGTTTTCCAGTGATGGAGAGCTGCCTGAAACATCCCAGAGACTGAGGAAGGAGCTGCCAGGGATCCCCCCAGAGAGGTGTGGCGGACGTGTGTTTTCCAGGTGAATCATGGAACGCTTGCCTCGAGCCTGCCCTGCGCGGGCGGGCGCCCTGAGCCGGGGGCACGGGTCTGAGCAGCCCGGGTGGAAGGAGGGAGGGGTGGTCACAGCTAGACCAGGAGAAGGGAAGCTGAAACCCACGGAGCTGCTTTTGAAGTATGCAAATCATACACCAAACCCTCCTCCATGAAATCACCAAGCCAACCACAGCCACTTTTAGTTTCAAGAACTTGGATGTCATCGGACTGAGATAAAATAGAAATCTCAAAGGTGTCCAAACAAGAAAGCCTAATAATGCCCTGGGGATTGCGAGGGGAAAAAAAAAAATGAAGAGGCGCTGAGGATTGAGAAAGGAAATCCAGCAAGAAAGTGCGGGCAGTGCCGTCTGGGGAACAGGGCCCTTCGTCCCCCGTCCACTGTTGATCAAGGTGCACGGGGGACCAGAGCAGAGGCACGGTGTGCTCTCTGTGTGTTTTTCCATCACTTTCTTCCAGTGTGTTCCCACTGAACCAAAGGCTCCGCGTGGCCCGCCGACAAGGTCCTTTACCCTCCTTTTATCCCACCGGTTCTCCAGACCTGTCATTATTTCCCAAGACCCACGGGTTGGGCCTCTTTTCATCTTTTCTCAGAAATGATTATCTTCAGACCTGTTATGTGAAAAGCTATGACACAGCACATAGTACCTAAGCCCTTTCAAATGGGCCTCCTTGAAAAATCCTTGTTAACACCAGACAGGGCCCTTGTCGATTATTGTTTGTCGTGTGTTATTATCACATGATGAGTAGAAAGGCACCCCCAGGGACACTCCCTCGTGAGGCCCCGAGGGGGGGATGTGAAAGCCCCGTGCAATCTGGTTTATGAGTTTTTAGAGGATAAATCTCTCTCTCTTTACTAAATTATTTACATATAATCAACTTCTAATAATGACTTAGGAAATCTTACAGAAAAGACCTTGTCCAACAATAGGCACAGATCATCAGAATAATAAAAACAGGGAAGGATCTAAATTTACCAAAGGTCTGAACTGCGATCATAGCAAAGCATTGCATTTAGCTTCCTGGTGGCCAGAACAAAAATATCCTCGGATGCTAGTTATTAATAGCAGCAAAAGCATAATGGTTAATTGAGGGAGACTATTTTTTTCTGGAAGTGAGTTCTAAAATATGTTTCAGTATATTTAGATACTGTCAGCTAGAAAAATAAACATGGGAAGTGAACAAAGTCATGAGAATTGTGTGTGTGTGTGTGTGTGTGTGAGAGAGTTTAGCTTTCTTGGGATACTTTCAAATGTAACCCATATCCTGGGTTTGCTCTGTCCCATTAAGGTGTGAAATCTTGTAGTTTCCACCTCATTGCCCCGACCACACACACAAAAAAATGTTTTGTTTTGTTTTCCTGAGCTGTGTGTTGCTGGTTTGACTCAAAATGTTCATTTTTTTCC
This sequence comes from Camelus dromedarius, assembly GCF_036321535.1. Taxonomy (NCBI): domain Eukaryota; kingdom Metazoa; phylum Chordata; class Mammalia; order Artiodactyla; family Camelidae; genus Camelus; species Camelus dromedarius. Next base: position 49,385,744 of record NC_087450.1, read on the forward strand.
CTAAGAATTAAGCAGAGAAAAGGTTTGTTCTTTCTTTAAAGGGTCCTTTGAGGTAAGTCCTCTTGGCTTGTGTAGGGGATCTGGGGATGCTGTGCCCCATCACTGCAGGCTTTCCAGAAAGCACTACAAACCTAATCTGGAACCTGGAACCCGTGAGCAAAGGATGTGGCAACAGGCGTTCAGGCTAAAATTTAATGATGGCTGTCATTCGTCGATGTTTACTGAAGGACAAGCGTATATACTTCCATGGAGACACTCTATGACATCAATGTTATTATCTTCCTTGTTTTACAGATGAGCCAACTAGACTAAGAAGGGAAATGATCTTCCCACATATCATGCACCAAAGAGATGATAAAGTACACTTTGTACAGAGCCACAGATTTCCCCACAGAGTGAACTTGGCTGCCCCATGGACCTTTAAGAATCATGGTCCAGTCTATCCCCTTCAAGATTTCACACCAGATGGAAGCTATTTTGGAAAGCACGTTAATGCAAGGCCAAGGGCCTTGCCCAATCTGAGCCCACTCTCACATCCACACCGACCGTCAGAGACGGGCAGGGCCCTGCTCATGGAATTTGTTTCTCAACGTGAGAGTATCTGTGGTTAGACTGTAGCTCTGGGTCCGGGAGCCACGCTGGCCGAGTTCAAACCCTGCCCGGCAACTCTGTCCGAGTTATTTAATGATATCTCTATGCCTCAGTTTCCTTTTCTATAAAAAGACGTCACTGGGGTGTGTGTCCTAGAGGTTCCCTGTGGGGACTGAATGTGTCATATAGGCACAGTGTTCAGAAAGTTCCCAGCACAGAGTAAGCACTCAACAGACTAAAGTCAACACAATTTTTAGGGTTGTTTTTCCATCGAAATGAATCCATTTTGTCACCTTCTTTGGACGTCACATTTGTCATGTTCTTTTTCTCAAGAACTTGCATTTTAGGGCAAACCAGTTGAGTCCAGTGATGCTTGAGGCAACATCAAAGCCAGCCTCCCTTCCGGGGGTCACAAAGGCACACGCACCTGCTCCAAGCTACGGAGGAAAACGCCATCTCCGTGCTTCTCCTCTAAGCACTGCTGTGCCTTCTGCCTCATAACTCAGAGCATCTGAATGAAGGAAATTTTCTCTCTGGCTCAAGCTCTCTCTCTTTCTCTCACTCTCTCAAACAAACACAGAATTTCTTAAGAGATTTTTTTTTTAAATTTCCATATCACAGTCTCCTTTTTTTATGTTTCCCAATTTTAAATTTAAAAGACTACCTATGCTGGGAATGGCTCAGTGATGTTGATTTATGAGACTGATGCAAAAAAGGACAGTCTTACGGATGCACGAATCTGTTTGGCAAGGCAGCAGTGATTTATAAAAAGACAGTCTGGTGACACTCATATAAAGGCAGCTTTCATGTGGCAAGTGTAAAAGCAAAAAAGAAAACCTGATACCAGTGGAATGACAAACTCTTTTGCTATTTTAAGAGGAGTATAAATGCCGCCTTAGCTTCAACTCCAAGTCCACCCGTGGAGCGTGCGCCACCCCAGACGGGGCGCCCGAGGTGGGCTCAGGTTGACTGGTCACGATCTCTGAAACTCAGCTTCCAGTTAAGTTGGCCTGTTTTGGTCTAGTCACTGTTTGTGGGTCCTCTATCCATAATTTTTTCTCAACTTCACTGAAGCTCTAACACGTTTTGTGGATTTTTTTATCTAGATGGCCCCCTGGGGACACGGTATACAGTAACAAGCTTCCTTTATTTATCCTAGAAGACTGCCCTTCACGTTTTGTAAGGTGTGTCCTATGAAAACTAGACTTGGGAAACTGGGCTCCACTCGTCAGATTTTCTGGGCTATTTACCAATGATCTCGCCTCAGTCGCTACTGGCCGGGTTTTACACTGACGTGCCTCATCCCTTCCTCTCGAGTCAGCTATCGGCGCACAGTGGTCTCTGCTTCTTGAGACTCGATGTGCTAGACCACAGACAGGAGTCCAGTTGCATCTCCGGGTCTTTCCCTGACAACGCCCAAGATCTCAGACAGATCGGCTACCGCGGCAAACCGATCAAACACTGTGACACACCGTCTGTGGCGCGTCATCAAACCCTTTCCATAACTGCACATCACACACGTTGAGCGGCGGTGCCCTGCCCCAGTGCTTCCACCTGTCACATCACTAAACGTTCGTTCTTTCATTCTCCCACCTGTAGCTGTCACGATAGGCTGGGTACTATAGACTGAAGGTTTGGGTCCCCCTCAAATTCATATGTTGAAACACCTGGTTACAAATGCAATCCCAGCAGCTTATCAACAAAGGGTATTTCTTGCTCAGGTTGCATGTTTGCAATGGGTCAGTTGAAGCTCTGTTTCGTATTATCTTGACTCCTAGGACCATGGGAATGGAATCAGGTTCTATCTTGAGTCTTGCCAGTCTTGTGGCAGAATGAAGAGGAATCATAGTAAACTGTGAACATATCTACGCAGAAGTGACTCACGCTTCTCCTAGCTCTCCAGGCAAAGCAAGGCCCGTGGTGTAACCTTCCTCAAAGGAGGGGCACCACGGGGCAGGAAAGTGGAATTTCTTCTCTAACAGAGAATTTAAATTTTAGAAAGTGATTCCTCAGACTATAATGAAAACTCAAAGCAGCAGAAGGAAGGAGGTCACTGAAACATCCTAAAACAACTGGTTTCTAGGTTAAGATGTGTCTGTGTGGTGGACTGATTAGAAAGCTTTTTTTTTTTTTTTTTTTTTTTTGCCAGGAATATAAACACTGGAAATATCTAGAAAGAAGGACAGTAAGACCTGCTCACCACATCGTCATTAGGTCAACAGGTCCAGGATGTTAGCAGAGCAGGGAAGAGAAGATGACTAGTTTACACTGTTAGGTCCTCGGAGGACCTTCCCAGAATAGCTTTTGTAGAGGGAGGGAGGTGTCAACAAAGTCAGAGCCTGTGCTCTGCTTGAAAGCAACTCTTCCTCAGCCTGAGGGCCAGCAAAGTCCAGGATAACCTCCCTCGTGAGCAGGAAGCCACCCTACATGGTAAGAGAGATGACTGACGGGGGAAAACGTTTTGCGGTGGAAAGAAGCACTAGACATGTCCACATCGAATGGAAACTTCATTTCCTCCCCCAAAAGGAGAAGGGCTAAGAGTGAGGGAGCACGAATTGCAGAGAGAGAAGAGCAGAGAACAGTAAGAAACAGAAAAGGAAAGGAAACTGAGAAGTTGAAATGGAGGAAAGAGGAGGGGATGTCAGTCAGGGTAGGAGCTGCAGACGGAACAGAGCCTGGAGAACTGGCAGATGGTCAGGAATCAAGGTGAAGGAGGGTATTTTTTTTTCACTCACAAAGCTTACTCGTGCTAAAAGGGGTTTAAGAGAAGTAGTAGGGAGATTAGCAGCCTTAATTTCTCAATTCAACCACAACAAAAAAGTTAAATCCTCCTATGGCTGGCTGTGCCCCCATATCCTGAGAAGAGAATGTTGAATAATGCACAGATCTTGGCCCCTGGAAGTTCATATCCTAGTAGGGTGATGCTCTGTAAACAGGTGTGCGTATTTAAGTACAAATAGAATTAAATTTGGATGCTGACAGAACACAGGAGAGTAGCATCTGAGACCAACAGGGGGACAGAAGTAGTGGGGGAAGATCAGCAAAGATTTTCTGGGAAGGTAATGCTTGGCTTTTATATTGAAGGATAAATAAACTTAACGGGATGAGGGAAAAGTTGGAAACATTGTACCTGGCAGGTCCAAGAGCAGATGTAAGTCCATAGCAATGACAGAGCCACAGAATGGAAGGTCACGGACAGGGGACTGAGATGGTTTGTGTGGCTGAGGCCGATGGGGTGAATGAGGAGAACCTCCAGTGTGAATCAGAGAGCAGGGCCGGCCGTTCGTCAGCTCTGCCACCGAGGGGGTTAAACCAGGACTTAACTTCTCTGGGTCTCAGTTTTATTTCTGGTGAAAATGATGGCGTTGAAAGAAGTGATGTCGAAGACCCCACTGACACCTGCCGTTATGAAGGGTCAGGGGTCGCGCGTTCTTCCGTGGAGAGCTGGACGGCCAGCAGCACGTTGCTAGTTGGTTGTTGGAGGAAAGTGCATAAAAAAGAGGATGTGACATCCGGGAGAAGGAAGAGGCTCAAAATCTGTCCAGGTCACTTCCCCCAACTTCCCACGCTCAGCATCCCTTCCGTTCCCCTCCTGAAAGGACTTTTGGGGAGCTCTTCACCATGAAAGGCAGCCTTTTTTAATGATGGGCCACTTTAATGTCTGGAAATGCTCCCTCACACTGTCCTGAGAGATGACAGATGAGGAATGAGAGCCATCGCAGCATCTTCAGACCCACGGGTGCGTGAGAGGTGCGCTGTGGGAGGGACTTAGTGCAGAAAACGGGAGCACAGGATATTTCCTCATTGGAAGAAGGAATTTGAATTGCTGAGAGAAGAGAGGAGAGAATGTTAGGAAATGAAAAAATAATAAAGAAAATTGAGACTCTAAAGTTGAGGGAAGAGAGAAGGGATTCCAATCAGGGTAAGGATAGCAGAGATAATAAAGTCTAGAGAAGAAGTGGTGGCTGAGAAGGAACCAAGGTGAAGGAGAATGTATTTTTCACCCATAAAGTTCAGTAGTGCTTTTAGAATTGCAAATATGCATTTAAATTTAATAATACAATTATGGTATATTAAATGTCAAATGACTGTTACAGAAAAGCACTTAAAATTAATACATATGCATGAGATAAATCCTGTCTAGTTGTCAAGGTCTGAATTCAAAGTTATATAAGCCAGGCTTTTGCACTGAATTTTCTTACAGCTTAAGGTGGCAAAGATCTATGAATTTCATTGGTATTTAACAAAGAAGCATGAGCAAAGTTTAGTTAAAACTGAGAGAAAAGGCAGGGTGTCCAGGCAATGAGCTGTAAAGCCCAAATGCTGTTCAAATCCAAGGTAAAATTAAAGGCAATAGTGGCCATCCTTATTCTGTCATCATCACCACCATCATCATCACCATCATCACTACAATTGACAAACTGGCTATTGAGGGACCTAACTGTATCTCTGTCTCATCAAGGAATTCCCCTTTTTCTCTCTCCTTCCTTCTTTCTTTTCTTCCTTCTTTCTATCCTTCCTACATTCCTTCTTTTCTCTTTCACTGAAAAGAGACCATAATGTTACAATGATCTGTTTAACTATTTCAATCATATGTATATATGTAGTCTTAATCGTAAATCTATGCAATGAATATATATGAAGGAAAGAGTGAAAGTTGCCTCTCACCATTAGTATCCCTCCATCAATTCCCCTTTTCAAAGATAAAAACCTTGTGCCCTTCCAAACCTTTTTCTTCAAGGAAATCTTTTTCAGCAAATGTGGGGAGTGTGTCTAGAAAATGAACCATTTTGTTAAGAAGCCAACAACGGACAGTGGGCAGACACAGCAAACATGCTTCATACACATGTATTCTGTGTTCTGTGCAGAATGGGGTTCTAAAGCAGGGTCGTCATCGCCCCAAGATTGGGGTCAGATGTCTTGAAAGTCTCTCTGCTCTCTAAATGTTGAAGTCAAACATGTGGTTAAATATGGTAGACTGAGCAAATGCATTTACCTTACCTTTGTCCTGAAACGCCAACACAGTCAACAGTAAATGGATTTTTAAAAGGTGTAAACCCACAAAGAGGGCCAAAACAGTAGCAAGACAGTTTTAGAAACCGGAGGGCAAACAGACAGGGTTAACTGACTAGCAGATGGTAAACACCTCCAATCTAAGCCTGCAGTAGGGAGAACTCAGAGCAGGCTAATTTAAACCAGAGAACCCAGAGAAGCGAAATGCTTAGGTACTAAATAGTAATGAGTCGGGATGTATTTAAATAGCAGAACCGGTTGAAAGTGTTGGAGGACTTATTGTTACGATAGCAGGTTGACCTAAAAAAATAATATTAGAATGAAAACTTCCCCCACATTTGGCCTGATACCCCAGTAGGTCTTGTAGCTGTGGTTTTGTTCCCACCGTTTCTCTTTGGGGTTCACAGAGAATTATATTGTTACTAAGTTTTCTTCTAGATGTTGTTGGTGGGTTTTTGGTTTTACACTCTCATTTCTTTGTTTTTACAGGGGAATTTGAAGAGATTCAAAAATTGGGCTATGGCCCCTATTGTCCCAGAAACTTCTTTTTGTAGATTTTTAAAATTTTTAAAGATTATACATGTGTAAATTAGCAGCTTGACATAACAGTCATGTGCTAGCTCTGAGTTTTGTAGGTCAGAAATCTGACACAGCATGGCTGGGTTCTCTGCATTAGCTGAAATCAAGGTATCGGTTAGGCTGCGTTCTCATGTGGAGATTCTTGGAGAAAATCTCCTTCGAAGCTCATTCTTTTGTTGGCATAACTCAACTGTGAGACTGTCGCTATTTCCTTGCTGGTGGCCACCTGGGTGTTTCTCTCAGTCCCTCGATACCACCCGTATTCCTTGATACATGGTCCCCTGTATCTCCTTATTTAAGGTAAACTCTGCCACGTTTACAGGAGAGTGAGTGGGAAATCTCTGTGACCATTTTAGACTTCTGCCTCCCACAGACCCTCTTCTGCCTTTGAAACCAATGAAAAATTAAAATAAAAGAGTTGACTAGGAAAATGACAACCTCATTTCTGATGAAGCTGATCAGAGAGTTGGTCTTTCCACTGTGACAAAATGGGCTTGTAAATATTCCCTCACCGAATTAGACCAATCTGCTTTTCCCATCCCAGGAATCAGGTACAACTTCAGGCCTCTCCTGAAGTGGAGGGTCCTGACTTAAACGCATCTCAGGGCAGGAGAGGAAGCCAGAAAGCACCTTCTCTGTAGCCAGGTGTATCTGAGAGTCAGAGACCAAATGACAAATCCAAAAACCAAGAGAGCTGAGACTGAATCACTCAGACTCATTTATTTTTCCCCAAATTCACCAACTGGATAGCATACTTCTTCCACCCAGAAAAGCTGTATAAGAAGCAAAGAGAGATGATTTACCCCATGAGAAGAGCCCTGAGGTGGCAATAGGAGACTAAGAAAATGCAATCCCCTACCTATCTTCGTTTTTGTCTAATTGGCACTCCGACAGTGTCACCCACATCTCCCTCTGGGCCTCTGTGGGTTAAATTCCTAAATAATTGAAGTGAATTCCAGATACAATCATTGAGATGCACCACATATTTTGTATATTGTACATTCTGCTAGATACAGCAGGCTATACGCAGTTAAACAATGGTTTCTCCCTTAAAAAAAAAAAAGGTAATACACAAACCAAAAGCTTGACAGTCTACTAGTTGGGAAGGGTAGACACATACAAAGCTGGAATGCAAAGTAAAATTCTACATGTGTGCTAGAGAAGGAGCTAACAACAAGATGAGGGGTTGAGAGGAGGGAGCCTCTCATTGGATTCAGGATGAAGATGGGGGTGGACGTGGAGGAAATATGGGAGGTGGAGGGCGGGTGGAGATGGCCATGAGCGTCATGAAGAAGGCAATCTATGGGGAAAGAGAACCACAAACCATGTGACTGGGAAGTAAAACTCGCCCCATCTGGTCCTAGATGGCTACAGGTGGGGGTTGAAATGCAGCCTGAAGCCTTATAAGCTTCTTAACACAGCATGCTTGTTGTAAACCCCTTCCCTGTTTATCTCCACCCTTCAAAGGGGCAATGAACCATAGCTCAACTCTAGAGTTTAGAATTTCTCTTTCAGACCAATGTATTTTAAAATTTGAGGTGGCTTTTCATATCGAAGTGGATAAAATATATTGAAGTCATTATGATAATAGTCCTTCTCTTTGGTTTACAAAGAAACGTGCAGACTTTACAACATGAAGATCACAGAAACTACAGTGCATTATTCTGTAGGTACCTCCAGCTCAGCTTGTTCCAAACGGAGCTCATTATTCTGCGTTTCCACTCAAACCCACACACCCTCCTGTGTTCCTCTATGTCAATGTCTCAAGTGCACCTAGTCCTACACACCAGCAATCTGAGAGCCATTCTTCATTCTACATCACAATTTGACACAGTAATTTTAAGGCTATTGATAGTGGAATTTATAGAATGTACTTACATGGTGTGCGTCTTTTACTTTCATTTTATTGTTTCTATTAAATCTTTAAGAATCATAGCTATAGCTGTGTGCCTTTTTCACTCTGAGCCCTAAAACCCTCCATGTATTCCTCCATGTGCTCTCTCCCTTCGCATCCCCCAGCGGAGTCAGGGGGTGGAGTCAGAAGACGGAAGAAGCCTGGACTGCCCAGTGCACCAGTTAGAGGAGAACCATCTGACCCATCATTCCATGGGACCCACAGAGGATTTCTCCTGAATGAGGACTAAACTCTTATTGTGTTAGGTCACTAAGATTTGGGGGTAGTTTGTTACAGTAATGGAGTTCTCTGACAAATGGCAAAAAAAAAAAAAAAAAAAAAAAGACTCTTCTGTCTATAACCTTATCATACTTTTCCAGTTTTATCTCTAGTCATACAGACCATGCATTTTCACATCTTTATTCCCTTACTAATGTTGTTACTTTTATCATTACCCAAAAAATATTTAGCCAGTGACAGACACCTGAAATATTGCCTCTCCTCATTCTTCTTTTTATCTCTTTCTGTATCTATCATTCTGATTCAAATACAATACCGTTCCAGATATTTAAATTTATGGTAATCAAAAATATACGAAAAGATCCTTAAAAAAGACATAAAAAAGAGTAGGTGTATATCAAAATTTAGTATATGATAATAATAAAGACATTTCAAGTCAGTGAGTAAAAATAATGCAGTTAACACATTATCTTTGGATAACTAGTTAGCCATTTGGGTGGGAAGAGAAATCTGGATCATTACCATAATTATGCCTAAGTATTTAAATATAAGATTTAAATACAAAACAGGAGGAAAGATGGGCGCCTGACATTTTTAATCTTAGCATGTAGAAGACCTTTCTAAGCATAACCCCTACCCAAAGCAGAGAAATAGTAATACATATAGACTGCACGTAAAACGTGCACCACTAGAAAAAACTGAAGAATCTAGTAGCAAAGTAAGCAAGATACAAGAAGAGTAATTCACAGATGAAATTAAAACAGCCAAAAGACATGTGAAAATCTTTTCTTCATCCCATCAGAACTTAAACTTCAAGACGGCAGAATTCTTTTCAAATCTGTTCATCAAGATACCCTGCAACTTTGTTCAGTCTCTGGCAAATATTTATTTGATGAGTATAAGACTGACTGAATGAATGAATGACTCAATCAATCATTAAACAAATAAATATCAGCCTGCTACCTTCTGTTTTTGCTCATTAGGTTGGCTTTACTAAAGATTTGTTCATATACAATGCCAAACTAGTTAAGCTTTCTGAATAAAAATTCCCAGTACTCATTTACATGGAAGAGTCGTATTTTTTCACTCAAAAATTCCAATTAGAGGAATTAATTTAGAAAAGAATCCAAAAATACAAAGATATATGTTGTTATACTAGATTGGGTAAATATTTTTAAAAAATCATATTTTTTAAAATATCTGTCTCTGGTTTGTGGAAGCAGTAAGAACTAGATGAATTACAATTTGGGAATGAGAACTGCCTTGAAATAAACTGATAATGATTGCCATTCACTTTGTTTCCTGGGGTATTTTTCAGATCTGCTCATGCACTAAGTATTGAGCCAAGGAGAGGGACAACACTATGGGCCAGAAACACTAGCAAAGCTTTTGGGATGACACCAGGATAGAAAACTATGTTGGATGCTTCAGAGGACTCGGAGGCAGGGCTTGCTTTCTCTACAACATATTTTCTGAATGTTGGGGTTGCATGGAAGGTGGGGATATAAGGTTAACAGTTTTAAAGGTAGAAAGAAATTATCCACATCTCATTTTACTTGAGGAAAACAACAAAAGCTTCCAAACGAAGGAGTCTACCTCAAATATTGCCGCTCTGCTTCTTAAGACATTACCAAGCTTTGAAGCTGTTCTGAGGTGGGAGGCTAAAGACGTAAGCTATAAATCCCTGAAGATGAAGAATTAATCTCTGCAGTTTCCAAGACAAAGGAGACAAATATCCACAAGCCTTTCAATAAAAATTTTAGGATAATAAATCCATAGGAACAGAAATAAACCGGAACTAGACTGAATCTCTTTGAAACTGAAATCAAACCCAACACAGCTCAAACCTTGACTGAACGGAGGCCATCAGATCTTCTGTCTGCATAACAACAAAAAAAGGGAACAATCTCTGATGAAACAAAATTATAGAAGCTTTTACTGTTTCTTTATTCACAATGTCTGGCATATCATCAAAATTATTAACTATGTAAAGAGGCAAGACTATTTAATGGACCAAGACAAATATAAAATAATAGAAACCAACCCAAAGATGAAGCAGATCAGAGATTGATACGTTATGGTCTCTGGGACAAATTATCACCAGTGTCTCTTTTTATAAATAAAGTCTTCTTGGAACACAGCTGCATTAATTTACTTATGTATCATCTATGGCTGCTTTTTTGCTACAATAGTGGTTCAGTAATAAGACAGAGATCATGTAGCCAACAAGCCGAAAGTTTTTGCTGTTCTGGCCCTTTACAGAGCAAGTCTTCTAACCTCTGGTGCATAATAGAGTTAACAGATGGGGATTGTAAAATAAATGTTAATAATATTTTAAAGACACTAATGGAAAAGAAGGAAAAAATAGATCAAATAAAGTAAAATTTTACCAGGAAATTGAAATTTATTTTAAAAATAGATTAAACGTTTATTCTGGAACTTAGAAATACAGTATCTGAGCTTAAGGATGGATAAGTTTATGAGCAGATTGATCCTAGCAAAATACAGGATTAATGAACTTGAAAACAGGTCATAGGAAAATATAAATTAAAGTACAAGAAGAATAAAATGTAAATATCAGATAAGAGCATAGGAGATATGTGTCCAAAATATGCATAATTGAAATTATATAAGAGGTAGAAAGAGGGAGAGGGCAAAAGCAATATCTAAAGCCATACCACTTGAAAATTTTCCAAAACTACTAGAAGATATCTTCCCACAGACTCAATAATTTCTGAGAAACCTAAGCAGAATAAGTGTAAGGAAAATCACATTTGCACATCATAGAGAAGTTTCTGGAAACCAAGTACAAAATAAAAATTTTAAAGGCAGTCAGAAAAAAAAAGGCATTATCTGACAAAACATCAGGCTTCTGAAGAGAAATAATGGAAGTCAGAAAACAATGAAAAAAATCTTTAAAAGGATAAAAGAAAACAGTTGTCAACTTAGTATCAGTTACCTAGCCAAATGTAACCTTCAAAATGAAAGTAAATACAGTTCCCAGACAAAAAAAAACAAACAAACAAACAAAAAAAAAAAACCCCACAAAAAAAAAACCTAAGTGAATTTGTCATCAGAGGAGATGCGCTAAAAGAAATATAAAAGTGAATTTCTCAGTAGAAAGTAAGTGTTCCCAGATGAAAACAAGAAAATGTAGGAGGGGATGAAGAACACCAAAAAGGGTAAGAGTATGACTAGAGATAAATGAATATTGATGGAACAAAACAATAGATGTAATGTTATGTGGACTGTCTGATATACTCGGAACTAAAATGCACACAGATACTGCTAGAGAGAAATAATACTAAAACTGGAAAAGGATAAAAGGTGAAAAATTTCCAGCTATTTTAGCCAAATCAAGAAGTGATGAAACTGGTTTTTTTTTTATTATATGCTAGTAAGTCAAAGAGGTACGTTGTTACTTCTAAGGTAACAACTAAAATAATAGTAAAATAATGTAAACTATCAAAGTAATAAACTAATTCTATTAAATGCAAATGGTTTAAATACTCTACCAAAATATTAAAGTTGTCAGATTGTATTAAAAGTTGAACAGTCAACTATAAGGTACTTACAAAACACACACTCTAAGTAATATATGTAAAAAACAAAAAGTAAAGATTAGGGTAAGACACACTCCTGGAGATATAAATATATATATTATCATTAGTATAAATGGATCAATCCCACAGAAATATGGCACAATTCTAAATCTGTTTATCTCTAAAATATAGCCTTATTAAAATCAGAGCAAGAATAAATACAGCTAAAATGAGAATCAGACCTACCAGCCGTGCAGTGGAAGAGTTTGACACACCCCTTGCGACAGCTGATAAGACATTGGCAAGGACAGAGAAAATCTGAACAAACCAGTTAATGAACTGGACCTAACTAATACACATGTAACACTGCACCCAAAACCAGAATTCTTTTTTTTTTTTAAGTACATACGGGACATTTACCAAAATCAACTATATGTTGGATAATAAAGAGAGACTCTACGTTTAAAAATACTGAAGTCATTCAGAGTAAATGTTGTGACTATAAATGAGATTAAGCTAGAAGATAAGAATAGATACCACAAATGCCATCCAAAGCCACGGCGGTGTGCCAGCGGGACAGAAGAAGGACACAGGAAGATTCAGTGAAGATGTGAAGCAACTAGAGAGTCTCGTGTCCCACTGATTGGAACATGAATTGGTTCAGCTCCCCATCAGCTTCTACACAGGCTGAATATGCAATATGATTTGAATCGGCAATCCCACTCCCCGATACACAGCCAACAGAATGTTTGTTCAGAAAGCGACGTACCCACATGCTCAGATCAACAATATCTGAAATAGACAACAATTGAAAACTACCCAACTGACCAGCAGAATGGATAAATGTATTTTGGTATCTTCGCATAATGGAACACCACAGAGAAAAGAGAGGGAACTAACGTGCAGTAATGCTGTTACATCCTGCAATCGTAATGCTCAACCAAGATCATCAGTCACAAAAATTATACGATTCCATTTATAAAAGTTATAAAATTGTCAAAACTGAGTATACATGGATTACACTTATTCTCAGGAACGTAGTGACTGGAAGGGTATCTAGAGTGCTGGTAATGTCCTTGGTCTTGTACTGGGACAAGTTGTGTTTAGTTCAGAAAAGTCACCAGACTATACCCGTACGATGTGTACGCATTTCTGTATGCATATTAAACTTCCACAAAGTGCTTTAAAAAATTGCAGCTGTGGGAACTGGACAAGTACCATTTGACCAGAAGAGTAGAATGCTGAATTAGAACGGAGGTGCCGTTCACTGAAGTTGAGAATTTCAATCTATAAGCAGCCAAAATGCCGGAAACATTGTTTAAATGCACACTGGGTGCCCTCCACCTAAAGGCAGAACTTGAGACAAGACTGTGAGCCTGCTGCTAAGATGAACAGGAAGGTGGAATGGAGAGGCTGGAAGATAACATTCCTGAGAAAGTTCATAGTGGGGCTTGAGACAAAGCGTAAGCTCTTCACTGGACAGTGAAAAAGTACTGATTTGGATTTAAAATTGTGGGAAAATAGAAAAAGCCTATCTCCCCAAAACATGACAAATGGATTGTGAGAAATCTGTCACTTTGAAAGAAGGCAAGTCAAACAGAGACTCATGATAGAACTGTATTCTTGCTATTGAAGGAACTAGGGGAGACATTTAGTTATATATTTAGGAATATAGAAAGTGCTTTTTGTTACAAGAAAGCATGCTAGAAAGATTTGAGAGGGTGAGGGGTAAAAGGAAGTAGGGTAAGAGAAGGGATAAGGATACAGGAAGAGTAAATAAACAGAGGAGCCAAAATATTGGATGTAACAAAGGATAATTTGTGTCTGAGGATATCTCAGTCCATCTGAGTGGACTTCTAACCTGATTATTCAGGTCACAGTATATACTTTCCAGAGGACTTGCAAATACTGACACAAGCTGACAGTGGTCTGCACGGGGAATGAGGGAGAAATAGAGACAGGTGTTGTCCTCTCCCCAACTGTATATCAACCTTACAAGATCTCAGTTACTTTGATCTGGGAGATGCACTTACTCCAAGCATGCATACAATGTAAGAACTTTTCTGCAGCATCCTTGAAAAGAAATGCACTCTCTTCTTTAATACCCAAAGCAAGGAAGAACTGACTGTCTGATGCAATTGCTCTCTTCAATTTCAAACAACTCTAATCATTAGAAAGTTCTTCCTAATCTGGAGTCCACATCTGCCTCCATGTAATTCCCACACATTAGTTCTAGTTCTGCCTGCTGGAGCCCACAGAGCAAGCCTGCTTCCTGTTCCACACGACAGCACATCAAATATTTATTGACAGTTCGCATGTCACCAGTGTTTTCTCCAGGCCATATTCCCTTAGGTCCTAGCTGTCTCAGAATCGATGGACTGTGGAAACACAGATGATGTAGCCTTCATTTCCAAACCACTAACACCTGTTTCAGATACTAAATGGTAGCAAAGTAAATAAAATCCTGGTCAGCGTTTACACCTGGGGTTCCACTGGCATATAAGACAAGTCTGCATGTGGAAAACCAACTGATTAACCTTCAGACTGATACCATCGCACCGATAGATACGTGTTCCACCTCTACATTCAAACAGCAAATGTACTTTAGACTCCAAGTGTATATTGGTCCTAAAGAATCACAGTTACGGTTTCAGGGTTGGTAACTACCAGTTATAGAACACTGGCTTTATGAGAATTGTAGGTCACGTGAACTGAACCATGAAACAGCAAATGTGTCTGAAGATCATATTCTGTCACAAAGTTAAGCTATATTTATACTCCAAAACTCTACCTTAGAAAACTTAGGGATAAAGAATTGCTTTAGGAGTCCCAGATAATACCAAGTTTCTCCGTTTAATGTCTGCTTGTTTTAAAAGTGGACCCTGGACTCCCTGGAAGCAGGAAAGGGCAAGAGAAATATTCATCCTCTCTAGCGAGATGAAGCATCCGCATGAGTTGAACAGTATGACAATGACTGACCGTCATCCTCGCTGCCTGCCTTTCTAGCCTGGTGTCTCACAACAAAATGCAACTCTTGCCTGACCAGCTGGCAGACTCCAAGCACCTTCTCTGAGCAGAGTGCTGTGTTAGATGCTAAGGTGAACTCACTAAGTATGTATGTCATTGCCTCTTCTTTAAATTTCGTTCAAGACATAAGACTAAAACTTCAGTGTGACTGACAGAGGGTGATCAATCACAGCGTGTGTGAAGGCATGGCTAATGAATGAATATGAATATATACGTGTACACACATACATATAATGACAGAGTTGCATGTGAGTCCCAGCTTTACCATATATTAGCAGCATGGCCCTGGACCAATCACTAAACCTTTACACGCTGATCTCAGGAGGTAATAGTGACTTTTGTACTGGAGTGTTAAATGGCCACTTCTCCCATCTTCAAAGTGACATGGAGTATCACTGACTTCCCCCTTCTCATGGAAACCGGTTTTCTCTGGGCTTCCATAACACCATCCTCTTCTGGCTCTTCTACCCCGTTGGCTGCCTTCTCACAGTCTATTTTGTTTTGTTTTCCACCTCTTCCAGAATTCTCAAAGTTGGACTGCTCCAAGACTTGGTCCTATAACATCTTCCCTTTTCTAGCTATAGTTCTCCTATATGCAATCTTATCTAGTACCACACATTTAAATATCACCCACCTGTCAGTGACTCCCAAAATTTTATCTCCAGATCTCATCTCCCCTCTAAGCTCCAAGCTAGAACTCTAACTACCTTCTTAATGCTTTTTATGAATGTTACAAATATGTCTAATAGGTATCTCAAGCTAAACATGGCCAACACAGAAAATGTGATTCCCCATACTTTAAAATCTGTTCTTCCCTTCTAAATAAATATGATTCTACCCATAAGGTTCCTAAACCCAAAGTAAGGCATAACCCTTGAAACACGCTTTCCTCCTCTTTAGGAAATCTAATCAGAGAGTCCAAACGATCAAAAAGTCATGTTGACCAGACTTTTAAAATATATTCCAGGTCAGTTAACCCCTTCCCACTTCCACTCTTACTAGCCTGGCCCATCTTCCCTCACCTAGACTAGATCTTCTAACTAGTCTCCTGTCCTGCACTCTTGCCCCGTACACACATCAGACAGACTAATCCTTAAAAAAATTTAACCTGGAACAAGCTACTCACCTGCCTAAAAAAACACTCTAATGCATTTACATTTCATGCTAAAAAACTCAAACTCTTCACGTGACCCGTGAAGCCCCACATCGTCCGGTCTCCAGCTGCTTCTCTGACGTCACCTCCTACAACTGCCCCCTCACTTAGGGCTCCGGCCACACGGGCCTCCTTGCACAAGGCGAGGGCTCATGTGGTCTCGGATGCTTCCTGGTAGCTATTCCCTCTGCCTACACGTGAGCCCCACATCTCTTCGTGGCTGGTCTGTCATCCCGGCTCTGTTCTTCCGAGAAAACTCCTTGAGTGTAAAGTACACGTAGCAGCCGCGAGAAAGCTCTTAGGCGTCCATCTGTCAGGCGCCAGTTGACGCAGCTGTTGTACTGCGGTGTTCGTTGCTGTCTTTGCATCAAAGCCAAGCCTCGCCCAGCCAATGACAGAGTCTGGCAGCAATGCTAAGGCAGACCATTCCTAGGGGATGCAGGACTCCGCTGACAGCCACCTTTGGCTTGAAGACTCGTGGATGGCTTTGCCAGACCTTAGACCGCACAGCCATCTATGACACATTCGCTCAAATGCCCTCCCTTCGTCTTCTCACTCAGGGTCACACTGACATGAAGGTACATCAGTTCTCCCAGCTCCCCTCAGCTCCCTCCCTCTTGTCCCCCACACAGACATTTCCACCACTAAAACCCTTGCATATTTAAACTCTTCTTTGTGCCTGCTTCTCAGAGGACCCCAATTAAAATGGCATAAATATTTGATCCTGTGACAGTAATGATTTTTAAAATCTGTACATCATAATTTAAAAATTGCTTATATCGTTACATAATTCATCCCACATACAACATTGTCCTCATTTTATACATTAGGAGTTAAGGCTCAGAAAGAATAAATGACTTAATGCCAAGGATCATAATAAGCAAATGTAAAAGCAGAATTTCCCTTCTAACTCCAAACACTTCCCACCATAGCTGTCGGATTCCTTCCTCTATACCAAGGAGGACTTGAGCAATTCTAAAGATTCCTGAAAAGACTGGAAACTCCACCACATCTTCATCCAAATAATGCTCAGAGTTTTGGATTTGGGTTGTGGTTTGCCCTCGGGTCATGCATTTAATTAGGAAGGACAGAATGATTTGCATTTTTATTCTATGCGACTTTCTTCTGGGGCGGTAGCATATACACTCTTTACATTATGCAAATACATTTTCTGCTGCCCCCTTATTATTTCAGTGAATCAAGTCTACCAAAGGTCAATGTCTTTGTCAGCACGAGGGTGGATGCTGGCAGCGTGAGGTGACAAAAGCTGCAGCCTGTTAGCAGTCACTGTCAGCAGCAGGCTGTGATCCTACCTCTCTGGCCCCAGCAGGGCAATTTCACTACCCCTTCAGACCAGCCTCGAAGAAAGAATTTCCTCTTCTTTTGACGTTTGAAAGCCAGATCCACCCACTTCTCCAAATGCCCAGCAGAATTGCTGCCGGCCGCTTGGACGGGTCCCTTTATAAAAACTTTACTGGAAAGACTTTTCACTTTTTCACTCAGCTTTCATTGCACAACATGCCTGCTTTGTGCTGCTCAAGGAGACTTAACAAACCCCAGAAAGGCCAGAGAGTGCAGCCACCAACTCGTAAATCCTGAAACACACAAGGTAACAGGAGTTCTCAGTAGTCTCCCGTGCTGTGTACAAGTCCTTCTCTGTGACGCTTGAATGGCATGCCATCACTTCCTTTGAAAAAGCCCCGATCTACCACATAGTGTTCATACAATCTCTGTACCGTATTCTCCAGTACAAGTTTTCTTCTAACTTTTATATGTTGGTGTATCTTCATTTGATATACAGGCTTAGGAGGAAACTATTTGTTGGGAAAAAAAAATCAAGAGAGAAAAAGTTGCTTGCTGTCAGAATAATCAGGGAAGTGCCATATTTAAAGGATGAATACACAGTGTGATTCTAAAACAAAGAGACTGATTTTCAAGTGCAGTTTACATACACCCCCTGACAAATCTTATTTTCTTTTTTAATCTACATCAATTAATTACTTTATTATGTTTATCAACATTAAGGACACACTGTGAGTTTTATACAAAATCTGGTTAATAGTAGGAGATGCCACTATTCTGAAATGCGAAAATAATGGATTTTTCTGATAGCAACTTTATAGGATAGTCAGTTCACTCAGATAGCACTCTCTCTTTTGCAGAAAAGTAAAACTGAAATGCACAGAGGAACATTAAGGTTCCCAGGGCCGTACATCTTGTTAGGAACTAAAAAGGGATTCGAATCCAGATTTGCTAGTACATAATTCATTTGCTGCTCTGTGCTCATGCTGCGAATGCTCGAACCCCATGATACACTGTAACTGGTTCTTAGCAATGTGGTCTGTACGCGATATGACACAGTAAGAGGAGCACGTCCTAGAAGTGCTGTGGTTTTACATTCCGAAAGGCGTCTGAAAAAGAGCTGGAATCACACCAGTCAGGACGTTTAGGAAGATTCCTACCCTAGTTTTGAGAAAGTAAGACTTGAGCTTTGAAGAATGGATAAGATAAGATTCAGACAACCAAGAGAAGGAAAGCAATTTAAAGAATGGTCCCAGAAAAGAGTGGGTGCATTTGGAGGGTAGTAAGTCTGTTACTCTGCATAGAAGAGAAGCGGCAACAAAGGCTGGAAAAGTCAGGAGAACCAAATGTGGGTAGGGAAGGCTGGGAAGTGTGATGGGAACAGGCCTGGATGAATAGCCAAGGCACAAAAATGGTTGGCAATGGGAGAGATCTTGGAATTTTTCAAGAATGAATCTCTATCCAGCCCTATATCTAAAACATACTAGCAGTAGGAGTTTATATCCTCTTGCTGCACTCAGAGGTGGGTGCACATTCCCTGTGGCTTCCAAACAAAGCTTGAAGG
This sequence comes from Camelus dromedarius, assembly GCF_036321535.1. Taxonomy (NCBI): domain Eukaryota; kingdom Metazoa; phylum Chordata; class Mammalia; order Artiodactyla; family Camelidae; genus Camelus; species Camelus dromedarius. The sequence goes on from NC_087450.1 coordinate 49,404,649, forward strand.
TGGTTTTTCTGAGAACCAGTACGCCCTGAGTGGTAACACACTGTGCAGACTCAGGAACCACGGACTTGACCTCGCAGGGCTGAGCTGGAATATGGTCACAGGTGGAGACAGAAGTAACATAACACGGATCAATGCAAGGAGACACTGAGGACCATGAAAACAAGCAGGACAACTCTTAATAAGGAAAAGAAACAGTGATGTGTCTGTAGAGGGGGAACTACAGACGAGTACAAAGAGAAGTTAAAAAAAAAAAAAAAACAACCATCTCATCTTCCTTAAGGCTTCAGCAAGTACTCAGATACCATCATGAATTGCAAATGTCTTTAAAGCAGATGTGGACCCAAGTGAAACCTGTGTCTCAGAAGCAGGTAAGCGTCACAGAGGTTCCGGAGCACACAAACAACAACACAGATGCCTGCTGCCGGCATGAAGCATGTGGACAAATATCAAAACTCAGGGAAGAAAACTCAGTCTTCGTATAGAGCAAAAAGTTGGCCATTAACTTAGGTATTTAAACTGGTGCATGAACCCCCCGGGGCAGGAAGAAATCCAGTGTACTCTAGAACCAAATTACAAGGTAGAAAAGTTCAATTCACATAAATACATGGATTAGCTGATCTGAGAATTGGGTTCAATTGTCACCTTTGGGAAAATCAAATCTGTCATATTAATAACAAGAGTGTTAAGATGATCCTGCTATTCATATGCTAATCACAGTAAGGGCTTTTCTACATGTTATCAAGCAAAATAAAACATTTTTCAAATATAAAGATTCTGCAAACTTCATAATACCTCGAGAGCCTTATTAAAAGTGTTCACACATTTAAATAAAATTAAATTCCAGCCTAATCACCGCAGGCAGATACCGCTCCACGAGAGGCGGCTTTCCCCCAGAGTCGCATCTGAACAGCCCCGCGCAGGGGATTTCGCAGTCATTTATCTCTCGTGGCATTACAGATATTGAGTTCAGATTATTCATGTTGCAGACCTACTGGTTTAATGATCTGGAGGCCATGTCCACACTCTTAGCACTAATCACTTTGGCCGTGTAACAGTGTTGAAGAGTGCTGATATTAAAGAAAAAAAACAAAAAACTTCCTGGAATAAGACTTACTTCTGAAGACAAGGCTGCCAAGCCTTTTTCCCTCAGCAGAGCTGTCAATTTATATTCAGAATACTTACAGCCCAGATTCGCCAGGTAGTTTGGAAATAAATGACAACCTCATTAGGCAAAGAAGCTTACAGTCCTGCGCCCTTCGCACTCATGGTAATGAAGCCAGAGACACCATCCCAGGTTCTGAGTTCCTCAAAGATTTCACTCAACTCTCTAGGCTAGTGATGAGGTCCTGTGGATTTATCATCATCACTGTGTCAAGTGTGTTAGTCAGGACAGCAAACACCCAGCTGCAGGAACCACCAGCTTCTCAGTCTCTGCAGCTTAACACAATGGAGGCACATGCCCACTCAGTCACAGTCCAGCTGCCTTTTCATCAGGCAGAATTCCAGCTCTTCCCGTCCTGTGGCACCACCATCTCTCAGTCCTTTACGGAATTATTTACATTCACTCAGTCAAGCAGAGAGAGTAAGTAGGGGCAACATTGTGGGACAAGAGAAAGCAGATTGATGAGCTAGTCTCTGCTACACAGACTGACGGTGTTTAAGTTGAAAAAGGGGAATTTCCAAGGAGCGAAGGAATAATGGTAGAATATGTGACAGAATCCCCAAGGGAATTATACTTTCAACAAGGAAAATTCTAAAGAAAAAGGTTGTGCCTATCCATCCATCCCCCAGCATCCACTAGCTTATACCCTGCGCACCTAATGTGTGTCACATCCTCATTGCTGGAGGTGAGCCTCTCCACCCGTCTCCCCTTGCCCAGGAGCTTCCAGGTTACTGACAGGTGTGCGTGAAAGGCGAAACAATAAATAGAGGAATGCAATATGGTAGGACAAGAGCAGAGAGGCATTAAAAGAGGCTGTTTCTTCTGAATTCTCCTTTACTTCCGTTTTATTCTCAGAAATTCTTCTGTGACAACACATTTGCCTTTGAATGGCCATCTCTTGGTCTCTCACAAAAGGTGAATACAGAGGGTCTTCCCAAGAGCAAACAAAAGAGGAAAAAATGCTTAAAATACACGGAATGAAAAATTAAACCTGAATGCCTGGTCTGTAACAAAAAACATAAAGGTATTCATTCCCTCTAACCTAATCATCATTTTCAACGAGAATTTACATGAAAGAAATCATTCAACAGAAGCAGGATGTTATATAAATCAACATGATTATTGCAGAGTTAGCTACGATAGTTAAAAAAAAAAATTTAATAGCCAAAATGCCCAATACTAACCTTACATTTACTTGATGGAGCATGGTAGGCTCATTAAAACTATACTAAATTGGCAGATGGAAATGTTTATGTCACCATTTTAATTCAAGCAGACAATGAAACATTTCTTTCCCATAGACTATATATAATATGCCCAGCAAATAAAAGTAATTGCTTTATTGGGATGGTGAAATGACAGGTAATTTTTTTATTTAAACGTTATCTTTAATATTGCTACATCAGCTTCTCGGTGATTAAAACATTTATACGATCTGTATGTCAGAGGCAAAACACACAAGTTATTGTTCATTCTGAAAACAACTGTCATTTCACAAACTCACTAGCATTTGTCACCTAGAAATTTTTTATTTTGGTTGCGTGCCCCTCTCCGCACAACTGTATTACTTTTCTGTCTGTCCCCAGATCCTATCTTCTCTTGTTCTCTTCCAGCACATTCTCTCCAGGGTCATAAAATTCCCTTTGGCTCTCAGAAAGCTGGACCCCTGGGTAGTTGAAAAATCGCACAAGTGTGTCCATTCCCAGCAGTCATAATTTGAAACCTCTTCCCTAAAATTCAGAAAGTCCCTAAACTCTGGGGCATGAGGAATTGTGTCTTGCTCTGAGTCATACTTGAGGCAGGAAGAGAGCAATGATTTGAGGACAACAGTAAATATCCTCTAGGGCTGAACATTTTAAAAAAAGGTAAAATATGTGAATTCTCAGATTAGGAGAACTAGCTCTGGAGTAAATTGCTTAGGTCAAAGTTTTCCTCTTACTAACTGTGACATTGGGCAATTTATTTAAAATGTCTATGCTTCAGTTATTTCATCATGTGAAAAAGAAGGAGCAGAAGATGAGGAAGAAAAGGAGCTGTTACCACACAGAGTTAGTACAAGGATCAAATCGGATAATGAATATACTTGGCTTACTGTGTACATTCAAATGTGGTAGCTGTTTTCTCAGTAGTGGTTATGGGAGTGGAAAGAGACTGTATTTTCATTTAAATACAGGCGAATTATGTAGAACTGATCAGGTATCAAATTCCTCATTTTAAGTGTTAATTGCATCTATGGTGACAGTGTCCTTTTTCTTATTCAATCCACCTGCATTCTCATCTGCATGTCTTCTAATCTTGAAAATTAATCTATAATTTTTCTCTTATCTTTTCTTTATCTTCAGCTAGTCCCATTTTGATTGTCTTTCAATCCAAGTGTATAAAAGTATTCACATCTCTAACATTCTTAGGAAAAAAAAAATCTTCTCCAGATCATTTTAAGACTAGTGTTTCTTTTCTCCTTCCATTTGCAACTAAATTTCTAGGGGTTGTATCCATCTGCTCTGTTCCACTCAGGTCTCAGTCCACCCTAAATAGTTTCTGGCCATATTGTTTCATTGAAACCGTCTTAACTAAAATCATCAACGAATTTCCTATCTCCAAAGAATACTTTGTATTACTTATTGGATTTCTCTGATAGATCTAATTTTGTCATGATTTCTCTCTGTTGCTTGCACTCATTTTCTTCACTTGTTCATCATTATTAGCTGTGCCTTCTTGAACTCTGTGCTTCGCTCTCCCCTTTCTGTGGGCACCTACTGCCTTCTCCTTGCAGATTCCTCCTCCACCAACCACTAAAACACCAGCATCCCCAAGATTCTGCCACGTAAGTGCTGCTCTTCTCTTCCCCAAGAAATGCCCATTAGTCAACCTCATGAGACTCTTGGTTTTACCTATAATGTTTGTATTGATAACTTCCAAATCTGTATGAATATCCTTGACCAGCACCCTGAGCAGCAGACTCAGGATAGCAAAGCACAGAATCTGGCACATACTGACACAATAAATATTTGTAGGAAAAAAAATAAATTACACTTGTTAGTCACAGCATTTCAGTATCCCAGAGCTGCCTCAAAGGCTAAAACTAACCTAAAGGAAAGTTCCAGAGGAGGGGCTAAACCTTCTCCGTATTCCTAGTCTCACTCTGTGAATGGCCAGGAGCGTACAACCGTTTACTCAAATCAGGAACTTGGACGTCATCTAACTCCCTCCATTGATGTCCTCTCTATGTCATTCTCCTTCAAGCTCTGAGCAAATCTTATTTATTTTACCTCCTGATGTTTCCCAGATCCACCCTCTTTCTTCTCTTTTACCTCTGCTGCCCTAGTGCGTTTCATCATTTCCTACCTGAAATGCTGCAGTCAGGAGCCACCCAGTTGATCTTGCCTGAGACTTTGCACTGACTTAAGACACCATCTTGCCCTGTCATCTAGAAAATCTACCTAAATCACAAAAAAATGACTGTACCACTTATTTCTTCCTATGTAGACCTTCAATGGTGTTTGTTTACTTAACAGGAAAATTTACCAGATTTTTAACATGCCACATCCCTTCTACCATGCTTGTTCTCTGACTCACCTTGCTATACACTTTACCACTTTCAAGACCTCTATCTTCTGTAGTACAACATACTAGGTAATAAAAGGTCCCAGTTTAATAATACTACAGACACCCACAAAAACAAACACAACCCCACTAGACTCAGAACCTTCCTTCAACTACAGCCTCAGAGAACTAAAAAGGGAAGTTTTTAGATGATGACATCATAGTCAAAAGTCACAAAACACACAAGAAAAGAAGGCACACCGTGAATGAGGGCAGAAAGAAACAACAGATCATAAGAGTCAGATGTGCAAATGCACTGTGGAAAGAGGAGACATTGAATATAAAATGAGTATGTTCATACACTTAACAGGGAAATTTTAATTGTAAGAAAATATAAAATGCCAGGTATATTTGGAAAAAATCCAAGTATGTCTTCCTAAAATGGAGAGTATAGTGTCAGAAGTTTTGAAAAATATATAAAATGGAAGGGTTTAAGGTAAATAAGACACGATCGAAGAAGCAATTGATGAAATCATCTAGAAAGTAGCACCAAGAGATGGGAAACATGAGAAAGAGATTTTGAAGACAGGATGAGAATATCTATAATACAGCTAATTTGATTCCAGAATAAGAAAAGGAATGTACAGAAGCTATGTTGTTGGAGATAATGACTGAGATTTGTCCAGAACTATTAACAGTTATGAATCAACAGCTTCATAGTTGGCTACCAAATTCCAAAGACAAGGAGATGTCTCCAGAAACAGCCATAGTAAAAAGACAGATTACTTACAGAAGAACAGATATGGGAATGACAGCTGATTTCTGAACTGCAACAATGAAAACCAGAACACGATATAATAAAACATACATTGTCTAATAAGCAGTAACAGTCAATGTAGAGTTGTGTACACAGTGAGTGTATCTTTCAAGAATGAGGTATAATAAACACATTTTCTGACAAACAAAAAGTGTGAATTTGCTGTGAACAGATCCTCTCACACACTGCTGGTGGGAACATAAATGGATGTGACCAATTTAGAAGACCCAGTCCAGTACACTTGGACATGCACACATCTTCACATCCAAATTCCACTCCTACACATGCTCCAAAGGAAAAACTCTTACGTGTGGGTGCCAAGAACAAACATATATTGGAATATTCATATTGACAATAATGTAAATAAGCATATTAAAATGGATAAAAATATATTATAAAAGATTAATGCAACGCAACAATAGGGGTAAATCATAAACTGAAACAAAAAAGGCACAGAATATATATATGCACATATGTATGTATATATAGTGTGCTCTCATTTATATAAATTTTCACACGTATGGAAAGCTAAACAATGTATTATTTACAGACAGAAACATGTATGGTTAAAAAAATAAGAAATATTAAAAGAGAAGAAGAAAATGAAGGGAATGACAAACACAAAAATAAGGACAGTGTTCCCTGAATGGGGTGAGAAGTAAGGGAACGGGAAGGATTGTACCCCCGGCTTCTCAAGTAATGACCCTCTTTTAAATGGGCCATCTTTTTTAGTGCCTCTTTTACAATGCACAAGTGTGCACTGCATTGTTATCTTTTATATCTTACCTATATTTTAAAAAAATTCCTATGTATCTACCCAACATTTAATTTGAAAAGTTAAAGAGAAAGAAAGAAATCCACTCGCCATTCTCAGTTTTATTCCTAATTGCCTGGACACAAGCTTCTCCTGCCTGGAGCACCGCTACCTCTTTATTTTTGCCTGACTAGTAGTTTCACTTACCTTTACTCTCAAAACCTTTTCATCAAACCCCTGGTGGGTATAAGAACTGCTTCTCTCCACTTCTCCCCCGAATACGTATATACACAGCTTCCTTTGTTCTCTCTGGGTGCAAACTGATCTTCACCATGTTTTCTTCCTTATGCTGAAGACACCTTTCTTCCATCTCTCCCAGCATGCTGGGAGCTCCCGTGAAGTGGGCATTTTCTCTTACTGTGTATGCCCAGTGCCTGGCTCATAGCAGGTGATCAATGAAATGTAAATGGACCATGACGTGAAAGTAAGACCCGTCTCTCTCTATGCATCAGAGTCTCTCTGGTGGGGTGAAAACTGAACCAGGCCAGACCAAAGGGAAAGAAGAGGAGAATGAGCAAGTTAAAATCTGAAGTGACTGTGAATCCATGAGGCTTATAAATGAGTCTGGTGTCACTTCTGCAGTTACGGCTGGAAGGTCTTCCTGCCCTGTCAACAGGCAAGTGCATCTCCGCTTCCAAGACTTGGCTCCCAATGTGTGGAATGCCTTCCCTTTACTTCTCTTCCTTTCACACTCAACTCGTGTATGAAAGCACAACGTGATCCTCTCAAGACAGTTTTTCTCACACATCGTCAATGCTTATGAAGCATTTGATTAAATTAAACAATCATGAAATGAGATTTAGCTGGTCACGATGTTTTCATAACTTTTGTCACCCCTGGAAAGGTAAAGAACACCCTGAGATAGGTAAGATATTTTGGGAGCCTGGCTCCTGTAAAAAAAAATTCTCAAAGAAAATGTTTTTCACATAAAATAGAACAAAGCACATCAAGAATAATTTTGACTATGGATGAGCGATAAACCAAGGTCCAAGATTCTTAGAACTTAGTTCTCATGGGAGCTAAGATACTACCCTTGTTTGTACTTCCAGATGAGTCAGAACCAGTAACAGACATTTCTAAGTGTGGTTCTCCAAGGGGTATCTTCCCTCAGCACCAAACAGAGAGTTTTTATTGAGCATCTAATATGCACTCGATTCTAAAGAACTAAGAATATAAAATCAACATAATGCTTTGCCTTAGGCCTCTGCAACGTAAAAATTATTTGGGGAGAAAACACTAAGACACCCACAAGGCATTAAGTCATATAAAGAGGCCATTCCATTCAGGTGCAAATATTACTGAGCATCTATGATGTATGTAATATTCTGCTTGGCATTAAACATAATCAAGACTGAAATAAGTGGTGAAATCTATTCTTAGAGATTTTGAACGGCTATCAAGGGGTCTGTATTTTCTCTGCCTCTCATAGAACCTACGGCGGTGCTCTGAACAGGCTCTGTGCTCAGTCAAGGCGTGTTTAGAGGACTGTGGCAGCTGTCCGTAGGTAGAAGTTGGTAAACAGTTTATGACAGCTCAATGGCTTTGGAATTACAAAGACATGGTTCTGTGTATATTTTATGTGTATTTAAGCAGACTATGGCTATTTCCTCCACGGTATTGCTGTCCACCGTCTACAGAACTCAGACTTCTTCCATCAGCCTGAACTCATACATCGCTGGACTTGCTACTGGGCTGAGTCAGCATGAAGGAGACTCCCAGTCAGAACTGCCCTGTGAGCACCTGCCCACTGCCCACCACCAACCATGCCCGGATCGCTACGCAAAGAGCGGCTGTAGGGCTGGGGGACCAAATGCGGGAAAACAGAAGGGCGGGGAGTGGGACATTCGCCTCTGGCTTCCTCAGAATGCACGACGCTTAGAGGACAATCATGATGGGGTCCTTCAGCTCTCAATCACCTTTACTACAGAAGACCCAGGCCCCTGTTTCCTTCCTTTCCTGGGGTCTTATGCAGCCCCTTCCACTGAGCCATCAATTCAATTCCCTTTCATAATAACTCTCTTTCCCTTCAATGACTTTTACTATTCCCGTGAGATGAAAACTGATTTATTACATCCTGAAAGATTTTGCTTCTCACAGACTCAATATTCTTCATTCAAAGCCTCTGTCTTTCAGCTTCATGCTCTTTTCCACCAGTGATGGAAAAATAAACAAAAGGCCAGGCATCTTTGGATATTTACCCCAAGGGCCAGGCAGGGGCTAGCAGTGCATAGATGTTATCTCATATCATTCTCATGACACCGAGACACAGAACCCGCTGCTCCTGTTCTCTTTATTTGCAGATAAGGGATCTGAGTTTCAAAGAGATTACATGATTGCCCAAGCAATTGCGAATAAAACCAACCATTCAAACTTCCAACCAAATTGTATTAAACCCAATCTTGTTTTGTTTACACGAGTCCTACCAGACCCCTTGTTCTTCTTGGAAAGTGGAACCAGTGCCAATCTTGGATCAGGCAGATTCGACTCTCTTAAAGAAAGCTTAGAGAATTTTATTGTGAGAACTCCGCTGGGGAAGCAATCAATATTTTACAGGAAAAAAAAGTACACGTGCTTGTGTACACGCCCGTGCTAAATCTGAGTTCGCTATAAATTAGTCTCTTTATTTATTATTATAAATAATTAGAAAATATTTGTATGGGTTGTTTTTTGAGGGTTTTAAGATTTTTTTCTTGTCCTTACATCCCTAGGAATTAAAAAAAAGAGAATGGT